>NC_092522.1:11738106-12427106 GCF_037038585.1 Patagioenas fasciata
ACGAATTCTTTCATCAATCCTCAGCAGCACTCCGAAAGCAGTTTACAATTACAAAGGAATAAGCTCGAGCCATTATTGCAGCTTGTCCTGATTGTGCCCGCATAGTCCCTCTCCAACAAAAGGGAGTAAATCCTCGGGGCTTGCAGCCAGGTCAGTTATGGCAAACTGATATTACTGAATTTGCACCATTTGGCAGACAAAAGTACATTCATGTCTCCATAGATACCTGTTCAGGACTGCTGTGGGCTACAGCCTTGACCTCAGCAAATGCAAAGGCAGTAAAACGTCATTTACTACAAGCTTTTGCTGTCATGGGTGTCCCTACACAAATCAAAACAGATAATGGTCCTGCATACCACTCTGACAGACTTGCAGCCTTCCTCACCCAGTGGAAGGTACAACACCTGTTTGGAATCCCTTATAATTCTACTGGCCAAGCAATTATTGAGCGTGCACACCGTACATTAAAAAATCTTTTGTCTGTTTTGAAAAAACAAGGGGGAATTGGTGTGAGCCCAGAAGAGGTATTGATGAAGGCATTGTATGTGCTGAACTGGCTTAATCCTAAAAGTGAAACTGAAATGGAACCGGTTGTTATGCACCATATCAAAAATGTCAAAGATTTTTCCGAAAATGTGCCTAAGGTTAGTGTGTTTAATCCGACAACACAACAATGGGAAGGTCCTATGTCACTAATAACCTGGGGAAGGGGATATGCTTGTGTTTCTACAGGTAACCACAAAAATTCATGGATCCCAGCAAAGTGGGTGAGACCTTGGCTAGCTAACAGAGAAGAAACCCATTGCAGTGATGACAACCCTTAACCTCAGACATGTTATCGCTTTAAGCAACGAATGTAGCCAATGTTGAGAATACCACTTTGTAAAACAGAGCAGCAATTAATCTTTTGTTATTGGACATGTTCACAGTTATGAAGACTTTGATTGTATGTGTTGTTTGAACTTAAAAGATAAAAAGATAGAAGATTTGCAGAACAAGAAAATAACAGAAGATACTGGGTTTTTTGGGGTGAATGCCTTGTTTGGTTAAAAGGAATATTGAAAACACGTTTGTTCTTGTTAATTGTAATTGTATTAGCCTTAATGTTCTTACCCTGTATTTCACACTGTATTTAAAGCATGATACGGCGTATTGTTAACATTAAATAAAAGAGGGGGAGATGTAGTGGCAGAGCCCCCCCCGCCCCAGGGGGATGCGGTTGTCGCCAGCCTGGCTGAAAGGTGAAGCCAGAGACAAAAGAAACTAAAGGAGCCCCATTAGAAGGTAATAATGAGTGAGCAATCGCCGGACACATGTGTGCAGAGCGCGTGGACAGCACAATCCCCAGACTTGGGTCCAGCGTGGCCAAAAGTCTCCAAGAGACAAGTCGGAAAGAAGGATATGGAACAAAGGGAGAAAGCGAAGGGAGCAAGCCAAAGGGAGGGAAGAGGAAAATCTAGTGCCGGCCTGCAGGACTGAAATGGAGGAATGGAAAGACAAAAGCCAGGAAGCAGGAGAGTTTGAGAAAAGGAGAGAGGAAAGAAGAGACATGCAGCCAGACGAGGGCTTAGTGAGAGAGGCTGGGACAGAGAACAGGATGAGAAGGAAATAAGGCAAGGCAAGGCTAGGCCAAAGGACGTTTCCTTGCTTTATATTTTCTACCACATTCATCTGGAGACGAGCAGGAAAGCCATCAGACCTGATGGATTAGGCCCAAGCAAAAACCCCGGCTACTTGAGACACTTAGACTAAGCCTAAAATGCAAAGATCTCTCCATAAGGATGGTTTTTATACTCTACTTCCACAATCTGCTGGCAGTACAAAAGAATAAGCGGCAGATCTACTTAGGCTGAGTCACGGTGCTTTGCTCCTAAGACCATGCATACCATGGGAATATTTCAGCATTTCTGCTCTGGCTTTCAGTGTATTACACCAAAACACCCACCTGATGACATCATTTCAAGAGCAACAGCAGCAATTTGCAGAATTCAGCTTCTTTGGGGAACTGAGAACTTGCTGAGCTGACACCAAGTCCTGCTGTGTCCCTGTCACCCGCAGAGTACTCGCATCCTCACCACGCTAGCGGGCATTGTGACAAAGGTTCTATGTCAGTTGGGTGTGGCAGCCGAGCGCCCCCTAGAGGAAAGGGAGCCTGTCAGCCCCGGGCCTGTCACTGCCTGCTGTCCCCCCTGTCAGCAGCGAGGCCTCTGAAAAGTTTCCAAAACATCCCCAGACTTGGGTCCAAAGTGGCCAAAAGTCTCCAAGAGACAAGTCGGAAAGAAGGATATGGAACAAAGGGAGAAAGCAAAGGGAGCAAGCCAAAGGGAAGGAAGAGGAAAATCTAGACCCGGCCTGCAGGACTGAAATGGAGGAATGGAAAGACACAAGCCAGGAAGCAGGAGAGTTTGAGAAAAGGAGAGAGGAAAGAAGAGACATGCAGCCAGACGAGGGGTTAGTCAGAGAGGCTGGGACAGAGAACAGGATGAGAAGGAAATGAGGCAAGGCAAGGCTAGGCCAAAGGACGTTTCCTTGCTTTATATTTTCTACCACATTCATCTGGAGACGAGGAGGATAGCCATCAGACCAGATGGATTAGACCCAAGCAAAAACCCCGGCTACTTGAGACACTTAGACTAAGCCTAAAATGCAAAGATCTCTCCATAAGGATGGTTTTTATACTCTACTTCCACAATCTGCTGGCAGTACAAAAGAATAAGCGGCAGATCTACTTAGGCTGTGTCATGCTGGTTTGCTTCCAAGACCATGCATGCCATGGCAATATTTCAGCATTTCTGCCCTGGTTTTCAGTGTATTACACCAAAACACCCACCTGATGACATCATTTCAAGAGCAACAGCAGCAATTTGCAGAATTCAGCTTCTTTGGGGAAATGAGAACTTGCTGAGCTGACACCAAGTCCTGCTGTGTCCCTGTCACCGGCAGAGTGCCCGCATCCTCACCACGGTAGCGGGCATTGTGACAAAGGTTCTATGTCAGTTGGGTGTGGCAGCCGAGCGCCCCCTAGAGGAAAGGGAGCCTTTCAGCCCCGGGCGTGTCACTGCCTGCTGTCCCCCCTGTCAGCAGCGAGGCCTCTGAAAAGTTTCCAAAACATCCTCAGACTTGGCTCCAAAGTGGCCAAAAGTCTCCAAGAGACGAGTCGGAAAGAAGGATATGGAACAAAGGGAGAAAGCGAAGGGAGCAAGCCAAAGGGAGGGAAGAGGAAAATCTAGTGCTGGGCTTCAGGACTGAAATGGAGGAATGGAAAGACAAAAGCCAGGAAGCAGGAGAGTTTGAGAAAAGGAGAGAGGAAAGAAGAGACATTCAGCAAGACGAGGGGTTAGTCAGAGAGGCTGGGACAGAGAACAGGATGAGAAGGAAATAAGGCAAGGCAAGGCTGGGCCAAAGGACGTTTCCTTGATTTATATTTTCTACCACATTCATCTGGAGACAAGGAGGAAAGCCATCAGACCTGATGGATTAGGCCCAAGCCAAAACCCCGGCTACTTGAGACACTTAGACTAAGCCTAAAATGCAAAGATCTCTCCATAAGGATGGTTTTTGTACTCTACTTCCACAATCTGCTGGCAGTACAAAAGAATAAGCGGCAGATCTACTTAGGCTGAGTCACGGTGCTTTGCTCCTAAGACCATGCATACCATGGGAATATTTCAGCATTTCTGCTCTGGCTTTCAGTGTATTACACCAAAACACCCACCTGATGACATCATTTCAAGAGCAACAGCAGCAATTTGCAGAATTCAGCTTCTTTGGGGAACTGAGAAATTGCTGAGCTGACACCAAGTCCTGCTGTGTCCCTCGACCCACAGAGTGCCCGCATCCTCACCATGGTAGCGGGCATTGTGACAAAGTTTCTATGTCAGCTGGGTGTGGCGGCCGAGCGCCTCCTTGGGGAGGGGGAGCCTGTCACTGCCTGCTGTCCCCCCTGTCAGCAGCGAGGCCTCTGAAAAGTTTCCAAAACATCCCCAGACTTGGGTCCAGCGTGGCCAAAAGTCTCCAAGAGACAAGTCGGAAAGAAGGATATGGAACAAAGGGAGAAAGCGAAGGGAGCAAGCCAAAGGGAGGGAAGAGGAAAATCTAGTGCTGGGCTTCAGGACTGAAATGGAGGAATGGAAAGACAAAAGCCAGGAAGCAGGAGAGTTTGAGAAAAGGAGAGAGGAAAGAAGAGACATGCAGCCAGACGAGGGCTTAGTGAGAGAGAACAGGATGAGAAGGAAATAAGGCAAGGCAAGGCTAGGCCAAAGGACGTTTCCTTGCTTTAGATTTTCTACCACATTCATCTGGAGACGAGGAGGAAAGCCATCAGACCTGATGGATTAGGCCCAAGCAAAAACCCCGGCTACTTGAGACACTTAGACTAAGCCTAAAATGCAAAGATCTCTCCATAAGGATGGTTTTTATACTCTACTTCCACAATCTGCTGGCAGTACAAAAGAATAAGCGGCAGATCTACTTAGGCTGAGTCTCGGTGCTTTGCTCCTAAGACCATGCATACCATGGGAATATTTCAGCATTTCTGCTCTGGCTTTCAGTGTATTACACCAAAACACGCACCTGATGACATCATTTCAAGAGCAACAGCAGCAATTTGCAGAATTCAGCTTCTTTGGGGAACTGAGCAATTGCTGAGCTGACACCAAGTCCTGCTCTGTCCCTGTCACCGTCATAGGGCCCGCACCCTCACTACGGTAGCGGGCAATTTGACAAAGGTTCTGTGTCAGCTGGGTGTGGCAGCCGAGCACACCCTAGGGGAGGGGGAGCCTGTCAGCCCCGGGCCTCTCACTGCCTGCTGTCCCCCCTGTCAGCAGCGAGGCCTCTGAAAAGTTTCCAAAACATCCCCAGACTTGGGTCCAGCGTGGCCAAAAGTCTCCAAGAGACAAGTCGGAAAGAAGGATATGGAACAAAGGGAGAAAGCGAAGGGAGCAAGCCAAAGGGAGGGAAGAGGAAAATCTAGTGCTGGGCTTCAGGACTGAAACGGAGGAATGGAAAGACAAAAGCCAGGAAGCAGGAGAGTTTGAGTAAAGGAGAGAGGAAAGAAGAGACATGCAGCCAGACGAGGGCTTAGTGAGAGAGAACAGGATGAGAAGGAAATAAGGCAAGGCAAGGCTAGGCCAAAGGACGTTTCCTTGCTTTAGATTTTCTACCACATTCATCTGGAGACGAGGAGGAAAGCCATCAGACCTGATGGATTAGGCCCAAGAAAAAACCCCGGCTACTTGAGACACTTAGACTAAGCCTAAAATGCAAAGATCTCTCCATAAGGATGGTTTTTATACTCTACTTCCACAATCTGCTGGCAGTACAAAAGAATAAGCGGCAGATCTACTTAGGCTGAGTCTCGGTGCTTTGCTCCTAAGACCATGCATAACATGGGAATATTTCAGCATTTCTGCCCTGGTTTTCAGTGTATTACACCAAAACACCCACCTGATGACATCATTTCAAGAGCAAAAGCAGCAATTTGCAGAATTCAGCTTCTTTGGGGAACTGAGAACTTGCTGAGCTGACACCAAGTCCTGCTGTGTCCCTGTCACCCGCAGAGTGCCCGCATCCTCACCACGGTAGCGGGCATTGTGACAAAGGTTCTATGTCAGCTGCGTGTTGCAGGCGAACGCCCCCTAGAGGAGGGGGAGCCTGTCATCCCCGGGCCTGTCACTACCTGCTGTCCCCCCGTCAGCAGCGAGGCCTCTGAGAAGTTTCCAAAACATCCCCAGACTTGGGTCCAGCGTGGCCAAAAGTCTCCAAGAGACAAGTCGGAAAGAAGGATATGGAACAAAGGGAGAAAGCGAAGGGAGCAAGCCAAAGGGAGGGAAGAGGAAAATCTAGTGCCGGCCTGCAGGACTGAAATGGAGGAATGGAAAGACAAAAGCCAGGAAGCAGGAGAGTTTGAGAAAAGGAGAGAGGAAAGAAGAGACATGCAGCCAGACGAGGGCTTAGTGAGAGAGGCTGGGACAGAGAACAGGATGAGAAGGAAATAAGGCAAGGCAAGGCTAGGCCAAAGGACGTTTCCGTGCTTTATATTTTCTACCACATTCATCTGGAGACGAGGAGGAAAGCCATCAGACCTGATGGATTAGGCCCAAGCAAAAACCCCGGCTACTTGAGACACTTAGACTAAGCCTAAAATGCAAAGATCTCTCCATAAGGATGGTTTTTATACTCTACTTCCACAATCTGCTGGCAGTACAAAAGAATAAGCGGCAGATCTACTTAGGCTGAGTCACGGTGCTTTGCTCCTAAGACCATGCATATCACAGGAATATTTCGGCATTTCTGCTCTGGCTTTCAGTGTATTACACCAAAACACCCACCTGATGACATCATTTCAAGAGCAACAGCAGCAATTTGCAGAATTCAGCTTCTTTGGGGAACTGAGAACTTGCTGAGCTGACACCAAGTCCTGCTGTGTCCCTGTCACCCGCAGAGTGCCCGCATCCTCACCACGGTAGCAGGCATTGTGACAAAGGTTCTATGTCAGTTGGGTGTGGCAGCCGAGCGCCCCCTAGAGGAAAGGGAGCCTTTCAGCCCCGGGCCTGTCACTGCCTGCTGTCCCCCCTGTCAGCAGCGAGGCCTCTGAAAAGTTTCCAAAACATCCCCAGACTTGGGTCCAGCGTGGCCAAAAGTCTCCAAGAGACAAGTCGGAAAGAAGGATATGGAACAAAGGGAGAAAGCGAAGGGAGCAAGCCAAAGGGAGGGAAGAGGAAAATCTAGTGCCGGCCTGCAGGACTGAAATGGAGGAATGGAAAGACAAAAGCCAGGAAGCAGGAGAGTTTGAGAAAAGGAGAGAGGAAAGAAGAGACATTCAGCAAGACGAGGGGTTAGTCAGAGAGGCTGGGACAGAGAACAGGATGAGAAGGAAATAAGGCAAGGCAAGGCTGGGCCAAAGGACGTTTCCTTGATTTATATTTTCTACCACATTCATCTGGAGACAAGGAGGAAAGCCATCAGACCTGATGGATTAGGCCCAAGCAAAAACCCCGGCTACTTGAGACACTTAGACTAAGCCTAAAATGCAAAGATCTCTCCATAAGGATGGTTTTTGTACTCTACTTCCACAATCTGCTGGCAGTACAAAAGAATAAGCGGCAGATCTACTTAGGCTGAGTCACGGTGCTTTGCTCCTAAGACCATGCATACCATGGGAATATTTCAGCATTTCTGCTCTGGCTTTCAGTGTATTACACCAAAACACCCACCTGATGACATCATTTCAAGAGCAACAGCAGCAATTTGCAGAATTCAGCTTCTTTGGGGAACTGAGAAATTGCTGAGCTGACACCAAGTCCTGCTGTGTCCCTCGACCCACAGAGTGCCCGCATCCTCACCATGGTAGCGGGCATTGTGACAAAGTTTCTATGTCAGCTGGGTGTGGCGGCCGAGCGCCTCCTTGGGGAGGGGGAGCCTGTCACTGCCTGCTGTCCCCCCTGTCAGCAGCGAGGCCTCTGAAAAGTTTCCAAAACATCCCCAGACTTGGGTCCAGCGTGGCCAAAAGTCTCCAAGAGACAAGTCGGAAAGAAGGATATGGAACAAAGGGAGAAAGCGAAGGGAGCAAGCCAAAGGGAGGGAAGATGAAAATCTAGTGCTGGGCTTCAGGACTGAAATGGAGGAATGGAAAGACAAAAGCCAGGAAGCAGGAGAGTTTGAGAAAAGGAGAGAGGAAAGAAGAGACATGCAGCCAGACGAGGGCTTAGTGAGAGAGAACAGGATGAGAAGGAAATAAGGCAAGGCAAGGCTAGGCCAAAGGACGTTTCCTTGCTTTATATTTTCTACCACATTCATCTGGAGACGAGGAGGAAAGCCATCAGACCAGATGGATTAGGCCCAAGCAAAAACCCCGGCTACTTGAGACACTTAGACTAAGCCTAAAATGCAAAGATCTCTCCATAAGGATGGTTTTTATACTCTACTTCCACAATCTGCTGGCAGTACAAAAGAATAAGCGGCAGATCTACTTAGGCTGAGTCTCGGTGCTTTGCTCCTAAGACCATGCATACCATGGGAATATTTCAGCATTTCTGCTCTGGCTTTCAGTGTATTACACCAAAACACGCACCTGATGACATCATTTCAAGAGCAACAGCAGCAATTTGCAGAATTCAGCTTCTTTGGGGAACTGAGAACTTGCTGAGCTGACACCAAGTCCTGCTCTGTCCCTGTCACCGTCATAGGGCCCGCACCCTCACTACGGTAGCGGGCAATTTGACAAAGGTTCTGTGTCAGCTGGGTGTGGCAGCCGAGCACACCCTAGGGGAGGGGGAGCCTGTCAGCCCCGGGCCTCTCACTGCCTGCTGTCCCCCCTGTCAGCAGCGAGGCCTCTGAAAAGTTTCCAAAACATCCCCAGACTTGGGTCCAGCGTGGCCAAAAGTCTCCAAGAGACAAGTCGGAAAGAAGGATATGGAACAAAGGGAGAAAGCGAAGGGAGCAAGCCAAAGGGAGGGAAGAGGAAAATCTAGTGCTGGGCTTCAGGACTGAAATGGAGGAATGGAAAGACAAAAGCCAGGAAGCAGGAGAGTTTGAGAAAAGGAGAGAGGAAAGAAGAGACATGCAGCCAGACGAGGGCTTAGTGAGAGAGAACAGGATGAGAAGGAAATAAGGCAAGGCAAGGCTAGGCCAAAGGACGTTTCCTTGCTTTAGATTTTCTACCACATTCATCTGGAGACGAGGAGGAAAGCCATCAGACCTGATGGATTAGGCCCAAGCAAAAACCCCGGCTACTTGAGACACTTAGACTAAGCCTAAAATGCAAAGATCTCTCCATAAGGATGGTTTTTATACTCTACTTCCACAATCTGCTGGCAGTACAAAAGAATAAGCGGCAGATCTACTTAGGCTGAGTCTCGGTGCTTTGCTCCTAAGACCATGCATACCATGGGAATATTTCAGCATTTCTGCCCTGGTTTTCAGTGTATTACACCAAAACACCCACCTGATGACATCATTTCAAGAGCAAAAGCAGCAATTTGCAGAATTCAGCTTCTTTGGGGAACTGAGAACTTGCTGAGCTGACACCAAGTCCTGCTGTGTCCCTGTCACCCGCAGAGTGCCCGCATCCTCACCACGGTAGCGGGCATTGTGACAAAGGTTCTATGTCAGCTGCGTGTTGCAGGCGAACGCCCCCTAGAGGAGGGGGAGCCTGTCATCCCCGGGCCTGTCACTACCTGCTGTCCCCCCGTCAGCAGCGAGGCCTCTGAGAAGTTTCCAAAACATCCCCAGACTTGGGTCCAGCGTGGCCAAAAGTCTCCAAGAGACAAGTCGGAAAGAAGGATATGGAACAAAGGGAGAAAGCGAAGGGAGCAAGCCAAAGGGAGGGAAGAGGAAAATCTAGTGCCGGCCTGCAGGACTGAAATGGAGGAATGGAAAGACAAAAGCCAGGAAGCAGGAGAGTTTGAGAAAAGGAGAGAGGAAAGAAGAGACATGCAGCCAGACGAGGGCTTAGTGAGAGAGGCTGGGACAGAGAACAGGATGAGAAGGAAATAAGGCAAGGCAAAGCTAGGCCAAAGGACGTTTCCGTGCTTTATATTTTCTACCACATTCATCTGGAGACGAGGAGGAAAGCCATCAGACCTGATGGATTAGGCCCAAGCAAAAACCCCGGCTACTTGAGACACTTAGACTAAGCCTAAAATGCAAAGATCTCTCCATAAGGATGGTTTTTGTACTCTACTTCCACAATCTGCTGGCAGTACAAAAGAATAAGCGGCAGATCTACTTAGGCTGAGTCACGGTGCTTTGCTCCTAAGACCATGCATACCATGGGAATATTTCAGCATTTCTGCTCTGGCTTTCAGTGTATTACACCAAAACACCCACCTGATGACATCATTTCAAGAGCAACAGCAGCAATTTGCAGAATTCAGCTTCTTTGGGGAACTGAGAAATTGCTGAGCTGACACCAAGTCCTGCTGTGTCCCTCGACCCACAGAGTGCCCGCATCCTCACCATGGTAGCGGGCATTGTGACAAAGTTTCTATGTCAGCTGGGTGTGGCGGCCGAGCGCCTCCTTGGGGAGGGGGAGCCTGTCACTGCCTGCTGTCCCCCCTGTCAGCAGCGAGGCCTCTGAAAAGTTTCCAAAACATCCCCAGACTTGGGTCCAGCGTGGCCAAAAGTCTCCAAGAGACAAGTCGGAAAGAAGGATATGGAACAAAGGGAGAAAGCGAAGGGAGCAAGCCAAAGGGAGGGAAGATGAAAATCTAGTGCTGGGCTTCAGGACTGAAATGGAGGAATGGAAAGACAAAAGCCAGGAAGCAGGAGAGTTTGAGAAAAGGAGAGAGGAAAGAAGAGACATGCAGCCAGACGAGGGCTTAGTGAGAGAGAACAGGATGAGAAGGAAATAAGGCAAGGCAAGGCTAGGCCAAAGGACGTTTCCTTGCTTTATATTTTCTACCACATTCATCTGGAGACGAGGAGGAAAGCCATCAGACCAGATGGATTAGGCCCAAGCAAAAACCCCGGCTACTTGAGACACTTAGACTAAGCCTAAAATGCAAAGATCTCTCCATAAGGATGGTTTTTATACTCTACTTCCACAATCTGCTGGCAGTACAAAAGAATAAGCGGCAGATCTACTTAGGCTGAGTCTCGGTGCTTTGCTCCTAAGACCATGCATACCATGGGAATATTTCAGCATTTCTGCTCTGGCTTTCAGTGTATTACACCAAAACACGCACCTGATGACATCATTTCAAGAGCAACAGCAGCAATTTGCAGAATTCAGCTTCTTTGGGGAACTGAGAACTTGCTGAGCTGACACCAAGTCCTGCTCTGTCCCTGTCACCGTCATAGGGCCCGCACCCTCACTACGGTAGCGGGCAATTTGACAAAGGTTCTGTGTCAGCTGGGTGTGGCAGCCGAGCACACCCTAGGGGAGGGGGAGCCTGTCAGCCCCGGGCCTCTCACTGCCTGCTGTCCCCCCTGTCAGCAGCGAGGCCTCTGAAAAGTTTCCAAAACATCCCCAGACTTGGGTCCAGCGTGGCCAAAAGTCTCCAAGAGACAAGTCGGAAAGAAGGATATGGAACAAAGGGAGAAAGCGAAGGGAGCAAGCCAAAGGGAGGGAAGAGGAAAATCTAGTGCCGGCCTGCAGGACTGAAATGGAGGAATGGAAAGACAAAAGCCAGGAAGCAGGAGAGTTTGAGAAAAGGAGAGAGGAAAGAAGAGACATGCAGCCAGACGAGGGCTTAGTGAGAGAGAACAGGATGAGAAGGAAATAAGGCAAGGCAAGGCTAGGCCAAAGGACGTTTCCTTGCTTTAGATTTTCTACCACATTCATCTGGAGACGAGGAGGAAAGCCATCAGACCTGATGGATTAGGCCCAAGCAAAAACCCCGGCTACTTGAGACACTTAGACTAAGCCTAAAATGCAAAGATCTCTCCATAAGGATGGTTTTTATACTCTACTTCCACAATCTGCTGGCAGTACAAAAGAATAAGCGGCAGATCTACTTAGGCTGAGTCTCGGTGCTTTGCTCCTAAGACCATGCATACCATGGGAATATTTCAGCATTTCTGCCCTGGTTTTCAGTGTATTACACCAAAACACCCACCTGATGACATCATTTCAAGAGCAAAAGCAGCAATTTGCAGAATTCAGCTTCTTTGGGGAACTGAGAACTTGCTGAGCTGACACCAAGTCCTGCTGTGTCCCTGTCACCCGCAGAGTGCCCGCATCCTCACCACGGTAGCGGGCATTGTGACAAAGGTTCTATGTCAGCTGCGTGTTGCAGGCGAACGCCCCCTAGAGGAGGGGGAGCCTGTCATCCCCGGGCCTGTCACTACCTGCTGTCCCCCCGTCAGCAGCGAGGCCTCTGAGAAGTTTCCAAAACATCCCCAGACTTGGGTCCAGCGTGGCCAAAAGTCTCCAAGAGACAAGTCGGAAAGAAGGATATGGAACAAAGGGAGAAAGCGAAGGGAGCAAGCCAAAGGGAGGGAAGAGGAAAATCTAGTGCCGGCCTGCAGGACTGAAATGGAGGAATGGAAAGACAAAAGCCAGGAAGCAGGAGAGTTTGAGAAAAGGAGAGAGGAAAGAAGAGACATGCAGCCAGACGAGGGCTTAGTGAGAGAGGCTGGGACAGAGAACAGGATGAGAAGGAAATAAGGCAAGGCAAGGCTAGGCCAAAGGACGTTTCCGTGCTTTATATTTTCTACCACATTCATCTGGAGACGAGGAGGAAAGCCATCAGACCTGATGGATTAGGCCCAAGCAAAAACCCCGGCTACTTGAGACACTTAGACTAAGCCTAAAATGCAAAGATCTCTCCATAAGGATGGTTTTTATACTCTACTTCCACAATCTGCTGGCAGTACAAAAGAATAAGCGGCAGATCTACTTAGGCTGAGTCACGGTGCTTTGCTCCTAAGACCATGCATATCACAGGAATATTTCGGCATTTCTGCTCTGGCTTTCAGTGTATTACACCAAAACACCCACCTGATGACATCATTTCAAGAGCAACAGCAGCAATTTGCAGAATTCAGCTTCTTTGGGGAACTGAGAAATTGCTGAGCTGACACCAAGTCCTGCTGTGTCCCTGTCACCCGCAGAGTGCCCGCATCCTCACCACGGTAGCAGGCATTGTGACAAAGGTTCTATGTCAGTTGGGTGTGGCAGCCGAGCGCCCCCTAGAGGAAAGGGAGCCTTTCAGCCCCGGGCCTGTCACTGCCTGCTGTCCCCCCTGTCAGCAGCGAGGCCTCTGAAAAGTTTCCAAAACATCCCCAGACTTGGGTCCAGCGTGGCCAAAAGTCTCCAAGAGACAAGTCGGAAAGAAGGATATGGAACAAAGGGAGAAAGCGAAGGGAGCAAGCCAAAGGGAGGGAAGAGGAAAATCTAGTGCCGGCCTGCAGGACTGAAAT
The DNA here is from genome assembly GCF_037038585.1 of Patagioenas fasciata. NCBI lineage: Eukaryota > Metazoa > Chordata > Aves > Columbiformes > Columbidae > Patagioenas > Patagioenas fasciata. The sequence goes on from NC_092522.1 coordinate 11,750,971, forward strand.
GGAGGAATGGAAAGACAAAAGCCAGGAGTCAGGAGAGTTTGAGAAAAGGAGAGAGGAAAGAAGAGACATGCAGCCAGACGAGGGCTTAGTGAGAGAGGCTGGGACAGAGAACAGGATGAGAAGGAAATAAGGCAAGGCAAGGCTAGGCCAAAGGACGTTTCCTTGCTTTATATTTTCTACCACATTCATCTGGAGACGAGCAGGAAAGCCATGAGACCTGATGGATTAGGCCCAAGCAAAAACCCCAGCTACTTGAGACACTTAGACTAAGCCTAAAATGCAAATATCTCTCCATCAGGATGGTTTTATACTCTACTTCCACAATCTGCTGGCAGTACAAAAGAATAAGCGGCAGATCTCCTTAGGCTGAGTCACGGTGCTTTGCTCCTAAGACCATGCATATCACAGGAATATTTCAGCATTTCTGCTCTGGTTTTCAGTGTATTACACCAAAACACCCACCTGATGACATCATTTCAAGAGCAACAGCAGCAATTTGCACAATTCAGCTTCTTTGGGGAACTGAGAACTTGCTGAGCTGACACCAAGTCTTGCTGTGTCCCTGTCACCCGCAGAGTGCCCGCATCCTCACCACGGTAGCGGCCATTGTGACAAAGGTTCTATGTCAGCTGGGTGTGGCAGCCGAGCGCTCGCTATGGGAGGGGGAGCCTGTCAGCCCTGGGCCTGTCACTGCCTGCTGTCCCCCCTGTCAGCAGCGAGGCCTCTGAAAAGTTTCCAAAACATCCCCAGACTTGGGTCCAGCGTGGCCAAAAGTCTCCAAGAGACAAGTCGGAAAGAAGGATATGGAACAAAGGGAGAAAGCGAAGGGAGCAAGCCAAAGGGAGGGAAGAGGAAAATCTAGTGCCGGCCTGCAGGACTGAAATGGAGGAATGGAAAGACAAAAGCCAGGAAGCAGGAGAGTTTGAGAAAAGGAGAGAGGAAAGAAGAGACATGCAGCCAGACGAGGGCTTAGTGAGAGAGGCTGGGACAGAGAACAGGATGAGAAGGAAATAAGGCAAGGCAAGGCTAGGCCAAAGGACGTTTCCGTGCTTTATATTTTCTACCACATTCATCTGGAGACGAGCAGGAAAGCCATCAGACCTGGTGGATTAGGCCCAAGCAAAAACCCCGGCTACTTAAGACACTTAGACTAAGCCTAAAATGCAAAGATCTCTCCATAAGGATGGTTTTTATACTCTACTTCCACAATCTGCTGGCAGTACAAAAGAATAAGCGGCAGATCTACTTAGGCTGAGTCATGGAGCTTTGCTCCTAAGACCATGCATATCACAGGAATATTTCAGCATTTCTGCTCTGGTTTACAGTGTATTACACCAAAACATCCACCTGATGACATCATTTCAAGAGCAACAGAAGCAATTTGCAGAATTCAGCTTCTTTGGAGAACAGAGAAATTGCTGAGCTGACACCAAGTCCTGCTTTACCTCTGTCACCTGCATAGGGCCCGAATCCTCACCACGGGAGCGGGCATTGTGACAAAGGTTCTGTGTCAGCTGGGTGTGGCAGCCGAGCGCTCGCTATGGGAGGGGGAGCCTGTCAGCCCCGGGCCTCTCACTGCCTGCTGTCCCCCCTGTCAGCAGCGAGGCCTCTGAAAAGTTTCCAAAACATCCCCAGACTTGGGTCCAGCGTGGCCAAAAGTCTCCAAGAGACAAGTCGGAAAGAAGGATATGGAACAAAGGGAGAAAGCGAAGGGAGCAAGCCAAAGGGAGGGAAGAGGAAAATCTAGTGCCGGCCTGCAGGACTGAAATGGAGGAATGGAAAGACAAAAGCCAGGAAGCAGGAGAGTTTGAGAAAAGGAGAGAGGAAAGAAGAGACATGCAGCCAGACGAGGGCTTAGTGAGAGAGGCTGGGACAGAGAACAGGATGAGAAGGAAATGAGGCAAGGCAAGGCTAGGCCAAAGGACGTTTCCTTGCTTTATATTTTCTACCACATTCATCTGGAGACGAGGAGGATAGCCATCAGACCAGATGGATTAGGCCCAAGCAAAAACCCCGGCTACTTGAGACACTTAGACTAAGCCTAAAATGCAAAGATCTCTCCATAAGGATGGTTTTTATACTCTACTTCCACAATCTGCTGGCATTACAAAAGAATAAGCGGCAGATCTACTTAGGCTGTGTCATGCTGGTTTGCTTCCAAGACCATGCATACCATGTGAATATTTCAGCATTTCTGCTCTGGTTTTCAGTGTATTACACCAAAACACCCACCTGATGACATCATTTCAAGAGCAACAGCAGCAATTTGCAGAATTCAGCTTCTTTGGGGAACTGAGAACTTGCTGAGCTGACACCAAGTCCTGCTGTGCCCCTCGACCCGCAGAGTGCCGGCATCCTCACCACGGTAGCGGGCTTCGTGACAAAGGTTCTATGTCAGCTGGGTGTGGCAGCCGATCGACCCCTAGGAGAGGGTGAGCCTGTCAGCCCCGGGCTTCTCACTGCCTGCTGTCCCCTCTGTCAGCAGCGAGTCCTCTGAAAAGTTTCCAAAACATCCCCAGACTTGGGTCCACCGTGGCCAAAAGTCTCCAAGAGACAAGTCGGAAAGAAGGATATGGAACAAAGGGAGAAAGCGAAGGCAGCAAGCCAAAGGGAGGGAAGAGGAAAATCTAGTGCCGGGTTGCAGGACTGAAATGGAGGAATGGAAAGGCAAAGGCCAGAGAGCAGGAGAGTTTGAGAAAAGGAGAGAGTAAAGAAGAGACATGCAGCCAGACGAGGGCTTAGTGAGAGAGGCTGGGACAGAGAACAGGATGAGAAGGAAATAAGGCAAGGCAAGGCTAGGCCAAAGGACGTTTCCGTGCTTTATATTTTCTACCACATTCATCTGGAGACGAGCAGGAAAGCCATCAGACCTGGTGGATTAGGCCCAAGCAAAAACCCCGGCTACTTAAGACACTTAGACTAAGCCTAAAATGCAAAGATCTCTCCATAAGGATGGTTTTTATACTCTACTTCCACAATCTGCTGGCAGTACAAAAGAATAAGCGGCAGATCTACTTAGGCTGAGTCACGGAGCTTTGCTCCTAAGACCATGCATATCACAGGAATATTTCAGCATTTCTGCTCTGGTTTACAGTGTATTACACCAAAACATCCACCTGATGACATCATTTCAAGAGCAACAGAAGCAATTTGCAGAATTCAGCTTCTTTGGAGAACAGAGAAATTGCTGAGCTGACACCAAGTCCTGCTTTACCTCTGTCACCTGCATAGGGCCCGAATCCTCACCACGGGAGCGGGCATTGTGACAAAGGTTCTGTGTCAGCTGGGTGTGGCAGCCGAGCGCTCGCTATGGGAGGGGGAGCCTGTCAGCCCCGGGCCTCTCACTGCCTGCTGTCCCCCCTGTCAGCAGCGAGGCCTCTGAAAAGTTTCCAAAACATCCCCAGACTTGGGTCCAGCGTGGCCAAAAGTCTCCAAGAGACAAGTCGGAAAGAAGGATATGGAACAAAGGGAGAAAGCGAAGGGAGCAAGCCAAAGGGAGGGAAGAGGAAAATCTAGTGCCGGCCTGCAGGACTGAAATGGAGGAATGGAAAGACAAAAGCCAGGAAGCAGGAGAGTTTGAGAAAAGGAGAGAGGAAAGAAGAGACATGCAGCCAGACGAGGGCTTAGTGAGAGAGGCTGGGACAGAGAACAGGATGAGAAGGAAATGAGGCAAGGCAAGGCTAGGCCAAAGGACGTTTCCTTGCTTTATATTTTCTACCACATTCATCTGGAGACGAGGAGGATAGCCATCAGACCAGATGGATTAGGCCCAAGCAAAAACCCCGGCTACTTGAGACACTTAGACTAAGCCTAAAATGCAAAGATCTCTCCATAAGGATGGTTTTTATACTCTACTTCCACAATCTGCTGGCATTACAAAAGAATAAGCGGCAGATCTACTTAGGCTGTGTCATGCTGGTTTGCTTCCAAGACCATGCATACCATGTGAATATTTCAGCATTTCTGCTCTGGTTTTCAGTGTATTACACCAAAACACCCACCTGATGACATCATTTCAAGAGCAACAGCAGCAATTTGCAGAATTCAGCTTCTTTGGGGAACTGAGAACTTGCTGAGCTGACACCAAGTCCTGCTGTGCCCCTCGACCCGCAGAGTGCCGGCATCCTCACCACGGTAGCGGGCTTCGTGACAAAGGTTCTATGTCAGCTGGGTGTGGCAGCCGATCGACCCCTAGGAGAGGGTGAGCCTGTCAGCCCCGGGCTTCTCACTGCCTGCTGTCCCCTCTGTCAGCAGCGAGTCCTCTGAAAAGTTTCCAAAACATCCCCAGACTTGGGTCCACCGTGGCCAAAAGTCTCCAAGAGACAAGTCGGAAAGAAGGATATGGAACAAAGGGAGAAAGCGAAGGCAGCAAGCCAAAGGGAGGGAAGAGGAAAATCTAGTGCCGGGTTGCAGGACTGAAATGGAGGAATGGAAAGGCAAAGGCCAGAGAGCAGGAGAGTTTGAGAAAAGGAGAGCGGAATGAAGAGACATGCAGCCAGACGAGGGCTTAGTGAGAGAGGCTGGGACAGAGAACAGGATGAGAAGAAAATAAGGCAAGGCAAGGCTAGGCCAAAGGACGTTTCCTTGCTTTATATTTTCTACCACATTCATCTGGAGACGAGCAGGAAAGCCATCAGACCTGATGGATTAGGCCCAAGCAAAAACCCCGGCTTCTTGAGACACTTAGACTAAGCCTAAAAGGCAAAGATGTCTCCATAAGGATGGTTTTTATACTCTACTTCCACAATCTGCTGGCAGTACAAAAGAATAAGCGGCAGATCTACTTAGGCTGAGTCACGGTGCTTTGCTCCTAAGACCATGCATATCACAGGAATATTTCGGCATTTCTGCTCTGGTTTTCAGTGTATTACACCAAAACACCCACCTGATGACATCATTTCAAGAGCAACAGCAGCAATTTGCAGAATTCAGCTTCTTTGGGGAACTGAGAACTTGCTGAGCTGACACCAAGTCCTGCTGTGTCCCTGTCATCGGCAGAGTGCCCGCATCCTCACCACGGTAGCGGGCATTGTGACAAAGGTTCTATGTCAGTTGGGTGTGGCAGCCGAGCGCCCCCTAGAGGAAAGGGAGCCTTTCAGCCCCGGGCCTGTCACTGCCTGCTGTCCCCCCTGTCAGCAGCGAGGCCTCTGAAAAGTTTCCAAAACATCCCCAGACTTGGGTCCAGCGTGGCCAAAAGTCTCCAAGAGACAAGTCGGAAAGAAGGATATGGAACAAAGGGAGAAAGCGAAGGGAGCAAGCCAAAGGGAGGGAAGAGGAAAATCTAGTGCCGGCCTGCAGGACTGAAATGGAGGAATGGAAAGACAAAAGCCAGGAAGCAGGAGAGTTTGAGAAAAGGAGAGAGGAAAGAAGAGACATGCAGCCAGACGAGGGCTTAGTGAGAGAGGCTGGGACAGAGAACAGGATGAGAAGGAAATAAGGCAAGGCAAGGCTAGGCCAAAGGACGTTTCCGTGCTTTATATTTTCTACCACATTCATCTGGAGACGAGCAGGAAAGCCATCAGACCTGGTGGATTAGGCCCAAGCAAAAACCCCGGCTACTTAAGACACTTAGACTAAGCCTAAAATGCAAAGATCTCTCCATAAGGATGGTTTTTATACTCTACTTCCACAATCTGCTGGCAGTACAAAAGAATAAGCGGCAGATCTACTTAGGCTGAGTCACGGAGCTTTGCTCCTAAGACCATGCATATCACAGGAATATTTCAGCATTTCTGCTCTGGTTTACAGTGTATTACACCAAAACATCCACCTGATGACATCATTTCAAGAGCGACAGAAGCAATTTGCAGAATTCAGCTTCTTTGGAGAACAGAGAAATTGCTGAGCTGACACCAAGTCCTGCTTTACCTCTGTCACCTGCATAGGGCCCGAATCCTCACCACGGGAGCGGGCATTGTGACAAATGTTCTGTGTCAGCTGGGTGTGGCAGCCGAGCACACCCTAGGGGAGGGGGAGCCTGTCAGCCCCGGGCCTCTCACTGCCTGCTGTCCCCCCTGTCAGCAGCGAGGCCTCTGAAAAGTTTCCAAAACATCCCCAGACTTGGGTCCAGCGTGGCCAAAAGTCTCCAAGAGACAAGTCGGAAAGAAGGATATGGAACAAAGGGAGAAAGCGAAGGGAGCAAGCCAAAGGGAGGGAAGAGGAAAATCTAGTGCTGGGCTTCAGGACTGAAATGGAGGAATGGAAAGACAAAAGCCAGGAAGCAGGAGAGTTTGAGAAAAGGAGAGAGGAAAGAAGAGACATGCAGCCAGACGAGGGCTTAGTGAGAGAGGCTGGGACAGAGAACAGGATGAGAAGGAAATGAGGCAAGGCAAGGCTAGGCCAAAGGACGTTTCCTTGCTTTATATTTTCTACCACATTCATCTGGAGACGAGGAGGATAGCCATCAGACCAGATGGATTAGGCCCAAGCAAAAACCCCGGCTACTTGAGACACTTAGACTAAGCCTAAAATGCAAAGATCTCTCCATAAGGATGGTTTTTATACTCTACTTCCACAATCTGCTGGCATTACAAAAGAATAAGCGGCAGATCTACTTAGGCTGTGTCATGCTGGTTTGCTTCCAAGACCATGCATACCATGTGAATATTTCAGCATTTCTGCTCTGGTTTTCAGTGTATTACACCAAAACACCCACCTGATGACATCATTTCAAGAGCAACAGCAGCAATTTGCAGAATTCAGCTTCTTTGGGGAACTGAGAACTTGCTGAGCTGACACCAAGTCCTGCTGTGCCCCTCGACCCGCAGAGTGCCGGCATCCTCACCACGGTAGCGGGCTTCGTGACAAAGGTTCTATGTCAGCTGGGTGTGGCAGCCGATCGACCCCTAGGGGAGGGTGAGCCTGTCAGCCCCGGGCTTCTCACTGCCTGCTGTCCCCCCTGTCAGCAGCGAGTCCTCTGAAAAGTTTCCAAAACATCCCCAGACTTGGGTCCAGCGTGGCCAAAAGTCTCCAAGAGACAAGTCGGAAAGAAGGATATGGAACAAAGGGAGAAAGCGAAGGCAGCAAGCCAAAGGGAGGGAAGAGGAAAATCTAGTGCCGGGTTGCAGGACTGAAATGGAGGAATGGAAAGACAAAGGCCAGAGAGCAGGAGAGTTTGAGAAAAGGAGAGCGGAATGAAGAGACATGCAGCCAGACGAGGGCTTAGTGAGAGAGGCTGGGACAGAGAACAGGATGAGAAGAAAATAAGGCAAGGCAAGGCTAGGCCAAAGGACGTTTCCTTGCTTTATATTTTCTACCACATTCATCTGGAGACGAGCAGGAAAGCCATCAGACCTGATGGATTAGGCCCAAGCGAAAACCCCGGCTTCTTGAGACACTTAGACTAAGCCTAAAAGGCAAAGATCTCTCCATAAGGATGGTTTTTATACTCTACTTCCACAATCTGCTGGCAGTACAAAAGAATAAGCGGCAGATCTACTTAGGCTGAGTCACGGTGCTTTGCTCCTAAGACCATGCATATCACAGGAATATTTCGGCATTTCTGCTCTGGTTTTCAGTGTATTACACCAAAACACCCACCTGATGACATCATTTCAAGAGCAACAGCAGCAATTTGCAGAATTCAGCTTCTTTGGGGAACTGAGAACTTGCTGAGCTGACACCAAGTCCTGCTGTGTCCCTGTCACCCGCAGAGTGCCCACATCCTCACCACGGTAGCGGGCATTGTGACAAAGGTTCTATGTCAGTTGGGTGTGGCAGCCGAGCGCCCCCTAGAGGAAAGGGAGCCTTTCAGCCCCGGGCCTGTCACTGCCTGCTGTCCCCCCTGTCAGCAGCGAGGCCTCTGAAAAGTTTCCAAAACATCCCCAGACTTGGGTCCAGCGTGGCCAAAAGTCTCCAAGAGACAAGTCGGAAAGAAGGATATGGAACAAAGGGAGAAAGCGAAGGGAGCAAGCCAAAGGGAGGGAAGAGGAAAATCTAGTGCCGACCTGCAGGACTGAAATGGAGGAATGGAAAGAGAAAAGCCAGGAAGCAGGAGAGTTTGAGAAAAGGAGAGAGGAAAGAAGAGACATGCAGCCAGACGAGGGCTTAGTGCGAGAGGCTGGGACAGAGAACAGGATGAGAAGGAAATAAGGCAAGGCAAGGCTAGGCCAAAGGACGTTTCCTTGCTTTATATTTTCTACCACATTCATCTGGAGACGAGCAGGAAAGCCATCAGACCTGATGGATTAGGCCCAAGCAAAAACCCCGGCTACTTGAGACACTTAGACTAAGCCTAAAATGCAAAGATCTCTCCATAAGGATGGTTTTTATACTCTACTTCCACAATCTGCTGGCAGTACAAAAGAATAAGCGGCAGATCTACTTAGGCTGTGTCATGCTGGTTTGCTTCCAAGACCATGCATGCCATGGCAATATTTCAGCATTTCTGCCCTGGTTTTCAGTGTATTACACCAAAACACCCACCTGATGACATCATTTCAAGAGCAACAGCAGCAATTTGCAGAATTCAGCTTCTTTGGGGAAATGAGAACTTGCTGAGCTGACACCAAGTCCTGCTGTGTCCCTGTCACCGGCAGAGTGCCCGCATCCTCACCACGGTAGCGGGCATTGTGACAAAGGTTCTATGTCAGTTGGGTGTGGCAGCCGAGCGCCCCCTAGAGGAAAGGGAGCCTTTCAGCCCCGGGCGTGTCACTGCCTGCTGTCCCCCCTGTCAGCAGCGAGGCCTCTGAAAAGTTTCCAAAACATCCCCAGACTTGGGTCCAGTGTGGCCAAAAGTCTCCAAGAGACAAGTCGGAAAGAAGGATATGGAACAAAGGGAGAAAGCAAAGGGAGCAAGCCAAAGGGAGGGAAGAGGAAAATCTAGTGCCGGCCTGCAGGACTGAAATGGAGGAATGGAAAGACAAAAGCCAGGAAGCAGGAGAGTTTGAGAAAAGGAGAGAGGAAAGAAGAGACATGCAGCCAGACGAGGGCTTAGTGAGAGAGGCTGGGACAGAGAACAGGATGAGAAGGAAATAAGGCAAGGCAAGGCTAGGCCAAAGGACGTTTCCTTGCTTTATATTTTCTACCACATTCATCTGGAGACGAGCAGGAAAGCCATCAGACCTGATGGATTAGGCCCAAGCAAAAACTCCGGCTACTTGAGACACTTAGACTAAGCCTAAAATGCAAAGATCTCTCCATAAGGATGTTTTTTATACTCTACTTCCACAATCTGCTGGCAGTACAAAAGAATAAGCGGCAGATCTACTTAGGCTGAGTCACGGTGCTTTGCTCCTAAGACCATGCATACCATGGGAATATTTCAGCATTTCTGCCCTGGTTTTCAGTGTATTAAACCAAAACACCCACCTGATGACATCATTTCAAGAGCAACAGCAGCAATTTGCAGAATTCAGCTTCTTTGGGGAACTGAGCAATTGCTGAGCTGACACCAAGTCCTGCTGTGTCCCTGTCACCCGCAGAGTGCCCGCATCCTCACCACGGTAGCGGCCATTGTGACAAAGGTTCTATGTCAGCTGGGTGTGGCAGCCGAGCGCCCCCTAGAGGAAAGGGAGCCTTTCAGCCCCGGGCCTGTCACTGCCTGCTGTCCCCCCTGTCAGCAGCGAGGCCTCTGAAAAGTTTCCAAAACATCCTCAGACTTGGCTCCAAAGTGGCCAAAAGTCTCCAAGAGACGAGTCGGAAAGAAGGATATGGAACAAAGGGAGAAAGCGAAGGGAGCAAGCCAAAGGGAGGGAAGAGGAAAATCTAGTGCCAGCCTGCAGGACTGAAATGGAGGAATGGAAAGACAAAAGCCAGGAAGCAGGAGAGTTTGAGAAAAGGAGAGAGGAAAGAAGACACATGCACCCAGACGAGGGCTTAGTGAGAGAGGCTGGGACAGAGAACAGGATGAGAAGGAAATGAGGCAAGGCAAGGCTAGGCCAGAGGACGTTTCCTTGCTTTATATTTTCTACCACATTCATCTGGAGACGAGGAGGATAGCCATCAGACCAGATGGATTAGGCCCAAGCAAAAACCCCGGCTACTTGAGACACTTAGACTAAGCCTAAAATGCAAAGATCTCTCCATAAGGATGGTTTTTATACTCTACTTCCACAATCTGCTGGCAGTACAAAAGAATAAGCGGCAGATCTACTTAGGCTGTGTCATGCTGGTTTGCTTCCAAGACCATGCATGCCATGGCAATATTTCAGCATTTCTGCCCTGGTTTTCAGTGTATTACACCAAAACACCCACCTGATGACATCATTTCAAGAGCAACAGCAGCAATTTGCAGAATTCAGCTTCTTTGGGGAACTGAGAACTTGCTGAGCTGACACCAAGTCCTGCTGTGTCCCTGTCACCGGCAGAGTGCCCGCATCCTCACCACGGTAGCGGGCATTGTGACAAAGGTTCTATGTCAGTTGGGTGTGGCAGCCGAGCGCCCCCTAGAGGAAAGGGAGCCTTTCAGCCCCGGGCGTGTCACTGCCTGCTGTCCCCCCTGTCAGCAGCGAGGCCTCTGAAAAGTTTCCAAAACATCCCCAGACTTGGGTCCAGTGTGGCCAAAAGTCTCCAAGAGACAAGTCGGAAAGAAGGATATGGAACAAAGGGAGAAAGCAAAGGGAGCAAGCCAAAGGGAGGGAAGAGGAAAATCTAGTGCCGGCCTGCAGGACTGAAATGGAGGAATGGAAAGACAAAAGCCAGGAAGCAGGAGAGTTTGAGAAAAGGAGAGAGGAAAGAAGAGACATGCAGCCAGACGAGGGCTTAGTGAGAGAGGCTGGGACAGAGAACAGGATGAGAAGGAAATAAGGCAAGGCAAGGCTAGGCCAAAGGACGTTTCCTTGCTTTAGATTTTCTACCACATTCATCTGGAGACGAGCAGGAAAGCCATCAGACCTGATGGATTAGGCCCAAGCAAAAACTCCGGCTACTTGAGACACTTAGACTAAGCCTAAAATGCAAAGATCTCTCCATCAGGATGTTTTTTATACTCTACTTCCACAATCTGCTGGCAGTACAAAAGAATAAGAGGCAGATCTACTTAGGCTGAGTCACGGTGCTTTGCTCCTAAGACCGTGCATACCATGGGAATATTTCAGCATTTCTGCTCTGGTTTTCAGTGTATTAAACCAAAACACCCACCTGATGACATCATTTCAAGAGCAACAGCAGCAATTTGCAGAATTCAGCTTCTTTGGGGAACTGAGAACTTGCTGAGCTGACACCAAGTCCTGCTGTGTCCCTGTCACCGGCAGAGTGCCCGCATCCTCACCACGGTAGCGGGCATTGTGACAAAGGTTCTATGTCAGTTGGGTGTGGCAGCCGAGCGCCCCCTAGAGGAAAGGGAGCCTTTCAGCCCCGTGCGTGTCACTGCCTGCTGTCCCCCCTGTCAGCAGCGAGGCCTCTGAAAAGTTTCCAAAACATCCCCAGACTTGGGTCCAGTGTGGCCAAAAGTCTCCAAGAGACAAGTCGGAAAGAAGGATATGGAACAAAGGGAGAAAGCAAAGGGAGCAAGCCAAAGGGAGGGAAGAGGAAAATCTAGTGCCGGCCTGCAGGACTGAAATGGAGGAATGGAAAGACAAAAGCCAGGAAGCAGGAGAGTTTGAGAAAAGGAGAGAGGAAAGAAGAGACATGCAGCCAGACGAGGGCTTAGTGAGAGAGGCTGGGACAGAGAACAGGATGAGAAGGAAATAAGGCAAGGCAAGGCTAGGCCAAAGGACGTTTCCTTGCTTTAGATTTTCTACCACATTCATCTGGAGACGAGCAGGAAAGCCATCAGACCTGATGGATTAGGCCCAAGCAAAAACTCCGGCTACTTGAGACACTTAGACTAAGCCTAAAATGCAAAGATCTCTCCATAAGGATGTTTTTTATACTCTACTTCCACAATCTGCTGGCAGTACAAAAGAATAAGCGGCAGATCTACTTAGGCTGAGCCACGGTGCTTTGCTCCTAAGACCGTGCATACCATGGGAATATTTCAGCATTTCTGCTCTGGTTTTCAGTGTATTAAACCAAAACACCCACCTGATGACATCATTTCAAGAGCAACAGCAGCAATTTGCAGAATTCAGCTTCTTTGGGGAACTGAGAACTTGCTGAGCTGACACCAAGTCCTGCTGTGTCCCTGTCACCCGCAGAGTGCCCGCATCCTCACCACGGTAGCGGGCATTGTGACAAAGGTTCTATGTCAGTTGGGTGTGGCAGCCGAGCGCCCCCTAGAGGAAAGGGAGCCTGTCAGCCCCGGGCCTGTCACTGCCTGCTGTCCCCCCTGTCAGCAGCGAGGCCTCTGAAAAGTTTCCAAAACATCCTCAGACTTGGCTCCAAAGTGGCCAAAAGTCTCCAAGAGACGAGTCGGAAAGAAGGATATGGAACAAAGGGAGAAAGCGAAGGGAGCAAGCCAAAGGGAGGGAAGAGGAAAATCTAGTGCCGGCCTGCAGGACTGAAATGGAGGAATGGAAAGACAAAAGCCAGGAAGCAGGAGAGTGTGAGAAAAGGAGAGAGGAAAGAAGAGACATGCAGCCAGACGAGGGCTTAGTGCGAGAGGCTGGGACAGAGAACAGGATGAGAAGGAAATAAGGCAAGGCAAGGCTAGGCCAAAGGACGTTTCCTTGCTTTAGATTTTCTACCACATTCATCTGGAGACGAGGAGGAAAGCCATCAGACCAGATGGATTAGGCCCAAGCAAAAACCCCGGCTACTTGAGACACTTAGACTAAGCCTAAAATGCAAAGATCTCTCCATAAGGATGGTTTTTATACTCTACTTCCACAATCTGCTGGCGGTACAAAAGAATAAGCGGCAGATCTACTTAGGCTGAGTCACGGTGCTTTGATCCTAAGACCATGCATACCATGTGAATATTTCAGCATTTCTGCTCTGGCTTTCAGTGTATTACACCAAAACACCCACCTGATGACATCATTTCAAGAGCAACAGCAGCAATTTGCAGAATTCAGCTTCTTTGGGGAACTGAGAAATTGCTGAGCTGACACCAAGTCCTGCTGTGTCCCTGTCACCCGCAGAGTGCCCGCATCCTCACCACGGTAGCGGGCATTGTGACAAAGGTTCTATGTCAGTTGGGTGTGGCAGCCGAGCGCCCCCTAGAGGAAAGGGAGCCTTTCAGCCCCGGGCCTGTCACTGCCTGCTGTCCCCCCTGTCAGCAGCGAGGCCTCTGAAAAGTTTCCAAAACATCCCCAGACTTGGGTCCAGCGTGGCCAAAAGTCTCCAAGAGACAAGTCGGAAAGAAGGATATGGAACAAAGGGAGAAAGCGAAGGGAGCAAGCCAAAGGGAGGGAAGAGGAAAATCTAGTGCCGGCCTGCAGGACTGAAATGGAGGAATGGAAAGACAAAAGCCAGGAGGCAGGAGAGTTTGAGAAAAGGAGAGAGGAAAGAAGAGACATGCAGCCAGACGAGGGCTTAGTGCGAGAGGCTGGGACAGAGAACAGGATGAGAAGGAAATAAGGCAAGGCAAGGCTAGGCCAAAGGACGTTTCCTTGCTTTAGATTTTCTACCACATTCATCTGGTGACCAGCAGGAAAGCCATCAGACCTGATGGATTAGGCCCAAGCAAAAACCCCGGCTACTTGAGACACTTAGACTAAGCCTAAAATGCAAAGATCTCTCCATAAGGATGGTTTTTATACTCTACTTCCACAATCTGCTGGCAGTACAGAAGAATAAGCGGCAGATCTACTTAGGCTGAGTCACGGTGCTTTGCTCCTAAGACCATGCATACCATGGGAATATTTCAGCATTTCTGCTCTGGCTTTCAGTGTATTACACCAAAACACCCACCTGATGACATCATTTCAAGAGCAACAGCAGCAATTTGCAGAATTCAGCTTCTTTGGGGAACTGAGAACTTGCTGAGCTGACACCAAGTCTTGCTGTGTCCCTGTCACCCGCAGAGTGCCCGCATCCTCACCACGGTAGCGGGCATTGTGACAAAGGTTCTATGTCAGCTGCGTGTTGCAGGCGAACGCCCCCTAGAGGAGGGGGAGCCTGTCATCGCCGGGCCTGTCACTACCTGCTGTCCCCCCGTCAGCAGCGAGGCCTCTGAGAAGTTTCCAAAACATCCCCAGACTTGGGTCCAGCGTGGCCAAAAGTCTCCAAGAGACAAGTCGGAAAGAAGGATATGGAACAAAGGGAGAAAGCGAAGGGAGCAAGCCAAAGGGAGGGAAGAGGAAAATCTAGTGCCGGCCTGCAGGACTGAAATGGAGGAATGGAAAGACAAAAGCCAGGAAGCAGGAGAGTTTGAGAAAAGGAGAGAGGAAAGAAGAGACATGCAGCCAGACGAGGGCTTAGTGAGAGAGGCTGGGACAGAGAACAGGATGAGAAGGAAATAAGGCAAGGCAAGGCTAGGCCAAAGGACGTTTCCGTGCTTTATATTTTCTACCACATTCATCTGGAGACGAGCAGGAAAGCCATCAGACCAGATGGATTAGGCCCAAGCAAAAACCCCGGCTACTTGAGACACTTAGACTAAGCCTAAAATGCAAAGATCTCTCCATAAGGATGGTTTTTATACTCTACTTCCACAATCTGCTGGCAGTACAAAAGAATAAGCGGCAGATCTACTTAGGCTGAGTCACGGTGCTTTGCTCCTAAGACCATGCATACCATGTGAATATTTCAGCATTTCTGCTCTGGCTTTCAGTGTATTACACCAAAACACCCACCTGATGACATCATTTCAAGAGCAACAGCAGCAATTTGCAGAATTCAGCTTCTTTGGGGAACTGAGAAATTGCTGAGCTGACACCAAGTCCTGCTGTGTCCCTGTCACCCGCAGAGTGCCCGCATCCTCACCACGGTAGCGGGCATTGTGACAAAGGTTCTATGTCAGTTGGGTGTGGCAGCCGAGCGCCCCCTAGAGGAAAGGGAGCCTTTCAGCCCCGGGCCTGTCACTGCCTGCTGTCCCCCCTGTCAGCAGCGAGGCCTCTGAAAAGTTTCCAAAACATCCCCAGACTTGGGTCCAGCGTGGCCAAAAGTCTCCAAGAGACAAGTCGGAAAGAAGGATATGGAACAAAGGGAGAAAGCGAAGGGAGCAAGCCAAAGGGAGGGAAGAGGAAAATCTAGTGCCGGGCTGCAGGACTGAAATGGAGGAATGGAAAGACAAAAGCCAGGAGGCAGGAGAGTTTGAGAAAAGGAGAGAGGAAAGAAGAGACATGCAGCCAGACGAGGGCTTAGTGCGAGAGGCTGGGACAGAGAACAGGATGAGAAGGAAATAAGGCAAGGCAAGGCTAGGCCAAAGGACGTTTCCTTGCTTTATATTTTCTACCACATTCATCTGGAGACGAGCAGGAAAGCCATGAGACCTGATGGATTAGGCCCAAGCAAAAACCCCGGCTACTTGAGACACTTAGACTAAGCCTAAAATGCAAAGATCTCTCCATAAGGATGGTTTTTATACTCTACTTCCACAATCTGCTGGCAGTACAAAAGAATAAGCGGCAGATCTCTATAGGCTGAGTCACGGTGCTTTGCTCCTAAGACCATGCATACCACGGGAATATTTCAGCATTTCTACTCTGGTTTTCAGTGTATTACACCAAAACACCCACCTGATGACATCATTTCAAGAGCAACAGCAGCAATTTGCAGAATTCAGCTTCTTTGGGGAACTGAGAACTTGCTGAGCTGACACCAAGTCTTGCTGTGTCCCTGTCACCCGCAGAGTGCCCGCATCCTCACCACGGTAGCGGCCATTGTGACAAAGGTTCTATGTCAGCTGGGTGTGGCAGCCGAGCGCTCGCTATGGGAGGGGTAGCCTGTCAGCCCCGGGCCTGTCACTGCCTGCTGTCCCCCCTGTCAGCAGCGAGGCCTCTGAAAAGTTTCCAAAACATCCCCAGACTTGGGTCCAGCGTGGCCAAAAGTCTCCAAGAGACAAGTCGGAAAGAAGGATATGGAACAAAGGGAGAAAGCGAAGGGAGCAAGCCAAAGGGAGGGAAGAGGAAAATCTAGTGCCGGGCTGCAGGACTGAAATGGAGGAATGGAAAGACAAAAGCCAGGAAGCAGGAGAGTTTGAGAAAAGGAGAGAGGAAAGAAGAGACATGCAGCCAGACGAGGGCTTAGTGAGAGAGGCTGGGACAGAGAACAGGATGAGAAGGAAATAAGGCAAGGCAAGGCTAGGCCAAAGGACGTTTCCTTCCTTTATATTTTCTACCACATTCATCTGGAGACGAGCAGGAAAGCCATCAGACCAGATGGATTAAGCCCAATCAAAAACCCTGGCTACTTGAGACACTTAGACTAAGCCTAAAATGCAAAGATCTCTCCATCAGGATGTTTTTTATACTCTACTTCCACAATCTGCTGGCAGTACAATAGAATAAGCGGCAGATCTACTTAGGCTGAGTCACGGTGCTTTGCTCCTAAGACCATGCATACCACGGGAATATTTCAGCATTTCTGCTCTGGCTTTCAGTGTATTACACCAAAACATCCACCTGATGACATCATTTCAAGAGCAACAGCAGCAATTTGCAGAATTCAGCTTCTTTGGGGAACTGAGAACTTGCTGAGCTGACACCAAGTCCTGCTGTGTCTCTGTCACCCGCATAGTGCTCGCATCCTCACCACGGTAGCGGGCATTGTGACAAAGGTTCTATGTCAGCTGGGTGTGGCAGCCGAGCGCTCGCTATGGGAGGGGGAGCCTGTCAGCCCCGGGCCTGTCACTGCCTGCTGTCCCCCCTGTCAGCAGCGAGGCCTCTGAAAAGTTTCCAAAACATCCCCAGACTTGGGTCCAGCGTGGCCAAAAGTCTCCAAGAGACAAGTCGGAAAGAAGGATATGGAACAAAGGGAGAAAGCGAAGGGAGCAAGCCAAAGGGAGGGAAGAGGAAAATCTAGTGCCGGGCTGCAGGACTGAAATGGAGGAATGGAAAGACAAAAGCCAGGAAGCAGGAGAGTTTGAGAAAAGGAGAGAGGAAAGAAGAGACATGCAGCCAGACGAGGGCTTAGTGAGAGAGGCTGGGACAGAGAACAGGATGAGAAGGAAATAAGGCAAGGCAAGGCTAGGCCAAAGGACGTTTCCTTCCTTTATATTTTCTACCACATTCATCTGGAGACGAGCAGGAAAGCCATCAGACCAGATGGATTAAGCCCAATCAAAAACCCTGGCTACTTGAGACACTTAGACTAAGCCTAAAATGCAAAGATCTCTCCATCAGGATGTTTTTTATACTCTACTTCCACAATCTGCTGGCAGTACAATAGAATAAGCGGCAGATCTACTTAGGCTGAGTCACGGTGCTTTGCTCCTAAGACCATGCATACCACGGGAATATTTCAGCATTTCTGCTCTGGCTTTCAGTGTATTACACCAAAACATCCACCTGATGACATCATTTCAAGAGCAACAGCAGCAATTTGCAGAATTCAGCTTCTTTGGGGAACTGAGAACTTGCTGAGCTGACACCAATTCCTGCTGTTTCTCTGTCACCCGCAGAGTGCCCGCATCCTCACCACGGTAGCGGGCATTGTGACAAAGGTTCTATGTCAGCTGGGTGTGGCAGCCGAGCGCCCCCTAGGCGAGGGGGAGCCTGTCAGCCCCGGGCCTGTCACTGCCTGCTGTCCCCCCTGTCAGCAGCGAGGCCTCTGAAAAGTTTCCAAAACATCCCAGACTTGGGTCCAGCGTGGCCAAAAGTCTCCAAGAGACAAGTCGGAAAGAAGGATATGGAACAAAGGGAGAAAGCGAAGGGAGCAAGCCAAAGGGAGGGAAGAGGAAAATCTAGTGCCGGCCTGCAGGACTGAAATGGAGGAATGGAAAGACAAAAGCCAGGAAGCAGGAGAGTTTGAGAAAAGGAGAGAGGAAAGAAGAGACATGCAGCCAGACGAGGGCTTAGTGAGAGAGGCTGGGACAGAGAACAGGATGAGAAGGAAATAAGGCAAGGCAAGGCTAGGCCAAAGGACGTTTCCTTGCTTTATATTTTCTACCACATTCATCTGGAGATGAGGAGGAAAGCCATCAGACTTGATGTATTAGGCCCAAGCAAAAACCCTGGCTACTTGAGACACTTAGACTAAGCTTAAAATGCAAAGATCTCTCCATCAGGATGTTTTTTATACTCTACTTCCACAATCTGCTGGCAGTACAAAAGAATAAGCGGCAGATCTACTTAGGCTGAGTCACGGTGCTTTGCTCCTAAGACCATGTATACCACGGGAATATTTCAGCATTTCTGCTCTGGTTTTCAGTGTATTACACCAAAACACCCACCTGATGACATCATTTCAAGAGCAACAGCAGCAATTTGCAGAATTCAGCTTCTTTGGGGAACTGAGAACTTGCTGAGCTGACACCAAGTCCTGCTGTGTCTCTGTCACCCGCATAGTGCTCGCATCCTCACCACGGTAGCGGGCATTGTGACAAAGGTTCTATGTCAGCTGGGTGTGGCAGCCGAGCGCTCGCTATGGGAGGGGGAGCCTGTCAGCCCCGGGCCTGTCACTGCCTGCTGTCCCCCCTGTCAGCAGCGAGGCCTCTGAAAAGTTTCCAAAACATCCCCAGACTTGGGTCCAGCGTGGCCAAAAGTCTCCAAGAGACAAGTCGGAAAGAAGGATATGGAACAAAGGGAGAAAGCGAAGGGAGCAAGCCAAAGGGAGGGAAGAGGAAAATCTAGTGCCGGGCTGCAGGACTGAAATGGAGGAATGGAAAGACAAAAGCCAGGAAGCAGGAGAGTTTGAGAAAAGGAGAGAGTAAAGAAGAGACATGCAGCCAGACGAGGGCTTAGTGAGAGAGGCTGGGACAGAGAACAGGATGAGAAGGAAATAAGGCAAGGCAAGGCTAGGCCAAAGGACGTTTCCTTGTTTTATATTTTCTACCACATTCATCTGGAGACGAGCAGGAAAGCCATCAGACCTGATGTATTAGGCCCAAGCAAAAACCCCGGCTACTTGAGACACTTAGACTAAGCCTAAAATGCAAAGATGTCTCCATAAGGATGGTTTTTATACTCTACTTCCACAATCTGCTGGCAGTACAAAAGAATAAGCGGCAGATCTACTTAGGCTGAGTCACGGTGCTTTGCTCCTAAGACCATGCATACCACGGGAATATTTCAGCATTTCTGCTCTGCTTTTCAGTGTATTACACCAAAACACCCACCTGATGACATCATTTCAAGAGCAACAGCAGCAATTTGCAGAATTCAGCTTCTTTGGGGAACTGAGAACTTGCTGAGCTGACACCAAGTCCTGCTGTGTCCCTGTCACCCGCAGAGTGCCCGCATCCTCACCACGGTAGCGGGCATTGTGACAAAGGTTCTATGTCAGCTGGGTGTGGCATCCGAGCGCCCCCTAGGCGAGGGGGAGCCTGTCAGCCCCGGGCCTGTCACTGCCTGCTGTCCCCCCTGTCAGCAGCGAGGCCTCTGAAAAGTTTCCAAAACATCCCCAGACTTGGGTCCAGCGTGGCCAAAAGTCTCCAAGAGACAAGTCGGAAAGAAGGATACGGAACAAAGGGAGAAAGCGAAGGGAGCAAGCCAAAGGGAGGGAAGAGGAAAATCTAGTGCCGGCCTGCAGGACTGAAATGGAGGAATGGAAAGACAAAAGCCAGGAAGCAGGAGAGTTTGAGAAAAGGAGAGAGGAAAGAAGAGACATGCAGCCAGACGAGGGCTTAGTGAGAGAGGCTGGGACAGAGAACAGGATGAGAAGGAAATAAGGCAAGGCAAGGTTAGGCCAAAGGACGTTTCCTTGCTTTATATTTTCTACCACATTCATCTGGAGACGAGGAGGAAAGCCATCAGACCTGATGGATTAGGCCCAAGTCAAAACCCCGGCTACTTGAGACACTTAGACTAAGCCTAAAATGCAAAGATCTCTCCGTAAGGATGGTTTTTATACTCTACTTCCACAATCTGCTGGCAGTACAAAAGAATAAGCGGCAGATCTACTTAGGCTGAGTCACGGTGCTTTGCTCCTAAGACCATGCATACCACGGGAATATTTCAGCATTTCTGCTCTGGCTTTTAGTGTATTACACCAAAACACCCACCTGATGACATCATTTCAAGAGCAACAGCAGCAATTTGCAGAATTCAGCTTCTTTGGGGAACTGAGAACTTGCTGAGCTGACACCAAGTCCTGCTGTGTCCCTGTCACCCGCAGAGTGCTCGCATCCTCACCACGGTAGCGGGCATTGTGACAAAGGTTCTATGTCAGCTGGGTGTGGCAGCCGAGCGCCCCCTAGAGGAAAGGGAGCCTTTCAGCCCCGGGCCTGTCACTGCCTGCTGTCCCCCCTGTCAGCAGCGAGGCCTCTGAAAAGTTTCCAAAACATCCCCAGACTTGGGTCCAGCGTGGCCAAAAGTCTCCAAGAGACAAGTCGGAAAGAAGGATACGGAACAAAGGGAGAAAGCGAAGGGAGCAAGCCAAAGGGAGGGAAGAGGAAAATCTAGTGCCGGGCTGCAGGACTGAAATGGAAGAATGGAAAGACAAAAGCCAGGAAGCAGGAGAGTTTGAGAAAAGGAGAGAGGAAAGAAGAGACATGCAGCCACACGAGGGCTTAGTGAGAGAGGCTGGGACAGAGAACAGGATGAGAAGGAAATAAGGCAAGGCAAGGCTAGGCCAAAGGACGTTTCCTTGCTATATATTTTCTACCACATTCATCTGGAGACGAGGAGGAAAGCCATCAGACTTGATGTATTAGGCCCAATCAAAAACCCTGGCTACTTGAGACACTTAGACTAAGCCTAAAATGCAAAGATCTCTCCATAAGGATGGTTTTTATACTCTACTTCCACAATCTGCTGGCAGTACAAAAGAATAAGCGGCAGATCTCCTTAGGCTGAGTCACGGTGCTTTGCTCCTAAGACCATGCATACCACGGGAATATTTCAGCATTTCTGCTCTGGTTTTCAGTGTATTACGCCAAAACACCCACCTGATGACATCATTTCAAGAGCAACAGCAGCAATTTGCAGAATTCAGCTTCTTTGGGGAACTGAGAACTTGCTGAGCTGACACCAAGTCCTGCTGTGTCCCTGTCACCCGCAGAGTGCCCGCATCCTCACCACGGTAGCGGGCATTGTGACAAAGGTTCTATGTCAGTTGGGTGTGGCAGCCGAGCGCCCCCTAGAGGAAAGGGAGCCTGTCAGCCCCGGGCCTGTCACTGCCTGCTGTCCCCCCTGTCACCAGCGAGGCCTCTGAAAAGTTTCCAAAACATCCCCAGACTTGGGTCCAGCGTGGCCAAAAGTCTCCAAGAGACAAGTCGGAAAGAAGGATATGGAACAAAGGGAGAAAGCGAAGGGAGCAAGCCAAAGGGAGGGAAGAGGAAAATCTAGTGCCGGGCTGCAGGACTGAAATGGAAGAATGGAAAGACAAAAGCCAGGAAGCAGGAGAGTTTGAGAAAAGGAGAGAGGAAAGAAGAGACATGCAGCCAGACGAGGGCTTAGTGAGAGAGGCTGGGACAGAGAACAGGATGAGAAGGAAATAAGGCAAGGCAAGGCTAGGCCAAAGGACGTTTCCTTGCTTTATATTTTCTACCACATTCATCTGGAGACGAGGAGGAAAGCCATCAGACTTGATGTATTAGGCCCAATCAAAAACCCTGGCTACTTGAGACACTTAGACTAAGCCTAAAATGCAAAGATCTCTCCATCAGGATGGTTTTTATACTCTACTTCCACAATCTGCTGGCAGTACAAAAGAATAAGCGGCAGATCTCCTTAGGCTGAGTCACGGTGCTTTGCTCCTAAGACCATGCATACCACGGGAATATTTCAGCATTTCTGCTCTGGTTTTCAGTGTATTACGCCAAAACACCCACCTGATGACATCATTTCAAGAGCAACAGCAGCAATTTGCAGAATTCAGCTTCTTTGGGGAACTGAGAACTTTCTGAGCTGACACCAAGTCCTGCTGTGTCCCTGTCACCCGCAGAGTGCCCGCATCCTCACCACGGTAGCGGGCATTGTGACAAAGGTTCTATGTCAGTTGGGTGTGGCAGCCGAGCGCCCCCTAGAGGAAAGGGAGCCTTTCAGCCCCGAGCCTGTCACTGCATGCTGTCCCCCCTGTCAGCAGCGAGGCCTCTGAAAAGTTTCCAAAACATCCCCAGACTTGGGTCCAGCGTGGCCAAAAGTCTCCAAGAGACAAGTCGGAAACAAGGATATGGAACAAAGGGAGAAAGCGAAGGGAGAAAGTCAAAGGGAGGGAAGAGGAAAATCTAGTGCCGGCCTGCAAGACTGAAATGGAGGAATGGAAAGACAAAAGCCAGGAAGCAGGAGAGTTTGAGAAAAGGAGAGAGGAAAGAAGAGACATGCAGCCAGACGAGGGCTTAGTGCGAGAGGCTGGGACAGAGAACAGGATGAGAAGGAATTAAGGCAAGGCAAGGCTAGGCCAAAGGACGTTTCCTTGCTTTATATTTTCTACCACATTCATCTGGAGACGAGGAGGAAAGCCATCAGACCTGATGGATTAGGCCCAAGCAATTACCCCGGCTACTTGAGACACTTAGACTAAGCCTAAAATGCAAAGATCTCTCCATAAGGATGGTTTTTATACTCTACTTCCACAATCTGCTGGCAGTACAAAAGAATAAGCGGCAGATCTCCTTAGGCTGAGTCACGGTGCTTTGCTCCTAAGACCATGCATACCATGTGAATATTTCAGCATTTCTGCTCTGGTTTTCAGTGTATTACACCAAAACACCCACCTGATGACATCATTTCAAGAGCAACAGCACCAATTTGCAGAATTCAGCTTCTTTGGGGAACTGAGAAATTGCTGAGCTGACACCAAGTCCTGCTTTGCCTCTGTCACCGGCATAGGGCTAGCACCCTCACCACGGGAGCGGGCATTGTGACAAAGGTTCTATGTCAGCTGGGTGTGGCAGCCGAGCACACCCTAGGGGAGGGGGAGCCTGTCAGCCCCGGGCCTGTCACTGCCTGCTGTCCCCCCTGTCAGCACCGAGGCCTCTGAATAGTTTCCAAAACATCCCCAGACTTGGGTCCAGCGTGGCCAAAAGTCTCCAAGAGACAAGTCGGAAAGAAGGATATGGAACAAAGGGAGAAAGCGAAGGGAGCAAGCCAAAGGGAGGGAAGAGGAAAATCTAGTGCCGGCCTGCAGGACTGAAATGGAGGAATGGAAAGACAAAAGCCAGGAAGCAGGAGAGTTTGAGAAAAGGAGAGAGGAAAGAAGAGACATGCAGCCAGACGAGGGCTTAGTGAGAGAGGCTGGGACAGAGAACAGGATGAGAAGGAAATAAGGCAAGGCAAGGCTAGGCCAAAAAACGTTTCCTTGATTTATATTTTCTACCACATTCATCTGGAGACGAGGAGGAAAGCCATCAGACCAGATGGATTAGGCCCAACCAAAAACCCCGGCTACTTGAGACACTTAGACTAAGCCTAAAATGCAAAGATCTCTCCATAAGGATGTTTTTTATACTCTACTTCCGCAATCTGCTGGCAGTACAAAAGAATAAGCGGCAGATCTACATAGGCTGAGTCACGGTGCTTTGCTCCTAAGACCATACATACCATGTGAATATTTCAGCATTTCTGCTCTGGCTTTCAGTGTATTACACCAAAACACCCACCTGATGACATCATTTCAAGAGCAACAGCAGCAATTTGCAGAATTCAGCTTCTTTGGGGAACTGAGAACTTGCTGAGCTGACACCAAGTCCTGCTGTGTCCCTGTCACCCGCAGAGTGCCCGCATCCTCACCACGGTAGCGGCCATTGTGACAAAGGTTCTATGTCAGTTGGGTGTGGCAGCCGAGCGCCCCCTAGAGGAAAGGGAGGCTTTCAGCCCCGAGCCTGTCACTGCCTGCTGTCCCCCCTGTCACCAGCGAGGCCTCTGAAAAGTTTCCAAAACATCCCCAGACTTGGGTCCAGCGTGGCCAAAAGTCTCCAAGAGACAAGTCGGAAAGAAGGATATGGAACAAAGGGAGAAAGCGAAGGGAGAAAGTCAAAGGCAAGGAAGAGGAAAATCTAGTGCCGGGCTGCAGGACTGAAATGGAGGAATGGAAAGACAAAAGCCAGGAAGCAGGAGAGTTTGAGAAAAGGAGAGAGGAAAGAAGAGACATGCAGCCAGACGAGGGCTTAGTGAGAGAGGCTGGGACAGAGAACAGGATGAGAAGGAAATAAGGCAAGGCAAGGCTAGGCCAAAGGACGTTTCCTTGCTTTATATTTTCTACCACATTCATCTGGAGACGAGCAGGAAAGCCATCAGACCAGATGGATTAGGCCCAAGCAATTACCCCGGCTACTTGAGACACTTAGACTAAGACTAAAATGCAAAGATCTCTCCATAAGGATGGTTTTTATACTCTACTTCCACAATCTGCTGGCAGTACAAAAGAATAAGCGGCAGATCTACTTAGGCTGAGTCACTATGCTTTGCTCCTAAGACAATGCATACCATGGTAATATTTCAGCATTTCTGCTCTGGTTTTCAGTGTATTACACCAAAACACCCACCTGATGACATCATTTCAAGAGCAACAGCAGCAATTTGCAGAATTCAGCTTCTTTGGGGAACTGAGAACTTGCTGAGCTGACACCAAGTCCTGCTGTGTCCCTGTCACCCGCAGAGTGCCCGCATCCTCACCACGGTAGCGGCCATTGTGACAAAGGTTCTATGTCAGTTGGGTGTGGCAGCCGAGCGCCCCCTAGAGGAAAGGGAGGCTTTCAGCCCCGAGCCTGTCACTGCCTGCTGTCCCCCCTGTCACCAGCGAGGCCTCTGAAAAGTTTCCAAAACATCCCCAGACTTGGGTCCAGCGTGGCCAAAAGTCTCCAAGAGACAAGTCGGAAAGAAGGATATGGAACAAAGGGAGAAAGCGAAGGGAGAAAGTCAAAGGCAAGGAAGAGGAAAATCTAGTGCCGGGCTGCAGGACTGAAATGGAGGAATGGAAAGACAAAAGCCAGGAAGCAGGAGAGTTTGAGAAAAGGAGAGAGGAAAGAAGAGACATGCAGCCAGACGAGGGCTTAGTGAGAGAGGCTGGGACAGAGAACAGGATGAGAAGGAAATAAGGCAAGGCAAGGCTAGGCCAAAGGACGTTTCCTTGCTTTATATTTTCTACCACATTCATCTGGAGACGAGCAGGAAAGCCATCAGACCAGATGGATTAGGCCCAAGCAATTACCCCGGCTACTTGAGACACTTAGACTAAGCCTAAAATGCAAAGATCTCTCCATAAGGATGGTTTTTATACTCTACTTCCACAATCTGCTGGCAGTACAAAAGAATAAGCGGCAGATCTACTTAGCCTGTGTCATGCTGGTTTGCTTCCAAGACCATGCATACCATGGGGATATTTCAGCATTTCTGCTCTGCTTTTCAGTGTATTACACCAAAACACGCACCTGATGACATCATTTCAAGAGCAACAGCAGCAATTTGCAGAATTCAGCTTCTTTGGGGAACTGAGAAATTGCTGAGCTGACACCAAGTCCTGCTGTGTCCCTGTCACCCGCAGAGTGCCCACATCCTCACCACGGTAGCGAGCATTGTGACAAAGGTTCTATGTCAGCTGGGTGTGGCAGCCGAGCGCCCCCTAGAGGAAAGGGAGCCTTTCAGCCCCGGGCCTGTCACTGCCTGCTGTCCCCCCTGTCAGCAGCAAGGCCTCTGAAAAGTTTCCAAAACATCCCCAGACTTGGGTCCAGCGTGGCCAAAAGTCTCCAAGAGACAAGTCGGAAAGAAGGATACGGAACAAAGGGAGAAAGCGAAGGGAGCAAGCCAAAGGGAGGGAAGAGGAAAATCTAGTGCCGGCCTGCAGGACTGAAATGGAGGAATGGAAAGACACAAGCCAGGAAGCAGGAGAGTTTGAGAAAAGGAGAGAGGAAAGAAGAGACATGCAGCCAGACGAGGGCTTAGTGAGAGAGGCTGGGACAGAGAAAAGGATGAGAAGGAAATAAGGCAAGACTAGACCAAAGGACGTTTCCTTGCTTTATATTTTCTACCACATTCATCTGGAGACGAGCAGGAAAGCCATCAGACCTGATGGATTAAGCCCAATCAAAAACCCTGGCTACTTGAGACACTTAGACTAAGCCTAAAATGCAAATATCTCTCCATCAGGATGGTTTTTATACTCTACTTCCACAATCTGCTGGCAGTACAAAAGAATAAGCGGCAGATCTACTTAGGCTGAGTCACGGTGCTTTGCTCCTAAGACCATGCATACCACGGGAATATTTCAGCATTTCTGCTCTGGCTTTCAGTGTATTACACCAAAACATTCACCTGATGACATCATTTCAAGAGCAACAGCAGCAATTTGCAGAATTCAGCTTCTTTGGGGAACTGAGAAATTGCTGAGCTGACACCAAGTCCTGCTGTTTCTCTGTCACCCGCAGAGTGCCCGCATCCTCACCACGGTAGCGGGCATTGTGACAAAGGTTCTATGTCAGCTGGGTGTGGCAGCCGAGCGCCCCCTAGGCGAGGGGGAGCCTGTCATCCCCGGTCCTGTCACTGCCTGCTTTCCCCCCTGTCAGCAGCGAGGCCTCTGAAAAGTTTCCAAAACATCCCCAGACTTGGGTCCAGCGTGGCCAAAAGTCTCCAAGAGACAAGTCGGAAAGAGGATATGGAACAAAGGGAGAAAGCGAAGGGAGCAAGCCAAAGGGAGGGAAGAGGAAAATCTAGTGCCGGGCTGCAGGACTGAAATGGAGGAATGGAAAGACAAAAGCCAGAGAGCAGGAGAGTTTGAGAAAAGGAGAGAGGAAAGAAGAGACATGCAGCCAGACGAGGGCTTAGTGAGAGAGGCTAGGACAGAGAACAGGATGAGAAGGAAATAAGGCAAGGCTAGCCCAAAGGACATTTCCTTGCTTTATATTTTCTACCACATTCATCTGGAGACGAGCAGGAAAGCCATCAGACCTGGTGGATTAGGCCCAAGCAAAAACCCTGGCTACTTGAGACAATTAGACTAAGCCTAAAATGCAAAGATCTCTCCATCAGGATGGTTTTTATACTCTACTTCCACAATCTGCTGGCAGTACAAAAGAATAAGCGGCAGATCTACTTAGGCTGAGTCACGGTGCTTTGCTCCTAAGACCATGCATATCACAGGAATATTTCAGCATTTCTGCTCTTGTTTACAGTGTATTACACCAAAACATCCACCTGATGACATCATTTCAAGAGCAACAGCAGCAATTTGCAGAATTCAGCTTCTTTGGGGAACTGAGAACTTGCTGAGCTGACACCAAGTCTTGCTGTGTCCCTGTCACCCGCAGAGTGCCCGCATCCTCACCACGGTAGCGGGCATTGTGACAAAGGTTCTATGTCAGCTGGGTGTGGCAGCCGAGCGCTCGCTATGGGAGGGGGAGCCTGTCAGCCACGGGCCTGTCACTGCCTGCTGTCCCCCCTGTCAGCAGCGAGGCCTCTGAAAAGTTTCCAAAACATCCCCAGACTTGGGTCCAGCGTGGCCAAAAGTCTCCAAGAGACAAGTCGGAAACAAGGATATGGAACAAAGGGAGAAAGCGAAGGGAGCAAGCCAAAGGGAGGGAAGAGGAAAATCTAGTGCCGGGCTGCAGGACTGAAATGGAGGAATGGAAAGACAAAAGCCAGGAAGCAGGAGAGTTTGAGAAAAGGAGAGAGGAAAGAAGAGACATGCAGCCAGACGAGGGCTTAGTGAGAGAGGCTGGGACAGAGAACAGGATGAGAAGGAAATAAGGCAAGGCAAGGCTAGGCCAAAGGACGTTTCCTTGCTTTATATTTTCTACCACATTCATCTGGAGACGAGCAGGAAAGCCATCAGACCAGATGGATTAGGCCCAACCAAAAACCCTGGCTACTTGAGACACTTAGACTAAGCCTAAAATGCAAAGATCTCTCCATCAGGATGTTTTTTATACTCTACTTCCACAATCTGCTGGCAGTACAATAGAATAAGCGGCAGATCTACTTAGGCTGAGTCACGGTGCTTTGCTCCTAAGACCATGCATACCACGGGAATATTTCAGCATTTCTGCTCTGGTTTTCAGTGTATTACACCAAAACATCCACCTGATGACATCATTTCAAGAGCAACAGCAGCAATTTGCAGAATTCAGCTTCTTTGGGGAACTGAGAACTTGCTGAGCTGACACCAAGTCTTGCTGTGTCCCTGTCACCCTCAGAGTGCCCGCATCCTCACCACGGTAGCGGGCATTGTGACAAAGGTTCTATGTCAGCTGGGTGTGGCAGCCGAGCGCCCCCTAGGCGAGGGGGAGCCTGTCAGCCCCGGGCCTGTCACTGCCTGCTGTCCCCCCTGTCAGCAGCGAGGCCTCTGAAAAGTTTCCAAAACATCCCAGACTTGGGTCCAGCGTGGCCAAAAGTCTCCAAGAGACAAGTCGGAAAGAAGGATATGGAACAAAGGGAGAAAGCGAAGGGAGCAAGCCAAAGGGAGGGAAGAGGAAAATCTAGTGCCGGCCTGCAGGACTGAAATGGAGGAATGGAAAGACAAAAGCCAGGAAGCAGGAGAGTTTGAGAAAAGGAGAGAGGAAAGAAGAGACATGCAGCCAGACGAGGGCTTAGTGAGAGAGGCTGGGACAGAGAACAGGATGAGAAGGAAATAAGGCAAGGCAAGGCTAGGCCAAAGGACGTTTCCTTGCTTTATATTTTCTACCACATTCATCTGGAGACGAGGAGGAAAGCCATCAAACCTGATGGATTAGGCCCAAGCAAAAACCCTGGCTACTTGAGACACTTAGACTAAGCCTAAAATGCAAATATCTCTCCATCAGGATGGTTTTTATACTCTACTTCCACAATCTGCTGGCAGTACAAAAGAATAAGCGGCAGATCTACTTAGGCTGAGTCACGGTGCTTTGCTCCTAAGACCATGCATACCACGGGAATATTTCAGCATTTCTGCTCTGGCTTTCAGTGTATTACACCAAAACACCCACCTGATGACATCATTTCAAGAGCAACAGCAGCAATTTGCAGAATTCAGCTTCTTTGGGGAACTGAGAAATTGCTGAGCTGACACCAAGTCCTGCTGTGTCTCTGTCACCCGCAGAGTGCTCGAATCCTCACCACGGTAGCGGGCATTGTGACAAAGGTTCTATGTCAGCTGGGTGTAGCATCCGAGCGCCCCCTAGGCGAGGGGGAGCCTGTCAGCCCCGGGCCTGTCACTGCCTGCTGTCCCCCCTGTCAGCAGCAAGGCCTCTGAAAAGTTTCCAAAACATCTCCAGACTTGGGTCCAGCATGGCCAAAAGTCTCCAAGAGACAAGTCGGAAAGAAGGATATGGAACAAAGGGAGAAAGCGAAGGGAGCAAGCCAAAGGGAGGGAAGAGGAAAATCTAGTGCCGGCCTGCAGGACTGAAATGGAGGAATGGAAAGACAAAAGCCAGGAAGCAGGAGAGTTTGAGAAAAGGAGAGAGGAAAGAAGAGACATGCAGCCAGACGAGGGCTTAGTGAGAGAGGCTGGGACAGAGAACAGGATGAGAAGGAAATAAGGCAAGGCAAGGCTAGGCCAAAGGACGTTTCCTTGCTTTATATTTTCTACCACATTCATCTGGAGACGAGGAGGAAAGCCATCAGACTTGATGTATTAGGCCCAAGCAAAAACCCTGGCTACTTGAGACACTTAGACTAAGCTTAAAATGCAAAGATCTCTCCATCAGGATGTTTTTTATACTCTACTTCCACAATCTGCTGGCAGTACAAAAGAATAAGCGGCAGATCTACTTAGGCTGAGTCACGGTGCTTTGCTCCTAAGACCATGTATACCACGGGAATATTTCAGCATTTCTGCTCTGGTTTTCAGTGTATTACACCAAAACACCCACCTGATGACATCATTTCAAGAGCAACAGCAGCAATTTGCAGAATTCAGCTTCTTTGGGGAACTGAGAAATTGCTGAGCTGACACCAAGTCCTGCTTTGCCTCTGTCACCGGCATAGGGCCAGCACCCTCACCACGGGAGCGGGCATTGTGACAAAGGTTCTGTGTCAGCTGGGTGTGGCAGCTGAGCACACCCTAGGGGAGGGGGAGCCTGTCAGCCCCGGGCCTCTCACTGCCTGCTGTCCCCCCTGTCAGCAGCGAGGCCTGTGAAGACTTTACAAAACATCCTCAGACTTGGGTCCAGCGTGGCCAAAAGTCTCCAAGAGACAAGTCGGAAAGAAGGATATGGAACAAAGGGAGAAAGCGAAGGGAGCAAGCCAAAGGGAGGGAAGAGGAAAATCTAGTGCTGGGCTGCAGGACTGAAATGGAGGAATGGAAAGACAAAAGCCAGAGAGCAGGAGAGTTTGAGAAAAGGAGAGAGGAAAGAAGAGACATGCAGCCAGATGAGGGCTTAGTGAGAGAGGCTGGGACAGAGAAAAGGATGAGAAGGAAATAAGGCAAGGCAAGGCTAGACCAAAGGACGTTTCCTTGCTTTATATTTTCTACCACATTCATCTGGAGACGAGGAGGAAAGCCATCAGACCTGATGGATTAGGCCCAAGCAAAAACCCCGGCTACTTGAGACACTTAGACTAAGCCTAAAATGCAAAGATCTCTCCATAAGGATGGTTTTTATACTCTACTTCCGCAATCTGCTGGCAGTACAAAAGAATAAGCGGCAGATCTACTTAGGCTGAGTCACGGTGCTTTGCTCCTAAGACCATGCATACCACGGGAATATTTCAGCATTTCTGCTCTGGCTTTCAGTGTATTACACCAAAACACGCACCTGATGACATCATTTCAAGAGCAACAGCAGCAATTTGCAGAATTCAGCTTCTTTGGGGAACTGAGAACTTGCTGAGCTGACACCAAGTCCTGCTGTGTCCCTGTCACCCGCAGAGTGCCCGCATCCTCACCACGGTAGCGGGCATTGTGACAACGGTTCTATGTCAGCTGGGTGTGGCAGCCGAGCGCCCCCTAGGGGAGGGGGAGCCTGTCAGCCCCGGGCCTGTCACTGCCTGCTGTATCCCCTGTCAGCAGCGAGGCCTCTGAAAAGTTTTCAAAACATCCCCAGACTTGGGTCCAGCATGGCCAAAAGTCTCCAAGAGACAAGTCAGAAAGAAGGGTATGGAACAAAGGGAGAAAGCGAAGGGAGCAAGCCAAAGGGAGGGAAGAGGAAAATCTAGTGCCGGCCTGCAGGACTGAAATGGAGGAATGGAAAGACAAAAGCCAGGAAGCAGGAGAGTTTGAGAAAAGGAGAGAGGAAAGAAGAGACATGCAGCCAGATGAGGGCTTAGTGAGAGAGGCTGGGACAGAGAACAGGATGAGAAGGAAATAAGGCAAGGCAAGGCTAGGCCAAAGGACGTTTCCTTTGTTTATATTTTCTACCACATTCATCTGGAGACGAGGAGGAAAACCATCAGACCTGATGGATTAGGTCCAATCAAAAACCCTGGCTACTTAAGACACTTAGACTAGGCCTAAAATGCAAAGATGTCTCCATAAGGATGGTTTTTATACTCGACTTCCACAATCTGCTGGCAGTACAAAAGAATAAGCGGCAGATCTACATAGGCTGAGTCACGATGCTTTGCTCCTAAGACCATGCATACCACTGGAATATTTCAGCATTTCTGCTCTGGTTTTCAGTGTATTACACCAAAACACCCACCTGATGACATCATTTCAAGAGCAACAGCAGCAATTTGCAGAATTCAGCTTCTTTGGGGAACTGAGAACTTGCTGAGCTGACACCAAGTCCTGCTGGGTCCCTGTCACCCGCAGAGTGCCCGCATCCTCACCACGGTAGCGGGCATTGTGACAAAGGTTCTATGTCAGCTGGGTGTGGCAGCTGATCGCCCCCTAGGGGAGGGGGAGCCTGTCAGCCCCGGGCTTCTCACTGCCTGCTGTCCCCCCTGTCAGCAGCGAGGCCTCTGAAAAGTTTCCAAAACATCTCCAGACTTGGGTCCAGCATGGCCAAAAGTCTCCAAGAGACAAGTCGGAAAGAAGGATATGGAACAAAGGGAGAAAGCGAAGGGAGCAAGCCAAAGGGAAGGAAGAGGAAAATCTAGTGCCGGGCTGCAGGACTGAAATGGAGGAATGGAAAGACACAAGCCAGGAAGCAGGAGAGTTTGAGAAAAGGAGAGAGGAAAGAAGAGACATGCAGCCAGACGAGGGCTTAGTGAGAGAGGCTGGGACAGAGAACAGGATGAGAAGGAAATAAGGCAAGGCAAGGCTAGGCCAAAGGACGTTTCCTTGCTTTAGATTTTCTACCACATTCATCTGGAGACGAGCAGGAAAGCCATCAGACCTGATGGATTAGGCCCAGGCAAAAACCCCGGCTACTTGAGACACTTAGACTAAGCCTAAAAGGCAAAGATCTCTCCATAAGGATGGTTTTTATACTCTACTTCCACAATCTGCTGGCAGTACAAAAGAATAAGCGGCAGATCTCCTTAGGCTGAGTCACGGTGCTTTGCTCCTAAGACCATGCATATCACGGGAATATTTCAGCATTTCTGCTCTGGTTTTCAGTGTATTACACCAAAACACCCACCTGATGACATCATTTCAAGAGCAACAGCAGCAATTTGCAGAATTCAGCTTCTTTGGGGAACTGAGAACTTGCTGAGCTGACACCAAGTCCTGCTGTGTCCCTGTCACCCGCAGAGTGCCTGCATCCTCACCACGGTAGCGGGCATTGTGACAAAGGTTCTATGTCAGCTGGGTGTGGCAGCCGAGCACCCCCTAACCGAGGGGGTTGCTTCCTTGGGACATCCTGGGTCCCTTGGGGAACTCATGGGTCCCTCCCAGACTCCTGGGTGCTTTAAGGCACTCCTGAGTACCTTGGGGCATTCCAGGGTCCATTTCCGATCTCCTGGATCCCCCCTGAATTCCTGGGTCCCCTGGGCACCTCTGGATCCCTCCCGAACTCCTGGGTCCCTTGGGTCACTCCTGGGTCCCTCCAGAACTCCTGGGTCCGTCCTGAACTCCTCAGTCCCTCCCGAACTCCTGGGTCTCTTGGGGTACTCCTGGGTCCCCCCTGAATTCCTGGGTCCCTTGGGCACTCCTGGGACCCACTTGTATTCCTGAGTCCCTTGGGGCATTACTGGGTCCCTCCCGAACTCAAGGGTCCCTTGGGACACTCCTGGGTGTCTCTCGAACTCCTGGGTCCCTTGGGGCACTCTTGGGTCCCTCCCAGGCTCCTGGGTTCTTTAAAGCACTCCCGAGTACCTTGGGGCACTCCAGGGTCCATCCCCGATCTCCTGGATCCCCCCTGAATTCCTGGGTCCCCTGGTCACTCCTGGATCCCTCTCGAACTCCTGGGTCCCTCGGGTCACTCCTGGGTCCCTCCAGAACTCCTGGGTCCGTCCTGAACTCCTGGGTCCCTCCCAAACTCAAGGGTCCCTTGGAGCACTCCTGGGTATCTCCCGAACTCCTGGGTCCCTCCCAAACACCGGGGTCCTTCTCGAACTACGGGGTCCCTCCCGAACTCCTGCATCCATCTCGAATCCCTGCGTCCACCTCGAACTTCTGGCTCCCTTGGGGCACTCCTGGGTCCCTAACAAACTCCTGGGTCCCCCATGAATTCCTGGGTCTCTTGGGCACTCTTCGGTCCCACTTGAACTCCTGAGTTCCTTGGGGCACTCCTGGGTCCCTGTCGAATTCAAGGGTCCATTGGGGCACTCCTGGGTGACTCCCGAACTCCTGGGTCCCTTGGGGCACTCCTGGGTCCCTCCCAGACTCCTGGGTGCTTTAAGGCACTCCTGAGTACCTTGGGGCACTCCAGGGTCCATCCCCGATCTCCTTGATCCCCCCTGAATTCCTGGGTCCCCTGGGCACCTCTGGATCCCTCCCGACCTCCTGGGTCCCTTGGGTCACTCCTGGGTCCCTCCCAATTTCATGGCTCCATCCCGAACTCCCAGGATCCTACCGGAGCTCATGGGTCCCTTGGGGCACTTCTGGGTCACTCCCAGAGTACCGTGGTCCCATGGTGCACTCCTGCATTTCTGCAAAATTCCTGGTCTGTCCTGAATTCCTGGGTCCCTCCTGATCTCCTGGGTCCCTCCTGAGTTCCTGGATCCCTCCAGAACTCCTGGGTCCGTCCTGAACTCCCGGGTCCCTCCCGAACTCAAGGGTCCCTTGGAGCACTCCTGGGTCCCTCCCAGATTCCTAGGTGCTTTAAGGCACTCCTGGGTCCATCCAGAACTCTTGGGTCTCTTGGGGCACTCCTGGTTCCCTCCTGACCTTCTCGGTACCTGGGAGCACTCTTTGTCCATCTCGAACTCCTGGGTCCCTTGGGGACTTCCTGGATCCCTCACAGAGTCCTGCTCCTTTGGGGCACTCCTGGGTCCGTCCAGAACTCCTGGGTCTCTTGGTACACTCCTGGTTCCCTCCTGACCTTCTCGGTACCTGGGAGCACTCTTTGTCCGTCCCGAACTCCAGGGTCCCTTGCGGCACTCCTGGGACACTCCTGAACACCAGGGTCCCTTGAGGCACTCCTGGTTCCTCCCGAATTCCTGGGTCCCTTGGGGCACTTCTGGGTCACTCCCAGAGTACTGGGTCCCATGGGACACTCCTGGGTCCCTCCAAAATTCGTGGTCCGTCCTGAACTCCTGGGTCCTTCCTGAATTCCTGGTCCCTCTTCGAACTCCTGTGTCCTCCCCGAACTCCTGGGTCTTTTACGGCACTCCTGGGTCCGTCCTGAACTCCTGAGTCCCTTTGAGGTTCTCCTGGGTGTCCCCCAAACTCCTGGGTCCCTAAAAACACTCCTAGGTCCGTCCTGAACTTTTGGGTCCCTCCCGAACTCCTGAGTCCCTTGGGGCATTCCTGGGTCTTTCCAGGGTCTCCTTGAACCACTTCTGGTTCCTCCTGAAATCCTGGGTCCCTTGCGGCACTCCTGAGTTAAGCGGAGTGTGTCTCTTGACACTTGGTGTGCGTTGGCTGTGTCTGTGTGTAACACAGTACAGCCATGCATACTCGTTAGATAGCGCCTGCTGTTTCTATCCGTCGCTCCACACGCCTGTGAGTCCCTTTCTTTCTCTCCACAAGCACGTGTGTAGACTTTGTCTAGCTCCGCTAGTAGAGGAGCAAAGACACTCGTAGGAAGTACTGAATGCTGCTCCGTGCTACTTCTCCTCCGGTGGCAAATGCTTCACAGTCGCCCGAGGAAAGACGTTTAACAATCGATCTCCAAGAGGAACGAAACACATGATGCCATAAGGTGAAAGAATAGCAGGGCATCTCTTCACAAGCTTGTCCCTGATCTATAGCTGAGGGCAAACACTTGTGTGCTTGTGGAAGAGCCTGTGTCTTTCCTGGAAGCATTTGGGAGTTTTGCTCAGACGCGTGTTTCCTCAAGTTCAAGAATCAAGATCTAGGATACCTGCAGACAGGTGCCTGTTTGTGTGGAGACAGTCTGTTTGAAACTGTGTTCCTCAGCGCCCGCTCTTTCTCCCCGTCGCTCCACACGCCTGGGAGTCCCTTTCTTTCTCTCCACAAGCACGTGCGTTGACTTCGTCGCACATGTGCATCTGCACAAGCGTTGAGCTCAGCAGAGTGTGTCTCTTGACACTTGAGGTGCATTGGCTGTGTCTGCGTGCTCCAGTGAAGAGAGAAACGGGAAATCATCTTGGTAGAGGCAACAAAGCAAAAGCGAGGCAGGATTGACATCTGGTCAACAGAGACGGATTCCCTGCGCTGACACAGTTCACAGTTACACGACAAGCAATCTGAGCGGTCCATCGACCGGAGACGTGTTTCCCAAGAGGTCGTTTAGCGAGTGAACAGCAGTGTGCGCGACTTTCAGGAGTGTGCCTGGAAAGTGCCAGAATCACCAGAGCATCTGTGCAAAAGCTGCTGCCTCTGTGACCGCATTGAGGCACGTTCCCGTGTCTGCGAGTATATAGACGGCTCTTTCGCGTTCACTCCGAGGGAAACGGTCCGCTATTGCTTCTGTGCGTACAGACGCGATTCCCTTGTCTCTTGCGAACACAGGGAACTCTGTGCATCCAAATCTACAGGCTAAGGACGCGTCTGCATATGTTTTGGTGAACAATCGAGTGTGCGTGTTCTGACAGCTGCCTCTATGCAGACGTCTCCACAGAGCCACTTCTGAATGCCCCGCAGCCCAGGACTGAATGGATACACTAACAAGTGCACCGGTGTGAGCAACCACATATGCAGAAGGACGTCTTTCATCTCACAGAAGCGCGAACGTCTTGGCGTTCAAGCACGTGGCAGAAACAAGGTGTGAACAGATGAGCTGCTGCTATTTTCTCCGGTCGGCATGCTTCGTTGTAGCTCTCTTGCCGGTCGCCGGCTTAGCGGCTTGCTTTGCGCGACTAGGTCTGCGGAGAGAAGGAGATAGCGCCGGAAACCTTGCCTTTTGCCTTCTTCGGCGCTGGAACCTGGTTGCTGCGCCTACTCTTTGTCCATGTGCACACACACGATTCCTCAGCGAAAACCATGCAGAAACCTTTCCACGAGCACCCAGGGATGTGCACCCAGCACCACGTGCACGCACACGCAGCTAGAGAAAAGCACCTACCTTTTCACACACTGATGCCTAAGCAAACGCGTGGCCACACACACGCACACATCCGCAAGCGCGCCTACTCCCATCTATTGAGGGAAAGACGGACGAGCAACGTCCTGACAGGCTTGAGGGGAAAAATGTC
Organism: Patagioenas fasciata; assembly: GCF_037038585.1. Lineage (NCBI taxonomy): Eukaryota > Metazoa > Chordata > Aves > Columbiformes > Columbidae > Patagioenas > Patagioenas fasciata. Next base: position 11,787,399 of record NC_092522.1, read on the forward strand.
CGTTGATGGTTGGCGTACTGCACGCCCGCCTACGGGGCTGCAGGGGAATCCACATTTGGAAGGTACCTGAAGATGTGTGCCTGTTCTTGGAGCTCCGCTAGTAGGGTAGCAAAGACACTCGTAGGCAGTACTGAATGCTGCTCCGTGCTACTTCTCCTCCGCTGGCAAATGCTTCACAGTCGCCCTAGGAAAGACGTTTAACAATCGATCTCCAAGAGGAACGAAACACATGATGCCATAAGGCGAAAGAATAGCAGGGCATCTCTTCACAAGCTTGTCCCTGATCTATAGCTGAGGGCAAACACTTGTGTGCTTGTGGGAGAGCCTGTGTCTTTCCTGGAAGCGTTTGGGAGTTTTGCTCAGACGCGTGTTTCCTCAAGTTCAAGAATCAAGATCTAGGATACCTGCAGACAGGTGCCTGTTTGTGTGGAGACAGTCTGTTTGAAACTGTGTTCCTCAGTGCCCGCTCTTTCTCCCCGTCGCTCCACACGCCTGGGAGTCCCTTTCTTTCTCTCCACAAGCACGTGTGTTGACTTCGTCGCACATGTGCATCTGCACAAGCGTTGAGCTCAGCAGAGTGTGTCTCTTGACACTTCATGTGCATTGGCTGTGTCTGCCTGCTCCAGTGAAGAGAGAAACGGGAAATCATCTTGGTAGAGGCAACAAAGCAAAACCGAGGCAGGATTGACATCTGCTCAACAGAGACGGATTCCCTGCGCTGACACAGTTCACAGTTACACGACAAGCAATCTGAGCGGTCCATCGACCGGAGACGTGTTTCCCAAGAGGTCGTTTAGCGAGTGAACAGCAGTGTGTGCGACTTTCAGGAGTGTGCCTGGAAAGTGCCAGAATCACCAGAGCATCTGTGCAAAAGCTGCTGCCTCTGTGACCGCATTGAGGCACGTTCCCGTGTCTGCGAGTATATAGACGGCTCTTTCGCCTTCACTCCGAGGGAAACGGTCCGCTATTGCTTCTGTGCGTACAGACGCGATTCCCTTGTCTCTTGCGAACACAGGGAACTCTGTGCATCCAAATCTACAGGCTAAGGACACGTCTGCATATGTTTTGGTGAACAATCGAGTGTGCGTGTTCTGACAGCTGCCTCTATGCAGACGTCTCCACAGAGCCACTTCTGAATGACCCGCAGCCCAGGACTGAATGGATACACTAACAAGTGCACCGGTGTGAGCAACCACATATGCAGAAGGACGTCTTTCATCTCACAGAAGCGCGAACGTCTTGGCGTTCAAGCACGTGGCAGAAACAAGGTGTGAACAGATGAGCTGCTGCTATTTTCTCCGGTCGGCATGCTTCGTTGTAGCTCTCTTGCCGGTCGCCGGCTTAGCGGCTTGCTTTGCGCGACTAGGTCTGCGGAGAGAAGGAGATAGCGCCGGAAACCTTGCCTTTTGCCTTCTTCGGCGCTGGAACCTGGTTGCTGCGCCTTCTCTTTGTCCATGTGCACACACACGATTCCTCAGCGAAAACCATGCAGAAACCTTTCCACGAGCACCCAGGGATGTGCACCCAGCACCACGTGCACGCACACGCAGCTAGAGAAAAGCACCTACCTTTTCACACACTGATGCCTAAGCAAACGCGTGGCCACACACACGCACACATCCGCAAGCGCGCCTACTCCCATTTATTGAGGGAAAGACGGACGAGCAACGTCCTGACAGGCTTGAGGGGAAAAACGTCCGTTGATGGTTGGCGTACTGCACGCCCGCCTACGGGGCTGCAGGGGAATCCACATTTCGAAGGTACCTGACGATGTGTGCCTGTTCTTGGAGCTCCGCTAGTAGGGTAGCAAAGACACTCGTAGGCAGTACTGAATGCTGCTCCGTGCTACTTCTCCTCCGCTGGCAAATGCTTCACAGTCGCCCTAGGAAAGACGTTTAACAATCGATCTGCAAGAGGAACGAAACACATGATGCCATAAGGCGAAAGAATAGCAGGGCATCTCTTCACAAGCTTGTCCCTGATCTATAGCTGAGGGCAAACACTTGTGTGCTTGTGGGAGAGCCTGTGTCTTTCCTGGAAGCGTTTGGGAGTTTTGCTCAGACGCGTGTTTCCTCAAGTTCAAGAATCAAGATCTAGGATACCTGCAGACAGGTGCCTGTTTGTGTGGAGACAGTCTATTTGAAACTGTGTTCCTCAGCGCCCGCTCTTTCTCCCCGTCGCTCCACACGCCTGGGAGTCCCTTTCTTTCTCTCCACAAGCACGTGTGTTGACTTCGTCGCACATGTGCATCTGCACAAGCGTTGAGCTCAGCAGAGCATGTCTCTTGACACTTGATGTGCGTTGGCTGTGTCTGCCTGCTCCAGTGAAGAGAGAAACGGGAAATCATCTTGGTAGAGGCAACAAAGCAAAAGCGAGGCAGGATTGACATCTGCTCAACAGAGACGGATTCCCTGCACTGACACAGTTCACAGTTACACGAGAAGCAATCTGAGCGGTCCATCGACCGGAGACGTGTTTCCCAAGAGGTCGTTTAGCGAGTGAACGGCAGTGTGCGCGACTTTCAGCAGTGTGCCTGGAAAGTGCCAGAGTCACCAGAGCATCTGTGCAAAAGCTGCTGCCTCTGTGACCGCATTGAGGCACGTTCCCGTGTCTGCGAGTATATAGACGGCTCTTTCGCCTTCACTCCGAGGGAAACGGTCCGCTCTTGCTTCTGTGCGTACAGACGCGATTCCCTTGTCTCTTGCGAACACAGGGAACTCTGTGCATCCAAATCTACAGGCTAAGGACGCGTCTGCATATGTTTTGGTGAACAATCGAGTGTGCGTGTTCTGACAGCTGCCTCTATGCAGACGTCTCCACAGAGCCACTTCTGAATGCCCCGCAGCCCAGGACTGAATGGATACACTAACAAGTGCACCGGTGTGAGCAACCACATATGCAGAAGGACGTCTTTCATCTCACAGAAGCGCAAACGTCTTGGCGTTCAAGCACGTGGCAGAAACGAGGTGTGAACAGATGAGCTGCTGCTATTTTCTCCGTTCGGCATGCTTCGTTGTAGCTCTCTTGCCGGTCGCCGGCTTAGCGGCTTGCTTTGCGCGACTAGGTCTGGGGAGAGAAGGAGATAGCGCCGGAAACCTTGCCTTTTGCCTTCTTCGGCGCTTGAACCTGGTTGCTGCGCCTTCTCTTTGTCCATGTGCACACACACGATTCCTCAGCGAAAACCATGCAGAAACCTTTCCACGAGCACCCAGGGATGTGCACCCAGCACCACGTGCACGCACACGCAGCTAGAGAAAAGCACCTACCTTTTCACACACTGATGCCTAAGCAAACGCGTGGCCACACACACGCACACATCCGCAAGCGCGCCTACTCCCATCTATTGAGGGAAACACGGACGAGCAACGTCCTGACAGGCTTGAGGGGAAAAACGTCCGTTGATGGTTGGCGTACTGCACGCCCGCCTGCGGGGCTGCAGGGAAATCCACATTTGGAAGGTACCTGAAGATGTGTGCCTGTTCTTGGAGCTCCGCTAGTAGGGTAGCAAAGACACTCGTAGGCAGTACTGAATGCTGCTCCGTGCTACTTCTCCTCCGCTGGCAAATGCTTCACAGTCGCCCTAGGAAAGACGTTTAACAATCGATCTCCAAGAGGAACGAAACACATGATGCCATAAGGCGAAAGAATAGCAGGGCATCTCTTCACAAGCTTGTCCCTGATCTATAGCTGAGAGCAAACACTTGTGTGCTTGTGGGAGAGCCTGTGTCTTTCCTGGAAGCGTTTGGGAGTTTTGCTCAGACGCGTGTTTCCTCAAGTTCAAGAATCAAGATCTAGGATACCTGCAGACAGGTGCCTGTTTGTGTGGAGACAGTCTGTTTGAAACTGTGTTCCTCAGCGCCCGCTCTTTCTCCCCGTCGCTCCACACGCCTGGGAGTCCCTTTCTTTCTCTCCACCAACACGTGTGTTGACTTCGACGCACATGTGCATCTGCACAAGCGTTGAGCTCAGCAGAGTGTGTCTCTTGACACTTGATGTGCGTTGGCTGTGTCTGCCTGCTCCAGTGAAGAGAGAAACGGGAAATCATCTTGGTAGAGGCAACAAAGCAAAAGCGAGGCAGGATTGACATCTGCTCAACAGAGACGGATTCCCTGCGCTGACACAGTTCACAGTTACACGAGAAGCAATCTGAGCGGTCCATCGACCGGAGACGTGTTTCCCAAGAGGTCGTTTAGCGAGTGAACAGCAGTGTGCGCGACTTTCAGCAGTGTGCCTGAAAAGTGCCAGAATCACCAGAGCATCTGTGCAAAAGCTGCTGCCTCTGTGACCGCATTGAGGCACGTTCCCGTGTCTGCGAGTATATAGACGGCTCTTTCGCGTTCACTCCGAGGGAAACGGTCCGCTATTGCTTCTGTGCGTACAGACGCGATTCCCTTGTCTCTTGCGAACACAGGGAACTCTGTGCATCCAAATCTACAGGCTAAGGACGCGTCTGCATATGTTTTGGTGAACAATCGAGTGTGCGTGTTCTGACAGCTGCCTCTATGCAGACGTCTCCACAGAGCCACTTCTGAATGCCCCGCAGCCCAGGACTGAATGGATACACTAACAAGTGCACCGGTGTGAGCAACCACATATGCAGAAGGACGTCTTTCATCTCACAGAAGCGCGAACGTCTTGGCGTTCAAGCACGTGGCAGAAACAAGGTGTGAACAGATGAGCTGCTGCTATTTTCTCCGTTCGGCATGCTTCGTTGTAGCTCTCTTGCCGGTCGCCGGCTTAGCGGCTTGCTTTGCGCGACTAGGTCTGGGGAGAGAAGGAGATAGCGCCGGAAACCTTGCCTTTTGCCTTCTTCGGCGCTGGAACCTGGTTGCTGCGCCTTCTCTTTGTCCATGTGCACACACACGATTCCTCAGCGAAAACCATGCAGAAACCTTACCTCGAGCACACAGGGATGTGCACCCAGCACCACGTGCACGCACACGCAGCTAGAGAAAAGCACCTACCTTTTCACACACTGATGCCTAAGCAAACGCGTGGCCACACACACGCACACATCCGCAAGCGCGCCTACTCCCATCTATTGAGGGAAACACGGACGAGCAACGTCCTGACAGGCTTGAGGGGAAAAACGTCCGTTGATGGTTGGCGTACTGCACGCCCGCCTGCGGGGCTGCAGGGGAATCCACATTTGGAAGGTACCTGAAGATGTGTGCCTGTTCTTGGAGCTCCGCTAGTAGGGTAGCAAAGACACTCGTAGGCAGTACTGAATGCTGCTCCGTGCTACTTCTCCTCCGGTGGCAAATGCTTCACAGTCGCCCGAGGAAAGACGTTTAACAATCGATCTCCAAGAGGAACGAAACACATGATGCCATAAGGCGAAAGAATAGCAGGGCATCTCTTCACAAGCTTGTCCCTGATCTATAGCTGAGGGCAAACACTTGTGTGCTTGTGGGAGAGCCTGTGTCTTTCCTGGAAGCGTTTGGGAGTTTTGCTCAGAAGCGTGTTTCCTCAAGTTCAAGAATCAAGATCTAGGATACCTGCAGACAGGTGCCTGTTTGTGTGGAGACAGTCTGTTTGAAACTGTGTTCCTCAGCGCCCGCTCTTTCTCCCCGTCGCTCCACACGCCTGGGAGTCCCTTTCTTTCTCTCCACCAGCACGTGTGTTGACTTCGTCGCACATGTGCATCTGCACAAGCGTTGAGCTCAGCAGAGTGTGTCTCTTGACACTTGAGGTGCGTTGGCTGTGTCTGCGTGCTCCAGTGAAGAGAGAAACGGGAAATCATCTTGGTAGAGGCAACAAAGCAAAAGCGAGGCAGGATTGACATCTGCTCAACAGAGACGGATTCCCTGCGCTGACACAGTTCACAGTTACACGAGAAGCTATCTGAGCGGTCCATCGACCGGAGACGTGTTTCCCAAGAGGTCGTTTAGCGAGTGAACAGCAGTGTGCGCGACTTTCAGGAGTGTGCCTGGAAAGTGCCAGAGTCACCAGAGCATCTGTGCAAAAGCTGCTGCCTCTGTGACCGCATTGAGGCACGTTCCCGTGTCTGCGAGTATATAGACGGCTCTTTCGCGTTCACTCCGAGGGAAACGGTCCGCTCTTGCTTCTGTGCGTACAGACGCGATTCCCTTGTCTCTTGCGAACACAGGGAACTCTGTGCATCCAAATCTACAGGCTAAGGACGCGTCTGCATATGTTTTGGTGAACAATCGAGTGTGCGTGTTCTGACAGCTGCCTCTATGCAGATGTCTCCACAGAGCCACTTCTGAATGCCCCGCAGCCCAGGACTGAATGGATACACTAACAAGTGCACCGGTGTGAGCAACCACATATGCAGAAGGACGTCTTTCATCTCACAGAAGCGCGAACGTCTTGGCGTTCAAGCACATGGCAGAAAGAAGGTGTGAACAGATGAGCTGCTGCTATTTTCTCCGGTCGGCATGCTTCGTTGTAGCTCTCTTGCCGGTCGCCGGCTTAGCGGCTTGCTTTGCGCGACTAGGTCTGCGGAGAGAAGGAGATAGCGCCGGAAACCTTGCCTTTTGCCTTCTTCGGCGCTGGAACCTGGTTGCTGCGCCTTCTCTTTGTCCATGTGCACACACACGATTCCTCAGCGAAAACCATGCAGAAACCTTTCCACGAGCACCCAGGGATGTGCACCCAGCACCACGTGCACCCAGCACACGCAGCTAGAGAAAAGCACCTACCTTTTCACACACTGATGCCTAAGCAAACGCGTGGCCACACACACGCACACATCCGCAAGCGCGCCTACTCCCATCTATTGAGGGAAAGACGGACGAGCAACGTCCTGACAGGCTTGAGGGGAAAAACGTCCGTTGATGGTTGGCGTACTGCACGCCCGCCTACGGGGCTGCAGGGGAATCCACATTTGGAAGGTACCTGAAGATGTGTGCCTGTTCTTGGAGCTCCGCTAGTAGGGTAGCAAAGACACTCGTAGGCAGTACTGAATGCTGCTCCGTGCTACTTCTCCTCCGCTGGCAAATGCTTCACAGTCGCCCGAGGAAAGACGTTTAACAATCGATCTCCAAGAGGAACGAAACACATGATGCCATAAGGCGAAAGAATAGCAGGGCATCTCTTCACAAGCTTGTCCCTGATCTATAGCTGAGGGCAAACACTTGTGTGCTTGTGGGAGAGCCTGTGTCTTTCCTGGAAGCGTTTGGGAGTTTTGCTCAGACGCGTGTTTCCTCAAGTTCAAGAATCAAGATCTAGGATACCTGCAGACAGGTGCCTGTTTGTGTGGAGACAGTCTGTTTGAAACTGTGTTCCTCAGCGCCCGCTCTTTCTCCCCGTCGCTCCACACGCCTGGGAGTCCCTTTCTTTCTCTCCACCAGCACGTGTGTTGACTTCGTCGCACATGTGCATCTGCACAAGCGTTGAGCTCAGCAGAGTGTGTCTCTTGACACTTGATGTGCGTTGGCTGTGTCTGCCTGCTCCAGTGAAGAGAGAAACGGGAAATCATCTTGGTAGAGGCAACAAAGCAAAACCGAGGCAGGATTGACATCTGCTCAACAGAGACGGATTCCCTGCGCTGACACAGTTCACAGTTACACGAGAAGCAATCTGAGCGGTCCATCGACCGGAGACGTGTTTCCCAAGAGGTCGTTTAGCGAGTGAACAGCAGTGTGCGCGACTTTCAGGAGTGTGCCTGGAAAGTGCCAGAATCACCAGAGCATCTGTGCAAAAGCTGCTGCCTCTGTGACCGCATTGAGGCACGTTCCCGTGTCTCCGAGTACATAGACGGCTCTTCCGCGTTCACTCCGAGGGAAACGGTCCGCTATTGCTTCTGTGCGTACAGACGCGATTCCCTTGTCTCTTGCGAACACAGGGAACTCTGTGCATCCAAATCTACAGGCTAAGGACGCGTCTGCATATGTTTTGGTGAACAATCGAGTGTGCGTGTTCTGACAGCTGCCTCTATGCAGACGTCTCCACAGAGCCACTTCTGAATGCCCCGCAGCCCAGGACTGAATGGATACACTAACAAGTGCACCGGCGTGAGCAACCACATATGCAGAAGGACGTCTTTCATCTCACAGAAGCACGAACGTCTTGGCGTTCAAGCACATGGCAGAAACAAGGTGTGAACAGATGCGCTGCTGCTATTTTCTCCGTTCGGCATGCTTCGTTGTAGCTCTCTTGCCGGTCGCCGGCTTAGCGGCTTGCTTTGCGCGACTAGGTCTGCGGAGAGAAGGAGATAGCGCCGGAAACCTTGCCTTTTGCCTTCTTCGGCGCTGGAACCTGGTTGCTGCGCCTTCTCTTTGTCCATGTGCACACACACGATTCCTCAGCGAAAACCATGCAGAAACCTTTCCACGAGCACCCAGGGATGTGCACCCAGCACCACGTGCACGCACACACAGCTAGAGAAAAGCACCTACCTTTTCACACACTGATGCCTAAGCAAACGCGTGGCCACACACACGCACACATCCGCAAGCGCGCCTACTCCCATCTATTGAGGGAAAGACGGACGAGCAACGTCCTGACAGGCTTGAGGGGAAAAACGTCCGTTGATGGTTGGCGTACTGCACGCCCGCCTACGGGGCTGCAGGGGAATCCACATTTGGAAGGTACCTGAAGATGTGTGCCTGTTCTTGGAGCTCCGCTAGTAGGGTAGCAAAGACACTCGTAGGCAGTACTGAATGCTGCTCCGTGCTACTTCTCCTCCGCTGGCAAATGCTTCACAGTCGCCCGAGGAAAGACGTTTAACAATCGATCTCCAAGAGGAACGAAACACATGATGCCATAAGGCGAAAGAATAGCAGGGCATCTCTTCACAAGCTTGTCCCTGATCTATAGCTGAGGGCAAACACTTGTGTGCTTGTGGGAGAGCCTGTGTCTTTCCTGGAAGCGTTTGGGAGTTTTGCTCAGACGCGTGTTTCCTCAAGTTCAAGAATCAAGATCTAGGATACCTGCAGACAGGTGCCTGTTTGTGTGGAGACAGTCTGTTTGAAACTGTGTTCCTCAGCGCCCGCTCTTTCTCCCCGTCGCTCCACACGCCTGGGAGTCCCTTTCTTTCTCTCCACCAGCACGTGTGTTGACTTCGTCGCACATGTGCATCTGCACAAGCGTTGAGCTCAGCAGAGTGTGTCTCTTGACACTTGATGTGCGTTGGCTGTGTCTGCCTGCTCCAGTGAAGAGAGAAACGGGAAATCATCTTGGTAGAGGCAACAAAGCAAAACCGAGGCAGGATTGACATCTGCTCAACAGAGACGGATTCCCTGCGCTGACACAGTTCACAGTTACACGAGAAGCAATCTGAGCGGTCCATCGACCGCAGACGTGTTTCCCAAGAGGTCGTTTAGCGAGTGAACAGCAGTGTGCGCGACTTTCAGGAGTGTGCCTGGAAAGTGCCAGAATCACCAGAGCATCTGTGCAAAAGCTGCTGCCTCTGTGACCGCATTGAGGCACGTTCCCGTGTCTGCGAGTATATAGACGGCTCTTTCGCCTTCACTCCGAGGGAAACGGTCCGCTATTGCTTCTGTGCGTACAGACGCGATTCCCTTGTCTCTTGCGAACACAGGGAACTCTGTGCATCCAAATCTACAGGCTAAGGACACGTCTGCATATGTTTTGGTGAACAATCGAGTGTGCGTGTTCTGACAGCTGCCTCTATGCAGACGTCTCCACAGAGCCACTTCTGAATGCCCCGCAGCCCAGGACTGAATGGATACACTAACAAGTGCACCGGCGTGAGCAACCACATATGCAGAAGGACGTCTTTCATCTCACAGAAGCACGAACGTCTTGGCGTTCAAGCACATGGCAGAAACAAGGTGTGAACAGATGCGCTGCTGCTATTTTCTCCGTTCGGCATGCTTCGTTGTAGCTCTCTTGCCGGTCGCCGGCTTAGCGGCTTGCTTTGCGCGACTAGGTCTGCGGAGAGAAGGAGATAGCGCCGGAAACCTTGCCTTTTGCCTTCTTCGGCGCTGGAACCTGGTTGCTGCGCCTTCTCTTTGTCCATGTGCGCACACACGATTCCTCAGCGAAAACCATGCAGAAACCTTTCCACGAGCACCCAGGGATGTGCACCCAGCACCACGTGCACGCACACGCAGCTAGAGAAAAGCACCTACCTTTTCACACACTGATGCCTAAGCAAACGCGTGGCCACACACACGCACACATCCGCAAGCGCGCCTACTCCCATCTATTGAGGGAAAGACGGACGAGCAACGTCCTGACAGGCTTGAGGGGAAAAACGTCCGTTGATGGTTGGCGTACTGCACGCCCGCCTACGGGGCTGCAGGGGAATCCACATTTGGAAGGTACCTGAAGATGTGTGCCTGTTCTTGGAGCTCCGCTAGTAGGGTAGCAAAGACACTCGTAGGCAGTACTGAATGCTGCTCCGTGCTACTTCTCCTCCGCTGGCAAATGCTTCACAGTCGCCCGAGGAAAGACGTTTAACAATCGATCTCCAAGAGGAACGAAACACATGATGCCATAAGGCGAAAGAATAGCAGGGCATCTCTTCACAAGCTTGTCCCTGATCTATAGCTGAGGGCAAACACTTGTGTGCTTGTGGGAGAGCCTGTGTCTTTCCTGGAAGCGTTTGGGAGTTTTGCTCAGACGCGTGTTTCCTCAAGTTCAAGAATCAAGATCTAGGATACCTGCAGACAGGTGCCTGTTTGTGTGGAGACAGTCTGTTTGAAACTGTGTTCCTCAGCGCCCGCTCTTTCTCCCCGTCGCTCCACACGCCTGGGAGTCCCTTTCTTTCTCTCCACCAGCACGTGTGTTGACTTCGTCGCACATGTGCATCTGCACAAGCGTTGAGCTCAGCAGAGTGTGTCTCTTGACACTTGATGTGCGTTGGCTGTGTCTGCCTGCTCCAGTGAAGAGAGAAACGGGAAATCATCTTGGTAGAGGCAACAAAGCAAAACCGAGGCAGGATTGACATCTGCTCAACAGAGACGGATTCCCTGCGCTGACACAGTTCACAGTTACACGAGAAGCAATCTGAGCGGTCCATCGACCGCAGACGTGTTTCCCAAGAGGTCGTTTAGCGAGTGAACAGCAGTGTGCGCGACTTTCAGGAGTGTGCCTGGAAAGTGCCAGAATCACCAGAGCATCTGTGCAAAAGCTGCTGCCTCTGTGACCGCATTGAGGCACGTTCCCGTGTCTGCGAGTATATAGACGGCTCTTTCGCCTTCACTCCGAGGGAAACGGTCCGCTATTGCTTCTGTGCGTACAGACGCGATTCCCTTGTCTCTTGCGAACACAGGGAACTCTGTGCATCCAAATCTACAGGCTAAGGACACGTCTGCATATGTTTTGGTGAACAATCGAGTGTGCGTGTTCTGACAGCTGCCTCTATGCAGACGTCTCCACAGAGCCACTTCTGAATGCCCCGCAGCCCAGGACTGAATGGATACACTAACAAGTGCACCGGTGTGAGCAACCACATATGCAGAAGGACGTCTTTCATCTCACAGAAGCGCGAACGTCTTGGCGTTCAAGCACGTGGCAGAAACAAGGTGTGAACAGATGAGCTGCTGCTATTTTCTCCGTTCGGCATGCTTCGTTGTAGCTCTCTTGCCGGTCGCCGGCTTAGCGGCTTGCTTTGCGCGACTAGGTCTGCGGAGAGAAGGAGATAGCGCCGGAAACCTTGCCTTTTGCCTTCTTCGGCGCTGGAACCTGGTTGCTGCGCCTTCTCTTTGTCCATGTGCACACACACGATTCCTCAGCGAAAACCATGCAGAAACCTTTCCACGAGCACCCAGGGATGTGCACCCAGCACCACGTGCACGCACACGCAGCTAGAGAAAAGCACCTACCTTTTCACACACTGATGCCTAAGCAAACGCGTGGCCACACACACGCACACATCCGCAAGCGCGCCTACTCCCATCTATTGAGGGAAACACGGACGAGCAACGTCCTGACAGGCTTGAGGGGAAAAACGTCCGTTGATGGTTGGCGTACTGCACGCCCGCCTACGGGGCTGCAGGGGAATCCACATTTGGAAGGTACCTGACGATGTGTGCCTGTTCTTGGAGCTCCGCTAGTAGGGTAGCAAAGACACTCGTAGGCAGTACTGAATGCTGCTCCGTGCTACTTCTCCTCCACTGGCAAATGCTTCACAGTCGCCCTAGGAAAGACGTTTAACAATCGATCTCCAAGAGGAACGAAACACATGATGCCATAAGGCGAAAGAATAGCAGGGCATCTCTTCACAAGCTTGTCCCTGATCTATAGCTGAGGGCAAACACTTGTGTGCTTGTGGGAGAGCCTGTGTCTTTCCTGGAAGCGTTTGGGAGTTTTGCTCAGACGCGTGTTTCCTCAAGTTCAAGAATCAAGATCTAGGATACCTGCAGACAGGTGCCTGTTTGTGTGGAGACAGTCTGTTTGAAACTGTGTTCCTCAGCGCCCGCTCTTTCTCCCCGTCGCTCCACACGCCTGGGAGTCCCTTTCTTTCTCTCCACCAGCACGTGTGTTGACTTCGTCGCACATGTGCATCTGCACAAGCGTTGAGCTCAGCAGAGTGTGTCTCTTGACACTTGATGTGCGTTGGCTGTGTCTGCCTGCTCCAGTGAAGAGAGAAACGGGAAATCATCTTGGTAGAGGCAACAAAGCAAAACCGAGGCAGGATTGACATCTGCTCAACAGAGACGGATTCCCTGCGCTGACACAGTTCACAGTTACACGAGAAGCAATCTGAGCGGTCCATCGACCGCAGACGTGTTTCCCAAGAGGTCGTTTAGCGAGTGAACAGCAGTGTGCGCGACTTTCAGGAGTGTGCCTGGAAAGTGCCAGAATCACCAGAGCATCTGTGCAAAAGCTGCTGCCTCTGTGACCGCATTGAGGCACGTTCCCGTGTCTGCGAGTATATAGACGGCTCTTTCGCCTTCACTCCGAGGGAAACGGTCCGCTATTGCTTCTGTGCGTACAGACGCGATTCCCTTGTCTCTTGCGAACACAGGGAACTCTGTGCATCCAAATCTACAGGCTAAGGACACGTCTGCATATGTTTTGGTGAACAATCGAGTGTGCGTGTTCTGACAGCTGCCTCTATGCAGACGTCTCCACAGAGCCACTTCTGAATGCCCCGCAGCCCAGGACTGAATGGATACACTAACAAGTGCACCGGTGTGAGCAACCACATATGCAGAAGGACGTCTTTCATCTCACAGAAGCGCGAACGTCTTGGCGTTCAAGCACGTGGCAGAAACAAGGTGTGAACAGATGCGCTGCTGCTATTTTCTCCGTTCGGCATGCTTCGTTGTAGCTCTCTTGCCGGTCGCCGGCTTAGCGGTTTGCTTTGCGCGACTAGGTCTGCGGAGAGAAGGAGATAGCGCCGGAAACCTTGCCTTTTGCCTTCTTCGGCGCTGGAACCTGGTTGCTGCGCCTTCTCTTTGTCCATGTGCACACACACGATTCCTCAGCGAAAACCATGCAGAAACCTTTCCACGAGCACCCAGGGATGTGCACCCAGCACCACGTGCACGCACACGCAGCTAGAGAAAAGCACCTACCTTTTCACACACTGATGCCTAAGCAAACGCGTGGCCACACACACGCACACATCCGCAAGCGCGCCTACTCCCATCTATTGAGGGAAAGACGGACGAGCAACGTCCTGACAGGCTTGAGGGGAAAAACGTCCGTTGATGGTTGGCGTACTGCACGCCCGCCTACGGGGCTGCAGGGGAATCCACATTTGGAAGGTACCTGACGATGTGTGCCTGTTCTTGGAGCTCCGCTAGTAGGGTAGCAAAGACACTCGTAGGCAGTACTGAATGCTGCTCCGTGCTACTTCTCCTCCACTGGCAAATGCTTCACAGTCGCCCTAGGAAAGACGTTTAACAATCGATCTCCAAGAGGAACGAAACACATGATGCCATAAGGCGAAAGAATAGCAGGGCATCTCTTCACAAGCTTGTCCCTGATCTATAGCTGAGGGCAAACACTTGTGTGCTTGTGGGAGAGCCTGTGTCTTTCCTGGAAGCGTTTGGGAGTTTTGCTCAGACGCGTGTTTCCTCAAGTTCAAGAATCAAGATCTAGGATACCTGCAGACAGGTGCCTGTTTGTGTGGAGACAGTCTGTTTGAAACTGTGTTCCTCAGCGCCCGCTCTTTCTCCCCGTCGCTCCACACGCCTGGGAGTCCCTTTCTTTCTCTCCACAAGCACGTGTGTTGACTTCGACGCACATGTGCATCTGCACAAGCGTTGAGCTCAGCAGAGTGTGTCTCTTGACACTTGATGTGCGTTGGCTGTGTCTGCCTGCTCCAGTGAAGAGAGAAACGGGAAATCATCTTGGTAGAGGCAACAAAGCAAAAGCGAGGCAGGATTGACATCTGCTCAACAGAGACGGATTCCCTGCACTGACACAGTTCACAGTTACACGAGAAGCAATCTGAGAGGTCCATCGACCGGAGACGTGTTTCCCAAGAGGTCGTTTAGCGAGTGAACAGCAGTGTGCGCGACTTTCAGCAGTGTGCCTGGAAAGTGCCAGAATCACCAGAGCATCTGTGCAAAAGCTGCTGCCTCTGTGACCGCATTGAGGCACGTTCCCGTGTCTGCGAGTATATAGACGGCTCTTTCGCCTTCACTCCGAGGGAAACGGTCCGCTATTGCTTCTGTGCGTACAGACGCGATTCCCTTGTCTCTTGCGAACACAGGGAACTCTGTGCATCCAAATCTACAGGCTAAGGACACGTCTGCATATGTTTTGGTGAACAATCGAGTGTGCGTGTTCTGACAGCTGCCTCTATGCAGACGTCTCCACAGAGCCACTTCTGAATGCCCCGCAGCCCAGGACTGAATGGATACACTAACAAGTGCACCGGTGTGAGCAACCACATATGCAGAAGGACGTCTTTCATCTCACAGAAGCGCGAACGTCTTGGCGTTCAAGCACGTGGCAGAAACAAGGTGTGAACAGATGCGCTGCTGCTATTTTCTCCGTTCGGCATGCTTCGTTGTAGCTCTCTTGCCGGTCGCCGGCTTAGCGGCTTGCTTTGCGCGACTAGGTCTGCGGAGAGAAGGAGATAGCGCCGGAAACCTTGCCTTTTGCCTTCTTCGGCGCTGGAACCTGGTTGCTGCGCCTTCTCTTTGTCCATGTGCACACACACGATTCCTCAGCGAAAACCATGCAGAAACCTTTCCACGAGCACCCAGGGATGTGCACCCAGCACCACGTGCACGCACACGCAGCTAGAGAAAAGCACCTACCTTTTCACACACTGATGCCTAAGCAAACGCGTGGCCACACACACGCACACATCCGCAAGCGCGCCTACTCCCATCTATTGAGGGAAACACGGACGAGCAACGTCCTGACAGGCTTGAGGGGAAAAACGTCCGTTGATGGTTGGCGTACTGCACGCCCGCCTACGGGGCTGCAGGGGAATCCACATTTGGAAGGTACCTGACGATGTGTGCCTGTTCTTGGAGCTCCGCTAGTAGGGTAGCAAAGACACTCGTAGGCAGTACTGAATGCTGCTCCGTGCTACTTCTCCTCCACTGGCAAATGCTTCACAGTCGCCCTAGGAAAGACGTTTAACAATCGATCTCCAAGAGGAACGAAACACATGATGCCATAAGGCGAAAGAATAGCAGGGCATCTCTTCACAAGCTTGTCCCTGATCTATAGCTGAGGGCAAACACTTGTGTGCTTGTGGGAGAGCCTGTGTCTTTCCTGGAAGCGTTTGGGAGTTTTGCTCAGACGCGTGTTTCCTCAAGTTCAAGAATCAAGATCTAGGATACCTGCAGACAGGTGCCTGTTTGTGTGGAGACAGTCTGTTTGAAACTGTGTTCCTCATGCCCGCTCTTTCTCCCCGTCGCTCCACACGCCTGGGAGTCCCTTTCTTTCTCTCCACAAGCACGTGTGTTGACTTCGACGCACATGTGCATCTGCACAAGCGTTGAGCTCAGCAGAGTGTGTCTCTTGACACTTGATGTGCGTTGGCTGTGTCTGCCTGCTCCAGTGAAGAGAGAAACGGGAAATCATCTTGGTAGAGGCAACAAAGCAAAAGCGAGGCAGGATTGACATCTGCTCAACAGAGACGGATTCCCTGCACTGACACAGTTCACAGTTACACGAGAAGCAATCTGAGAGGTCCATCGACCGGAGACGTGTTTCCCAAGAGGTCGTTTAGCGAGTGAACAGCAGTGTGCGCGACTTTCAGCAGTGTGCCTGGAAAGTGCCAGAATCACCAGAGCATCTGTGCAAAAGCTGCTGCCTCTGTGACCGCATTGAGGCACGTTCCCGTGTCTGCGAGTATATAGACGGCTCTTTCGCCTTCACTCCGAGGGAAACGGTCCGCTATTGCTTCTGTGCGTACAGACGCGATTCCCTTGTCTCTTGCGAACACAGGGAACTCTGTGCATCCAAATCTACAGGCTAAGGACGCGTCTGCATATGTTTTGGTGAACAATCGAGTGTGCGTGTTCTGACAGCTGCCTCTATGCAGACGTCTCCACAGAGCCACTTCTGAATGCCCCGCAGCCCAGGACTGAATGGATACACTAACAAGTGCACCGGTGTGAGCAACCACATATGCAGAAGGACGTCTTTCATCTCACAGAAGCGCAAACGTCTTGGCGTTCAAGCACGTGGCAGAAACAAGGTGTGAACAGATGAGCTGCTGCTATTTTCTCCGTTCGGCATGCTTCGTTGTAGCTCTCTTGCCGGTCGCCGGCTTAGCGGCTTGCATTGCGCGACTAGGTCTGGGGAGAGAAGGAGATAGCGCCGGAAACCTTGCCTTTTGCCTTCTTCGGCGCTGGAACCTGGTTGCTGCGCCTTCTCTTTGTCCATGTGCACACACACGATTCCTCAGCGAAAACCATGCAGAAACCTTTCCACGAGCACCCAGGGATGTGCACCCAGCACCACGTGCACGCACACGCAGCTAGAGAAAAGCACCTACCTTTTCACACACTGATGCCTAAGCAAACGCGTGGCCACACACACGCACACATCCGCAAGCGCGCCTACTCCCATCTATTGAGGGAAAGACGGACGAGCAACGTCCTGACAGGCTTGAGGGGAAAAACGTCCGTTGATGGTTGGCGTACTGCACGCCCGCCTACGGGGCTGCAGGGGAATCCACATTTGGAAGGTACCTGAAGATGTGTGCCTGTTCTTGGAGCTCCGCTAGTAGGGTAGCAAAGACACTCGTAGGCAGTACTGAATGCTGCTCCGTGCTACTTCTCCTCCGCTGGCAAATGCTTCACAGTCGCCCGAGGAAAGACGTTTAACAGTCGATCTCCAAGAGGAACGAAACACATGATGCCATAAGGCGAAAGAATAGCAGGGCATCTCTTCACAAGCTTGTCCCTGATCTATAGCTGAGAGCAAACACTTGTGTGCTTGTGGGAGAGCCTGTGTCTTTCCTGGAAGCGTTTGGGAGTTTTGCTCAGACGCGTGTTTCCTCAAGTTCAAGAATCAAGATCTAGGATACCTGCAGACAGGTGCCTGTTTGTGTGGAGACAGTCTGTTTGAAACTGTGTTCCTCAGCGCCCGCTCTTTCTCCCCGTCGCTCCACACGCCTGGGAGTCCCTTTCTTTCTCTCCACAAGCACGTGTGTTGACTTCGTCGCACATGTGCATCTGCACAAGCGTTGAGCTCAGCAGAGTGTGTCTCTTGACACTTGAGGTGCGTTGGCTGTGTCTGCCTGCTCCAGTGAAGAGAGAAACGGGAAATCATCTTGGTAGAGGCAACAAAGCAAAAGCGAGGCAGGATTGACATCTGCTCAACAGAGACGGATTCCCTGCGCTGACACAGTTCACAGTTACACGAGAAGCTATCTGAGCGGTCCATCGACCGGAGACGTGTTTCCCAAGAGGTCGTTTAGCGAGTGAACAGCAGTGTGCGCGACTTTCAGCAGTGTGCCTGGAAAGTGCCAGAGTCACCAGAGCATCTGTGGAAAAGCTGCTGCCTCTGTGACCGCATTGAGGCACGTTCCCGTGTCTGCGAGTATATAGACGGCTCTTTCGCGTTCACTTTGAGGGAAAGGGTCCGCTATTGCTTCTGTGTGTACAGACGCGATTCCCTTGTCTCTTGCGAACACAGGGAACTCTGTGCATCCAAATCTACAGGCTAAGGACGCGTCTGCATATGTTTTGGTGAACAATCGAGTGTGCGTGTTCTGACAGCTGCCTCTATGCAGACGTCTCCACAGAGCCACTTCTGAATGCCCCGCAGCCCAGGACTGAATGGATACACTAACAAGTGCACCGGTGTGAGCAACCACATATGCAGAAGGACGTCTTTCATCTCACAGAAGCGCGAACGTCTTGGCGTTCAAGCACGTGGCAGAAACAAGGTGTGAACAGATGAGCTGCTGCTATTTTCTCCGTTCGGCATGCTTCGTTGTAGCTCTCTTGCCGGTCGCCGGCTTAGCGGCTTGCTTTGCGCGACTAGGTCTGGGGAGAGAAGGAGATAGCGCCGGAAACCTTGCCTTTTGCCTTCTTCGGCGCTGGAACCTGGTTGCTGCGCCTTCTCTTTGTCCATGTGCACACACACGATTCCTCAGCGAAAAAATGCAGAAACCTTTCCACGAGCACCCAGGGATGTGCACCCAGCACCACGTGCACGCACACGCAGCTAGAGAAAAGCACCTACCTTTTCACACACTGATGCCTAAGCAAACGCGTGGCCACACACGCGCACACATCCGCAAGCGCGCCTACTCCCATCTATTGAGGGAAACACGGACGAGCAACGTCCTGACAGGCTTGAGGGGAAAAACGTCCGTTGATGGTTGGCGTACTGCACGCCCGCCTGCGGGGCTGCAGGGGAATCCACATTTGGAAGGTACCTGAAGATGTGTGCCTGTTCTTGGAGCTCCGCTAGTAGGGTAGCAAAGACACTCGTAGGCAGTACTGAATGCTGCTCCGTGCTACTTCTCCTCCGCTGGCAAATGCTTCACAGTCGCCCTAGGAAATTCGTTTAACAATCGATCTCCAAGAGGAACGAAACACATGATGCCATAAGGCGAAAGAATAGCAGGGCATCTCTTCACAAGCTTGTCCCTGATCTATAGCTGAGAGCAAACACTTGTGTGCTTGTGGGAGAGCCTGTGTCTTTCCTGGAAGCGTTTGGGAGTTTTGCTCAGACGCGTGTTTCCTCAAGTTCAAGAATCAAGATCTAGGATACCTGCAGACAGGTGCCTGTTTGTGTGGAGACAGTCTGTTTGAAACTGTGTTCCTCAGCGCCCGCTCTTTCTCCCCGTCGCTCCACACGCCTGGGAGTCCCTTTCTTTCTCTCCACCAGCACGTGTGTTGACTTCGACGCACATGTGCATCTGCACAAGCGTTGAGCTCAGCAGAGTGTGTCTCTTGACACTTGATGTGCGTTGGCTGTGTCTGCCTGCTCCAGTGAAGAGAGAAACGGGAAATCATCTTGGTAGAGGCAACAAAGCAAAAGCGAGGCAGGATTGACATCTGCTCAACAGAGACGGATTCCCTGCGCTGACACAGTTCACAGTTACACGAGAAGCAATCTGAGCGGTCCATCGACCGGAGACGTGTTTCCCAAGAGGTCGTTTAGCGAGTGAACAGCAGTGTGCGCGACTTTCAGCAGTGTGCCTGAAAAGTGCCAGAATCACCAGAGCATCTGTGGAAAAGCTGCTGCCTCTGTGACCGCATTGAGGCACGTTCCCGTGTCTGCGAGTATATAGACGGCTCTTTCGCGTTCACTCCGAGGGAAACGGTCCGCTATTGCTTCTGTGCGTACAGACGCGATTCCCTTGTCTCTTGCGAACACAGGGAACTCTGTGCATCCAAATCTACAGGCTAAGGACGCGTCTGCATATGTTTTGGTGAACAATCGAGTGTGCGTGTTCTGACAGCTGCCTCTATGCAGACGCCTCCACAGAGCCACTTCTGAATGCCCCGCAGCCCAGGACTGAATGGATACACTAACAAGTGCACCGGTGTGAGCAACCACATATGCAGAAGGACGTCTTTCATCTCACAGAAGCGCAAACGTCTTGGCGTTCAAGCACGTGGCAGAAACGAGGTGTGAACAGATGAGCTGCTGCTATTTTCTCCGTTCGGCATGCTTCGTTGTAGCTCTCTTGCCGGTCGCCGGCTTAGCGGCTTGCTTTGCGCGACTAGGTCTGCGGAGAGAAGGAGATAGCGCCGGAAACCTTGCCTTTTGCCTTCTTCGGCGCTGGAACCTGGTTGCTGCGCCTTCTCTTTGTCCGTGTGCACACACACGATTCCTCAGCGAAAACCATGCAGAAACCTTTCCACGAGCACCCAGGGATGTGCATTCAGCACCACGTGCACGCACACGCAGCTAGAGAAAAGCACCAACTTTTTCACACACTGATGCCTAAGCAAACGCGTGGCCACACACACGCACACATCCGCAAGCGAGCCTACTCCCATCTATTGAGGGAAACACGGACGAGCAACGTCCTGACAGGCTTGAGGGGAAAAAACGTCCGTTGATGGTTGGCGTACTGCACGCCCGCCTGCGGGGCTGCAGGGGAATCCACATTTGGAAGGTACCTGAAGATGTGTGCCTGTTCTTGGAGCTCCGCTAGTAGGGTAGCAAAGACACTCGTAGGCAGTACTGAATGCTGCTCCGTGCTACTTCTCCTCCGCTGGCAAATGCTTCACAGTCGCCCGAGGAAAGACGTTTAACAGTCGATCTCCAAGAGGAACGAAACACATGATGCCATAAGGCGAAAGAATAGCAGGGCATCTCTTCACAAGCTTGTCCCTGATCTATAGCTGAGAGCAAACACTTGTGTGCTTGTGGGAGAGCCTGTGTCTTTCCTGGAAGCATTTGGGAGTTTTGCTCAGACGCGTGTTTCCTCAAGTTCAAGAATCAAGATCTAGGATACCTGCAGACAGGTGCCTGTTTGTGTGGAGACAGTCTGTTTGAAACTGTGTTCCTCAGCGCCCGCTCTTTCTCCCCGTCGCTCCACACGCCTGGGAGTCCCTTTCTTTCTCTCCACCAGCACGTGTGTTGACTTCGACGCACATGTGCATCTGCACAAGCGTTGAGCTCAGCAGAGTGTGTCTCTTGACACTTGAGGTGCGTTGGCTGTGTCTGCCTGCTCCAGTGAAGAGAGAAACGGGAAATCATCTTGGTAGAGGCAACAAAGCAAAACCGAGGCAGGATTGACATCTGCTCAACAGAGACGGATTCCCTGCGCTGACACAGTTCACAGTTACACGAGAAGCAATCTGAGCGGTCCATCGACCGGAGACGTGTTTCCCAAGAGGTCGTTTAGCGAGTGAACAGCAGTGTGCGCGACTTTCAGCAGTGTGCCTGAAAAGTGCCAGAATCACCAGAGCATCTGTGCAAAAGCTGCTGCCTCTGTGACCGCATTGAGGCACGTTCCCGTGTCTGCGAGTATATAGACGGCTCTTTCGCGTTCACTCCGAGGGAAACGGTCCGCTATTGCTTCTGTGCGTACAGACGCGATTCCCTTGTCTCTTGCGAACACAGGGAACTCTGTGCATCCAAATCTACAGGCTAAGGACGCGTCTGCATATGTTTTGGTGAACAATCGAGTGTGCGTGTTCTGACAGCTGCCTCTATGCAGACGTCTCCACAGAGCCACTTCTGAATGCCCCGCAGCCCAGGACTGAATGGATACACTAACAAGTGCACCGGTGTGAGCAACCACATATGCAGAAGGACGTCTTTCATCTCACAGAAGCGCGAACGTCTTGGCGTTCAAGCACGTGGCAGAAACAAGGTGTGAACAGATGAGCTGCTGCTATTTTCTCCGTTCGGCATGCTTCGTTGTAGCTCTCTTGCCGGTCGCCGGCTTAGCGGCTTGCTTTGCGCGACTAGGTCTGCGGAGAGAAGGAGATAGCGCCGGAAACCTTGCCTTTTGCCTTCTTCGGCGCTGGAACCTGGTTGCTGCGCCTTCTCTTTGTCCGTGTGCACACACACGATTCCTCAGCGAAAACCATGCAGAAACCTTTCCACGAGCACCCAGGGATGTGCACCCAGCACCACGTGCACGCACACGCAGCTAGAGAAAAGCACCAACTTTTTCACACACTGATGCCTAAGCAAACGCGTGGCCACACACACGCACACATCCGCAAGCGAGCCTACTCCCATCTATTGAGGGAAACACGGACGAGCAACGTCCTGACAGGCTTGAGGGGAAAAACGTCCGTTGATGGTTGGCGTACTGCACGCCCGCCTGCGGGGCTGCAGGGGAATCCACATTTGGAAGGTACCTGAAGATGTGTGCCTGTTCTTGGAGCTCCGCTAGTAGGGTAGCAAAGACACTCGTAGGCAGTACTGAATGCTGCTCCGTGCTACTTCTCCTCCGCTGGCAAATGCTTCACAGTCGCCCGAGGAAAGACGTTTAACAATCGATCTCCAAGAGAAACGAAACACATGATGCCATAAGGCGAAAGAATAGCAGGGCATCTCTTCACAAGCTTGTCCCTGATCTATAGCTGAGGGCAAACACTTGTGTGCTTGTGGGAGAGCCTGTGTCTTTCCTGGAAGCATTTGGGAGTTTTGCTCAGACGCGTGTTTCCTCAAGTTCAAGAATCAAGATCTAGGATACCTGCAGACAGGTGCCTGTTTGTGTGGAGACAGTCTGTTTGAAACTGTGTTCCTCAGCGCCCGCTCTTTCTCCCCGTCGCTCCACACGCCTGGGAGTCCCTTTCTTTCTCTCCACCAGCACGTGTGTTGACTTCGACGCACATGTGCATCTGCACAAGCGTTGAGCTCAGCAGAGTGTGTCTCTTGACACTTGAGGTGCGTTGGCTGTGTCTGCCTGCTCCAGTGAAGAGAGAAACGGGAAATCATCTTGGTAGAGGCAACAAAGCAAAACCGAGGCAGGATTGACATCTGCTCAACAGAGACGGATTCCCTGCGCTGACACAGTTCACAGTTACACGAGAAGCAATCTGAGCGGTCCATCGACCGGAGACGTGTTTCCCAAGAGGTCGTTTAGCGAGTGAACAGCAGTGTGCGCGACTTTCAGCAGTGTGCCTGGAAAGTGCCAGAGTCACCAGAGCATCTGTGGAAAAGCTGCTGCCTCTGTGACCGCATTGATGCACGTTCCCGTGTCTGCGAGTATATAGACGGCTCTTTCGCGTTCACTTTGAGGGAAACGGTCCGCTATTGCTTCTGTGCGTACAGACGCGATTCCCTTGTCTCTTGCGAACACAGGGAACTCTGTGCATCCAAATCTACAGGCTAAGGACGCGTCTGCATATGTTTTGGTGAACAATCGAGTGTGCGTGTTCTGACAGCTGCCTCTATGCAGACGTCTCCACAGAGCCACTTCTGAATGCCCCGCAGCCCAGGACTGAATGGATACACTAACAAGTGCACCGGTGTGAGCAACCACATATGCAGAAGGACGTCTTTCATCTCACAGAAGCGCGAACGTCTTGGCGTTCAAGCACGTGGCAGAAACAAGGTGTGAACAGATGAGCTGCTGCTATTTTCTCCGTTCGGCATGCTTCGTTGTAGCTCTCTTGCCGGTCGCCGGCTTAGCGGCTTGCTTTGCGCGACTAGGTCTGCGGAGAGAAGGAGATAGCGCCGGAAACCTTGCCTTTTGCCTTCTTCGGCGCTGGAACCTGGTTGCTGCGCCTTCTCTTTGTCCGTGTGCACACACACGATTCCTCAGCGAAAACCATGCAGAAACCTTTCCACGAGCACCCAGGGATGTGCACCCAGCACCACGTGCACGCACACGCAGCTAGAGAAAAGCACCTACCTTTTCACACACTGATGCCTAAGCAAACGCGTGGCCACACACACGCACACATCCGCAAGCGCGCCTACTCCCATCTATTGAGGGAAACACGGACGAGCAACGTCCTGACAGGCTTGAGGGGAAAAACGTCCGTTGATGGTTGGCGTACTGCACGCCCGCCTGCGGGGCTGCAGGGGAATCCACATTTGGAAGGTACCTGAAGATGTGTGCCTGTTCTTGGAGCTCCGCTAGTAGGGTAGCAAAGACACTCGTAGGCAGTACTGAATGCTGCTCCGTGCTACTTCTCCTCCGCTGGCAAATGCTTCACAGTCGCCCGAGGAAAGACGTTTAACAATCGATCTCCAAGAGGAACGAAACACATGATGCCATAAGGCGAAAGAATAGCAGGGCATCTCTTCACAAGCTTGTCCCTGATCTATAGCTGAGAGCAAACACTTGTGTGCTTGTGGGAGAGCCTGTGTCTTTCCTGGAAGCGTTTGGGAGTTTTGCTCAGACGCGTGTTTCCTCAAGTTCAAGAATCAAGATCTAGGATACCTGCAGACAGGTGCCTGTTTGTGTGGAGACAGTCTGTTTGAAACTGTGTTCCTCAGCGCCCGCTCTTTCTCCCCGTCGCTCCACACGCCTGGGAGTCCCTTTCTTTCTCTCCACAAGCACGTGTGTTGACTTCGTCGCACATGTGCATCTGCACAAGCGTTGAGCTCAGCAGAGTGTGTCTCTTGACACTTGAGGTGCGTTGGCTGTGTCTGCCTGCTCCAGTGAAGAGAGAAACGGGAAATCATCTTGGTAGAGGCAACAAAGCAAAAGCGAGGCAGGATTGACATCTGCTCAACAGAGACGGATTCCCTGCGCTGACACAGTTCACAGTTACACGAGAAGCAATCTGAGCGGTCCATCGACCGGAGACGTGTTTCCCAAGAGGTCGTTTAGCGAGTGAACAGCAGTGTGCGCGACTTTCAGGAGTGTGCCTGGAAAGTGCCAGAATCACCAGAGCATCTGTGCAAAAGCTGCTGCCTCTGTGACCGCATTGAGGCACGTTCCCGTGTCTCCGAGTACATAGACGGCTCTTCCGCGTTCGCTCCGAGGGAAACGGTCCGCTATTGCTTCTGTGCGTACAGACGCGATTCCCTTGTCTCTTGCGAACACAGGGAACTGTGTGCATCCAAATCTACAGGCTAAGGACGCGTCTGCATATGTTTTGGTGAACAATCGAGTGTGCGTGTTCTGACAGCTGCCTCTATGCAGACGTCTCCACAGAGCCACTTCTGAATGCCCCGCAGCCCAGGACTGAATGGATACACTAACAAGTGCACCGGTGTGAGCAACCACATATGCAGAAGGACGTCTTTCATCTCACAGAAGCGCAAACGTCTTGGCGTTCAAGCACGTGGCAGAAACGAGGTGTGAACAGATGAGCTGCTGCTATTTTCTCCGTTCGGCATGCTTCGTTGTAGCTCTCTTGCCGGTCGCCGGCTTAGCGGCTTGCTTTGCGCGACTAGGTCTGGGGAGAGAAGGAGATAGCGCCGGAAACCTTGCCTTTTGCCTTCTTCGGCGCTGGAACCTGGTTGCTGCGCCTTCTCTTTGTCCATGTGCACACACACGATTCCTCAGCGAAAACCATGCAGAAACCTTTCCACGAGCACCCAGGGATGTGCACCCAGCACCACGTGCACGCACACGCAGCTAGAGAAAAGCACATACCTTTTCACACACTGATGCCTAAGCAAACGCGTGGCCACACACACGCACACATCCGCAAGCGCGCCTACTCCCATCTATTGAGGGAAAGACGGACGAGCAACGTCCTGACAGGCTTGAGGGGAAAAACGTCCGTTGATGGTTGGCGTACTGCACGCCCGCCTACGGGGCTGCAGGGGAATCCACATTTGGAAGGTACCTGAAGATGTGTGCCTGTTCTTGGAGCTCCGCTAGTAGGGTAGCAAAGACACTCGTAGGCAGTACTGAATGCTGCTCCGTGCTACTTCTCCTCCGGTGGCAAATGCTTCACAGTCGCCCGAGGAAAGACGTTTAACAATCGATCTCCAAGAGGAACGAAACACATGATGCCATAAGGCGAAAGAATAGCAGGGCATCTCTTCACAAGCTTGTCCCTGATCTATAGCTGAGAGCAAACACTTGTGTGCTTGTGGGAGAGCCTGTGTCTTTCCTGGAAGCGTTTGGGAGTTTTGCTCAGACGCGTGTTTCCTCAAGTTCAAGAATCAAGATCTAGGATACCTGCAGACAGGTGCCTGTTTGTGTGGAGACAGTCTGTTTGAAACTGTGTTCCTCAGCGCCCGCTCTTTCTCCCCGTCGCTCCACACGCCTGGGAGTCCCTTTCTTTCTCTCCACCAGCACGTGTGTTGACTTCGACGCACATGTGCATCTGCACAAGCGTTGAGCTCAGCAGAGTGTGTCTCTTGACACTTGAGGTGCGTTGGCTGTGTCTGCGTGCTCCAGTGAAGAGAGAAACGGGAAATCATCTTGGTAGAGGCAACAAAGCAAAAGCGAGGCAGGATTGACATCTGCTCAACAGAGACGGATTCCCTGCGCTGACACAGTTCACAGTTACACGAGAAGCAATCTGAGCGGTCCATCGACCGGAGACGTGTTTCCCAAGAGGTCGTTTAGCGAGTGAACAGCAGTGTGCGCGACTTTCAGGAGTGTGCCTGGAAAGTGCCAGAATCACCAGAGCATCTGTGCAAAAGCTGCTGCCTCTGTGACCGCATTGAGGCACGTTCCCGTGTCTCCGAGTACATAGACGGCTCTTCCGCATTCACTCCGAGGGAAACGGTCCGCTATTGCTTCTGTGCGTACAGACGCGATTCCCTTGTCTCTTGCGAACACAGGGAACTCTGTGCATCCAAATCTACAGGCTAAGGACGCGTCTGCATATGTTTTGGTGAACAATCGAGTGTGCGTGTTCTGACAGCTGCCTCTATGCAGACGTCTCCACAGAGCCACTTCTGAATGCCCCGCAGCCCAGGACTGAATGGATACACTAACAAGTGCACCGGTGTGAGCAACCACATATGCAGAAGGACGTCTTTCATCTCACAGAAGCACGAACGTCTTGGCGTTCAAGCACATGGCAGAAACAAGGTGTGAACAGATGCGCTGCTGCTATTTTCTCCGTTCGGCATGCTTCGTTGTAGCTCTCTTGCCGGTCGCCGGCTTAGCGGCTTGCTTTGCGCGACTAGGTCTGCGGAGAGAAGGAGATAGCGCCGGAAACCTTGCCTTTTGCCTTCTTCGGCGCTGGAACCTGGTTGCTGCGCCTTCTCTTTGTCCATGTGCACACACACGATTCCTCAGCGAAAACCATGCAGAAACCTTACCTCGAGCACCCAGGGATGTGCACCCAGCACCACGTGCACGCACACGCAGCTAGAGAAAAGCACCTACCTTTTCACACACTGATGCCTAAGCAAACGCGTGGCCACACACACGCACACATCCGCAAGCGCGCCTACTCCCATCTATTGAGGGAAAGACGGACGAGCAACGTCCTGACAGGCTTGAGGGGAAAAACGTCCGTTGATGGTTGGCGTACTGCACGCCCGCCTACGGGGCTGCAGGGGAATCCACATTTGGAAGGTACCTGAAGATGTGTGCCTGTTCTTGGAGCTCCGCTAGTAGGGTAGCAAAGACACTCGTAGGCAGTACTGAATGCTGCTCCGTGCTACTTCTCCTCCGCTGGCAAATGCTTCACAGTCGCCCGAGGAAAGACGTTTAACAATCGATCTCCAAGAGAAACGAAACACATGATGCCATAAGGCGAAAGAATAGCAGGGCATCTCTTCACAAGCTTGTCCCTGATCTATAGCTGAGAGCAAACACTTGTGTGCTTGTGGGAGAGCCTGTGTCTTTCCTGGAAGCGTTTGGGAGTTTTGCTCAGACGCGTGTTTCCTCAAGTTCAAGAATCAAGATCTAGGATACCTGCAGACAGGTGCCTGTTTGTGTGGAGACAGTCTGTTTGAAACTGTGTTCCTCAGCGCCCGCTCTTTCTCCCCGTCGCTCCACACGCCTGGGAGTCCCTTTCTTTCTCTCCACAAGCACGTGTGTTGACTTCGTCGCACATGTGCATCTGCACAAGCGTTGAGCTCAGCAGAGTGTGTCTCTTGACACTTGATGTGCGTTGGCTGTGTCTGCGTGCTCCAGTGAAGAGAGAAACGGGAAATCATCTTGGTAGAGGCAACAAAGCAAAAGCGAGGCAGGATTGACATCTGCTCAACAGAGACGGATTCCCTGCGCTGACACAGTTCACAGTTACACGAGAAGCAATCTGAGCGGTCCATCGACCGGAGACGTGTTTCCCAAGAGGTCGTTTAGCGAGTGAACAGCAGTGTGTGCGACTTTCAGGAGTGTGCCTGGAAAGTGCCAGAATCACCAGAGCATCTGTGCAAAAGCTGCTGCCTCTGTGACCGCATTGAGGCACGTTCCCGTGTCTCCGAGTACATATACGGCTCTTTCGCGTTCACTCCGAGGGAAACGGTCCGCTATTGCTTCTGTGCGTACAGACGCGATTCCCTTGTCTCTTGCGAACACAGGGAACTCTGTGCATCCAAATCTACAGGCTAAGGACGCGTCTGCATATGTTTTGGTGAACAATCGAGTGTGCGTGTTCTGACAGCTGCCTCTATGCAGACGTCTCCACAGAGCCACTTCTGAATGCCCCGCAGCCCAGGACTGAATGGATACACTAACAAGTGCACCGGTGTGAGCAACCACATATGCAGAAGGACGTCTTTCATCTCACAGAAGCACGAACGTCTTGGCGTTTAAGCACATGGCAGAAACAAGGTGTGAACAGATGCGCTGCTGCTATTTTCTCCGTTCGGCATGCTTCGTTGTAGCTCTCTTGCCGGTCGCCGGCTTAGCGGCTTGCTTTGCGCGACTAGGTCTGCGGAGAGAAGGAGATAGCGCCGGAAACCTTGCCTTTTGCCTTCTTCGGCGCTGGAACCTGGTTGCTGCGCCTTCTCTTTGTCCATGTGCACACACACGATTCCTCAGCGAAAACCATGCAGAAACCTTTCCACGAGCACCCAGGGATGTGCACCCAGCACCACGTGCACGCACACGCAGCTAAAGAAAAGCACCTACCTTTTCACACACTGATGCCTAAGCAAACGCGTGGCCACACACACGCACACATCCGCAAGCGCGCCTACTCCCATCTATTGAGGGAAAGACGGACGAGCAACGTCCTGACAGGCTTGAGGGGAAAAACGTCCGTTGATGGTTGGCGTACTGCACGCCCGCCTACGGGGCTGCAGGGGAATCCACATTTGGAAGGTACCTGAAGATGTGTGCCTGTTCTTGGAGCTCCGCTAGTAGGGTAGCAAAGACACTCGTAGGCAGTACTGAATGCTGCTCCGTGCTACTTCTCCTCCGCTGGCAAATGCTTCACAGTCGCCCGAGGAAAGACGTTTAACAATCGATCTCCAAGAGAAACGAAACACATGATGCCATAAGGCGAAAGAATAGCAGGGCATCTCTTCACAAGCTTGTCCCTGATCTATAGCTGAGGGCAAACACTTGTGTGCTTGTGGGAGAGCCTGTGTCTTTCCTGGAAGCGTTTGGGAGTTTTGCTCAGACGCGTGTTTCCTCAAGTTCAAGAATCAAGATCTAGGATACCTGCAGACAGGTGCCTGTTTGTGTGGAGACAGTCTGTTTGAAACTGTGTTCCTCAGCGCCCGCTCTTTCTCCCCGTCGCTCCACACGCCTGGGAGTCCCTTTCTTTCTCTCCACAAGCACGTGTGTTGACTTCGTCGCACATGTGCATCTGCACAAGCGTTGAGCTCAGCAGAGTGTGTCTCTTGACACTTGATGTGCGTTGGCTGTGTCTGCGTGCTCCAGTGAAGAGAGAAACGGGAAATCATCTTGGTAGAGGCAACAAAGCAAAAGCGAGGCAGGATTGACATCTGCTCAACAGAGACGGATTCCCTGCGCTGACACAGTTCACAGTTACACGAGAAGCAATCTGAGCGGTCCATCGACCGGAGACGTGTTTCCCAAGAGGTCGTTTAGCGAGTGAACAGCAGTGTGCGCGACTTTCAGGAGTGTGCCTGGAAAGTGCCAGAATCACCAGAGCATCTGTGCAAAAGCTGCTGCCTCTGTGACCGCATTGAGGCACGTTCCCGTGTCTGCGAGTACATAGACGGCTCTTTCGCGTTCACTCCGAGGGAAACGGTCCGCTATTGCTTCTGTGCGTACAGACGCGATTCCCTTGTCTCTTGCGAACACAGGGAACTCTGTGCATCCAAATCTACAGGCTAAGGACGCGTCTGCATATGTTTTGGTGAACAATCGAGTGTGCGTGTTCTGACAGCTGCCTCTATGCAGACGTCTCCACAGAGCCACTTCTGAATGCCCCGCAGCCCAGGACTGAATGGATACACTAACAAGTGCACCGGTGTGAGCAACCACATATGCAGAAGGACGTCTTTCATCTCACAGAAGCACGAACGTCTTGGCGTTTAAGCACATGGCAGAAACAAGGTGTGAACAGATGCGCTGCTGCTATTTTCTCCGTTCGGCATGCTTCGTTGTAGCTCTCTTGCCGGTCGCCGGCTTAGCGGCTTGCTTTGCGCGACTAGGTCTGCGGAGAGAAGGAGATAGCGCCGGAAACCTTGCCTTTTGCCTTCTTCGGCGCTGGAACCTGGTTGCTGCGCCTTCTCTTTGTCCATGTGCACACACACGATTCCTCAGCGAAAACCATGCAGAAACCTTTCCACGAGCACCCAGGGATGTGCACCCAGCACCACGTGCACGCACACGCAGCTAAAGAAAAGCACCTACCTTTTCACACACTGATGCCTAAGCAAACGCGTGGCCACACACACGCACACATCCGCAAGCGCGCCTACTCCCATCTATTGAGGGAAAGACGGACGAGCAACGTCCTGACAGGCTTGAGGGGAAAAACGTCCGTTGATGGTTGGCGTACTGCACGCCCGCCTACGGGGCTGCAGGGGAATCCACATTTGGAAGGTACCTGAAGATGTGTGCCTGTTCTTGGAGCTCCGCTAGTAGGGTAGCAAAGACACTCGTAGGCAGTACTGAATGCTGCTCCGTGCTACTTCTCCTCCGCTGGCAAATGCTTCACAGTCGCCCGAGGAAAGACGTTTAACAATCGATCTCCAAGAGAAACGAAACACATGATGCCATAAGGCGAAAGAATAGCAGGGCATCTCTTCACAAGCTTGTCCCTGATCTATAGCTGAGGGCAAACACTTGTGTGCTTGTGGGAGAGCCTGTGTCTTTCCTGGAAGCGTTTGGGAGTTTTGCTCAGACGCGTGTTTCCTCAAGTTCAAGAATCAAGATCTAGGATACCTGCAGACAGGTGCCTGTTTGTGTGGAGACAGTCTGTTTGAAACTGTGTTCCTCAGCGCCCGCTCTTTCTCCCCGTCGCTCCACACGCCTGGGAGTCCCTTTCTTTCTCTCCACAAGCACGTGTGTTGACTTCGTCGCACATGTGCATCTGCACAAGCGTTGAGCTCAGCAGAGTGTGTCTCTTGACACTTGATGTGCGTTGGCTGTGTCTGCGTGCTCCAGTGAAGAGAGAAACGGGAAATCATCTTGGTAGAGGCAACAAAGCAAAAGCGAGGCAGGATTGACATCTGCTCAACAGAGACGGATTCCCTGCGCTGACACAGTTCACAGTTACACGAGAAGCAATCTGAGCGGTCCATCGACCGGAGACGTGTTTCCCAAGAGGTCGTTTAGCGAGTGAACAGCAGTGTGTGCGACTTTCAGGAGTGTGCCTGGAAAGTGCCAGAATCACCAGAGCATCTGTGCAAAAGCTGCTGCCTCTGTGACCGCATTGAGGCACGTTCCCGTGTCTCCGAGTACATAGACGGCTCTTTCGCGTTCACTCCGAGGGAAACGGTCCGCTATTGCTTCTGTGCGTACAGACGCGATTCCCTTGTCTCTTGCGAACACAGGGAACTGTGTGCATCCAAATCTACAGGCTAAGGACGCGTCTGCATATGTTTTGGTGAACAATCGAGTGTGCGTGTTCTGACAGCTGCCTCTATGCAGACGTCTCCACAGAGCCACTTCTGAATGCCCCGCAGCCCAGGACTGAATGGATACACTAACAAGTGCACCGGTGTGAGCAACCACATATGCAGAAGGACGTCTTTCATCTCACAGAAGCGCGAACGTCTTGGCGTTCAAGCACATGGCAGAAACAAGGTGTGAACAGATGCGCTGCTGCTATTTTCTCCGTTCGGCATGCTTCATTGTAGCTCTCTTGCCGGTCGCCGGCTTAGCGGCTTGCTTTGCGCGACTAGCTCTGGGGAGAGGAGGAGATAGCGCCGGAAACCTTGCCTTTTGCCTTCTTCGGCGCTGGAACCTGGTTGCTGCGCCTTCTCTTTGTCCATGTGCACACACACGATTCCTCAGCGAAAACCATGCAGAAACCTTACCTCGAGCACCCAGGGATGTGCACCCAGCACCACGTGCACGCACACGCAGCTAGAGAAAAGCACCTACCTTTTCACACACTGATGCCTAAGCAAACGCGTGGCCACACACACGCACACATCCGCAAGCGCGCCTACTCCCATCTATTGAGGGAAAGACGGACGAGCAACGTCCTGACAGGCTTGAGGGGAAAAACGTCCGTTGATGGTTGGCGTACTGCACGCCCGCCTACGGGGCTGCAGGGGAATCCACATTTGGAAGGTACCTGAAGATGTGTGCCTGTTCTTGGAGCTCCGCTAGTAGGGTAGCAAAGACACTCGTAGGCAGTACTGAATGCTGCTCCGTGCTACTTCTCCTCCGCTGGCAAATGCTTCACAGTCGCCCGAGGAAAGACGTTTAACAATCGATCTCCAAGAGAAACGAAACACATGATGCCATAAGGCGAAAGAATAGCAGGGCATCTCTTCACAAGCTTGTCCCTGATCTATAGCTGAGGGCAAACACTTGTGTGCTTGTGGGAGAGCCTGTGTCTTTCCTGGAAGCGTTTGGGAGTTTTGCTCAGACGCGTGTTTCCTCAAGTTCAAGAATCAAGATCTAGGATACCTGCAGACAGGTGCCTGTTTGTGTGGAGACAGTCTGTTTGAAACTGTGTTCCTCAGCACCCGCTCTTTCTCCCCGTCGCTCCACACGCCTGGGAGTCCCTTTCTTTCTCTCCACAAGCACGTGTGTTGACTTCGTCGCACATGTGCATCTGCACAAGCGTTGAGCTCAGCAGAGTGTGTCTCTTGACACTTGATGTGCGTTGGCTGTGTCTGCCTGCTCCAGTGAAGAGAGAAACGGGAAATCATCTTGGTAGAGGCAACAAAGCAAAAGCGAGGCAGGATTGACATCTGCTCAACAGAGACGGATTCCCTGCGCTGACACAGTTCACAGTTACACGAGAAGCAATCTGAGCGGTCCATCGACCGGAGACGTGTTTCCCAGGAGGTCGTTTAGCGAGTGAACAGCAGTGTGCGCGACTTTCAGGAGTGTGCCTGGAAAGTGCCAGAATCACCAGAGCATCTGTGCAAAAGCTGCTGCCTCTGTGACCGCATTGAGGCACGTTCCCGTGTCTCCGAGTACATAGACGGCTCTTCCGCGTTCACTCCGAGGGAAACGGTCCGCTATTGCTTCTGTGCGTACAGACGCGATTCCCTTGTCTCTTGCGAACACAGGGAACTCTGTGCATCCAAATCTACAGGCTAAGGACGCGTCTGCATATGTTTTGGTGAACAATCGAGTGTGCGTGTTCTGACAGCTGCCTCTATGCAGACGTCTCCACAGAGCCACTTCTGAATGCCCCGCAGCCCAGGACTGAATGGATACACTAACAAGTGCACCGGTGTGAGCAACCACATATGCAGAAGGACGTCTTTCATCTCACAGAAGCACGAACGTCTTGGCGTTTAAGCACATGGCAGAAACAAGGTGTGAACAGATGCGCTGCTGCTATTTTCTCCGTTCGGCATGCTTCGTTGTAGCTCTCTTGCCGGTCGCCGGCTTAGCGGCTTGCTTTGCGCGACTAGGTCTGCGGAGAGAAGGAGATAGCGCCGGAAACCTTGCCTTTTGCCTTCTTCGGCGCTGGAACCTGGTTGCTGCGCCTTCTCTTTGTCCATGTGCACACACACGATTCCTCAGCGAAAACCATGCAGAAACCTTTCCACGAGCACCCAGGGATGTGCACCCAGCACCACGTGCACGCACACGCAGCTAAAGAAAAGCACCTACCTTTTCACACACTGATGCCTAAGCAAACGCGTGGCCACACACACGCACACATCCGCAAGCGCGCCTACTCCCATCTATTGAGGGAAAGACGGACGAGCAACGTCCTGACAGGCTTGAGGGGAAAAACGTCCGTTGATGGTTGGCGTACTGCACGCCCGCCTACGGGGCTGCAGGGGAATCCACATTTGGAAGGTACCTGAAGATGTGTGCCTGTTCTTGGAGCTCCGCTAGTAGGGTAGCAAAGACACTCGTAGGCAGTACTGAATGCTGCTCCGTGCTACTTCTCCTCCGCTGGCAAATGCTTCACAGTCGCCCGAGGAAAGACGTTTAACAATCGATCTCCAAGAGAAACGAAACACATGATGCCATAAGGCGAAAGAATAGCAGGGCATCTCTTCACAAGCTTGTCCCTGATCTATAGCTGAGGGCAAACACTTGTGTGCTTGTGGGAGAGCCTGTGTCTTTCCTGGAAGCGTTTGGGAGTTTTGCTCAGACGCGTGTTTCCTCAAGTTCAAGAATCAAGATCTAGGATACCTGCAGACAGGTGCCTGTTTGTGTGGAGACAGTCTGTTTGAAACTGTGTTCCTCAGCGCCCGCTCTTTCTCCCCGTCGCTCCACACGCCTGGGAGTCCCTTTCTTTCTCTCCACAAGCACGTGTGTTGACTTCGTCGCACATGTGCATCTGCACAAGCGTTGAGCTCAGCAGAGTGTGTCTCTTGACACTTGATGTGCGTTGGCTGTGTCTGCGTGCTCCAGTGAAGAGAGAAACGGGAAATCATCTTGGTAGAGGCAACAAAGCAAAAGCGAGGCAGGATTGACATCTGCTCAACAGAGACGGATTCCCTGCGCTGACACAGTTCACAGTTACACGAGAAGCAATCTGAGCGGTCCATCGACCGGAGACGTGTTTCCCAAGAGGTCGTTTAGCGAGTGAACAGCAGTGTGTGCGACTTTCAGGAGTGTGCCTGGAAAGTGCCAGAATCACCAGAGCATCTGTGCAAAAGCTGCTGCCTCTGTGACCGCATTGAGGCACGTTCCCGTGTCTCCGAGTACATAGACGGCTCTTTCGCGTTCACTCCGAGGGAAACGGTCCGCTATTGCTTCTGTGCGTACAGACGCGATTCCCTTGTCTCTTGCGAACACAGGGAACTCTGTGCATCCAAATCTACAGGCTAAGGACGCGTCTGCGTATGTTTTGGTGAACAATCGAGTGTGCGTGTTCTGACAGCTGCCTCTATGCAGACGTCTCCACAGAGCCACTTCTGAATGCCCCGCAGCCCAGGACTGAATGGATACACTAACAAGTGCACCGGTGTGAGCAACCACATATGCAGAAGGACGTCTTTCATCTCACAGAAGCGCGAACGTCTTGGCGTTCAAGCACATGGCAGAAACAAGGTGTGAACAGATGCGCTGCTGCTATTTTCTCCGTTCGGCATGCTTCGTTGTAGCTCTCTTGCCGGTCGCCGGCTTAGCGGCTTGCTTTGCGCGACTAGCTCTGGGGAGAGGAGGAGATAGCGCCGGAAACCTTGCCTTTTGCCTTCTTCGGCGCTGGAACCTGGTTGCTGCGCCTTCTCTTTGTCCATGTGCACACACACGATTCCTCAGCGAAAACCATGCAGAAACCTTACCTCGAGCACCCAGGGATGTGCACCCAGCACCACGTGCACGCACACGCAGCTAGAGAAAAGCACCTACCTTTTCACACACTGATGCCTAAGCAAACGCGTGGCCACACACACGCACACATCCGCAAGCGCGCCTACTCCCATCTATTGAGGGAAAGACGGACGAGCAACGTCCTGACAGGCTTGAGGGGAAAAACGTCCGTTGATGGTTGGCGTACTGCACGCCCGCCTACGGGGCTGCAGGGGAATCCACATTTGGAAGGTACCTGAAGATGTGTGCCTGTTCTTGGAGCTCCGCTAGTAGGGTAGCAAAGACACTCGTAGGCAGTACTGAATGCTGCTCCGTGCTACTTCTCCTCCGCTGGCAAATGCTTCACAGTCGCCCGAGGAAAGACATTTAACAATCGATCTCCAAGAGAAACGAAACACATGATGCCATAAGGCGAAAGAATAGCAGGGCATCTCTTCACAAGCTTGTCCCTGATCTATAGCTGAGGGCAAACACTTGTGTGCTTGTGGGAGAGCCTGTGTCTTTCCTGGAAGCGTTTGGGAGTTTTGCTCAGACGCGTGTTTCCTCAAGTTCAAGAATCAAGATCTAGGATACCTGCAGACAGGTGCCTGTTTGTGTGGAGACAGTCTGTTTGAAACTGTGTTCCTCAGCGCCCGCTCTTTCTCCCCGTCGCTCCACACGCCTGGGAGTCCCTTTCTTTCTCTCCACAAGCACGTGTGTTGACTTCGTCGCACATGTGCATCTGCACAAGCGTTGAGCTCAGCAGAGTGTGTCTCTTGACACTTGATGTGCGTTGGCTGTGTCTGCGTGCTCCAGTGAAGAGAGAAACGGGAAATCATCTTGGTAGAGGCAACAAAGCAAAAGCGAGGCAGGATTGACATCTGCTCAACAGAGACGGATTCCCTGCGCTGACACAGTTCACAGTTACACGAGAAGCAATCTGAGCGGTCCATCGACCGGAGACGTGTTTCCCAAGAGGTCGTTTAGCGAGTGAACAGCAGTGTGCGCGACTTTCAGGAGTGTGCCTGGAAAGTGCCAGAATCACCAGAGCATCTGTGCAAAAGCTGCTGCCTCTGTGACCGCATTGAGGCACGTTCCCGTGTCTCCGAGTACATAGACGGCTCTTCCGCGTTCACTCCGAGGGAAACGGTCCGCTATTGCTTCTGTGCGTACAGACGCGATTCCCTTGTCTCTTGCGAACACAGGGAACTCTGTGCATCCAAATCTACAGGCTAAGGACGCGTCTGCATATGTTTTGGTGAACAATCGAGTGTGCGTGTTCTGACAGCTGCCTCTATGCAGACGTCTCCACAGAGCCACTTCTGAATGCCCCGCAGCCCAGGACTGAATGGATACACTAACAAGTGCACCGGTGTGAGCAACCACATATGCAGAAGGACGTCTTTCATCTCACAGAAGCGCGAACGTCTTGGCGTTCAAGCACGTGGCAGAAACAAGGTGTGAACAGATGAGCTGCTGCTATTTTCTCCGTTCGGCATGCTTCGTTGTAGCTCTCTTGCCGGTCGCCGGCTTAGCGGCTTGCTTTGCGCGACTAGGTCTGGGGAGAGAAGGAGATAGCGCCGGAAACCTTGCCTTTTGCCTTCTTCGGCGCTGGAACCTGGTTGCTGCGCCTTCTCTTTGTCCATGTGCACACACACGATTCCTCAGCGAAAAAATGCAGAAACCTTTCCACGAGCACCCAGGGATGTGCACCCAGCACCACGTGCACGCACACGCAGCTAGAGAAAATCACCTACCTTTTCACACACTGATGCCTAAGCAAACGCGTGGCCACACACACGCACACATCCGCAAGCGCGCCTACTCCCATCTATTGAGGGAAAGACGGACGAGCAACGTCCTGACAGGCTTGAGGGGAAAAACGTCCGTTGATGGTTGGCGTACTGCACGCCCGCCTGCGGGGCTGCAGGGGAATCCACATTTGGAAGGTACCTGAAGATGTGTGCCTGTTCTTGGAGCTCCGCTAGTAGGGTAGCAAAGACACTCGTAGGCAGTACTGAATGCTGCTCCGTGCTACTTCTCCTCCGCTGGCAAATGCTTCACAGTCGCCCGAGGAAAGACGTTTAACAATCGATCTCCAAGAGAAACGAAACACATGATGCCATAAGGCGAAAGAATAGCAGGGCATCTCTTCACAAGCTTGTCCCTGATCTATAGCTGAGAGCAAACACTTGTGTGCTTGTGGGAGAGCCTGTGTCTTTCCTGGAAGCGTTTGGGAGTTTTGCTCAGACGCGTGTTTCCTCAAGTTCAAGAATCAAGATCTAGGATACCTGCAGACAGGTGCCTGTTTGTGTGGAGACAGTCTGTTTGAAACTGTGTTCCTCAGCGCCCGCTCTTTCTCCCCGTCGCTCCACACGCCTGGGAGTCCCTTTCTTTCTCTCCACAAGCACGTGTGTTGACTTCGTCGCACATGTGCATCTGCACAAGCGTTGAGCTCAGCAGAGTGTGTCTCTTGACACTTGAGGTGCGTTGGCTGTGTCTGCCTGCTCCAGTGAAGAGAGAAACGGGAAATCATCTTGGTAGAGGCAACAAAGCAAAAGCGAGGCAGGATTGACATCTGCTCAACAGAGACGGATTCCCTGCGCTGACACAGTTCACAGTTACACGAGAAGCAATCTGAGCGGTCCATCGACCGGAGACGTGTTTCCCAAGAGGTCGTTTAGCGAGTGAACAGCAGTGTGCGCGACTTTCAGGAGTGTGCCTGGAAAGTGCCAGAATCACCAGAGCATCTGTGCAAAAGCTGCTGCCTCTGTGACCGCATTGAGGCACGTTCCCGTGTCTCCGAGTACATAGACGGCTCTTCCGCGTTCGCTCCGAGGGAAACGGTCCGCTATTGCTTCTGTGCGTACAGACGCGATTCCCTTGTCTCTTGCGAACACAGGGAACTGTGTGCATCCAAATCTACAGGCTAAGGACGCGTCTGCATATGTTTTGGTGAACAATCGAGTGTGCGTGTTCTGACAGCTGCCTCTATGCAGACGTCTCCACAGAGCCACTTCTGAATGCCCTGCAGCCCAGGACTGAATGGATACACTAACAAGTGCACCGGTGTGAGCAACCACATATGCAGAAGGACGTCTTTCATCTCACAGAAGCGCAAACGTCTTGGCGTTCAAGCACGTGGCAGAAACGAGGTGTGAACAGATGAGCTGCTGCTATTTTCTCCGTTCGGCATGCTTCGTTGTAGCTCTCTTGCCGGTCGCCGGCTTAGCGGCTTGCTTTGCGCGACTAGGTCTGGGGAGAGAAGGAGATAGCGCCGGAAACCTTGCCTTTTGCCTTCTTCGGCGCTGGAACCTGGTTGCTGCGCCTTCTCTTTGTCCATGTGCACACACACGATTCCTCAGCGAAAACCATGCAGAAACCTTTCCACGAGCACCCAGGGATGTGCACCCAGCACCACGTGCACGCACACGCAGCTAGAGAAAAGCACCTACCTTTTCACACACTGATGCCTAAGCAAACGCGTGGCCACACACACGCACACATCCGCAAGCGCGCCTACTCCCATCTATTGAGGGAAAGACGGACGAGCAACGTCCTGACAGGCTTGAGGGGAAAAACGTCCGTTGATGGTTGGCGTACTGCACGCCCGCCTACGGGGCTGCAGGGGAATCCACATTTGGAAGGTACCTGAAGATGTGTGCCTGTTCTTGGAGCTCCGCTAGTAGGGTAGCAAAGACACTCGTAGGCAGTACTGAATGCTGCTCCGTGCTACTTCTCCTCCGCTGGCAAATGCTTCACAGTCGCCCGAGGAAAGACGTTTAACAGTCGATCTCCAAGAGGAACGAAACACATGATGCCATAAGGCGAAAGAATAGCAGGGCATCTCTTCACAAGCTTGTCCCTGATCTATAGCTGAGAGCAAACACTTGTGTGCTTGTGGGAGAGCCTGTGTCTTTCCTGGAAGCGTTTGGGAGTTTTGCTCAGACGCGTGTTTCCTCAAGTTCAAGAATCAAGATCTAGGATACCTGCAGACAGGTGCCTGTTTGTGTGGAGACAGTCTGTTTGAAACTGTGTTCCTCAGCGCCCGCTCTTTCTCCCCGTCGCTCCACACGCCTGGGAGTCCCTTTCTTTCTCTCCACAAGCACGTGTGTTGACTTCGTCGCACATGTGCATCTGCACAAGCGTTGAGCTCAGCAGAGTGTGTCTCTTGACACTTGATGTGCGTTGGCTGTGTCTGCGTGCTCCAGTGAAGAGAGAAACGGGAAATCATCTTGGTAGAGGCAACAAAGCAAAAGCGAGGCAGGATTGACATCTGCTCAACAGAGACGGATTCCCTGCGCTGACACAGTTCACAGTTACACGAGAAGCAATCTGAGCGGTCCATCGACCGGAGACGTGTTTCCCAAGAGGTCGTTTAGCGAGTGAACAGCAGTGTGTGCGACTTTCAGGAGTGTGCCTGGAAAGTGCCAGAATCACCAGAGCATCTGTGCAAAAGCTGCTGCCTCTGTGACCGCATTGAGGCACGTTCCCGTGTCTCCGAGTACATAGACGGCTCTTTCGCGTTCACTCCGAGGGAAACGGTCCGCTATTGCTTCTGTGCGTACAGACGCGATTCCCTTGTCTCTTGCGAACACAGGGAACTCTGTGCATCCAAATCTACAGGCTAAGGACGCGTCTGCATATGTTTTGGTGAACAATCGAGTGTGCGTGTTCTGACAGCTGCCTCTATGCAGACGTCTCCACAGAGCCACTTCTGAATGCCCCGCAGCCCAGGACTGAATGGATACACTAACAAGTGCACCGGTGTGAGCAACCACATATGCAGAAGGACGTCTTTCATCTCACAGAAGCGCGAACGTCTTGGCGTTCAAGCACATGGCAGAAACAAGGTGTGAACAGATGCGCTGCTGCTATTTTCTCCGTTCGGCATGCTTCGTTGTAGCTCTCTTGCCGGTCGCCGGCTTAGCGGCTTGCTTTGCGCGACTAGCTCTGGGGAGAGGAGGAGATAGCGCCGGAAACCTTGCCTTTTGCCTTCTTCGGCGCTGGAACCTGGTTGCTGCGCCTTCTCTTTGTCCATGTGCACACACACGATTCCTCAGCGAAAACCATGCAGAAACCTTACCTCGAGCACCCAGGGATGTGCACCCAGCACCACGTGCACGCACACGCAGCTAGAGAAAAGCACCTACCTTTTCACACACTGATGCCTAAGCAAACGCGTGGCCACACACACGCACACATCCGCAAGCGCGCCTACTCCCATCTATTGAGGGAAAGACGGACGAGCAACGTCCTGACAGGCTTGAGGGGAAAAACGTCCGTTGATGGTTGGCGTACTGCACGCCCGCCTACGGGGCTGCAGGGGAATCCACATTTGGAAGGTACCTGAAGATGTGTGCCTGTTCTTGGAGCTCCGCTAGTAGGGTAGCAAAGACACTCGTAGGCAGTACTGAATGCTGCTCCGTGCTACTTCTCCTCCGCTGGCAAATGCTTCACAGTCGCCCGAGGAAAGACATTTAACAATCGATCTCCAAGAGAAACGAAACACATGATGCCATAAGGCGAAAGAATAGCAGGGCATCTCTTCACAAGCTTGTCCCTGATCTATAGCTGAGGGCAAACACTTGTGTGCTTGTGGGAGAGCCTGTGTCTTTCCTGGAAGCGTTTGGGAGTTTTGCTCAGACGCGTGTTTCCTCAAGTTCAAGAATCAAGATCTAGGATACCTGCAGACAGGTGCCTGTTTGTGTGGAGACAGTCTGTTTGAAACTGTGTTCCTCAGCGCCCGCTCTTTCTCCCCGTCGCTCCACACGCCTGGGAGTCCCTTTCTTTCTCTCCACAAGCACGTGTGTTGACTTCGTCGCACATGTGCATCTGCACAAGCGTTGAGCTCAGCAGAGTGTGTCTCTTGACACTTGATGTGCGTTGGCTGTGTCTGCGTGCTCCAGTGAAGAGAGAAACGGGAAATCATCTTGGTAGAGGCAACAAAGCAAAAGCGAGGCAGGATTGACATCTGCTCAACAGAGACGGATTCCCTGCGCTGACACAGTTCACAGTTACACGAGAAGCAATCTGAGCGGTCCATCGACCGGAGACGTGTTTCCCAGGAGGTCGTTTAGCGAGTGAACAGCAGTGTGCGCGACTTTCAGGAGTGTGCCTGGAAAGTGCCAGAATCACCAGAGCATCTGTGCAAAAGCTGCTGCCTCTGTGACCGCATTGAGGCACGTTCCCGTGTCTCCGAGTACATAGACGGCTCTTCCGCGTTCACTCCGAGGGAAACGGTCCGCTATTGCTTCTGTGCGTACAGACGCGATTCCCTTGTCTCTTGCGAACACAGGGAACTCTGTGCATCCAAATCTACAGGCTAAGGACGCGTCTGCATATGTTTTGGTGAACAATCGAGTGTGCGTGTTCTGACAGCTGCCTCTATGCAGACGTCTCCACAGAGCCACTTCTGAATGCCCCGCAGCCCAGGACTGAATGGATACACTAACAAGTGCACCGGTGTGAGCAACCACATATGCAGAAGGACGTCTTTCATCTCACAGAAGCGCGAACGTCTTGGCGTTCAAGCACGTGGCAGAAACAAGGTGTGAACAGATGAGCTGCTGCTATTTTCTCCGTTCGGCATGCTTCGTTGTAGCTCTCTTGCCGGTCGCCGGCTTAGCGGCTTGCTTTGCGCGACTAGGTCTGGGGAGAGAAGGAGATAGCGCCGGAAACCTTGCCTTTTGCCTTCTTCGGCGCTGGAACCTGGTTGCTGCGCCTTCTCTTTGTCCATGTGCACACACACGATTCCTCAGCGAAAAAATGCAGAAACCTTTCCACGAGCACCCAGGGATGTGCACCCAGCACCACGTGCACGCACACGCAGCTAGAGAAAATCACCTACCTTTTCACACACTGATGCCTAAGCAAACGCGTGGCCACACACACGCACACATCCGCAAGCGCGCCTACTCCCATCTATTGAGGGAAAGACGGACGAGCAACGTCCTGACAGGCTTGAGGGGAAAAACGTCCGTTGATGGTTGGCGTACTGCACGCCCGCCTACGGGGCTGCAGGGGAATCCACATTTGGAAGGTACCTGAAGATGTGTGCCTGTTCTTGGAGCTCCGCTAGTAGGGTAGCAAAGACACTCGTAGGCAGTACTGAATGCTGCTCCGTGCTACTTCTCCTCCGCTGGCAAATGCTTCACAGTCGCCCGAGGAAAGACGTTTAACAGTCGATCTCCAAGAGGAACGAAACACATGATGCCATAAGGCGAAAGAATAGCAGGGCATCTCTTCACAAGCTTGTCCCTGATCTATAGCTGAGAGCAAACACTTGTGTGCTTGTGGGAGAGCCTGTGTCTTTCCTGGAAGCGTTTGGGAGTTTTGCTCAGACGCGTGTTTCCTCAAGTTCAAGAATCAAGATCTAGGATACCTGCAGACAGGTGCCTGTTTGTGTGGAGACAGTCTGTTTGAAACTGTGTTCCTCAGCGCCCGCTCTTTCTCCCCGTCGCTCCACACGCCTGGGAGTCCCTTTCTTTCTCTCCACCAGCACGTGTGTTGACTTCGACGCACATGTGCATCTGCACAAGCGTTGAGCTCAGCAGAGTGTGTCTCTTGACACTTGAGGTGCGTTGGCTGTGTCTGCGTGCTCCAGTGAAGAGAGAAACGGGAAATCATCTTGGTAGAGGCAACAAAGCAAAAGCGAGGCAGGATTGACATCTGCTCAACAGAGACGGATTCCCTGCGCTGACACAGTTCACAGTTACACGAGAAGCAATCTGAGCGGTCCATCGACCGGAGACGTGTTTCCCAAGAGGTCGTTTAGCGAGTGAACAGCAGTGTGCGCGACTTTCAGGAGTGTGCCTGGAAAGTGCCAGAATCACCAGAGCATCTGTGCAAAAGCTGCTGCCTCTGTGACCGCATTGAGGCACGTTCCCGTGTCTCCGAGTACATAGACGGCTCTTCCGCATTCACTCCGAGGGAAACGGTCCGCTATTGCTTCTGTGCGTACAGACGCGATTCCCTTGTCTCTTGCGAACACAGGGAACTCTGTGCATCCAAATCTACAGGCTAAGGACGCGTCTGCATATGTTTTGGTGAACAATCGAGTGTGCGTGTTCTGACAGCTGCCTCTATGCAGACGTCTCCACAGAGCCACTTCTGAATGCCCCGCAGCCCAGGACTGAATGGATACACTAACAAGTGCACCGGTGTGAGCAACCACATATGCAGAAGGACGTCTTTCATCTCACAGAAGCACGAACGTCTTGGCGTTCAAGCACATGGCAGAAACAAGGTGTGAACAGATGCGCTGCTGCTATTTTCTCCGTTCGGCATGCTTCGTTGTAGCTCTCTTGCCGGTCGCCGGCTTAGCGGCTTGCTTTGCGCGACTAGGTCTGCGGAGAGAAGGAGATAGCGCCGGAAACCTTGCCTTTTGCCTTCTTCGGCGCTGGAACCTGGTTGCTGCGCCTTCTCTTTGTCCATGTGCACACACACGATTCCTCAGCGAAAACCATGCAGAAACCTTACCTCGAGCACCCAGGGATGTGCACCCAGCACCACGTGCACGCACACGCAGCTAGAGAAAAGCACCTACCTTTTCACACACTGATGCCTAAGCAAACGCGTGGCCACACACACGCACACATCCGCAAGCGCGCCTACTCCCATCTATTGAGGGAAAGACGGACGAGCAACGTCCTGACAGGCTTGAGGGGAAAAACGTCCGTTGATGGTTGGCGTACTGCACGCCCGCCTACGGGGCTGCAGGGGAATCCACATTTGGAAGGTACCTGAAGATGTGTGCCTGTTCTTGGAGCTCCGCTAGTAGGGTAGCAAAGACACTCGTAGGCAGTACTGAATGCTGCTCCGTGCTACTTCTCCTCCGGTGGCAAATGCTTCACAGTCGCCCGAGGAAAGACGTTTAACAATCGATCTCCAAGAGAAACGAAACACATGATGCCATAAGGCGAAAGAATAGCAGGGCATCTCTTCACAAGCTTGTCCCTGATCTATAGCTGAGGGCAAACACTTGTGTGCTTGTGGGAGAGCCTGTGTCTTTCCTGGAAGCGTTTGGGAGTTTTGCTCAGACGCGTGTTTCCTCAAGTTCAAGAATCAAGATCTAGGATACCTGCAGACAGGTGCCTGTTTGTGTGGAGACAGTCTGTTTGAAACTGTGTTCC
Source organism: Patagioenas fasciata (assembly GCF_037038585.1). Taxonomy (NCBI): domain Eukaryota; kingdom Metazoa; phylum Chordata; class Aves; order Columbiformes; family Columbidae; genus Patagioenas; species Patagioenas fasciata. The sequence goes on from NC_092522.1 coordinate 11,832,003, forward strand.
TCAGCGCCCGCTCTTTCTCCCCGTCGCTCCACACGCCTGGGAGTCCCTTTCTTTCTCTCCACAAGCACGTGTGTTGACTTCGTCGCACATGTGCATCTGCACAAGCGTTGAGCTCAGCAGAGTGTGTCTCTTGACACTTGATGTGCGTTGGCTGTGTCTGCGTGCTCCAGTGAAGAGAGAAACGGGAAATCATCTTGGTAGAGGCAACAAAGCAAAAGCGAGGCAGGATTGACATCTGCTCAACAGAGACGGATTCCCTGCGCTGACACAGTTCACAGTTACACGAGAAGCAATCTGAGCGGTCCATCGACCGGAGACGTGTTTCCCAGGAGGTCGTTTAGCGAGTGAACAGCAGTGTGCGCGACTTTCAGGAGTGTGCCTGGAAAGTGCCAGAATCACCAGAGCATCTGTGCAAAAGCTGCTGCCTCTGTGACCGCATTGAGGCACGTTCCCGTGTCTCCGAGTACATAGACGGCTCTTCCGCGTTCACTCCGAGGGAAACGGTCCGCTATTGCTTCTGTGCGTACAGACGCGATTCCCTTGTCTCTTGCGAACACAGGGAACTCTGTGCATCCAAATCTACAGGCTAAGGACGCGTCTGCATATGTTTTGGTGAACAATCGAGTGTGCGTGTTCTGACAGCTGCCTCTATGCAGACGTCTCCACAGAGCCACTTCTGAATGCCCCGCAGCCCAGGACTGAATGGATACACTAACAAGTGCACCGGTGTGAGCAACCACATATGCAGAAGGACGTCTTTCATCTCACAGAAGCGCGAACGTCTTGGCGTTCAAGCACGTGGCAGAAACAAGGTGTGAACAGATGAGCTGCTGCTATTTTCTCCGTTCGGCATGCTTCGTTGTAGCTCTCTTGCCGGTCGCCGGCTTAGCGGCTTGCTTTGCGCGACTAGGTCTGGGGAGAGAAGGAGATAGCGCCGGAAACCTTGCCTTTTGCCTTCTTCGGCGCTGGAACCTGGTTGCTGCGCCTTCTCTTTGTCCATGTGCACACACACGATTCCTCAGCGAAAAAATGCAGAAACCTTTCCACGAGCACCCAGGGATGTGCACCCAGCACCACGTGCACGCACACGCAGCTAGAGAAAATCACCTACCTTTTCACACACTGATGCCTAAGCAAACGCGTGGCCACACACACGCACACATCCGCAAGCGCGCCTACTCCCATCTATTGAGGGAAAGACGGACGAGCAACGTCCTGACAGGCTTGAGGGGAAAAACGTCCGTTGATGGTTGGCGTACTGCACGCCCGCCTGCGGGGCTGCAGGGGAATCCACATTTGGAAGGTACCTGAAGATGTGTGCCTGTTCTTGGAGCTCCGCTAGTAGGGTAGCAAAGACACTCGTAGGCAGTACTGAATGCTGCTCCGTGCTACTTCTCCTCCGCTGGCAAATGCTTCACAGTCGCCCGAGGAAAGACGTTTAACAATCGATCTCCAAGAGAAACGAAACACATGATGCCATAAGGCGAAAGAATAGCAGGGCATCTCTTCACAAGCTTGTCCCTGATCTATAGCTGAGGGCAAACACTTGTGTGCTTGTGGGAGAGCCTGTGTCTTTCCTGGAAGCGTTTGGGAGTTTTGCTCAGACGCGTGTTTCCTCAAGTTCAAGAATCAAGATCTAGGATACCTGCAGACAGGTGCCTGTTTGTGTGGAGACAGTCTGTTTGAAACTGTGTTCCTCAGCGCCCGCTCTTTCTCCCCGTCGCTCCACACGCCTGGGAGTCCCTTTCTTTCTCTCCACAAGCACGTGTGTTGACTTCGTCGCACATGTGCATCTGCACAAGCGTTGAGCTCAGCAGAGTGTGTCTCTTGACACTTGATGTGCGTTGGCTGTGTCTGCGTGCTCCAGTGAAGAGAGAAACGGGAAATCATCTTGGTAGAGGCAACAAAGCAAAAGCGAGGCAGGATTGACATCTGCTCAACAGAGACGGATTCCCTGCGCTGACACAGTTCACAGTTACACGAGAAGCAATCTGAGCGGTCCATCGACCGGAGACGTGTTTCCCAAGAGGTCGTTTAGCGAGTGAACAGCAGTGTGTGCGACTTTCAGGAGTGTGCCTGGAAAGTGCCAGAATCACCAGAGCATCTGTGCAAAAGCTGCTGCCTCTGTGACCGCATTGAGGCACGTTCCCGTGTCTCCGAGTACATAGACGGCTCTTTCGCGTTCACTCCGAGGGAAACGGTCCGCTATTGCTTCTGTGCGTACAGACGCGATTCCCTTGTCTCTTGCGAACACAGGGAACTCTGTGCATCCAAATCTACAGGCTAAGGACGCGTCTGCATATGTTTTGGTGAACAATCGAGTGTGCGTGTTCTGACAGCTGCCTCTATGCAGACGTCTCCACAGAGCCACTTCTGAATGCCCCGCAGCCCAGGACTGAATGGATACACTAACAAGTGCACCGGTGTGAGCAACCACATATGCAGAAGGACGTCTTTCATCTCACAGAAGCACGAACGTCTTGGCGTTCAAGCACATGGCAGAAACAAGGTGTGAACAGATGCGCTGCTGCTATTTTCTCCGTTCGGCATGCTTCGTTGTAGCTCTCTTGCCGGTCGCCGGCTTAGCGGCTTGCTTTGCGCGACTAGGTCTGCGGAGAGAAGGAGATAGCGCCGGAAACCTTGCCTTTTGCCTTCTTCGGCGCTGGAACCTGGTTGCTGCGCCTTCTCTTTGTCCATGTGCACACACACGATTCCTCAGCGAAAACCATGCAGAAACCTTACCTCGAGCACCCAGGGATGTGCACCCAGCACCACGTGCACGCACACGCAGCTAAAGAAAAGCACCTACCTTTTCACACACTGATGCCTAAGCAAACGCGTGGCCACACACACGCACACATCCGCAAGCGCGCCTACTCCCATCTATTGAGGGAAAGACGGACGAGCAACGTCCTGACAGGCTTGAGGGGAAAAACGTCCGTTGATGGTTGGCGTACTGCACGCCCGCCTACGGGGCTGCAGGGGAATCCACATTTGGAAGGTACCTGAAGATGTGTGCCTGTTCTTGGAGCTCCGCTAGTAGGGTAGCAAAGACACTCGTAGGCAGTACTGAATGCTGCTCCGTGCTACTTCTCCTCCGCTGGCAAATGCTTCACAGTCGCCCGAGGAAAGACGTTTAACAATCGATCTCCAAGAGAAACGAAACACATGATGCCATAAGGCGAAAGAATAGCAGGGCATCTCTTCACAAGCTTGTCCCTGATCTATAGCTGAGGGCAAACACTTGTGTGCTTGTGGGAGAGCCTGTGTCTTTCCTGGAAGCGTTTGGGAGTTTTGCTCAGACGCGTGTTTCCTCAAGTTCAAGAATCAAGATCTAGGATACCTGCAGACAGGTGCCTGTTTGTGTGGAGACAGTCTGTTTGAAACTGTGTTCCTCAGCGCCCGCTCTTTCTCCCCGTCGCTCCACACGCCTGGGAGTCCCTTTCTTTCTCTCCACAAGCACGTGTGTTGACTTCGTCGCACATGTGCATCTGCACAAGCGTTGAGCTCAGCAGAGTGTGTCTCTTGACACTTGATGTGCGTTGGCTGTGTCTGCGTGCTCCAGTGAAGAGAGAAACGGGAAATCATCTTGGTAGAGGCAACAAAGCAAAAGCGAGGCAGGATTGACATCTGCTCAACAGAGACGGATTCCCTGCGCTGACACAGTTCACAGTTACACGAGAAGCAATCTGAGCGGTCCATCGACCGGAGACGTGTTTCCCAAGAGGTCGTTTAGCGAGTGAACAGCAGTGTGTGCGACTTTCAGGAGTGTGCCTGGAAAGTGCCAGAATCACCAGAGCATCTGTGCAAAAGCTGCTGCCTCTGTGACCGCATTGAGGCACGTTCCCGTGTCTCCGAGTACATAGACGGCTCTTTCGCGTTCACTCCGAGGGAAACGGTCCGCTATTGCTTCTGTGCGTACAGACGCGATTCCCTTGTCTCTTGCGAACACAGGGAACTCTGTGCATCCAAATCTACAGGCTAAGGACGCGTCTGCATATGTTTTGGTGAACAATCGAGTGTGCGTGTTCTGACAGCTGCCTCTATGCAGACGTCTCCACAGAGCCACTTCTGAATGCCCCGCAGCCCAGGACTGAATGGATACACTAACAAGTGCACCGGTGTGAGCAACCACATATGCAGAAGGACGTCTTTCATCTCACAGAAGCGCGAACGTCTTGGCGTTCAAGCACATGGCAGAAACAAGGTGTGAACAGATGCGCTGCTGCTATTTTCTCCGTTCGGCATGCTTCGTTGTAGCTCTCTTGCCGGTCGCCGGCTTAGCGGCTTGCTTTGCGCGACTAGCTCTGGGGAGAGGAGGAGATAGCGCCGGAAACCTTGCCTTTTGCCTTCTTCGGCGCTGGAACCTGGTTGCTGCGCCTTCTCTTTGTCCATGTGCACACACACGATTCCTCAGCGAAAACCATGCAGAAACCTTACCTCGAGCACCCAGGGATGTGCACCCAGCACCACGTGCACGCACACGCAGCTAGAGAAAAGCACCTACCTTTTCACACACTGATGCCTAAGCAAACGCGTGGCCACACACACGCACACATCCGCAAGCGCGCCTACTCCCATCTATTGAGGGAAAGACGGACGAGCAACGTCCTGACAGGCTTGAGGGGAAAAACGTCCGTTGATGGTTGGCGTACTGCACGCCCGCCTACGGGGCTGCAGGGGAATCCACATTTGGAAGGTACCTGAAGATGTGTGCCTGTTCTTGGAGCTCCGCTAGTAGGGTAGCAAAGACACTCGTAGGCAGTACTGAATGCTGCTCCGTGCTACTTCTCCTCCGGTGGCAAATGCTTCACAGTCGCCCGAGGAAAGACGTTTAACAATCGATCTCCAAGAGAAACGAAACACATGATGCCATAAGGCGAAAGAATAGCAGGGCATCTCTTCACAAGCTTGTCCCTGATCTATAGCTGAGGGCAAACACTTGTGTGCTTGTGGGAGAGCCTGTGTCTTTCCTGGAAGCGTTTGGGAGTTTTGCTCAGACGCGTGTTTCCTCAAGTTCAAGAATCAAGATCTAGGATACCTGCAGACAGGTGCCTGTTTGTGTGGAGACAGTCTGTTTGAAACTGTGTTCCTCAGCGCCCGCTCTTTCTCCCCGTCGCTCCACACGCCTGGGAGTCCCTTTCTTTCTCTCCACAAGCACGTGTGTTGACTTCGTCGCACATGTGCATCTGCACAAGCGTTGAGCTCAGCAGAGTGTGTCTCTTGACACTTGATGTGCGTTGGCTGTGTCTGCGTGCTCCAGTGAAGAGAGAAACGGGAAATCATCTTGGTAGAGGCAACAAAGCAAAAGCGAGGCAGGATTGACATCTGCTCAACAGAGACGGATTCCCTGCGCTGACACAGTTCACAGTTACACGAGAAGCAATCTGAGCGGTCCATCGACCGGAGACGTGTTTCCCAGGAGGTCGTTTAGCGAGTGAACAGCAGTGTGCGCGACTTTCAGGAGTGTGCCTGGAAAGTGCCAGAATCACCAGAGCATCTGTGCAAAAGCTGCTGCCTCTGTGACCGCATTGAGGCACGTTCCCGTGTCTCCGAGTACATAGACGGCTCTTCCGCGTTCACTCCGAGGGAAACGGTCCGCTATTGCTTCTGTGCGTACAGACGCGATTCCCTTGTCTCTTGCGAACACAGGGAACTCTGTGCATCCAAATCTACAGGCTAAGGACGCGTCTGCATATGTTTTGGTGAACAATCGAGTGTGCGTGTTCTGACAGCTGCCTCTATGCAGACGTCTCCACAGAGCCACTTCTGAATGCCCCGCAGCCCAGGACTGAATGGATACACTAACAAGTGCACCGGTGTGAGCAACCACATATGCAGAAGGACGTCTTTCATCTCACAGAAGCGCGAACGTCTTGGCGTTCAAGCACATGGCAGAAACAAGGTGTGAACAGATGCGCTGCTGCTATTTTCTCCGTTCGGCATGCTTCGTTGTAGCTCTCTTGCCGGTCGCCGGCTTAGCGGCTTGCTTTGCGCGACTAGCTCTGGGGAGAGGAGGAGATAGCGCCGGAAACCTTGCCTTTTGCCTTCTTCGGCGCTGGAACCTGGTTGCTGCGCCTTCTCTTTGTCCATGTGCACACACACGATTCCTCAGCGAAAACCATGCAGAAACCTTACCTCGAGCACCCAGGGATGTGCACCCAGCACCACGTGCACGCACACGCAGCTAGAGAAAAGCACCTACCTTTTCACACACTGATGCCTAAGCAAACGCGTGGCCACACACACGCACACATCCGCAAGCGCGCCTACTCCCATCTATTGAGGGAAAGACGGACGAGCAACGTCCTGACAGGCTTGAGGGGAAAAACGTCCGTTGATGGTTGGCGTACTGCACGCCCGCCTACGGGGCTGCAGGGGAATCCACATTTGGAAGGTACCTGAAGATGTGTGCCTGTTCTTGGAGCTCCGCTAGTAGGGTAGCAAAGACACTCGTAGGCAGTACTGAATGCTGCTCCGTGCTACTTCTCCTCTGCTGGCAAATGCTTCACAGTCGCCCGAGGAAAGACGTTTAACAATCGATCTCCAAGAGAAACGAAACACATGATGCCATAAGGCGAAAGAATAGCAGGGCATCTCTTCACAAGCTTGTCCCTGATCTATAGCTGAGGGCAAACACTTGTGTGCTTGTGGGAGAGCCTGTGTCTTTCCTGGAAGCGTTTGGGAGTTTTGCTCAGACGCGTGTTTCCTCAAGTTCAAGAATCAAGATCTAGGATACCTGCAGACAGGTGCCTGTTTGTGTGGAGACAGTCTGTTTGAAACTGTGTTCCTCAGCGCCCGCTCTTTCTCCCCGTCGCTCCACACGCCTGGGAGTCCCTTTCTTTCTCTCCACAAGCACGTGTGTTGACTTCGTCGCACATGTGCATCTGCACAAGCGTTGAGCTCAGCAGAGTGTGTCTCTTGACACTTGATGTGCGTTGGCTGTGTCTGCGTGCTCCAGTGAAGAGAGAAACGGGAAATCATCTTGGTAGAGGCAACAAAGCAAAAGCGAGGCAGGATTGACATCTGCTCAACAGAGACGGATTCCCTGCGCTGACACAGTTCACAGTTACACGAGAAGCAATCTGAGCGGTCCATCGACCGGAGACGTGTTTCCCAGGAGGTCGTTTAGCGAGTGAACAGCAGTGTGCGCGACTTTCAGGAGTGTGCCTGGAAAGTGCCAGAATCACCAGAGCATCTGTGCAAAAGCTGCTGCCTCTGTGACCGCATTGAGGCACGTTCCCGTGTCTCCGAGTACATAGACGGCTCTTCCGCGTTCACTCCGAGGGAAACGGTCCGCTATTGCTTCTGTGCGTACAGACGCGATTCCCTTGTCTCTTGCGAACACAGGGAACTCTGTGCATCCAAATCTACAGGCTAAGGACGCGTCTGCATATGTTTTGGTGAACAATCGAGTGTGCGTGTTCTGACAGCTGCCTCTATGCAGACGTCTCCACAGAGCCACTTCTGAATGCCCCGCAGCCCAGGACTGAATGGATACACTAACAAGTGCACCGGTGTGAGCAACCACATATGCAGAAGGACGTCTTTCATCTCACAGAAGCATGAACGTCTTGGCGTTCAAGCACATGGCAGAAACAAGGTGTGAACAGATGCGCTGCTGCTATTTTCTCCGTTCGGCATGCTTCGTTGTAGCTCTCTTGCCGGTCGCCGGCTTAGCGGCTTGCTTTGCGCGACTAGCTCTGGGGAGAGGAGGAGATAGCGCCGGAAACCTTGCCTTTTGCCTTCTTCGGCGCTGGAACCTGGTTGCTGCGCCTTCTCTTTGTCCATGTGCACACACACGATTCCTCAGCGAAAACCATGCAGAAACCTTACCTCGAGCACCCAGGGATGTGCACCCAGCACCACGTGCACGCACACGCAGCTAGAGAAAAGCACCTACCTTTTCACACACTGATGCCTAAGCAAACGCGTGGCCACACACACGCACACATCCGCAAGCGCGCCTACTCCCATCTATTGAGGGAAAGACGGACGAGCAACGTCCTGACAGGCTTGAGGGGAAAAACGTCCGTTGATGGTTGGCGTACTGCACGCCCGCCTACGGGGCTGCAGGGGAATCCACATTTGGAAGGTACCTGAAGATGTGTGCCTGTTCTTGGAGCTCCGCTAGTAGGGTAGCAAAGACACTCGTAGGCAGTACTGAATGCTGCTCCGTGCTACTTCTCCTCCGCTGGCAAATGCTTCACAGTCGCCCGAGGAAAGACGTTTAACAATCGATCTCCAAGAGAAACGAAACACATGATGCCATAAGGCGAAAGAATAGCAGGGCATCTCTTCACAAGCTTGTCCCTGATCTATAGCTGAGGGCAAACACTTGTGTGCTTGTGGGAGAGCCTGTGTCTTTCCTGGAAGCGTTTGGGAGTTTTGCTCAGACGCGTGTTTCCTCAAGTTCAAGAATCAAGATCTAGGATACCTGCAGACAGGTGCCTGTTTGTGTGGAGACAGTCTGTTTGAAACTGTGTTCCTCAGCGCCCGCTCTTTCTCCCCGTCGCTCCACACGCCTGGGAGTCCCTTTCTTTCTCTCCACAAGCACGTGTGTTGACTTCGTCGCACATGTGCATCTGCACAAGCGTTGAGCTCAGCAGAGTGTGTCTCTTGACACTTGATGTGCGTTGGCTGTGTCTGCGTGCTCCAGTGAAGAGAGAAACGGGAAATCATCTTGGTAGAGGCAACAAAGCAAAAGCGAGGCAGGATTGACATCTGCTCAACAGAGACGGATTCCCTGCGCTGACACAGTTCACAGTTACACGAGAAGCAATCTGAGCGGTCCATCGACCGGAGACGTGTTTCCCAGGAAGTCGTTTAGCGAGTGAACAGCAGTGTGCGCGACTTTCAGGAGTGTGCCTGGAAAGTGCCAGAATCACCAGAGCATCTGTGCAAAAGCTGCTGCCTCTGTGACCGCATTGAGGCACGTTCCCGTGTCTCCGAGTACATAGACGGCTCTTCCGCGTTCACTCCGAGGGAAACGGTCCGCTATTGCTTCTGTGCGTACAGACGCGATTCCCTTGTCTCTTGCGAACACAGGGAACTCTGTGCATCCAAATCTACAGGCTAAGGACGCGTCTGCATATGTTTTGGTGAACAATCGAGTGTGCGTGTTCTGACAGCTGCCTCTATGCAGACGTCTCCACAGAGCCACTTCCGAATGCCCCGCAGCCCAGGACTGAATGGATACACTAACAAGTGCACCGGTGTGAGCAACCACATATGCAGAAGGACGTCTTTCATCTCACAGAAGCGCGAACGTCTTGGCGTTCAAGCACATGGCAGAAACAAGGTGTGAACAGATGAGCTGCTGCTATTTTCTCCGTTCGGCATGCTTCGTTGTAGCTCTCTTGCCGGTCGCCGGCTTAGCGGCTTGCTTTGCGCGACTAGCTCTGGGGAGAGGAGGAGATAGCGCCGGAAACCTTGCCTTTTGCCTTCTTCGGCGCTGGAACCTGGTTGCTGCGCCTTCTCTTTGTCCATGTGCACACACACGATTCCTCAGCGAAAACCATGCAGAAACCTTACCTCGAGCACCCAGGGATGTGCACCCAGCACCACGTGCACGCACACGCAGCTAGAGAAAAGCACCTACCTTTTCACACACTGATGCCTAAGCAAACGCGTGGCCACACACACGCACACATCCGCAAGCGCGCCTACTCCCATCTATTGAGGGAAAGACGGACGAGCAACGTCCTGACAGGCTTGAGGGGAAAAACGTCCGTTGATGGTTGGCGTACTGCACGCCCGCCTACGGGGCTGCAGGGGAATCCACATTTGGAAGGTACCTGAAGATGTGTGCCTGTTCTTGGAGCTCCGCTAGTAGGGTAGCAAAGACACTCGTAGGCAGTACTGAATGCTGCTCCGTGCTACTTCTCCTCCGGTGGCAAATGCTTCACAGTCGCCCGAGGAAAGACGTTTAACAATCGATCTCCAAGAGAAACGAAACACATGATGCCATAAGGCGAAAGAATAGCAGGGCATCTCTTCACAAGCTTGTCCCTGATCTATAGCTGAGGGCAAACACTTGTGTGCTTGTGGGAGAGCCTGTGTCTTTCCTGGAAGCGTTTGGGAGTTTTGCTCAGACGCGTGTTTCCTCAAGTTCAAGAATCAAGATCTAGGATACCTGCAGACAGGTGCCTGTTTGTGTGGAGACAGTCTGTTTGAAACTGTGTTCCTCAGCGCCCGCTCTTTCTCCCCGTCGCTCCACACGCCTGGGAGTCCCTTTCTCTCCACAAGCACGTGTGTTGACTTCGTCGCACATGTGCATCTGCACAAGCGTTGAGCTCAGCAGAGTGTGTCTCTTGACACTTGATGTGCGTTGGCTGTGTCTGCCTGCTCCAGTGAAGAGAGAAACGGGAAATCATCTTGGTAGAGGCAACAAAGCAAAAGCGAGGCAGGATTGACATCTGCTCAACAGAGACGGATTCCCTGCGCTGACACAGTTCACAGTTACACGAGAAGCAATCTGAGCGGTCCATCGACCGGAGACGTGTTTCCCAGGAAGTCGTTTAGCGAGTGAACAGCAGTGTGCGCGACTTTCAGGAGTGTGCCTGGAAAGTGCCAGAATCACCAGAGCATCTGTGCAAAAGCTGCTGCCTCTGTGACCGCATTGAGGCACGTTCCCGTGTCTCCGAGTACATAGACGGCTCTTCCGCGTTCACTCCGAGGGAAACGGTCCGCTATTGCTTCTGTGCGTACAGACGCGATTCCCTTGTCTCTTGCGAACACAGGGAACTCTGTGCATCCAAATCTACAGGCTAAGGACGCGTCTGCATATGTTTTGGTGAACAATCGAGTGTGCGTGTTCTGACAGCTGCCTCTATGCAGGCGTCTCCACAGAGCCACTTCTGAATGCCCCGCAGCCCAGGACTGAATGGATACACTAACAAGTGCACCGGTGTGAGCAACCACATATGCAGAAGGACGTCTTTCATCTCACAGAAGCGCGAACGTCTTGGCGTTCAAGCACATGGCAGAAACAAGGTGTGAACAGATGAGCTGCTGCTATTTTCTCCGTTCGGCATGCTTCGTTGTAGCTCTCTTGCCGGTCGCCGGCTTAGCGGCTTGCTTTGCGCGACTAGCTCTGGGGAGAGAAGGAGATAGCGCCGGAAACCTTGCCTTTTGCCTTCTTCGGCGCTGGAACCTGGTTGCTGCGCCTTCTCTTTGTCCATGTGCACACACACGATTCCTCAGCGAAAACCATGCAGAAACCTTACTTCGAGCACCCAGGGATGTGCACCCAGCACCACGTGCACGCACACGCAGCTAGAGAAAAGCACCTACCTTTTCACACACTGATGCCTAAGCAAACGCGTGGCCACACACACGCACACATCCGCAAGCGCGCCTACTCCCATCTATTGAGGGAAACACGGACGAGCAACGTCCTGACAGGCTTGAGGGGAAAAACGTCCGTTGATGGTTGGCGTACTGCACGCCCGCCTACGGGACTGCAGGGGAATCCACATTTGGAAGGTACCTGAAGATGTGTGCCTGTTCTTGGAGCTCCGCTAGTAGGGTAGCAAAGACACTCGTAGGCAGTACTGAATGCTGCTCCGTGCTACTTCTCCTCCGCTGGCAAATGCTTCACAGTCGCCCGAGGAAAGACGTTTAACAATCGATCTCCAAGAGAAACGAAACACATGATGCCATAAGGCGAAAGAATAGCAGGGCATCTCTTCACAAGCTTGTCCCTGATCTATAGCTGAGGGCAAACACTTGTGTGCTTGTGGGAGAGCCTGTGTCTTTCCTGGAAGCGTTTGGGAGTTTTGCTCAGACGCGTGTTTCCTCAAGTTCAAGAATCAAGATCTAGGATACCTGCAGACAGGTGCCTGTTTGTGTGGAGACAGTCTGTTTGAAACTGTGTTCCTCAGCGCCCGCTCTTTCTCCCCGTCGCTCCACACGCCTGGGAGTCCCTTTCTTTCTCTCCACAAGCACGTGTGTTGACTTCGTCGCACATGTGCATCTGCACAAGCGTTGAGCTCAGCAGAGTGTGTCTCTTGACACTTGATGTGCGTTGGCTGTGTCTGCGTGCTCCAGTGAAGAGAGAAACGGGAAATCATCTTGGTAGAGGCAACAAAGCAAAAGCGAGGCAGGATTGACATCTGCTCAACAGAGACGGATTCCCTGCGCTGACACAGTTCACAGTTACACGAGAAGCAATCTGAGCGGTCCATCGACCGGAGACGTGTTTCCCAGGAGGTCGTTTAGCGAGTGAACAGCAGTGTGCGCGACTTTCAGGAGTGTGCCTGGAAAGTGCCAGAATCACCAGAGCATCTGTGCAAAAGCTGCTGCCTCTGTGACCGCATTGAGGCACGTTCCCGTGTCTCCGAGTACATAGACGGCTCTTCCGCGTTCACTCCGAGGGAAACGGTCCGCTATTGCTTCTGTGCGTACAGACGCGATTCCCTTGTCTCTTGCGAACACAGGGAACTCTGTGCATCCAAATCTACAGGCTAAGGACGCGTCTGCATATGTTTTGGTGAACAATCGAGTGTGCGTGTTCTGACAGCTGCCTCTATGCAGACGTCTCCACAGAGCCACTTCTGAATGCCCCGCAGCCCAGGACTGAATGGATACACTAACAAGTGCACCGGTGTGAGCAACCACATATGCAGAAGGACGTCTTTCATCTCACAGAAGCATGAACGTCTTGGCGTTCAAGCACATGGCAGAAACAAGGTGTGAACAGATGAGCTGCTGCTATTTTCTCCGTTCGGCATGCTTCGTTGTAGCTCTCTTGCCGGTCGCCGGCTTAGCGGCTTGCTTTGCGCGACTAGGTCTGCGGAGAGAAGGAGATAGCGCCGGAAACCTTGCCTTTTGCCTTCTTCGGCGCTGGAACCTGGTTGCTGCGCCTTCTCTTTGTCCATGTGCACACACACGATTCCTCAGCGAAAACCATGCAGAAACCTTTCCACGAGCACCCAGGGATGTGCACCCAGCACCACGTGCACGCACACGCAGCTAGAGAAAAGCACCTACCTTTTCACACACTGATGCCTAAGCAAACGCGTGGCCACACACACGCACACATCCGCAAGCGCGCCTACTCCCATCTATTGAGGGAAAGACGGACGAGCAACGTCCTGACAGGCTTGAGGGGAAAAACGTCCGTTGATGGTTGGCGTACTGCACGCCCGCCTACGGGGCTGCAGGGGAATCCACATTTGGAAGGTACCTGAAGATGTGTGCCTGTTCTTGGAGCTCCGCTAGTAGGGTAGCAAAGACACTCGTAGGCAGTACTGAATGCTGCTCCGTGCTACTTCTCCTCCGCTGGCAAATGCTTCACAGTCGCCCGAGGAAAGACGTTTAACAATCGATCTCCAAGAGAAACGAAACACATGATGCCATAAGGCGAAAGAATAGCAGGGCATCTCTTCACAAGCTTGTCCCTGATCTATAGCTGAGGGCAAACACTTGTGTGCTTGTGGGAGAGCCTGTGTCTTTCCTGGAAGCGTTTGGGAGTTTTGCTCAGACGCGTGTTTCCTCAAGTTCAAGAATCAAGATCTAGGATACCTGCAGACAGGTGCCTGTTTGTGTGGAGACAGTCTGTTTGAAACTGTGTTCCTCAGCGCCCGCTCTTTCTCCCCGTCGCTCCACACGCCTGGGAGTCCCTTTCTTTCTCTCCACAAGCACGTGTGTTGACTTCGTCGCACATGTGCATCTGCACAAGCGTTGAGCTCAGCAGAGTGTGTCTCTTGACACTTGATGTGCGTTGGCTGTGTCTGCCTGCTCCAGTGAAGAGAGAAACGGGAAATCATCTTGGTAGAGGCAACAAAGCAAAAGCGAGGCAGGATTGACATCTGCTCAACAGAGACGGATTCCCTGCGCTGACACAGTTCACAGTTACACGAGAAGCAATCTGAGCGGTCCATCGACCGGAGACGTGTTTCCCAAGAGGTCGTTTAGCGAGTGAACAGCAGTGTGTGCGACTTTCAGGAGTGTGCCTGGAAAGTGCCAGAATCACCAGAGCATCTGTGCAAAAGCTGCTGCCTCTGTGACCGCATTGAGGCACGTTCCCGTGTCTGCGAGTACATAGACGGCTCTTTCGCGTTCACTCCGAGGGAAACGGTCCGCTATTGCTTCTGTGCGTACAGACGCGATTCCCTTGTCTCTTGCGAACACAGGGAACTGTGTGCATCCAAATCTACAGGCTAAGGACGCGTCTGCATATGTTTTGGTGAACAATCGAGTGTGCGTGTTCTGACAGCTGCCTCTATGCAGACGTCTCCACAGAGCCACTTCTGAATGCCCCGCAGCCCAGGACTGAATGGATACACTAACAAGTGCACCGGTGTGAGCAACCACATATGCAGAAGGACGTCTTTCATCTCACAGAAGCGCGAACGTCTTGGCGTTCAAGCACATGGCAGAAACAAGGTGTGAACAGATGAGCTGCTGCTATTTTCTCCGTTCGGCATGCTTCGTTGTAGCTCTCTTGCCGGTCGCCGGCTTAGCGGCTTGCTTTGCGCGACTAGCTCTGGGGAGAGGAGGAGATAGCGCCGGAAACCTTGCCTTTTGCCTTCTTCGGCGCTGGAACCTGGTTGCTGCGCCTTCTCTTTGTCCATGTGCACACACACGATTCCTCAGCGAAAACCATGCAGAAACCTTACCTCGAGCACCCAGGGATGTGCACCCAGCACCACGTGCACGCACACGCAGCTAGAGAAAAGCACCTACCTTTTCACACACTGATGCCTAAGCAAACGCGTGGCCACACACACGCACACATCCGCAAGCGCGCCTACTCCCATCTATTGAGGGAAAGACGGACGAGCAACGTCCTGACAGGCTTGAGGGGAAAAACGTCCGTTGATGGTTGGCGTACTGCACGCCCGCCTACGGGGCTGCAGGGGAATCCACATTTGGAAGGTACCTGAAGATGTGTGCCTGTTCTTGGAGCTCCGCTAGTAGGGTAGCAAAGACACTCGTAGGCAGTACTGAATGCTGCTCCGTGCTACTTCTCCTCCGCTGGCAAATGCTTCACAGTCGCCCGAGGAAAGACGTTTAACAATCGATCTCCAAGAGAAACGAAACACATGATGCCATAAGGCGAAAGAATAGCAGGGCATCTCTTCACAAGCTTGTCCCTGATCTATAGCTGAGGGCAAACACTTGTGTGCTTGTGGGAGAGCCTGTGTCTTTCCTGGAAGCGTTTGGGAGTTTTGCTCAGACGCGTGTTTCCTCAAGTTCAAGAATCAAGATCTAGGATACCTGCAGACAGGTGCCTGTTTGTGTGGAGACAGTCTGTTTGAAACTGTGTTCCTCAGCGCCCGCTCTTTCTCCCCGTCGCTCCACACGCCTGGGAGTCCCTTTCTTTCTCTCCACAAGCACGTGTGTTGACTTCGTCGCACATGTGCATCTGCACAAGCGTTGAGCTCAGCAGAGTGTGTCTCTTGACACTTGATGTGCGTTGGCTGTGTCTGCGTGCTCCAGTGAAGAGAGAAACGGGAAATCATCTTGGTAGAGGCAACAAAGCAAAAGCGAGGCAGGATTGACATCTGCTCAACAGAGACGGATTCCCTGCGCTGACACAGTTCACAGTTACACGAGAAGCAATCTGAGCGGTCCATCGACCGGAGACGTGTTTCCCAGGAGGTCGTTTAGCGAGTGAACAGCAGTGTGCGCGACTTTCAGGAGTGTGCCTGGAAAGTGCCAGAATCACCAGAGCATCTGTGCAAAAGCTGCTGCCTCTGTGACCGCATTGAGGCACGTTCCCGTGTCTCCGAGTACATAGACGGCTCTTCCGCGTTCACTCCGAGGGAAACGGTCCGCTATTGCTTCTGTGCGTACAGACGCGATTCCCTTGTCTCTTGCGAACACAGGGAACTCTGTGCATCCAAATCTACAGGCTAAGGACGCGTCTGCATATGTTTTGGTGAACAATCGAGTGTGCGTGTTCTGACAGCTGCCTCTATGCAGACGTCTCCACAGAGCCACTTCTGAATGCCCCGCAGCCCAGGACTGAATGGATACACTAACAAGTGCACCGGTGTGAGCAACCACATATGCAGAAGGACGTCTTTCATCTCACAGAAGCATGAACGTCTTGGCGTTCAAGCACATGGCAGAAACAAGGTGTGAACAGATGCGCTGCTGCTATTTTCTCCGTTCGGCATGCTTCGTTGTAGCTCTCTTGCCGGTCGCCGGCTTAGCGGCTTGCTTTGCGCGACTAGGTCTGCGGAGAGAAGGAGATAGCGCCGGAAACCTTGCCTTTTGCCTTCTTCGGCGCTGGAACCTGGTTGCTGCGCCTTCTCTTTGTCCATGTGCACACACACGATTCCTCAGCGAAAACCATGCAGAAACCTTTCCACGAGCACCCAGGGATGTGCACCCAGCACCACGTGCACGCACACGCAGCTAGAGAAAAGCACCTACCTTTTCACACACTGATGCCTAAGCAAACGCGTGGCCACACACACGCACACATCCGCAAGCGCGCCTACTCCCATCTATTGAGGGAAAGACGGACGAGCAACGTCCTGACAGGCTTGAGGGGAAAAACGTCCGTTGATGGTTGGCGTACTGCACGCCCGCCTACGGGGCTGCAGGGGAATCCACATTTGGAAGGTACCTGAAGATGTGTGCCTGTTCTTGGAGCTCCGCTAGTAGGGTAGCAAAGACACTCGTAGGCAGTACTGAATGCTGCTCCGTGCTACTTCTCCTCCGCTGGCAAATGCTTCACAGTCGCCCGAGGAAAGACGTTTAACAATCGATCTCCAAGAGAAACGAAACACATGATGCCATAAGGCGAAAGAATAGCAGGGCATCTCTTCACAAGCTTGTCCCTGATCTATAGCTGAGGGCAAACACTTGTGTGCTTGTGGGAGAGCCTGTGTCTTTCCTGGAAGCGTTTGGGAGTTTTGCTCAGACGCGTGTTTCCTCAAGTTCAAGAATCAAGATCTAGGATACCTGCAGACAGGTGCCTGTTTGTGTGGAGACAGTCTGTTTGAAACTGTGTTCCTCAGCGCCCGCTCTTTCTCCCCGTCGCTCCACACGCCTGGGAGTCCCTTTCTTTCTCTCCACAAGCACGTGTGTTGACTTCGTCGCACATGTGCATCTGCACAAGCGTTGAGCTCAGCAGAGTGTGTCTCTTGACACTTGATGTGCGTTGGCTGTGTCTGCCTGCTCCAGTGAAGAGAGAAACGGGAAATCATCTTGGTAGAGGCAACAAAGCAAAAGCGAGGCAGGATTGACATCTGCTCAACAGAGACGGATTCCCTGCGCTGACACAGTTCACAGTTACACGAGAAGCAATCTGAGCGGTCCATCGACCGGAGACGTGTTTCCCAAGAGGTCGTTTAGCGAGTGAACAGCAGTGTGTGCGACTTTCAGGAGTGTGCCTGGAAAGTGCCAGAATCACCAGAGCATCTGTGCAAAAGCTGCTGCCTCTGTGACCGCATTGAGGCACGTTCCCGTGTCTGCGAGTACATAGACGGCTCTTTCGCGTTCACTCCGAGGGAAACGGTCCGCTATTGCTTCTGTGCGTACAGACGCGATTCCCTTGTCTCTTGCGAACACAGGGAACTGTGTGCATCCAAATCTACAGGCTAAGGACGCGTCTGCATATGTTTTGGTGAACAATCGAGTGTGCGTGTTCTGACAGCTGCCTCTATGCAGACGTCTCCACAGAGCCACTTCTGAATGCCCCGCAGCCCAGGACTGAATGGATACACTAACAAGTGCACCGGTGTGAGCAACCACATATGCAGAAGGACGTCTTTCATCTCACAGAAGCGCGAACGTCTTGGCGTTCAAGCACATGGCAGAAACAAGGTGTGAACAGATGAGCTGCTGCTATTTTCTCCGTTCGGCATGCTTCGTTGTAGCTCTCTTGCCGGTCGCCGGCTTAGCGGCTTGCTTTGCGCGACTAGCTCTGGGGAGAGGAGGAGATAGCGCCGGAAACCTTGCCTTTTGCCTTCTTCGGCGCTGGAACCTGGTTGCTGCGCCTTCTCTTTGTCCATGTGCACACACACGATTCCTCAGCGAAAACCATGCAGAAACCTTACCTCGAGCACCCAGGGATGTGCACCCAGCACCACGTGCACGCACACGCAGCTAGAGAAAAGCACCTACCTTTTCACACACTGATGCCTAAGCAAACGCGTGGCCACACACACGCACACATCCGCAAGCGCGCCTACTCCCATCTATTGAGGGAAAGACGGACGAGCAACGTCCTGACAGGCTTGAGGGGAAAAACGTCCGTTGATGGTTGGCGTACTGCACGCCCGCCTACGGGGCTGCAGGGGAATCCACATTTGGAAGGTACCTGAAGATGTGTGCCTGTTCTTGGAGCTCCGCTAGTAGGGTAGCAAAGACACTCGTAGGCAGTACTGAATGCTGCTCCGTGCTACTTCTCCTCCGGTGGCAAATGCTTCACAGTCGCCCGAGGAAAGACGTTTAACAATCGATCTCCAAGAGAAACGAAACACATGATGCCATAAGGCGAAAGAATAGCAGGGCATCTCTTCACAAGCTTGTCCCTGATCTATAGCTGAGGGCAAACACTTGTGTGCTTGTGGGAGAGCCTGTGTCTTTCCTGGAAGCGTTTGGGAGTTTTGCTCAGACGCGTGTTTCCTCAAGTTCAAGAATCAAGATCTAGGATACCTGCAGACAGGTGCCTGTTTGTGTGGAGACAGTCTGTTTGAAACTGTGTTCCTCAGCGCCCGCTCTTTCTCCCCGTCGCTCCACACGCCTGGGAGTCCCTTTCTTTCTCTCCACAAGCACGTGTGTTGACTTCGTCGCACATGTGCATCTGCACAAGCGTTGAGCTCAGCAGAGTGTGTCTCTTGACACTTGATGTGCGTTGGCTGTGTCTGCCTGCTCCAGTGAAGAGAGAAACGGGAAATCATCTTGGTAGAGGCAACAAAGCAAAAGCGAGGCAGGATTGACATCTGCTCAACAGAGACGGATTCCCTGCGCTGACACAGTTCACAGTTACACGAGAAGCAATCTGAGCGGTCCATCGACCGGAGACGTGTTTCCCAAGAGGTCGTTTAGCGAGTGAACAGCAGTGTGCGCGACTTTCAGGAGTGTGCCTGGAAAGTGCCAGAATCACCAGAGCATCTGTGCAAAAGCTTCTGCCTCTGTGACCGCATTGAGGCACGTTCCCGTGTCTCCGAGTACATAGACGGCTCTTCCGCGTTCACTCCGAGGGAAACGGTCCGCTATTGCTTCTGTGTGTACAGACGCGATTCCCTTGTCTCTTGCGAACACAGGGAACTCTGTGCATCCAAATCTACAGGCTAAGGACGCGTCTGCATATGTTTTGGTGAACAATCGAGTGTGCGTGTTCTGACAGCTGCCTCTATGCAGACGTCTCCACAGAGCCACTTCTGAATGCCCCGCAGCCCAGGACTGAATGGATACACTAACAAGTGCACCGGTGTGAGCAACCACATATGCAGAAGGACGTCTTTCATCTCACAGAAGCGCGAACGTCTTGGCGTTCAAGCACATGGCAGAAACAAGGTGTGAACAGATGCGCTGCTGCTATTTTCTCCGTTCGGCATGCTTCGTTGTAGCTCTCTTGCCGGTCGCCGGCTTAGCGGCTTGCTTTGCGCGACTAGGTCTGCGGAGAGAAGGAGATAGCGCCGGAAACCTTGCCTTTTGCCTTCTTCGGCGCTGGAACCTGGTTGCTGCGCCTTCTCTTTGTCCATGTGCACACACACGATTCCTCAGCGAAAACCATGCAGAAACCTTTCCACGAGCACCCAGGGATGTGCACCCAGCACCACGTGCACGCACACGCAGCTAGAGAAAAGCACCTACCTTTTCACACACTGATGCCTAAGCAAACGCGTGGCCACACACACGCACACATCCGCAAGCGCGCCTACTCCCATCTATTGAGGGAAAGACGGACGAGCAACGTCCTGACAGGCTTGAGGGGAAAAACGTCCGTTGATGGTTGGCGTACTGCACGCCCGCCTACGGGGCTGCAGGGGAATCCACATTTGGAAGGTACCTGAAGATGTGTGCCTGTTCTTGGAGCTTTGCTAGTAGGGTAGCAAAGACACTCGTAGGCAGTACTGAATGCTGCTCCGTGCTACTTCTCCTCCGCTGGCAAATGCTTCACAGTCGCCCGAGGAAAGACGTTTAACAATCGATCTCCAAGAGAAACGAAACACATGATGCCATAAGGCGAAAGAATAGCAGGGCATCTCTTCACAAGCTTGTCCCTGATGTATAGCTGAGGGCAAACACTTGTGTGCTTGTGGGAGAGCCTGTGTCTTTCCTGGAAGCGTTTGGGAGTTTTGCTCAGACGCGTGTTTCCTCAAGTTCAAGAATCAAGATCTAGGATACCTGCAGACAGGTGCCTGTTTGTGTGGAGACAGTCTGTTTGAAACTGTGTTCCTCAGCGCCCGCTCTTTCTCCCCGTTGCTCCACACGCCTGGGAGTCCCTTTCTTTCTCTCCACAAGCACGTGTGTTGACTTCGTCGCACATGTGCATCTGCACAAGCGTTGAGCTCAGCAGAGTGTGTCTCTTGACACTTGATGTGCGTTGGCTGTGTCTGCGTGCTCCAGTGAAGAGAGAAACGGGAAATCATCTTGGTAGAGGCAACAAAGCAAAAGCGAGGCAGGATTGACATCTGCTCAACAGAGACGGATTCCCTGCGCTGACACAGTTCACAGTTACACGAGAAGCAATCTGAGCGGTCCATCGACCGGAGACGTGTTTCCCAAGAGGTCGTTTAGCGAGTGAACAGCAGTGTGCGCGACTTTCAGCAGTGTGCCTGGAAAGTGCCAGAATCACCAGAGCATCTGTGCAAAAGCTGCTGCCTCTGTGACCGCATTGAGGCACGTTCCCGTGTCTCCGAGTACATAGACGGCTCTTCCGCGTTCACTCCGAGGGAAACGGTCCGCTATTGCTTCTGTGCGTACAGACGCGATTCCCTTGTCTCTTGCGAACACAGGGAACTCTGTGCATCCAAATCTACAGGCTAAGGACGCGTCTGCATATGTTTTGGTGAACAATCAAGTGTGCGTGTTCTGACAGCTGCCTCTATGCAGACGTCTCCACAGAGCCACTTCTGAATGCCCCGCAGCCCAGGACTGAATGGATACACTAACAAGTGCACCGGTGTGAGCAACCACATATGCAGAAGGACGTCTTTCATCTCACAGAAGCACGAACGTCTTGGCGTTCAAGCACATGGCAGAAACAAGGTGTGAACAGATGCGCTGCTGCTATTTTCTCCGTTCGGCATGCTTCGTTGTAGCTCTCTTGCCGGTCGCCGGCTTAGCGGCTTGCTTTGCGCGACTAGGTCTGCGGAGAGAAGGAGATAGCGCCGGAAACCTTGCCTTTTGCCTTCTTCGGCGCTGGAACCTGGTTGCTGCGCCTTCTCTTTGTCCATGTGCACACACACGATTCCTCAGCGAAAACCATGCAGAAACCTTTCCACGAGCACCCAGGGATGTGCACCCAGCACCACGTGCACGCACACGCAGCTAGAGAAAAGCACCTACCTTTTCACACACTGATGCCTAAGCAAACGCGTGGCCACACACACGCACACATCCGCAAGCGCGCCTACTCCCATCTATTGAGGGAAAGACGGACGAGCAACGTCCTGACAGGCTTGAGGGGAAAAACGTCCGTTGATGGTTGGCGTACTGCACGCCCGCCTACGGGGCTGCAGGGGAATCCACATTTGGAAGGTACCTGAAGATGTGTGCCTGTTCTTGGAGCTCCGCTAGTAGGGTAGCAAAGACACTCGTAGGCAGTACTGAATGCTGCTCCGTGCTACTTCTCCTCCGCTGGCAAATGCTTCACAGTCGCCCGAGGAAAGACGTTTAACAATCGATCTCCAAGAGAAACGAAACACATGATGCCATAAGGCGAAAGAATAGCAGGGCATCTCTTCACAAGCTTGTCCCTGATGTATAGCTGAGGGCAAACACTTGTGTGCTTGTGGGAGAGCCTGTGTCTTTCCTGGAAGCGTTTGGGAGTTTTGCTCAGACGCGTGTTTCCTCAAGTTCAAGAATCAAGATCTAGGATACCTGCAGACAGGTGCCTGTTTGTGTGGAGACAGTCTGTTTGAAACTGTGTTCCTCAGCGCCCGCTCTTTCTCCCCGTTGCTCCACACGCCTGGGAGTCCCTTTCTTTCTCTCCACAAGCACGTGTGTTGACTTCGTCGCACATGTGCATCTGCACAAGCGTTGAGCTCAGCAGAGTGTGTCTCTTGACACTTGATGTGCGTTGGCTGTGTCTGCGTGCTCCAGTGAAGAGAGAAACGGGAAATCATCTTGGTAGAGGCAACAAAGCAAAAGCGAGGCAGGATTGACATCTGCTCAACAGAGACGGATTCCCTGCGCTGACACAGTTCACAGTTACACGAGAAGCAATCTGAGCGGTCCATCGACCGGAGACGTGTTTCCCAAGAGGTCGTTTAGCGAGTGAACAGCAGTGTGCGCGACTTTCAGGAGTGTGCCTGGAAAGTGCCAGAATCACCAGAGCATCTGTGCAAAAGCTGCTGCCTCTGTGACCGCATTGAGGCACGTTCCCGTGTCTGCGAGTACATAGACGGCTCTTTCGCGTTCACTCCGAGGGAAACGGTCCGCTATTGCTTCTGTGCGTACAGACGCGATTCCCTTGTCTCTTGCGAACACAGGGAACTCTGTGCATCCAAATCTACAGGCTAAGGACGCGTCTGCATATGTTTTGGTGAACAATCGAGTGTGCGTGTTCTGACAGCTGCCTCTATGCAGACGTCTCCACAGAGCCACTTCTGAATGCCCCGCAGCCCAGGACTGAATGGATACACTAACAAGTGCACCGGTGTGAGCAACCACATATGCAGAAGGACGTCTTTCATCTCACAGAAGCACGAACGTCTTGGCGTTCAAGCACATGGCAGAAACAAGGTGTGAACAGATGCGCTGCTGCTATTTTCTCCGTTCGGCATGCTTCGTTGTAGCTCTCTTGCCGGTCGCCGGCTTAGCGGCTTGCTTTGCGCGACTAGGTCTGCGGAGAGAAGGAGATAGCGCCGGAAACCTTGCCTTTTGCCTTCTTCGGCGCTGGAACCTGGTTGCTGCGCCTTCTCTTTGTCCATGTGCACACACACGATTCCTCAGCGAAAACCATGCAGAAACCTTACTTCGAGCACCCAGGGATGTGCACCCAGCACCACGTGCACGCACACGCAGCTAGAGAAAAGCACCTACCTTTTCACACACTGATGCCTAAGCAAACGCGTGGCCACACACACGCACACATCCGCAAGCGCGCCTACTCCCATCTATTGATGGAAAGACGGACGAGCAACGTCCTGACAGGCTTGAGGGGAAAAACGTCCGTTGATGGTTGGCGTACTGCACGCCCGCCTACGGGACTGCAGGGGAATCCACATTTGGAAGGTACCTGAAGATGTGTGCCTGTTCTTGGAGCTCCGCTAGTAGGGTAGCAAAGACACTCGTAGGCAGTACTGAATGCTGCTCCGTGCTACTTCTCCTCCGCTGGCAAATGCTTCACAGTCGCCCGAGGAAAGACGTTTAACAATCGATCTCCAAGAGAAACGAAACACATGATGCCATAAGGCGAAAGAATAGCAGGGCATCTCTTCACAAGCTTGTCCCTGATCTATAGCTGAGGGCAAACACTTGTGTGCTTGTGGGAGAGCCTGTGTCTTTCCTGGAAGCGTTTGGGAGTTTTGCTCAGACGCGTGTTTCCTCAAGTTCAAGAATCAAGATCTAGGATACCTGCAGACAGGTGCCTGTTTGTGTGGAGACAGTCTGTTTGAAACTGTGTTCCTCAGCGCCCGCTCTTTCTCCCCGTTGCTCCACACGCCTGGGAGTCCCTTTCTTTCTCTCCACAAGCACGTGTGTTGACTTCGTCGCACATGTGCATCTGCACAAGCGTTGAGCTCAGCAGAGTGTGTCTCTTGACACTTGATGTGCGTTGGCTGTGTCTGCCTGCTCCAGTGAAGAGAGAAACGGGAAATCATCTTGGTAGAGGCAACAAAGCAAAAGCGAGGCAGGATTGACATCTGCTCAACAGAGACGGATTCCCTGCGCTGACACAGTTCACAGTTACACGAGAAGCAATCTGAGCGGTCCATCGACCGGAGACGTGTTTCCCAAGAGGTCGTTTAGCGAGTGAACAGCAGTGTGCGCGACTTTCAGGAGTGTGCCTGGAAAGTGCCAGAATCACCAGAGCATCTGTGCAAAAGCTTCTG
Organism: Patagioenas fasciata; assembly: GCF_037038585.1. Lineage (NCBI taxonomy): Eukaryota > Metazoa > Chordata > Aves > Columbiformes > Columbidae > Patagioenas > Patagioenas fasciata. The sequence continues at coordinate 11,856,194 of NC_092522.1, forward strand.
CCTCTGTGACCGCATTGAGGCACGTTCCCGTGTCTCCGAGTACATAGACGGCTCTTCCGCGTTCACTCCGAGGGAAACGGTCCGCTATTGCTTCTGTGTGTACAGACGCGATTCCCTTGTCTCTTGCGAACACAGGGAACTCTGTGCATCCAAATCTACAGGCTAAGGACGCGTCTGCATATGTTTTGGTGAACAATCGAGTGTGCGTGTTCTGACAGCTGCCTCTATGCAGACGTCTCCACAGAGCCACTTCTGAATGCCCCGCAGCCCAGGACTGAATGGATACACTAACAAGTGCACCGGTGTGAGCAACCACATATGCAGAAGGACGTCTTTCATCTCACAGAAGCGCGAACGTCTTGGCGTTCAAGCACATGGCAGAAACAAGGTGTGAACAGATGCGCTGCTGCTATTTTCTCCGTTCGGCATGCTTCGTTGTAGCTCTCTTGCCGGTCGCCGGCTTAGCGGCTTGCTTTGCGCGACTAGGTCTGCGGAGAGAAGGAGATAGCGCCGGAAACCTTGCCTTTTGCCTTCTTCGGCGCTGGAACCTGGTTGCTGCGCCTTCTCTTTGTCCATGTGCACACACACGATTCCTCAGCGAAAACCATGCAGAAACCTTTCCACGAGCACCCAGGGATGTGCACCCAGCACCACGTGCACGCACACGCAGCTAGAGAAAAGCACCTACCTTTTCACACACTGATGCCTAAGCAAACGCGTGGCCACACACACGCACACATCCGCAAGCGCGCCTACTCCCATCTATTGAGGGAAAGACGGACGAGCAACGTCCTGACAGGCTTGAGGGGAAAAACGTCCGTTGATGGTTGGCGTACTGCACGCCCGCCTACGGGGCTGCAGGGGAATCCACATTTGGAAGGTACCTGAAGATGTGTGCCTGTTCTTGGAGCTCCGCTAGTAGGGTAGCAAAGACACTCGTAGGCAGTACTGAATGCTGCTCCGTGCTACTTCTCCTCCGCTGGCAAATGCTTCACAGTCGCCCGAGGAAAGACGTTTAACAATCGATCTCCAAGAGAAACGAAACACATGATGCCATAAGGCGAAAGAATAGCAGGGCATCTCTTCACAAGCTTGTCCCTGATGTATAGCTGAGGGCAAACACTTGTGTGCTTGTGGGAGAGCCTGTGTCTTTCCTGGAAGCGTTTGGGAGTTTTGCTCAGACGCGTGTTTCCTCAAGTTCAAGAATCAAGATCTAGGATACCTGCAGACAGGTGCCTGTTTGTGTGGAGACAGTCTGTTTGAAACTGTGTTCCTCAGCGCCCGCTCTTTCTCCCCGTTGCTCCACACGCCTGGGAGTCCCTTTCTTTCTCTCCACAAGCACGTGTGTTGACTTCGTCGCACATGTGCATCTGCACAAGCGTTGAGCTCAGCAGAGTGTGTCTCTTGACACTTGATGTGCGTTGGCTGTGTCTGCGTGCTCCAGTGAAGAGAGAAACGGGAAATCATCTTGGTAGAGGCAACAAAGCAAAAGCGAGGCAGGATTGACATCTGCTCAACAGAGACGGATTCCCTGCGCTGACACAGTTCACAGTTACACGAGAAGCAATCTGAGCGGTCCATCGACCGGAGACGTGTTTCCCAAGAGGTCGTTTAGCGAGTGAACAGCAGTGTGTGCGACTTTCAGGAGTGTGCCTGGAAAGTGCCAGAATCACCAGAGCATCTGTGCAAAAGCTGCTGCCTCTGTGACCGCATTGAGGCACGTTCCCGTGTCTCCGAGTACATAGACGGCTCTTCCGCGTTCACTCCGAGGGAAACGGTCCGCTATTGCTTCTGTGCGTACAGACGCGATTCCCTTGTCTCTTGCGAACACAGGGAACTCTGTGCATCCAAATCTACAGGCTAAGGACGCGTCTGCATATGTTTTGGTGAACAATCAAGTGTGCGTGTTCTGACAGCTGCCTCTATGCAGACGTCTCCACAGAGCCACTTCTGAATGCCCCGCAGCCCAGGACTGAATGGATACACTAACAAGTGCACCGGTGTGAGCAACCACATATGCAGAAGGACGTCTTTCATCTCACAGAAGCACGAACGTCTTGGCGTTCAAGCACATGGCAGAAACAAGGTGTGAACAGATGCGCTGCTGCTATTTTCTCCGTTCGGCATGCTTCGTTGTAGCTCTCTTGCCGGTCGCCGGCTTAGCGGCTTGCTTTGCGCGACTAGGTCTGCGGAGAGAAGGAGATAGCGCCGGAAACCTTGCCTTTTGCCTTCTTCGGCGCTGGAACCTGGTTGCTGCGCCTTCTCTTTGTCCATGTGCACACACACGATTCCTCAGCGAAAACCATGCAGAAACCTTACTTCGAGCACCCAGGGATGTGCACCCAGCACCACGTGCACGCACACGCAGCTAGAGAAAAGCACCTACCTTTTCACACACTGATGCCTAAGCAAACGCGTGGCCACACACACGCACACATCCGCAAGCGCGCCTACTCCCATCTATTGATGGAAAGACGGACGAGCAACGTCCTGACAGGCTTGAGGGGAAAAACGTCCGTTGATGGTTGGCGTACTGCACGCCCGCCTACGGGACTGCAGGGGAATCCACATTTGGAAGGTACCTGAAGATGTGTGCCTGTTCTTGGAGCTCCGCTAGTAGGGTAGCAAAGACACTCGTAGGCAGTACTGAATGCTGCTCCGTGCTACTTCTCCTCCGCTGGCAAATGCTTCACAGTCGCCCGAGGAAAGACGTTTAACAATCGATCTCCAAGAGAAACGAAACACATGATGCCATAAGGCGAAAGAATAGCAGGGCATCTCTTCACAAGCTTGTCCCTGATCTATAGCTGAGGGCAAACACTTGTGTGCTTGTGGGAGAGCCTGTGTCTTTCCTGGAAGCGTTTGGGAGTTTTGCTCAGACGCGTGTTTCCTCAAGTTCAAGAATCAAGATCTAGGATACCTGCAGACAGGTGCCTGTTTGTGTGGAGACAGTCTGTTTGAAACTGTGTTCCTCAGCGCCCGCTCTTTCTCCCCGTCGCTCCACACGCCTGGGAGTCCCTTTCTTTCTCTCCACAAGCACGTGTGTTGACTTCGTCGCACATGTGCATCTGCACAAGCGTTGAGCTCAGCAGAGTGTGTCTCTTGACACTTGATGTGCGTTGGCTGTGTCTGCGTGCTCCAGTGAAGAGAGAAACGGGAAATCATCTTGGTAGAGGCAACAAAGCAAAAGCGAGGCAGGATTGACATCTGCTCAACAGAGACGGATTCCCTGCGCTGACACAGTTCACAGTTACACGAGAAGCAATCTGAGCGGTCCATCGACCGGAGACGTGTTTCCCAGGAGGTCGTTTAGCGAGTGAACAGCAGTGTGCGCGACTTTCAGGAGTGTGCCTGGAAAGTGCCAGAATCACCAGAGCATCTGTGCAAAAGCTGCTGCCTCTGTGACCGCATTGAGGCACGTTCCCGTGTCTCCGAGTACATAGACGGCTCTTCCGCGTTCACTCCGAGGGAAACGGTCCGCTATTGCTTCTGTGCGTACAGACGCGATTCCCTTGTCTCTTGCGAACACAGGGAACTGTGTGCATCCAAATCTACAGGCTAAGGACGCGTCTGCATATGTTTTGGTGAACAATCGAGTGTGCGTGTTCTGACAGCTGCCTCTATGCAGACGTCTCCACAGAGCCACTTCTGAATGCCCCGCAGCCCAGGACTGAATGGATACACTAACAAGTGCACCGGTGTGAGCAACCACATATGCAGAAGGACGTCTTTCATCTCACAGAAGCATGAACGTCTTGGCGTTCAAGCACATGGCAGAAACAAGGTGTGAACAGATGCGCTGCTGCTATTTTCTCCGTTCGGCATGCTTCGTTGTAGCTCTCTTGCCGGTCGCCGGCTTAGCGGCTTGCTTTGCGCGACTAGGTCTGCGGAGAGAAGGAGATAGCGCCGGAAACCTTGCCTTTTGCCTTCTTCGGCGCTGGAACCTGGTTGCTGCGCCTTCTCTTTGTCCATGTGCACACACACGATTCCTCAGCGAAAACCATGCAGAAACCTTTCCACGAGCACCCAGGGATGTGCACCCAGCACCACGTGCACGCACACGCAGCTAGAGAAAAGCACCTACCTTTTCACACACTGATGCCTAAGCAAACGCGTGGCCACACACACGCACACATCCGCAAGCGCGCCTACTCCCATCTATTGAGGGAAAGACGGACGAGCAACGTCCTGACAGGCTTGAGGTGAAAAACGTCCGTTGATGGTTGGCGTACTGCACGCCCGCCTACGGGGCTGCAGGGGAATCCACATTTGGAAGGTACCTGAAGATGTGTGCCTGTTCTTGGAGCTCCGCTAGTAGGGTAGCAAAGACACTCGTAGGCAGTACTGAATGCTGCTCCGTGCTACTTCTCCTCCGCTGGCAAATGCTTCACAGTCGCCCGAGGAAAGACGTTTAACAATCGATCTCCAAGAGAAACGAAACACATGATGCCATAAGGCGAAAGAATAGCAGGGCATCTCTTCACAAGCTTGTCCCTGATGTATAGCTGAGGGCAAACACTTGTGTGCTTGTGGGAGAGCCTGTGTCTTTCCTGGAAGCGTTTGGGAGTTTTGCTCAGACGCGTGTTTCCTCAAGTTCAAGAATCAAGATCTAGGATACCTGCAGACAGGTGCCTGTTTGTGTGGAGACAGTCTGTTTGAAACTGTGTTCCTCAGCGCCCGCTCTTTCTCCCCGTCGCTCCACACGCCTGGGAGTCCCTTTCTTTCTCTCCACAAGCACGTGTGTTGACTTCGTCGCACATGTGCATCTGCACAAGCGTTGAGCTCAGCAGAGTGTGTCTCTTGACACTTGATGTGCGTTGGCTGTGTCTGCGTGCTCCAGTGAAGAGAGAAACGGGAAATCATCTTGGTAGAGGCAACAAAGCAAAAGCGAGGCAGGATTGACATCTGCTCAACAGAGACGGATTCCCTGCGCTGACACAGTTCACAGTTACACGAGAAGCAATCTGAGCGGTCCATCGACCGGAGACGTGTTTCCCAAGAGGTCGTTTAGCGAGTGAACAGCAGTGTGTGCGACTTTCAGGAGTGTGCCTGGAAAGTGCCAGAATCACCAGAGCATCTGTGCAAAAGCTGCTGCCTCTGTGACCGCATTGAGGCACGTTCCCGTGTCTGCGAGTACATAGACGGCTCTTTCGCGTTCACTCCGAGGGAAACGGTCCGCTATTGCTTCTGTGCGTACAGACGCGATTCCCTTGTCTCTTGCGAACACAGGGAACTGTGTGCATCCAAATCTACAGGCTAAGGACGCGTCTGCATATGTTTTGGTGAACAATCGAGTGTGCGTGTTCTGACAGCTGCCTCTATGCAGACGTCTCCACAGAGCCACTTCTGAATGCCCCGCAGCCCAGGACTGAATGGATACACTAACAAGTGCACCGGTGTGAGCAACCACATATGCAGAAGGACGTCTTTCATCTCACAGAAGCGCGAACGTCTTGGCGTTCAAGCACATGGCAGAAACAAGGTGTGAACAGATGAGCTGCTGCTATTTTCTCCGTTCGGCATGCTTCGTTGTAGCTCTCTTGCCGGTCGCCGGCTTAGCGGCTTGCTTTGCGCGACTAGCTCTGGGGAGAGGAGGAGATAGCGCCGGAAACCTTGCCTTTTGCCTTCTTCGGCGCTGGAACCTGGTTGCTGCGCCTTCTCTTTGTCCATGTGCACACACACGATTCCTCAGCGAAAACCATGCAGAAACCTTACCTCGAGCACCCAGGGATGTGCACCCAGCACCACGTGCACGCACACGCAGCTAGAGAAAAGCACCTACCTTTTCACACACTGATGCCTAAGCAAACGCGTGGCCACACACACGCACACATCCGCAAGCGCGCCTACTCCCATCTATTGAGGGAAAGACGGACGAGCAACGTCCTGACAGGCTTGAGGGGAAAAACGTCCGTTGATGGTTGGCGTACTGCACGCCCGCCTACGGGGCTGCAGGGGAATCCACATTTGGAAGGTACCTGAAGATGTGTGCCTGTTCTTGGAGCTCCGCTAGTAGGGTAGCAAAGACACTCGTAGGCAGTACTGAATGCTGCTCCGTGCTACTTCTCCTCCGCTGGCAAATGCTTCACAGTCGCCCGAGGAAAGACGTTTAACAATCGATCTCCAAGAGAAACGAAACACATGATGCCATAAGGCGAAAGAATAGCAGGGCATCTCTTCACAAGCTTGTCCCTGATGTATAGCTGAGGGCAAACACTTGTGTGCTTGTGGGAGAGCCTGTGTCTTTCCTGGAAGCGTTTGGGAGTTTTGCTCAGACGCGTGTTTCCTCAAGTTCAAGAATCAAGATCTAGGATACCTGCAGACAGGTGCCTGTTTGTGTGGAGACAGTCTGTTTGAAACTGTGTTCCTCAGCGCCCGCTCTTTCTCCCCGTTGCTCCACACGCCTGGGAGTCCCTTTCTTTCTCTCCACAAGCACGTGTGTTGACTTCGTCGCACATGTGCATCTGCACAAGCGTTGAGCTCAGCAGAGTGTGTCTCTTGACACTTGATGTGCGTTGGCTGTGTCTGCCTGCTCCAGTGAAGAGAGAAACGGGAAATCATCTTGGTAGAGGCAACAAAGCAAAAGCGAGGCAGGATTGACATCTGCTCAACAGAGACGGATTCCCTGCGCTGACACAGTTCACAGTTACACGAGAAGCAATCTGAGCGGTCCATCGACCGGAGACGTGTTTCCCAAGAGGTCGTTTAGCGAGTGAACAGCAGTGTGCGCGACTTTCAGGAGTGTGCCTGGAAAGTGCCAGAATCACCAGAGCATCTGTGCAAAAGCTGCTGCCTCTGTGACCGCATTGAGGCACGTTCCCGTGTCTCCGAGTACATAGACGGCTCTTCCGCGTTCACTCCGAGGGAAACGGTCCGCTATTGCTTCTGTGCGTACAGACGCGATTCCCTTGTCTCTTGCGAACACAGGGAACTCTGTGCATCCAAATCTACAGGCTAAGGACGCGTCTGCATATGTTTTGGTGAACAATCGAGTGTGCGTGTTCTGACAGCTGCCTCTATGCAGACGTCTCCACAGAGCCACTTCTGAATGCCCCGCAGCCCAGGACTGAATGGATACACTAACAAGTGCACCGGTGTGAGCAACCACATATGCAGAAGGACGTCTTTCATCTCACAGAAGCACGAACGTCTTGGCGTTCAAGCACATGGCAGAAACAAGGTGTGAACAGATGCGCTGCTGCTATTTTCTCCGTTCGGCATGCTTCGTTGTAGCTCTCTTGCCGGTCGCCGGCTTAGCGGCTTGCTTTGCGCGACTAGGTCTGCGGAGAGAAGGAGATAGCGCCGGAAACCTTGCCTTTTGCCTTCTTCGGCGCTGGAACCTGGTTGCTGCGCCTTCTCTTTGTCCATGTGCACACACACGATTCCTCAGCGAAAACCATGCAGAAACCTTTCCACGAGCACCCAGGGATGTGCACCCAGCACCACGTGCACGCACACGCAGCTAGAGAAAAGCACCTACCTTTTCACACACTGATGCCTAAGCAAACGCGTGGCCACACACACGCACACATCCGCAAGCGCGCCTACTCCCATCTATTGAGGGAAAGACGGACGAGCAACGTCCTGACAGGCTTGAGGGGAAAAACGTCCGTTGATGGTTGGCGTACTGCACGCCCGCCTACGGGGCTGCAGGGGAATCCACATTTGGAAGGTACCTGAAGATGTGTGCCTGTTCTTGGAGCTCCGCTAGTAGGGTAGCAAAGACACTCGTAGGCAGTACTGAATGCTGCTCCGTGCTACTTCTCCTCCGCTGGCAAATGCTTCACAGTCGCCCGAGGAAAGACGTTTAACAATCGATCTCCAAGAGAAACGAAACACATGATGCCATAAGGCGAAAGAATAGCAGGGCATCTCTTCACAAGCTTGTCCCTGATGTATAGCTGAGGGCAAACACTTGTGTGCTTGTGGGAGAGCCTGTGTCTTTCCTGGAAGCGTTTGGGAGTTTTGCTCAGACGCGTGTTTCCTCAAGTTCAAGAATCAAGATCTAGGATACCTGCAGACAGGTGCCTGTTTGTGTGGAGACAGTCTGTTTGAAACTGTGTTCCTCAGCGCCCGCTCTTTCTCCCCGTTGCTCCACACGCCTGGGAGTCCCTTTCTTTCTCTCCACAAGCACGTGTGTTGACTTCGTCGCACATGTGCATCTGCACAAGCGTTGAGCTCAGCAGAGTGTGTCTCTTGACACTTGATGTGCGTTGGCTGTGTCTGCGTGCTCCAGTGAAGAGAGAAACGGGAAATCATCTTGGTAGAGGCAACAAAGCAAAAGCGAGGCAGGATTGACATCTGCTCAACAGAGACGGATTCCCTGCGCTGACACAGTTCACAGTTACACGAGAAGCAATCTGAGCGGTCCATCGACCGGAGACGTGTTTCCCAAGAGGTCGTTTAGCGAGTGAACAGCAGTGTGCGCGACTTTCAGCAGTGTGCCTGGAAAGTGCCAGAATCACCAGAGCATCTGTGCAAAAGCTGCTGCCTCTGTGACCGCATTGAGGCACGTTCCCGTGTCTGCGAGTACATAGACGGCTCTTTCGCGTTCACTCCGAGGGAAACGGTCCGCTATTGCTTCTGTGCGTACAGACGCGATTCCCTTGTCTCTTGCGAACACAGGGAACTCTGTGCATCCAAATCTACAGGCTAAGGACGCGTCTGCATATGTTTTGGTGAACAATCGAGTGTGCGTGTTCTGACAGCTGCCTCTATGCAGACGTCTCCACAGAGCCACTTCTGAATGCCCCGCAGCCCAGGACTGAATGGATACACTAACAAGTGCACCGGTGTGAGCAACCACATATGCAGAAGGACGTCTTTCATCTCACAGAAGCACGAACGTCTTGGCGTTCAAGCACATGGCAGAAACAAGGTGTGAACAGATGAGCTGCTGCTATTTTCTCCGTTCGGCATGCTTCGTTGTAGCTCTCTTGCCGGTCGCCGGCTTAGCGGCTTGCTTTGCGCGACTAGCTCTGGGGAGAGGAGGAGATAGCGCCGGAAACCTTGCCTTTTGCCTTCTTCGGCGCTGGAACCTGGTTGCTGCGCCTTCTCTTTGTCCATGTGCACACACACGATTCCTCAGCGAAAACCATGCAGAAACCTTACCTCGAGCACCCAGGGATGTGCACCCAGCACCACGTGCACGCACACGCAGCTAGAGAAAAGCACCTACCTTTTCACACACTGATGCCTAAGCAAACGCGTGGCCACACACACGCACACATCCGCAAGCGCGCCTACTCCCATCTATTGAGGGAAAGACGGACGAGCAACGTCCTGACAGGCTTGAGGGGAAAAACGTCCGTTGATGGTTGGCGTACTGCACGCCCGCCTACGGGGCTGCAGGGGAATCCACATTTGGAAGGTACCTGAAGATGTGTGCCTGTTCTTGGAGCTCCGCTAGTAGGGTAGCAAAGACACTCGTAGGCAGTACTGAATGCTGCTCCGTGCTACTTCTCCTCCGCTGGCAAATGCTTCACAGTCGCCCGAGGAAAGACGTTTAACAATCGATCTCCAAGAGAAACGAAACACATGATGCCATAAGGCGAAAGAATAGCAGGGCATCTCTTCACAAGCTTGTCCCTGATCTATAGCTGAGGGCAAACACTTGTGTGCTTGTGGGAGAGCCTGTGTCTTTCCTGGAAGCGTTTGGGAGTTTTGCTCAGACGCGTGTTTCCTCAAGTTCAAGAATCAAGATCTAGGATACCTGCAGACAGGTGCCTGTTTGTGTGGAGACAGTCTGTTTGAAACTGTGTTCCTCAGCGCCCGCTCTTTCTCCCCGTCGCTCCACACGCCTGGGAGTCCCTTTCTTTCTCTCCACAAGCACGTGTGTTGACTTCGTCGCACATGTGCATCTGCACAAGCGTTGAGCTCAGCAGAGTGTGTCTCTTGACACTTGATGTGCGTTGGCTGTGTCTGCGTGCTCCAGTGAAGAGAGAAACGGGAAATCATCTTGGTAGAGGCAACAAAGCAAAAGCGAGGCAGGATTGACATCTGCTCAACAGAGACGCATTCCCTGCGCTGACACAGTTCACAGTTACACGAGAAGCAATCTGAGCGGTCCATCGACCGGAGACGTGTTTCCCAAGAGGTCGTTTAGCGAGTGAACAGCAGTGTGCGCGACTTTCAGGAGTGTGCCTGGAAAGTGCCAGAATCACCAGAGCATCTGTGCAAAAGCTGCTGCCTCTGTGACCGCATTGAGGCACGTTCCCGTGTCTCCGAGTACATAGACGGCTCTTCCGCGTTCACTCCGAGGGAAACGGTCCGCTATTGCTTCTGTGCGTACAGACGCGATTCCCTTGTCTCTTGCGAACACAGGGAACTCTGTGCATCCAAATCTACAGGCTAAGGACGCGTCTGCATATGTTTTGGTGAACAATCGAGTGTGCGTGTTCTGACAGCTGCCTCTATGCAGACGTCTCCACAGAGCCACTTCTGAATGCCCCGCAGCCCAGGACTGAATGGATACACTAACAAGTGCACCGGTGTGAGCAACCACATATGCAGAAGGACGTCTTTCATCTCACAGAAGCACGAACGTCTTGGCGTTCAAGCACATGGCAGAAACAAGGTGTGAACAGATGCGCTGCTGCTATTTTCTCCGTTCGGCATGCTTCGTTGTAGCTCTCTTGCCGGTCGCCGGCTTAGCGGCTTGCTTTGCGCGACTAGGTCTGCGGAGAGAAGGAGATAGCGCCGGAAACCTTGCCTTTTGCCTTCTTCGGCGCTGGAACCTGGTTGCTGCGCCTTCTCTTTGTCCATGTGCACACACACGATTCCTCAGCGAAAACCATGCAGAAACCTTTCCACGAGCACCCAGGGATGTGCACCCAGCACCACGTGCACGCACACGCAGCTAGAGAAAAGCACCTACCTTTTCACACACTGATGCCTAAGCAAACGCGTGGCCACACACACGCACACATCCGCAAGCGCGCCTACTCCCATCTATTGAGGGAAAGACGGACGAGCAACGTCCTGACAGGCTTGAGGGGAAAAACGTCCGTTGATGGTTGGCGTACTGCACGCCCGCCTACGGGGCTGCAGGGGAATCCACATTTGGAAGGTACCTGAAGATGTGTGCCTGTTCTTGGAGCTCCGCTAGTAGGGTAGCAAAGACACTCGTAGGCAGTACTGAATGCTGCTCCGTGCTACTTCTCCTCCGCTGGCAAATGCTTCACAGTCGCCCGAGGAAAGACGTTTAACAATCGATCTCCAAGAGAAACGAAACACATGATGCCATAAGGCGAAAGAATAGCAGGGCATCTCTTCACAAGCTTGTCCCTGATCTATAGCTGAGGGCAAACACTTGTGTGCTTGTGGGAGAGCCTGTGTCTTTCCTGGAAGCGTTTGGGAGTTTTGCTCAGACGCGTGTTTCCTCAAGTTCAAGAATCAAGATCTAGGATACCTGCAGACAGGTGCCTGTTTGTGTGGAGACAGTCTGTTTGAAACTGTGTTCCTCAGCGCCCGCTCTTTCTCCCCGTTGCTCCACACGCCTGGGAGTCCCTTTCTTTCTCTCCACAAGCACGTGTGTTGACTTCGTCGCACATGTGCATCTGCACAAGCGTTGAGCTCAGCAGAGTGTGTCTCTTGACACTTGATGTGCGTTGGCTGTGTCTGCGTGCTCCAGTGAAGAGAGAAACGGGAAATCATCTTGGTAGAGGCAACAAAGCAAAAGCGAGGCAGGATTGACATCTGCTCAACAGAGACGGATTCCCTGCGCTGACACAGTTCACAGTTACACGAGAAGCAATCTGAGCGGTCCATCGACCGGAGACGTGTTTCCCAAGAGGTCGTTTAGCGAGTGAACAGCAGTGTGCGCGACTTTCAGGAGTGTGCCTGGAAAGTGCCAGAATCACCAGAGCATCTGTGCAAAAGCTGCTGCCTCTGTGACCGCATTGAGGCACGTTCCCGTGTCTGCGAGTACATAGACGGCTCTTTCGCGTTCACTCCGAGGGAAACGGTCCGCTATTGCTTCTGTGCGTACAGACGCGATTCCCTTGTCTCTTGCGAACACAGGGAACTCTGTGCATCCAAATCTACAGGCTAAGGACGCGTCTGCATATGTTTTGGTGAACAATCGAGTGTGCGTGTTCTGACAGCTGCCTCTATGCAGACGTCTCCACAGAGCCACTTCTGAATGCCCCGCAGCCCAGGACTGAATGGATACACTAACAAGTGCACCGGTGTGAGCAACCACATATGCAGAAGGACGTCTTTCATCTCACAGAAGCACGAACGTCTTGGCGTTCAAGCACATGGCAGAAACAAGGTGTGAACAGATGAGCTGCTGCTATTTTCTCCGTTCGGCATGCTTCGTTGTAGCTCTCTTGCCGGTCGCCGGCTTAGCGGCTTGCTTTGCGCGACTAGCTCTGGGGAGAGGAGGAGATAGCGCCGGAAACCTTGCCTTTTGCCTTCTTCGGCGCTGGAACCTGGTTGCTGCGCCTTCTCTTTGTCCATGTGCACACACACGATTCCTCAGCGAAAACCATGCAGAAACCTTACCTCGAGCACCCAGGGATGTGCACCCAGCACCACGTGCACGCACACGCAGCTAGAGAAAAGCACCTACCTTTTCACACACTGATGCCTAAGCAAACGCGTGGCCACACACACGCACACATCCGCAAGCGCGCCTACTCCCATCTATTGAGGGAAAGACGGACGAGCAACGTCCTGACAGGCTTGAGGGGAAAAACGTCCGTTGATGGTTGGCGTACTGCACGCCCGCCTACGGGGCTGCAGGGGAATCCACATTTGGAAGGTACCTGAAGATGTGTGCCTGTTCTTGGAGCTCCGCTAGTAGGGTAGCAAAGACACTCGTAGGCAGTACTGAATGCTGCTCCGTGCTACTTCTCCTCCGCTGGCAAATGCTTCACAGTCGCCCGAGGAAAGACGTTTAACAATCGATCTCCAAGAGAAACGAAACACATGATGCCATAAGGCGAAAGAATAGCAGGGCATCTCTTCACAAGCTTGTCCCTGATCTATAGCTGAGGGCAAACACTTGTGTGCTTGTGGGAGAGCCTGTGTCTTTCCTGGAAGCGTTTGGGAGTTTTGCTCAGACGCGTGTTTCCTCAAGTTCAAGAATCAAGATCTAGGATACCTGCAGACAGGTGCCTGTTTGTGTGGAGACAGTCTGTTTGAAACTGTGTTCCTCAGCGCCCGCTCTTTCTCCCCGTTGCTCCACACGCCTGGGAGTCCCTTTCTTTCTCTCCACAAGCACGTGTGTTGACTTCGTCGCACATGTGCATCTGCACAAGTGTTGAGCTCAGCAGAGTGTGTCTCTTGACACTTGATGTGCGTTGGCTGTGTCTGCGTGCTCCAGTGAAGAGAGAAACGGGAAATCATCTTGGTAGAGGCAACAAAGCAAAAGCGAGGCAGGATTGACATCTGCTCAACAGAGACGCATTCCCTGCGCTGACACAGTTCACAGTTACACGAGAAGCAATCTGAGCGGTCCATCGACCGGAGACGTGTTTCCCAAGAGGTCGTTTAGCGAGTGAACAGCAGTGTGCGCGACTTTCAGGAGTGTGCCTGGAAAGTGCCAGAATCACCAGAGCATCTGTGCAAAAGCTGCTGCCTCTGTGACCGCATTGAGGCACGTTCCCGTGTCTCCGAGTACATAGACGGCTCTTCCGCGTTCACTCCGAGGGAAACGGTCCGCTATTGCTTCTGTGCGTACAGACGCGATTCCCTTGTCTCTTGCGAACACAGGGAACTCTGTGCATCCAAATCTACAGGCTAAGGACGCGTCTGCATATGTTTTGGTGAACAATCGAGTGTGCGTGTTCTGACAGCTGCCTCTATGCAGACGTCTCCACAGAGCCACTTCTGAATGCCCCGCAGCCCAGGACTGAATGGATACACTAACAAGTGCACCGGTGTGAGCAACCACATATGCAGAAGGACGTCTTTCATCTCACAGAAGCACGAACGTCTTGGCGTTCAAGCACATGGCAGAAACAAGGTGTGAACAGATGAGCTGCTGCTATTTTCTCCGTTCGGCATGCTTCGTTGTAGCTCTCTTGCCGGTCGCCGGCTTAGCGGCTTGCTTTGCGCGACTAGCTCTGGGGAGAGGAGGAGATAGCGCCGGAAACCTTGCCTTTTGCCTTCTTCGGCGCTGGAACCTGGTTGCTGCGCCTTCTCTTTGTCCATGTGCACACACACGATTCCTCAGCGAAAACCATGCAGAAACCTTACCTCGAGCACCCAGGGATGTGCACCCAGCACCACGTGCACGCACACGCAGCTAGAGAAAAGCACCTACCTTTTCACACACTGATGCCTAAGCAAACGCGTGGCCACACACACGCACACATCCGCAAGCGCGCCTACTCCCATCTATTGAGGGAAAGACGGACGAGCAACGTCCTGACAGGCTTGAGGGGAAAAACGTCCGTTGATGGTTGGCGTACTGCACGCCCGCCTACGGGGCTGCAGGGGAATCCACATTTGGAAGGTACCTGAAGATGTGTGCCTGTTCTTGGAGCTCCGCTAGTAGGGTAGCAAAGACACTCGTAGGCAGTACTGAATGCTGCTCCGTGCTACTTCTCCTCCGCTGGCAAATGCTTCACAGTCGCCCGAGGAAAGACGTTTAACAATCGATCTCCAAGAGAAACGAAACACATGATGCCATAAGGCGAAAGAATAGCAGGGCATCTCTTCACAAGCTTGTCCCTGATCTATAGCTGAGGGCAAACACTTGTGTGCTTGTGGGAGAGCCTGTGTCTTTCCTGGAAGCGTTTGGGAGTTTTGCTCAGACGCGTGTTTCCTCAAGTTCAAGAATCAAGATCTAGGATACCTGCAGACAGGTGCCTGTTTGTGTGGAGACAGTCTGTTTGAAACTGTGTTCCTCAGCGCCCGCTCTTTCTCCCCGTCGCTCCACACGCCTGGGAGTCCCTTTCTTTCTCTCCACAAGCACGTGTGTTGACTTCGTCGCACATGTGCATCTGCACAAGCGTTGAGCTCAGCAGAGTGTGTCTCTTGACACTTGATGTGCGTTGGCTGTGTCTGCGTGCTCCAGTGAAGAGAGAAACGGGAAATCATCTTGGTAGAGGCAACAAAGCAAAAGCGAGGCAGGATTGACATCTGCTCAACAGAGACGGATTCCCTGCGCTGACACAGTTCACAGTTACACGAGAAGCAATCTGAGCGGTCCATCGACCGGAGACGTGTTTCCCAAGAGGTCGTTTAGCGAGTGAACAGCAGTGTGCGCGACTTTCAGGAGTGTGCCTGGAAAGTGCCAGAATCACCAGAGCACCTGTGCAAAAGCTGCTGCCTCTGTGACCGCATTGAGGCACGTTCCCGTGTCTCCGAGTACACAGACGGCTCTTCCGCGTTCACTCCGAGGGAAACGGTCCGCTATTGCTTCTGTGCGTACAGACGCGATTCCCTTGTCTCTTGCGAACACAGGGAACTCTGTGCATCCAAATCTACAGGCTAAGGACGCGTCTGCATATGTTTTGGTGAACAATCGAGTGTGCGTGTTCTGACAGCTGCCTCTATGCAGACGTCTCCACAGAGCCACTTCTGAATGCCCCGCAGCCCAGGACTGAATGGATACACTAACAAGTGCACCGGTGTGAGCAACCACATATGCAGAAGGACTTCTTTCATCTCACAGAAGCACGAACGTCTTGGCGTTCAAGCACATGGCAGAAACAAGGTGTGAACAGATGCGCTGCTGCTATTTTCTCCGTTCGGCATGCTTCGTTGTAGCTCTCTTGCCGGTCGCCGGCTTAGCGGCTTGCTTTGCGCGACTAGGTCTGCGGAGAGAAGGAGATAGCGCCGGAAACCTTGCCTTTTGCCTTCTTCGGCGCTGGAACCTGGTTGCTGCGCCTTCTCTTTGTCCATGTGCACACACACGATTCCTCAGCGAAAACCATGCAGAAACCTTTCCACGAGCACCCAGGGATGTGCACCCAGCACCACGTGCACGCACACGCAGCTAGAGAAAAGCACCTACCTTTTCACACACTGATGCCTAAGCAAACGCGTGGCCACACACACGCACACAACCGCAAGCGCGCCTACTCCCATCTATTGAGGGAAAGACGGAGAGCAACGTCCTGACAGGCCTGAGGGGAAAAACGTCCGTTGATGGTTGGCGTACTGCACGCCCGCCTACGGGGCTGCAGGGGAATCCACATTTGGAAGGTACCTGAAGATGTGTGCCTGTTCTTGGAGCTCCGCTAGTAGGGTAGCAAAGACACTCGTAGGCAGTACTGAATGCTGCTCCGTGCTACTTCTCCTCCGCTGGCAAATGCTTCACAGTCGCCCGAGGAAAGACGTTTAACAATCGATCTCCAAGAGAAACGAAACACATGATGCCATAAGGCGAAAGAATAGCAGGGCATCTCTTCACAAGCTTGTCCCTGATCTATAGCTGAGGGCAAACACTTGTGTGCTTGTGGGAGAGCCTGTGTCTTTCCTGGAAGCGTTTGGGAGTTTTGCTCAGACGCGTGTTTCCTCAAGTTCAAGAATCAAGATCTAGGATACCTGCAGACAGGTGCCTGTTTGTGTGGAGACAGTCTGTTTGAAACTGTGCTCCTCAGCGCCCGCTCTTTCTCCCCGTCGCTCCACACGCCTGGGAGTCCCTTTCTTTCTCTCCACAAGCACGTGTGTTGACTTCGTCGCACATGTGCATCTGCACAAGCGTTGAGCTCAGCAGAGTGTGTCTCTTGACACTTGATGTGCGTTGGCTGTGTCTGCGTGCTCCAGTGAAGAGAGAAACGGGAAATCATCTTGGTAGAGGCAACAAAGCAAAAGCGAGGCAGGATTGACATCTGCTCAACAGAGACGGATTCCCTGCGCTGACACAGTTCACAGTTACACGAGAAGCAATCTGAGCGGTCCATCGACCGGAGACGTGTTTCCCAGGAGGTCGTTTAGCGAGTGAACAGCAGTGTGCGCGACTTTCAGGAGTGTGCCTGGAAAGTGCCAGAATCACCAGAGCACCTGTGCAAAAGCTGCTGCCTCTGTGACCGCATTGAGGCACGTTCCCGTGTCTGCGAGTATATAGACGGCTCTTTCGCGTTCACTCCGAGGGAAACGGTCCGCTATTGCTTCTGTGCGTACAGACGCGATTCCCTTGTCTCTTGCGAACACAGGGAACTCTGTGCATCCAAATCTACAGGCTAAGGACGCGTCTGCATATATGTTTTGGTGAACAATCGAGTGTGCGTGTTCTGACAGCTGCCTCTATGCAGACGTCTCCACAGAGCCACTTCTGAATGCCCCGCAGCCCAGGACTGAATGGATACACTAACAAGTGCACCGGTGTGAGCAACCACATATGCAGAAGGACGTCTTTCATCTCACAGAAGCGCGAACGTCTTGGCGTTCAAGCACATGGCAGAAACAAGGTGTGAACAGATGAGCTGCTGCTATTTTCTCCGTTCGGCATGCTTCGTTGTAGCTCTCTTGCCGGTCGCCGGCTTAGCGGCTTGCTTTGCGCGACTAGGACTGGGGAGTGAAGGAGATAGCGCCGGAAACCTTGCCTTTTGCCTTCTTCGGCGCTGGAACCTGGTTGCTGCGCCTTCTCTTTGTCCATGTGCACACACACGATTCCTCAGCGAAAACCATGCAGAAACCTTACCTCGAGCACCCAGGGATGTGCACCCAGCACCACGTGCACGCACACGCAGCTAGAGAAAAGCACCTACCTTTTCACACACTGATGCCTAAGCAAACGCGTGGCCACACACACGCACACATCCGCAAGCGCGCCTACTCCCATCTATTGAGGGAAAGACGGACGAGCAACGTCCTGACAGGCTTGAGGGGAAAAACGTCCGTTGATGGTTGGCGTACTGCACGCCCGCCTACGGGGCTGCAGGGGAATCCACATTTGGAAGGTACCTGAAGATGTGTGCCTGTTCTTGGAGCTCCGCTAGTAGGGTAGCAAAGACACTCGTAGGCAGTACTGAATGCTGCTCCGTGCTACTTCTCCTCCGCTGGCAAATGCTTCACAGTCGCCCGAGGAAAGACGTTTAACAATCGATCTCCAAGAGAAACGAAACACATGATGCCATAAGGCGAAAGAATAGCAGGGCATCTCTTCACAAGCTTGTCCCTGATCTATAGCTGAGGGCAAACACTTGTGTGCTTGTGGGAGAGCCTGTGTCTTTCCTGGAAGCGTTTGGGAGTTTTGCTCAGACGCGTGTTTCTTCAAGTTCAAGAATCAAGATCTAGGATACCTGCAGACAGGTGCCTGTTTGTGTGGAGACAGTCTGTTTGAAACTGTGTTCCTCAGCGCCCGCTCTTTCTCCCCGTCGCTCCACACGCCTGGGAGTCCCTTTCTTTCTCTCCACAAGCACGTGTGTTGACTTCGTCGCACATGTGCATCTGCACAAGCGTTGAGCTCAGCAGAGTGTGTCTCTTGACACTTGATGTGCGTTGGCTGTGTCTGCGTGCTCCAGTGAAGAGAGAAACGGGAAATCATCTTGGTAGAGGCAACAAAGCAAAAGCGAGGCAGGATTGACATCTGCTCAACAGAGACGGATTCCCTGCGCTGACACAGTTCACAGTTACACGAGAAGCAATCTGAGCGGTCCATCGACCGGAGACGTGTTTCCCAAGAGGTCGTTTAGCGAGTGAACAGCAGTGTGCGCGACTTTCAGGAGTGTGCCTGGAAAGTGCCAGAATCACCAGAGCATCTGTGCAAAAGCTGCTGCCTCTGTGACCGCATTGAGGCACGTTCCCGTGTCTGCGAGTACATAGACGGCTCTTTCGCGTTCACTCCGAGGGAAACGGTCCGCTATTGCTTCTGTGCGTACAGACGCGATTCCCTTGTCTCTTGCGAACACAGGGAACTCTGTGCATCCAAATCTACAGGCTAAGGACGCGTCTGCATATGTTTTGGTGAACAATCGAGTGTGCGTGTTCTGACAGCTGCCTCTATGCAGACGTCTCCACAGAGCCACTTCTGAATGCCCCGCAGCCCAGGACTGAATGGATACACTAACAAGTGCACCGGTGTGAGCAACCACATATGCAGAAGGACGTCTTTCATCTCACAGAAGCACGAACGTCTTGGCGTTCAAGCACATGGCAGAAACAAGGTGTGAACAGATGCGCTGCTGCTATTTTCTCCGTTCGGCATGCTTCGTTGTAGCTCTCTTGCCGGTCGCCGGCTTAGCGGCTTGCTTTGCGCGACTAGGTCTGCGGAGAGAAGGAGATAGCGCCGGAAACCTTGCCTTTTGCCTTCTTCGGCGCTGGAACCTGGTTGCTGCGCCTTCTCTTTGTCCATGTGCACACACACGATTCCTCAGCGAAAACCATGCAGAAACCTTACCTCGAGCACCCAGGGATGTGCACCCAGCACCACGTGCACGCACACGCAGCTAGAGAAAAGCACCTACCTTTTCACACACTGATGCCTAAGCAAACGCGTGGCCACACACACGCACACATCTGCAAGCGCGCCTACTCCCATCTATTGAGGGAAAGACGGACGAGCAACGTCCTGACAGGCTTGAGGGGAAAAACGTCCGTTGATGGTTGGCATACTGCACGCCCGCCTACGGGGCTGCAGGGGAATCCACATTTGGAAGGTACCTGAAGATGTGTGCCTGTTCTTGGAGCTCCGCTAGTAGGGTAGCAAAGACACTCGTAGGCAGTACTGAATGCTGCTCCGTGCTACTTCTCCTCCGCTGGCAAATGCTTCACAGTCGCCCGAGGAAAGACGTTTAACAATCGATCTCCAAGAGAAACGAAACACATGATGCCATAAGGCGAAAGAATAGCAGGGCATCTCTTCACAAGCTTGTCCCTGATGTATAGCTGAGGGCAAACACTTGTGTGCTTGTGGGAGAGCCTGTGTCTTTCCTGGAAGCGTTTGGGAGTTTTGCTCAGACGCGTGTTTCTTCAAGTTCAAGAATCAAGATCTAGGATACCTGCAGACAGGTGCCTGTTTGTGTGGAGACAGTCTGTTTGAAACTGTGTTCCTCAGCGCCCGCTCTTTCTCCCCGTCGCTCCACACGCCTGGGAGTCCCTTTCTTTCTCTCCACAAGCACGTGTGTTGACTTCGTCGCACATGTGCATCTGCACAAGCGTTGAGCTCAGCAGAGTGTGTCTCTTGACACTTGATGTGCGTTGGCTGTGTCTGCGTGCTCCAGTGAAGAGAGAAACGGGAAATCATCTTGGTAGAGGCAACAAAGCAAAAGCGAGGCAGGATTGACATCTGCTCAACAGAGACGGATTCCCTGCGCTGACACAGTTCACAGTTACACGAGAAGCAATCTGAGCGGTCCATCGACCGGAGACGTGTTTCCCAAGAGGTCGTTTAGCGAGTGAACAGCAGTGTGCGCGACTTTCAGGAGTGTGCCTGGAAAGTGCCAGAATCACCAGAGCATCTGTGCAAAAGCTGCTGCCTCTGTGACCGCATTGAGGCACGTTCCCGTGTCTGCGAGTACATAGACGGCTCTTTCGCGTTCACTCCGAGGGAAACGGTCCGCTATTGCTTCTGTGCGTACAGACGCGATTCCCTTGTCTCTTGCGAACACAGGGAACTCTGTGCATCCAAATCTACAGGCTAAGGACGCGTCTGCATATATGTTTTGGTGAACAATCGAGTGTGCGTGTTCTGACAGCTGCCTCTATGCAGACGTCTCCACAGAGCCACTTCTGAATGCCCCGCAGCCCAGGACTGAATGGATACACTAACAAGTGCACCGGTGTGAGCAACCACATATGCAGAAGGACGTCTTTCATCTCACAGAAGCGCGAACGTCTTGGCGTTCAAGCACATGGCAGAAACAAGGTGTGAACAGATGAGCTGCTGCTATTTTCTCCGTTCGGCATGCTTCGTTGTAGCTCTCTTGCCGGTCGCCGGCTTAGCGGCTTGCTTTGCGCGACTAGGTCTGGGGAGAGAAGGAGATAGCGCCGGAAACCTTGCCTTTTGCCTTCTTCGGCGCTGGAACCTGGTTGCTGCGCCTTCTCTTTGTCCATGTGCACACACACGATTCCTCAGCGAAAACCATGCAGAAACCTTACCTCGAGCACCCAGGGATGTGCACCCAGCACCACGTGCACGCACACGCAGCTAGAGAAAAGCACCTACCTTTTCACACACTGATGCCTAAGCAAACGCGTGGCCACACACACGCACACATCCGCAAGCGCGCCTACTCCCATCTATTGAGGGAAAGATGGACGAGCAACGTCCTGACAGGCTTGAGGGGAAAAACGTCCGTTGATGGTTGGCGTACTGCACGCCCGCCTACGGGGCTGCAGGGGAATCCACATTTGGAAGGTACCTGAAGATGTGTGCCTGTTCTTGGAGCTCCGCTAGTAGGGTAGCAAAGACACTCGTAGGCAGTACTGAATGCTGCTCCGTGCTACTTCTCCTCCGCTGGCAAATGCTTCACAGTCGCCCGAGGAAAGACGTTTAACAATCGATCTCCAAGAGAAACGAAACACATGATGCCATAAGGCGAAAGAATAGCAGGGCATCTCTTCACAAGCTTGTCCCTGATCTATAGCTGAGGGCAAACACTTGTGTGCTTGTGGGAGAGCCTGTGTCTTTCCTGGAAGCGTTTGGGAGTTTTGCTCAGACGCGTGTTTCCTCAAGTTCAAGAATCAAGATCTAGGATACCTGCAGACAGGTGCCTGTTTGTGTGGAGACAGTCTGTTTGAAACTGTGTTCCTCAGCGCCCGCTCTTTCTCCCCGTCGCTCCACACGCCTGGGAGTCCCTTTCTTTCTCTCCACAAGCACGTGTGTTGACTTCGTCGCACATGTGCATCTGCACAAGCGTTGAGCTCAGCAGAGTGTGTCTCTTGACACTTGATGTGCGTTGGCTGTGTCTGCGTGCTCCAGTGAAGAGAGAAACGGGAAATCATCTTGGTAGAGGCAACAAAGCAAAAGCGAGGCAGGATTGACATCTGCTCAACAGAGACGGATTCCCTGCGCTGACACAGTTCACAGTTACACGAGAAGCAATCTGAGCGGTCCATCGACCGGAGACGTGTTTCCCAAGAGGTCGTTTAGCGAGTGAACAGCAGTGTGCGCGACTTTCAGGAGTGTGCCTGGAAAGTGCCAGAATCACCAGAGCATCTGTGCAAAAGCTGCTGCCTCTGTGACCGCATTGAGGCACGTTCCCGTGTCTGCGAGTACATAGACGGCTCTTCCGCGTTCACTCCGAGGGAAACGGTCCGCTATTGCTTCTGTGCGTACAGACGCGATTCCCTTGTCTCTTGCGAACACAGGGAACTCTGTGCATCCAAATCTACAGGCTAAGGACGCGTCTGCATATGTTTTGGTGAACAATCGAGTGTGCGTGTTCTGACAGCTGCCTCTATGCAGACGTCTCCACAGAGCCACTTCTGAATGCCCCGCAGCCCAGGACTGAATGGATACACTAACAAGTGCACCGGTGTGAGCAACCACATATGCAGAAGGACGTCTTTCATCTCACAGAAGCACGAACGTCTTGGCGTTCAAGCACATGGCAGAAACAAGGTGTGAACAGATGCGCTGCTGCTATTTTCTCCGTTCGGCATGCTTCGTTGTAGCTCTCTTGCCGGTCGCCGGCTTAGCGGCTTGCTTTGCGCGACTAGGTCTGCGGAGAGAAGGAGATAGCGCCGGAAACCTTGCCTTTTGCCTTCTTCGGCGCTGGAACCTGGTTGCTGCGCCTTCTCTTTGTCCATGTGCACACACACGATTCCTCAGCGAAAACCATGCAGAAACCTTTCCACGAGCACCCAGGGATGTGCACCCAGCACCACGTGCACGCACACGCAGCTAGAGAAAAGCACCTACCTTTTCACACACTGATGCCTAAGCAAACGCGTGGCCACACACACGCACACATCCGCGAGCGCGCCTACTCCCATCTATTGAGGGAAAGACGGACGAGCAACGTCCTGACAGGCTTGAGGGGAAAAACGTCCGTTGATGGTTGGCGTACTGCACGCCCGCCTACGGGGCTGCAGGGGAATCCACATTTGGAAGGTACCTGAAGATGTGTGCCTGTTCTTGGAGCTCCGCTAGTAGGGTAGCAAAGACACTCGTAGGCAAGTACTGAATGCTGCTCCGTGCTACTTCTCCTCCGCTGGCAAATGCTTCACAGTCGCCCGAGGAAAGACGTTTAACAATCGATCTCCAAGAGAAACGAAACACATGATGCCATAAGGCGAAAGAATAGCAGGGCATCTCTTCACAAGCTTGTCCCTGATCTATAGCTGAGGGCAAACACTTGTGTGCTTGTGGGAGAGCCTGTGTCTTTCCTGGAAGCGTTTGGGAGTTTTGCTCAGACGCGTGTTTCCTCAAGTTCAAGAATCAAGATCTAGGATACCTGCAGACAGGTGCCTGTTTGTGTGGAGACAGTCTGTTTGAAACTGTGTTCCTCAGCGCCCGCTCTTTCTCCCCGTCGCTCCACACGCCTGGGAGTCCCTTTCTTTCTCTCCACAAGCACGTGTGTTGACTTCGTCGCACATGTGCATCTGCACAAGCGTTGAGCTCAGCAGAGTGTGTCTCTTGACACTTGATGTGCGTTGGCTGTGTCTGCGTGCTCCAGTGAAGAGAGAAACGGGAAATCATCTTGGTAGAGGCAACAAAGCAAAAGCGAGGCAGGATTGACATCTGCTCAACAGAGACGGATTCCCTGCGCTGACACAGTTCACAGTTACACGAGAAGCAATCTGAGCGGTCCATCGACCGGAGACGTGTTTCCCAAGAGGTCGTTTAGCGAGTGAACAGCAGTGTGCGCGACTTTCAGGAGTGTGCCTGGAAAGTGCCAGAATCACCAGAGCATCTGTGCAAAAGCTGCTGCCTCTGTGACCGCATTGAGGCACGTTCCCGTGTCTGCGAGTACATAGACGGCTCTTTCGCGTTCACTCCGAGGGAAACGGTCCGCTATTGCTTCTGTGCGTACAGACGCGATTCCCTTGTCTCTTGCGAACACAGGGAACTCTGTGCATCCAAATCTACAGGCTAAGGACGCGTCTGCATATGTTTTGGTGAACAATCGAGTGTGCGTGTTCTGACAGCTGCCTCTATGCAGACGTCTCCACAGAGCCACTTCTGAATGCCCCGCAGCCCAGGACTGAATGGATACACTAACAAGTGCACCGGTGTGAGCAACCACATATGCAGAAGGACGTCTTTCATCTCACAGAAGCACGAACGTCTTGGCGTTCAAGCACATGGCAGAAACAAGGTGTGAACAGATGCGCTGCTGCTATTTTCTCCGTTCGGCATGCTTCGTTGTAGCTCTCTTGCCGGTCGCCGGCTTAGCGGCTTGCTTTGCGCGACTAGGTCTGCGGAGAGAAGGAGATAGCGCCGGAAACCTTGCCTTTTGCCTTCTTCGGCGCTGGAACCTGGTTGCTGCGCCTTCTCTTTGTCCATGTGCACACACACGATTCCTCAGCGAAAACCATGCAGAAACCTTACCTCGAGCACCCAGGGATGTGCACCCAGCACCACGTGCACGCACACGCAGCTAGAGAAAAGCACCTACCTTTTCACACACTGATGCCTAAGCAAACGCGTGGCCACACACACGCACACATCTGCAAGCGCGCCTACTCCCATCTATTGAGGGAAAGACGGACGAGCAACGTCCTGACAGGCTTGAGGGGAAAAACGTCCGTTGATGGTTGGCGTACTGCACGCCCGCCTACGGGGCTGCAGGGGAATCCACATTTGGAAGGTACCTGAAGATGTGTGCCTGTTCTTGGAGCTCCGCTAGTAGGGTAGCAAAGACACTCGTAGGCAGTACTGAATGCTGCTCCGTGCTACTTCTCCTCCGCTGGCAAATGCTTCACAGTCGCCCGAGGAAAGACGTTTAACAATCGATCTCCAAGAGAAACGAAACACATGATGCCATAAGGCGAAAGAATAGCAGGGCATCTCTTCACAAGCTTGTCCCTGATCTATAGCTGAGGGCAAACACTTGTGTGCTTGTGGGAGAGCCTGTGTCTTTCCTGGAAGCGTTTGGGAGTTTTGCTCAGACGCGTGTTTCTTCAAGTTCAAGAATCAAGATCTAGGATACCTGCAGACAGGTGCCTGTTTGTGTGGAGACAGTCTGTTTGAAACTGTGTTCCTCAGCGCCCGCTCTTTCTCCCCGTCGCTCCACACGCCTGGGAGTCCCTTTCTTTCTCTCCACAAGCACGTGTGTTGACTTCGTCGCACATGTGCATCTGCACAAGCGTTGAGCTCAGCAGAGTGTGTCTCTTGACACTTGATGTGCGTTGGCTGTGTCTGCGTGCTCCAGTGAAGAGAGAAACGGGAAATCATCTTGGTAGAGGCAACAAAGCAAAAGCGAGGCAGGATTGACATCTGCTCAACAGAGACGGATTCCCTGCGCTGACACAGTTCACAGTTACACGAGAAGCAATCTGAGCGGTCCATCGACCGGAGACGTGTTTCCCAAGAGGTCGTTTAGCGAGTGAACAGCAGTGTGCGCGACTTTCAGGAGTGTGCCTGGAAAGTGCCAGAATCACCAGAGCATCTGTGCAAAAGCTGCTGCCTCTGTGACCGCATTGAGGCACGTTCCCGTGTCTGCGAGTACATAGACGGCTCTTTCGCGTTCACTCCGAGGGAAACGGTCCGCTATTGCTTCTGTGCGTACAGACGCGATTCCCTTGTCTCTTGCGAACACAGGGAACTCTGTGCATCCAAATCTACAGGCTAAGGACGCGTCTGCATATATGTTTTGGTGAACAATCGAGTGTGCGTGTTCTGACAGCTGCCTCTATGCAGACGTCTCCACAGAGCCACTTCTGAATGCCCCGCAGCCCAGGACTGAATGGATACACTAACAAGTGCACCGGTGTGAGCAACCACATATGCAGAAGGACGTCTTTCATCTCACAGAAGCGCGAACGTCTTGGCGTTCAAGCACATGGCAGAAACAAGGTGTGAACAGATGAGCTGCTGCTATTTTCTCCGTTCGGCATGCTTCGTTGTAGCTCTCTTGCCGGTCGCCGGCTTAGCGGCTTGCTTTGCGCGACTAGGTCTGGGGAGAGAAGGAGATAGCGCCGGAAACCTTGCCTTTTGCCTTCTTCGGCGCTGGAACCTGGTTGCTGCGCCTTCTCTTTGTCCATGTGCACACACACGATTCCTCAGCGAAAACCATGCAGAAACCTTACCTCGAGCACCCAGGGATGTGCACCCAGCACCACGTGCACGCACACGCAGCTAGAGAAAAGCACCTACCTTTTCACACACTGATGCCTAAGCAAACGCGTGGCCACACACACGCACACATCCGCAAGCGCGCCTACTCCCATCTATTGAGGGAAAGATGGACGAGCAACGTCCTGACAGGCTTGAGGGGAAAAACGTCCGTTGATGGTTGGCGTACTGCACGCCCGCCTACGGGGCTGCAGGGGAATCCACATTTGGAAGGTACCTGAAGATGTGTGCCTGTTCTTGGAGCTCCGCTAGTAGGGTAGCAAAGACACTCGTAGGCAGTACTGAATGCTGCTCCGTGCTACTTCTCCTCCGCTGGCAAATGCTTCACAGTCGCCCGAGGAAAGACGTTTAACAATCGATCTCCAAGAGAAACGAAACACATGATGCCATAAGGCGAAAGAATAGCAGGGCATCTCTTCACAAGCTTGTCCCTGATCTATAGCTGAGGGCAAACACTTGTGTGCTTGTGGGAGAGCCTGTGTCTTTCCTGGAAGCGTTTGGGAGTTTTGCTCAGACGCGTGTTTCCTCAAGTTCAAGAATCAAGATCTAGGATACCTGCAGACAGGTGCCTGTTTGTGTGGAGACAGTCTGTTTGAAACTGTGTTCCTCAGCGCCCGCTCTTTCTCCCCGTCGCTCCACACGCCTGGGAGTCCCTTTCTTTCTCTCCACAAGCACGTGTGTTGACTTCGTCGCACATGTGCATCTGCACAAGCGTTGAGCTCAGCAGAGTGTGTCTCTTGACACTTGATGTGCGTTGGCTGTGTCTGCGTGCTCCAGTGAAGAGAGAAACGGGAAATCATCTTGGTAGAGGCAACAAAGCAAAAGCGAGGCAGGATTGACATCTGCTCAACAGAGACGGATTCCCTGCGCTGACACAGTTCACAGTTACACGAGAAGCAATCTGAGCGGTCCATCGACCGGAGACGTGTTTCCCAAGAGGTCGTTTAGCGAGTGAACAGCAGTGTGCGCGACTTTCAGGAGTGTGCCTGGAAAGTGCCAGAATCACCAGAGCATCTGTGCAAAAGCTGCTGCCTCTGTGACCGCATTGAGGCACGTTCCCGTGTCTGCGAGTACATAGACGGCTCTTCCGCGTTCACTCCGAGGGAAACGGTCCGCTATTGCTTCTGTGCGTACAGACGCGATTCCCTTGTCTCTTGCGAACACAGGGAACTCTGTGCATCCAAATCTACAGGCTAAGGACGCGTCTGCATATGTTTTGGTGAACAATCGAGTGTGCGTGTTCTGACAGCTGCCTCTATGCAGACGTCTCCACAGAGCCACTTCTGAATGCCCCGCAGCCCAGGACTGAATGGATACACTAACAAGTGCACCGGTGTGAGCAACCACATATGCAGAAGGACGTCTTTCATCTCACAGAAGCACGAACGTCTTGGCGTTCAAGCACATGGCAGAAACAAGGTGTGAACAGATGCGCTGCTGCTATTTTCTCCGTTCGGCATGCTTCGTTGTAGCTCTCTTGCCGGTCGCCGGCTTAGCGGCTTGCTTTGCGCGACTAGGTCTGCGGAGAGAAGGAGATAGCGCCGGAAACCTTGCCTTTTGCCTTCTTCGGCGCTGGAACCTGGTTGCTGCGCCTTCTCTTTGTCCATGTGCACACACACGATTCCTCAGCGAAAACCATGCAGAAACCTTTCCACGAGCACCCAGGGATGTGCACCCAGCACCACGTGCACGCACACGCAGCTAGAGAAAAGCACCTACCTTTTCACACACTGATGCCTAAGCAAACGCGTGGCCACACACACGCACACATCCGCGAGCGCGCCTACTCCCATCTATTGAGGGAAAGACGGACGAGCAACGTCCTGACAGGCTTGAGGGGAAAAACGTCCGTTGATGGTTGGCGTACTGCACGCCCGCCTACGGGGCTGCAGGGGAATCCACATTTGGAAGGTACCTGAAGATGTGTGCCTGTTCTTGGAGCTCCGCTAGTAGGGTAGCAAAGACACTCGTAGGCAGTACTGAATGCTGCTCCGTGCTACTTCTCCTCCGCTGGCAAATGCTTCACAGTCGCCTGAGGAAAGACGTTTAACAATCGATCTCCAAGAGAAACGAAACACATGATGCCATAAGGCGAAAGAATAGCAGGGCATCTCTTCACAAGCTTGTCCCTGATCTATAGCTGAGGGCAAACACTTGTGTGCTTGTGGGAGAGCCTGTGTCTTTCCTGGAAGCGTTTGGGAGTTTTGCTCAGACGCGTGTTTCCTCAAGTTCAAGAATCAAGATCTAGGATACCTGCAGACAGGTGCCTGTTTGTGTGGAGACAGTCTGTTTGAAACTGTGTTCCTCAGCGCCCGCTCTTTCTCCCCGTCGCTCCACACGCCTGGGAGTCCCTTTCTTTCTCTCCACAAGCACGTGTGTTGACTTCGTCGCACATGTGCATCTGCACAAGCGTTGAGCTCAGCAGAGTGTGTCTCTTGACACTTGATGTGCGTTGGCTGTGTCTGCGTGCTCCAGTGAAGAGAGAAACGGGAAATCATCTTGGTAGAGGCAACAAAGCAAAAGCGAGGCAGGATTGACATCTGCTCAACAGAGACGGATTCCCTGCGCTGACACAGTTCACAGTTACACGAGAAGCAATCTGAGCGGTCCATCGACCGGAGACGTGTTTCCCAAGAGGTCGTTTAGCGAGTGAACAGCAGTGTGCGCGACTTTCAGGAGTGTGCCTGGAAAGTGCCAGAATCACCAGAGCACCTGTGCAAAAGCTGCTGCCTCTGTGACCGCATTGAGGCACGTTCCCGTGTCTCCGAGTACATAGACGGCTCTTCCGCGTTCACTCCGAGGGAAACGGTCCGCTATTGCTTCTGTGCGTACAGACGCGATTCCCTTGTCTCTTGCGAACACAGGGAACTCTGTGCATCCAAATCTACAGGCTAAGGACGCGTCTGCATATGTTTTGGTGAACAATCGAGTGTGCGTGTTCTGACAGCTGCCTCTATGCAGACGTCTCCACAGAGCCACTTCTGAATGCCCCGCAGCCCAGGACTGAATGGATACACTAACAAGTGCACCGGTGTGAGCAACCACATATGCAGAAGGACGTCTTTCATCTCACAGAAGCACGAACGTCTTGGCGTTCAAGCACATGGCAGAAACAAGGTGTGAACAGATGCGCTGCTGCTATTTTCTCCGTTCGGCATGCTTCGTTGTAGCTCTCTTGCCGGTCGCCGGCTTAGCGGCTTGCTTTGCGCGACTAGGTCTGCGGAGAGAAGGAGATAGCGCCGGAAACCTTGCCTTTTGCCTTCTTCGGCGCTGGAACCTGGTTGCTGCGCCTTCTCTTTGTCCATGTGCACACACACGATTCCTCAGCGAAAACCATGCAGAAACCTTTCCACGAGCACCCAGGGATGTGCACCCAGCACCACGTGCACGCACACGCAGCTAGAGAAAAGCACCTACCTTTTCACACACTGATGCCTAAGCAAACGCGTGGCCACACACACGCACACATCCGCGAGCGCGCCTACTCCCATCTATTGAGGGAAAGACGGACGAGCAACGTCCTGACAGGCTTGAGGGGAAAAACGTCCGTTGATGGTTGGCGTACTGCACGCCCGCCTACGGGGCTGCAGGGGAATCCACATTTGGAAGGTACTTGAAGATGTGTGCCTGTTCTTGGAGCTCCGCTAGTAGGGTAGCAAAGACACTCGTAGGCAAGTACTGAATGCTGCTCCGTGCTACTTCTCCTCCGCTGGCAAATGCTTCACAGTCGCCCGAGGAAAGACGTTTAACAATCGATCTCCAAGAGAAACGAAACACATGATGCCATAAGGCGAAAGAATAGCAGGGCATCTCTTCACAAGCTTGTCCCTGATGTATAGCTGAGGGCAAACACTTGTGTGCTTGTGGGAGAGCCTGTGTCTTTCCTGGAAGCGTTTGGGAGTTTTGCTCAGACGCGTGTTTCCTCAAGTTCAAGAATCAAGATCTAGGATACCTGCAGACAGGTGCCTGTTTGTGTGGAGACAGTCTGTTTGAAACTGTGTTCCTCAGCGCCCGCTCTTTCTCCCCGTCGCTCCACACGCCTGGGAGTCCCTTTCTTTCTCTCCACAAGCACGTGTGTTGACTTCGTCGCACATGTGCATCTGCACAAGCGTTGAGCTCAGCAGAGTGTGTCTCTTGACACTTGATGTGCGTTGGCTGTGTCTGCGTGCTCCAGTGAAGAGAGAAACGGGAAATCATCTTGGTAGAGGCAACAAAGCAAAAGCGAGGCAGGATTGACATCTGCTCAACAGAGACGGATTCCCTGCGCTGACACAGTTCACAGTTACACGAGAAGCAATCTGAGCGGTCCATCGACCGGAGACGTGTTTCCCAAGAGGTCGTTTAGCGAGTGAACAGCAGTGTGCGCGACTTTCAGGAGTGTGCCTGGAAAGTGCCAGAATCACCAGAGCACCTGTGCAAAAGCTGCTGCCTCTGTGACCGCATTGAGGCACGTTCCCGTGTCTGCGAGTATATAGACGGCTCTTTCGCGTTCGCTCCGAGGGAAACGGTCCGCTATTGCTTCTGTGCGTACAGACGCGATTCCCTTGTCTCTTGCGAACACAGGGAACTCTGTGCATCCAAATCTACAGGCTAAGGACGCGTCTGCATATGTTTTGGTGAACAATCGAGTGTGCGTGTTCTGACAGCTGCCTCTATGCAGACGTCTCCACAGAGCCACTTCTGAATGCCCCGCAGCCCAGGACTGAATGGATACACTAACAAGTGCACCGGTGTGAGCAACCACATATGCAGAAGGACGTCTTTCATCTCACAGAAGCGCGAACGTCTTGGCGTTCAAGCACATGGCAGAAACAAGGTGTGAACAGATGAGCTGCTGCTATTTTCTCCGTTCGGCATGCTTCGTTGTAGCTCTCTTGCCGGTCGCCGGCTTAGCGGCTTGCTTTGCGCGACTAGGTCTGGGGAGAGAAGGAGATAGCGCCGGAAACCTTGCCTTTTGCCTTCTTCGGCGCTGGAACCTGGTTGCTGCGCCTTCTCTTTGTCCATGGGCACACACACGATTCCGCAGCGAAAACCATGCAGAAACCTTACCTCGAGCACCCAGGGATGTGCACCCAGCACCACGTGCACGCACACGCAGCTAGAGAAAAGCACCTACCTTTTCACACACTGATGCCTAAGCAAACGCGTGGCCACACACACGCACACATCCGCAAGCGCGCCTACTCCCATCTATTGAGGGAAAGATGGACGAGCAACGTCCTGACAGGCTTGAGGGGAAAAACGTCCGTTGATGGTTGGCGTACTGCACGCCCGCCTACGGGGCTGCAGGGGAATCCACATTTGGAAGGTACCTGAAGATGTGTGCCTGTTCTTGGAGCTCCGCTAGTAGGGTAGCAAAGACACTCGTAGGCAGTACTGAATGCTGCTCCGTGCTACTTCTCCTCCGCTGGCAAATGCTTCACAGTCGCCCGAGGAAAGACGTTTAACAATCGATCTCCAAGAGAAACGAAACACATGATGCCATAAGGCGAAAGAATAGCAGGGCATCTCTTCACAAGCTTGTCCCTGATCTATAGCTGAGGGCAAACACTTGTGTGCTTGTGGGAGAGCCTGTGTCTTTCCTGGAAGCGTTTGGGAGTTTTGCTCAGACGCGTGTTTCCTCAAGTTCAAGAATCAAGATCTAGGATACCTGCAGACAGGTGCCTGTTTGTGTGGAGACAGTCTGTTTGAAACTGTGTTCCTCAGCGCCCGCTCTTTCTCCCCGTCGCTCCACACGCCTGGGAGTCCCTTTCTTTCTCTCCACAAGCACGTGTGTTGACTTCGTCGCACATGTGCATCTGCACAAGCGTTGAGCTCAGCAGAGTGTGTCTCTTGACACTTGATGTGCGTTGGCTGTGTCTGCGTGCTCCAGTGAAGAGAGAAACGGGAAATCATCTTGGTAGAGGCAACAAAGCAAAAGCGAGGCAGGATTGACATCTGCTCAACAGAGACGGATTCCCTGCGCTGACACAGTTCACAGTTACACGAGAAGCAATCTGAGCGGTCCATCGACCGGAGACGTGTTTCCCAAGAGGTCGTTTAGCGAGTGAACAGCAGTGTGCGCGACTTTCAGGAGTGTGCCTGGAAAGTGCCAGAATCACCAGAGCACCTGTGCAAAAGCTGCTGCCTCTGTGACCGCATTGAGGCACGTTCCCGTGTCTGCGAGTATATAGACGGCTCTT
This sequence comes from Patagioenas fasciata, assembly GCF_037038585.1. Classification (NCBI taxonomy): domain Eukaryota; kingdom Metazoa; phylum Chordata; class Aves; order Columbiformes; family Columbidae; genus Patagioenas; species Patagioenas fasciata. Next base: position 11,888,519 of record NC_092522.1, read on the forward strand.
TCGCGTTCGCTCCGAGGGAAACGGTCCGCTATTGCTTCTGTGCGTACAGACGCGATTCCCTTGTCTCTTGCGAACACAGGGAACTCTGTGCATCCAAATCTACAGGCTAAGGACGCGTCTGCATATGTTTTGGTGAACAATCGAGTGTGCGTGTTCTGACAGCTGCCTCTATGCAGACGTCTCCACAGAGCCACTTCTGAATGCCCCGCAGCCCAGGACTGAATGGATACACTAACAAGTGCACCGGTGTGAGCAACCACATATGCAGAAGGACGTCTTTCATCTCACAGAAGCGCGAACGTCTTGGCGTTCAAGCACATGGCAGAAACAAGGTGTGAACAGATGAGCTGCTGCTATTTTCTCCGTTCGGCATGCTTCGTTGTAGCTCTCTTGCCGGTCGCCGGCTTAGCGGCTTGCTTTGAGCGACTAGGTCTGGGGAGAGAAGGAGATAGCGCCGGAAACCTTGCCTTTTGCCTTCTTCGGCGCTGGAACCTGGTTGCTGCGCCTTCTCTTTGTCCATGTGCACACACACGATTCCGCAGCGAAAACCATGCAGAAACCTTACCTCGAGCACCCAGGGATGTGCACCCAGCACCACGTGCACGCACACGCAGCTAGAGAAAAGCACCTACCTTTTCACACACTGATGCCTAAGCAAACGCGTGGCCACACACACGCACACATCCGCAAGCGCGCCTACTCCCATCTATTGAGGGAAAGATGGACGAGCAACGTCCTGACAGGCTTGAGGGGAAAAACGTCCGTTGATGGTTGGCGTACTGCACGCCCGCCTACGGGGCTGCAGGGGAATCCACATTTGGAAGGTACCTGAAGATGTGTGCCTGTTCTTGGAGCTCCGCTAGTAGGGTAGCAAAGACACTCGTAGGCAGTACTGAATGCTGCTCCGTGCTACTTCTCCTCCGCTGGCAAATGCTTCACAGTCGCCCGAGGAAAGACGTTTAACAATCGATCTCCAAGAGAAACGAAACACATGATGCCATAAGGCGAAAGAATAGCAGGGCATCTCTTCACAAGCTTGTCCCTGATCTATAGCTGAGGGCAAACACTTGTGTGCTTGTGGGAGAGCCTGTGTCTTTCCTGGAAGCGTTTGGGAGTTTTGCTCAGACGCGTGTTTCCTCAAGTTCAAGAATCAAGATCTAGGATACCTGCAGACAGGTGCCTGTTTGTGTGGAGACAGTCTGTTTGAAACTGTGTTCCTCAGCGCCCGCTCTTTCTCCCCGTCGCTCCACACGCCTGGGAGTCCCTTTCTTTCTCTCCACAAGCACGTGTGTTGACTTCGTCGCACATGTGCATCTGCACAAGCGTTGAGCTCAGCAGAGTGTGTCTCTTGACACTTGATGTGCGTTGGCTGTGTCTGCGTGCTCCAGTGAAGAGAGAAACGGGAAATCATCTTGGTAGAGGCAACAAAGCAAAAGCGAGGCAGGATTGACATCTGCTCAACAGAGACGGATTCCCTGCGCTGACACAGTTCACAGTTACACGAGAAGCAATCTGAGCGGTCCATCGACCGGAGACGTGTTTCCCAAGAGGTCGTTTAGCGAGTGAACAGCAGTGTGCGCGACTTTCAGGAGTGTGCCTGGAAAGTGCCAGAATCACCAGAGCATCTGTGCAAAAGCTGCTGCCTCTGTGACCGCATTGAGGCACGTTCCCGTGTCTGCGAGTACATAGACGGCTCTTCCGCGTTCACTCCGAGGGAAACGGTCCGCTATTGCTTCTGTGCGTACAGACGCGATTCCCTTGTCTCTTGCGAACACAGGGAACTCTGTGCATCCAAATCTACAGGCTAAGGACGCGTCTGCATATGTTTTGGTGAACAATCGAGTGTGCGTGTTCTGACAGCTGCCTCTATGCAGACGTCTCCACAGAGCCACTTCTGAATGCCCCGCAGCCCAGGACTGAATGGATACACTAACAAGTGCACCGGTGTGAGCAACCACATATGCAGAAGGACGTCTTTCATCTCACAGAAGCACGAACGTCTTGGCGTTCAAGCACATGGCAGAAACAAGGTGTGAACAGATGCGCTGCTGCTATTTTCTCCGTTCGGCATGCTTCGTTGTAGCTCTCTTGCCGGTCGCCGGCTTAGCGGCTTGCTTTGCGCGACTAGGTCTGCGGAGAGAAGGAGATAGCGCCGGAAACCTTGCCTTTTGCCTTCTTCGGCGCTGGAACCTGGTTGCTGCGCCTTCTCTTTGTCCATGTGCACACACACGATTCCTCAGCGAAAACCATGCAGAAACCTTTCCACGAGCACCCAGGGATGTGCACCCAGCACCACGTGCACGCACACGCAGATAGAGAAAAGCACCTACCTTTTCACACACTGATGCCTAAGCAAACGCGTGGCCACACACACGCACACATCCGCGAGCGCGCCTACTCCCATCTATTGAGGGAAAGACGGACGAGCAACGTCCTGACAGGCTTGAGGGGAAAAACGTCCGTTGATGGTTGGCGTACTGCACGCCCGCCTACGGGGCTGCAGGGGAATCCACATTTGGAAGGTACCTGAAGATGTGTGCCTGTTCTTGGAGCTCCGCTAGTAGGGTAGCAAAGACACTCGTAGGCAAGTACTGAATGCTGCTCCGTGCTACTTCTCCTCCGCTGGCAAATGCTTCACAGTCGCCCGAGGAAAGACGTTTAACAATCGATCTCCAAGAGAAACGAAACACATGATGCCATAAGGCGAAAGAATAGCAGGGCATCTCTTCACAAGCTTGTCCCTGATCTATAGCTGAGGGCAAACACTTGTGTGCTTGTGGGAGAGCCTGTGTCTTTCCTGGAAGCGTTTGGGAGTTTTGCTCAGACGCGTGTTTCCTCAAGTTCAAGAATCAAGATCTAGGATACCTGCAGACAGGTGCCTGTTTGTGTGGAGACAGTCTGTTTGAAACTGTGTTCCTCAGCGCCCGCTCTTTCTCCCCGTCGCTCCACACGCCTGGGAGTCCCTTTCTTTCTCTCCACAAGCACGTGTGTTGACTTCGTCGCACATGTGCATCTGCACAAGCGTTGAGCTCAGCAGAGTGTGTCTCTTGACACTTGATGTGCGTTGGCTGTGTCTGCGTGCTCCAGTGAAGAGAGAAACGGGAAATCATCTTGGTAGAGGCAACAAAGCAAAAGCGAGGCAGGATTGACATCTGCTCAACAGAGACGGATTCCCTGCGCTGACACAGTTCACAGTTACACGAGAAGCAATCTGAGCGGTCCATCGACCGGAGACGTGTTTCCCAAGAGGTCGTTTAGCGAGTGAACAGCAGTGTGCGCAACTTTCAGGAGTGTGCCTGGAAAGTGCCAGAATCACCAGAGCATCTGTGCAAAAGCTGCTGCCTCTGTGACCGCATTGAGGCACGTTCCCGTGTCTGCGAGTACATAGACGGCTCTTCCGCGTTCACTCCGAGGGAAACGGTCCGCTATTGCTTCTGTGCGTACAGACGCGATTCCCTTGTCTCTTGCGAACACAGGGAACTCTGTGCATCCAAATCTACAGGCTAAGGACGCGTCTGCATATGTTTTGGTGAACAATCGAGTGTGCGTGTTCTGACAGCTGCCTCTATGCAGACGTCTCCACAGAGCCACTTCTGAATGCCCCGCAGCCCAGGACTGAATGGATACACTAACAAGTGCACCGGTGTGAGCAACCACATATGCAGAAGGACGTCTTTCATCTCACAGAAGCACGAACGTCTTGGCGTTCAAGCACATGGCAGAAACAAGGTGTGAACAGATGCGCTGCTGCTATTTTCTCCGTTCGGCATGCTTCGTTGTAGCTCTCTTGCCGGTCGCCGGCTTAGCGGCTTGCTTTGCGCGACTAGGTCTGCGGAGAGAAGGAGATAGCGCCGGAAACCTTGCCTTTTGCCTTCTTCGGCGCTGGAACCTGGTTGCTGCGCCTTCTCTTTGTCCATGTGCACACACACGATTCCTCAGCGAAAACCATGCAGAAACCTTTCCACGAGCACCCAGGGATGTGCACCCAGCACCACGTGCACGCACACGCAGCTAGAGAAAAGCACCTACCTTTTCACACACTGATGCCTAAGCAAACGCGTGGCCACACACACGCACACATCCGCGAGCGCGCCTACTCCCATCTATTGAGGGAAAGACGGACGAGCAACGTCCTGACAGGCTTGAGGGGAAAAACGTCCGTTGATGGTTGGCGTACTGCACGCCCGCCTACGGGGCTGCAGGGGAATCCACATTTGGAAGGTACTTGAAGATGTGTGCCTGTTCTTGGAGCTCCGCTAGTAGGGTAGCAAAGACACTCGTAGGCAAGTACTGAATGCTGCTCCGTGCTACTTCTCCTCCGCTGGCAAATGCTTCACAGTCGCCCGAGGAAAGACGTTTAACAATCGATCTCCAAGAGAAACGAAACACATGATGCCATAAGGCGAAAGAATAGCAGGGCATCTCTTCACAAGCTTGTCCCTGATCTATAGCTGAGGGCAAACACTTGTGTGCTTGTGGGAGAGCCTGTGTCTTTCCTGGAAGCGTTTGGGAGTTTTGCTCAGACGCGTGTTTCCTCAAGTTCAAGAATCAAGATCTAGGATACCTGCAGACAGGTGCCTGTTTGTGTGGAGACAGTCTGTTTGAAACTGTGTTCCTCAGCGCCCGCTCTTTCTCCCCGTCGCTCCACACGCCTGGGAGTCCCTTTCTTTCTCTCCACAAGCACGTGTGTTGACTTCGTCGCACATGTGCATCTGCACAAGCGTTGAGCTCAGCAGAGTGTGTCTCTTGACACTTGATGTGCGTTGGCTGTGTCTGCGTGCTCCAGTGAAGAGAGAAACGGGAAATCATCTTGGTAGAGGCAACAAAGCAAAAGCGAGGCAGGATTGACATCTGCTCAACAGAGACGGATTCCCTGCGCTGACACAGTTCACAGTTACACGAGAAGCAATCTGAGCGGTCCATCGACCGGAGACGTGTTTCCCAAGAGGTCGTTTAGCGAGTGAACAGCAGTGTGCGCGACTTTCAGGAGTGTGCCTGGAAAGTGCCAGAATCACCAGAGCACCTGTGCAAAAGCTGCTGCCTCTGTGACCGCATTGAGGCACGTTCCCGTGTCTGCGAGTATATAGACGGCTCTTTCGCGTTCACTCCGAGGGAAACGGTCCGCTATTGCTTCTGTGCGTACAGACGCGATTCCCTTGTCTCTTGCGAACACAGGGAACTCTGTGCATCCAAATCTACAGGCTAAGGACGCGTCTGCATATATGTTTTGGTGAACAATCGAGTGTGCGTGTTCTGACAGCTGCCTCTATGCAGACGTCTCCACAGAGCCACTTCTGAATGCCCCGCAGCCCAGGACTGAATGGATACACTAACAAGTGCACCGGTGTGAGCAACCACATATGCAGAAGGACGTCTTTCATCTCACAGAAGCGCGAACGTCTTGGCGTTCAAGCACATGGCAGAAACAAGGTGTGAACAGATGAGCTGCTGCTATTTTCTCCGTTCGGCATGCTTCGTTGTAGCTCTCTTGCCGGTCGCCGGCTTAGCGGCTTGCTTTGCGCGACTAGGTCTGCGGAGTGAAGGAGATAGCGCCGGAAACCTTGCCTTTTGCCTTCTTCGGCGCTGGAACCTGGTTGCTGCGCCTTCTCTTTGTCCATGTGCACACACACGATTCCTCAGCGAAAACCATGCAGAAACCTTACCTCGAGCACCCAGGGATGTGCACCCAGCACCACGTGCACGCACACGCAGCTAGAGAAAAGCACCTACCTTTTCACACACTGATGCCTAAGCAAACGCGTGGCCACACACACGCACACATCCGCAAGCGCGCCTACTCCCATCTATTGAGGGAAAGACGGACGAGCAACGTCCTGACAGGCTTGAGGGGAAAAACGTCCGTTGATGGTTGGCGTACTGCACGCCCGCCTACGGGGCTGCAGGGGAATCCACATTTGGAAGGTACCTGAAGATGTGTGCCTGTTCTTGGAGCTCCGCTAGTAGGGTAGCAAAGACACTCGTAGGCAGTACTGAATGCTGCTCCGTGCTACTTCTCCTCCGCTGGCAAATGCTTCACAGTCGCCCGAGGAAAGACGTTTAACAATCGATCTCCAAGAGAAACGAAACACATGATGCCATAAGGCGAAAGAATAGCAGGGCATCTCTTCACAAGCTTGTCCCTGATCTATAGCTGAGGGCAAACACTTGTGTGCTTGTGGGAGAGCCTGTGTCTTTCCTGGAAGCGTTTGGGAGTTTTGCTCAGACGCGTGTTTCTTCAAGTTCAAGAATCAAGATCTAGGATACCTGCAGACAGGTGCCTGTTTGTGTGGAGACAGTCTGTTTGAAACTGTGTTCCTCAGCGCCCGCTCTTTCTCCCCGTCGCTCCACACGCCTGGGAGTCCCTTTCTTTCTCTCCACAAGCACGTGTGTTGACTTCGTCGCACATGTGCATCTGCACAAGCGTTGAGCTCAGCAGAGTGTGTCTCTTGACACTTGATGTGCGTTGGCTGTGTCTGCGTGCTCCAGTGAAGAGAGAAACGGGAAATCATCTTGGTAGAGGCAACAAAGCAAAAGCGAGGCAGGATTGACATCTGCTCAACAGAGACGGATTCCCTGCGCTGACACAGTTCACAGTTACACGAGAAGCAATCTGAGCGGTCCATCGACCGGAGACGTGTTTCCCAAGAGGTCGTTTAGCGAGTGAACAGCAGTGTGCGCGACTTTCAGGAGTGTGCCTGGAAAGTGCCAGAATCACCAGAGCATCTGTGCAAAAGCTGCTGCCTCTGTGACCGCATTGAGGCACGTTCCCGTGTCTGCGAGTACATAGACGGCTCTTCCGCGTTCACTCCGAGGGAAACGGTCCGCTATTGCTTCTGTGCGTACAGACGCGATTCCCTTGTCTCTTGCGAACACAGGGAACTCTGTGCATCCAAATCTACAGGCTAAGGACGCGTCTGCATATGTTTTGGTGAACAATCGAGTGTGCGTGTTCTGACAGCTGCCTCTATGCAGACGTCTCCACAGAGCCACTTCTGAATGCCCCGCAGCCCAGGACTGAATGGATACACTAACAAGTGCACCGGTGTGAGCAACCACATATGCAGAAGGACGTCTTTCATCTCACAGAAGCACGAACGTCTTGGCGTTCAAGCACATGGCAGAAACAAGGTGTGAACAGATGCGCTGCTGCTATTTTCTCCGTTCGGCATGCTTCGTTGTAGCTCTCTTGCCGGTCGCCGGCTTAGCGGCTTGCTTTGCGCGACTAGGTCTGCGGAGAGAAGGAGATAGCGCCGGAAACCTTGCCTTTTGCCTTCTTCGGCGCTGGAACCTGGTTGCTGCGCCTTCTCTTTGTCCATGTGCACACACACGATTCCTCAGCGAAAACCATGCAGAAACCTTTCCACGAGCACCCAGGGATGTGCACCCAGCACCACGTGCACGCACACGCAGCTAGAGAAAAGCACCTACCTTTTCACACACTGATGCCTAAGCAAACGCGTGGCCACACACACGCACACATCCGCAAGCGCGCCTACTCCCATCTATTGAGGGAAAGACGGACGAGCAACGTCCTGACAGGCTTGAGGGGAAAAACGTCCGTTGATGGTTGGCGTACTGCACGCCCGCCTACGGGGCTGCAGGGGAATCCACATTTGGAAGGTACCTGAAGATGTGTGCCTGTTCTTGGAGCTCCGCTAGTAGGGTAGCAAAGACACTCGTAGGCAGTACTGAATGCTGCTCCGTGCTACTTCTCCTCCGCTGGCAAATGCTTCACAGTCGCCCGAGGAAAGACGTTTAACAATCGATCTCCAAGAGAAACGAAACACATGATGCCATAAGGCGAAAGAATAGCAGGGCATCTCTTCACAAGCTTGTCCCTGATCTATAGCTGAGGGCAAACACTTGTGTGCTTGTGGGAGAGCCTGTGTCTTTCCTGGAAGCGTTTGGGAGTTTTGCTCAGACGCGTGTTTCTTCAAGTTCAAGAATCAAGATCTAGGATACCTGCAGACAGGTGCCTGTTTGTGTGGAGACAGTCTGTTTGAAACTGTGTTCCTCAGCGCCCGCTCTTTCTCCCCGTCGCTCCACACGCCTGGGAGTCCCTTTCTTTCTCTCCACAAGCACGTGTGTTGACTTCGTCGCACATGTGCATCTGCACAAGCGTTGAGCTCAGCAGAGTGTGTCTCTTGACACTTGATGTGCGTTGGCTGTGTCTGCGTGCTCCAGTGAAGAGAGAAACGGGAAATCATCTTGGTAGAGGCAACAAAGCAAAAGCGAGGCAGGATTGACATCTGCTCAACAGAGACGGATTCCCTGCGCTGACACAGTTCACAGTTACACGAGAAGCAATCTGAGCGGTCCATCGACCGGAGACGTGTTTCCCAAGAGGTCGTTTAGCGAGTGAACAGCAGTGTGCGCGACTTTCAGGAGTGTGCCTGGAAAGTGCCAGAATCACCAGAGCATCTGTGCAAAAGCTGCTGCCTCTGTGACCGCATTGAGGCACGTTCCCGTGTCTCCGAGTACATAGACGGCTCTTTCGCGTTCACTCCGAGGGAAACGGTCCGCTATTGCTTCTGTGCGTACAGACGCGATTCCCTTGTCTCTTGCGAACACAGGGAACTCTGTGCATCCAAATCTACAGGCTAAGGACGTGTCTGCATATGTTTTGGTGAACAATCGAGTGTGCGTGTTCTGACAGCTGCCTCTATGCAGACGTCTCCACAGAGCCACTTCTGAATGCCCCGCAGCCCAGGACTGAATGGATACACTAACAAGTGCACCGGTGTGAGCAACCACATATGCAGAAGGACGTCTTTCATCTCACAGAAGCACGAACGTCTTGGCGTTCAAGCACATGGCAGAAACAAGGTGTGAACAGATGCGCTGCTGCTATTTTCTCCGTTCGGCATGCTTCGTTGTAGCTCTCTTGCCGGTCGCCGGCTTAGCGGCTTGCTTTGCGCGACTAGGTCTGCGGAGAGAAGGAGATAGCGCCGGAAACCTTGCCTTTTGCCTTCTTCGGCGCTGGAACCTGGTTGCTGCGCCTTCTCTTTGTCCATGTGCACACACACGATTCCTCAGCGAAAACCATGCAGAAACCTTTCCACGAGCACCCAGGGATGTGCACCCAGCACCACGTGCACACACACGCAGCTAGAGAAAAGCACCTACCTTTTCACACACTGATGCCTAAGCAAACGCGTGGCCACACACACGCACACATCCGCGAGCGCGCCTACTCCCATCTATTGAGGGAAAGACGGACGAGCAACGTCCTGACAGGCTTGAGGGGAAAAACGTCCGTTGATGGTTGGCGTACTGCACGCCCGCCTACGGGGCTGCAGGGGAATCCACATTTGGAAGGTACCTGAAGATGTGTGCCTGTTCTTGGAGCTCCGCTAGTAGGGTAGCAAAGACACTCGTAGGCAAGTACTGAATGCTGCTCCGTGCTACTTCTCCTCCGCTGGCAAATGCTTCACAGTCGCCCGAGGAAAGACGTTTAACAATCGATCTCCAAGAGAAACGAAACACATGATGCCATAAGGCGAAAGAATAGCAGGGCATCTCTTCACAAGCTTGTCCCTGATCTATAGCTGAGGGCAAACACTTGTGTGCTTGTGGGAGAGCCTGTGTCTTTCCTGGAAGCGTTTGGGAGTTTTGCTCAGACGCGTGTTTCCTCAAGTTCAAGAATCAAGATCTAGGATACCTGCAGACAGGTGCCTGTTTGTGTGGAGACAGTCTGTTTGAAACTGTGTTCCTCAGCGCCCGCTCTTTCTCCCCGTCGCTCCACACGCCTGGGAGTCCCTTTCTTTCTCTCCACAAGCACGTGTGTTGACTTCGTCGCACATGTGCATCTGCACAAGCGTTGAGCTCAGCAGAGTGTGTCTCTTGACACTTGATGTGCGTTGGCTGTGTCTGCGTGCTCCAGTGAAGAGAGAAACGGGAAATCATCTTGGTAGAGGCAACAAAGCAAAAGCGAGGCAGGATTGACATCTGCTCAACAGAGACGGATTCCCTGCGCTGACACAGTTCACAGTTACACGAGAAGCAATCTGAGCGGTCCATCGACCGGAGACGTGTTTCCCAAGAGGTCGTTTAGCGAGTGAACAGCAGTGTGCGCGACTTTCAGGAGTGTGCGTGGAAAGTGCCAGAATCACCAGAGCATCTGTGCAAAAGCTGCTGCCTCTGTGACCGCATTGAGGCACGTTCCCGTGTCTCCGAGTACATAGACGGCTCTTTCGCGTTCGCTCCGAGGGAAACGGTCCGCTATTGCTTCTGTGCGTACAGACGCGATTCCCTTGTCTCTTGCGAACACAGGGAACTCTGTGCATCCAAATCTACAGGCTAAGGACGCGTCTGCATATGTTTTGGTGAACAATCGAGTGTGCGTGTTCTGACAGCTGCCTCTATGCAGACGTCTCCACAGAGCCACTTCTGAATGCCCCGCAGCCCAGGACTGAATGGATACACTAACAAGTGCACCGGTGTGAGCAACCACATATGCAGAAGGACGTCTTTCATCTCACAGAAGCGCGAACGTCTTGGCGTTCAAGCACATGGCAGAAACAAGGTGTGAACAGATGAGCTGCTGCTATTTTCTCCGTTCGGCATGCTTCGTTGTAGCTCTCTTGCCGGTCGCCGGCTTAGCGGCTTGCTTTGCGCGACTAGGTCTGCGGAGAGAAGGAGATAGCGCCGGAAACCTTGCCTTTTGCCTTCTTCGGCGCTGGAACCTGGTTGCTGCGCCTTCTCTTTGTCCATGTGCACACACACGATTCCTCAGCGAAAACCATGCAGAAACCTTACCTCGAGCACCCAGGGATGTGCACCCAGCACCACGTGCACGCACACGCAGCTAGAGAAAAGCACCTACCTTTTCACACACTGATGCCTAAGCAAACGCGTGGCCACACACACGCACACATCCGCAAGCGCACCTACTCCCATCTATTGAGGGAAAGACGGACGAGCAACGTCCTGACAGGCTTGAGGGGAAAAACGTCCGTTGATGGTTGGCGTACTGCACGCCCGCCTACGGGGCTGCAGGGGAATCCACATTTGGAAGGTACCTGAAGATGTGTGCCTGTTCTTGGAGCTCCGCTAGTAGGGTAGCAAAGACACTCGTAGGCAGTACTGAATGCTGCTCCGTGCTACTTCTCCTCCGCTGGCAAATGCTTCACAGTCGCCCGAGGAAAGACGTTTAACAATCGATCTCCAAGAGAAACGAAACACATGATGCCATAAGGCGAAAGAATAGCAGGGCATCTCTTCACAAGCTTGTCCCTGATCTATAGCTGAGGGCAAACACTTGTGTGCTTGTGGGAGAGCCTGTGTCTTTCCTGGAAGCGTTTGGGAGTTTTGCTCAGACGCGTGTTTCTTCAAGTTCAAGAATCAAGATCTAGGATACCTGCAGACAGGTGCCTGTTTGTGTGGAGACAGTCTGTTTGAAACTGTGTTCCTCAGCGCCCGCTCTTTCTCCCCGTCACTCCACACGCCTGGGAGTCCCTTTCTTTCTCTCCACAAGCACGTGTGTTGACTTCGTCGCACATGTGCATCTGCACAAGCGTTGAGCTCAGCAGAGTGTGTCTCTTGACACTTGATGTGCGTTGGCTGTGTCTGCGTGCTCCAGTGAAGAGAGAAACGGGAAATCATCTTGGTAGAGGCAACAAAGCAAAAGCGAGGCAGGATTGACATCTGCTCAACAGAGACGGATTCCCTGCGCTGACACAGTTCACAGTTACACGAGAAGCAATCTGAGCGGTCCATCGACCGGAGACGTGTTTCCCAAGAGGTCGTTTAGCGAGTGAACAGCAGTGTGCGCGACTTTCAGGAGTGTGCCTGGAAAGTGCCAGAATCACCAGAGCATCTGTGCAAAAGCTGCTGCCTCTGTGACCGCATTGAGGCACGTTCCCGTGTCTCTGAGTACATAGACGGCTCTTTCGCGTTCACTCCGAGGGAAACGGTCCGCTATTGCTTCTGTGCGTACAGACGCGATTCCCTTGTCTCTTGCGAACACAGGGAACTCTGTGCATCCAAATCTACAGGCTAAGGACGTGTCTGCATATGTTTTGGTGAACAATCGAGTGTGCGTGTTCTGACAGCTGCCTCTATGCAGACGTCTCCACAGAGCCACTTCTGAATGCCCCGCAGCCCAGGACTGAATGGATACACTAACAAGTGCACCGGTGTGAGCAACCACATATGCAGAAGGACGTCTTTCATCTCACAGAAGCACGAACGTCTTGGCGTTCAAGCACATGGCAGAAACAAGGTGTGAACAGATGCGCTGCTGCTATTTTCTCCGTTCGGCATGCTTCGTTGTAGCTCTCTTGCCGGTCGCCGGCTTAGCGGCTTGCTTTGCGCGACTAGGTCTGTGGAGAGAAGGAGATAGCGCCGGAAACCTTGCCTTTTGCCTTCTTCGGCGCTGGAACCTGGTTGCTGCGCCTTCTCTTTGTCCATGTGCACACACACGATTCCTCAGCGAAAACCATGCAGAAACCTTTCCACGAGCACCCAGGGATGTGCACCCAGCACCACGTGCACGCACACGCAGATAGAGAAAAGCACCTACCTTTTCACACACTGATGCCTAAGCAAACGCGTGGCCACACACACGCACACATCCGCAAGCGCGCCTACTCCCATCTATTGAGGGAAAGACGGACGAGCAACGTCCTGACAGGCTTGAGGGGAAAAACGTCCGTTGATGGTTGGCGTACTGCACGCCCGCCTACGGGGCTGCAGGGGAATCCACATTTGGAAGGTACCTGAAGATGTGTGCCTGTTCTTGGAGCTCCGCTAGTAGGGTAGCAAAGACACTCGTAGGCAAGTACTGAATGCTGCTCCGTGCTACTTCTCCTCCGCTGGCAAATGCTTCACAGTCGCCCGAGGAAAGACGTTTAACAATCGATCTCCAAGAGAAACGAAACACATGATGCCATAAGGCGAAAGAATAGCAGGGCATCTCTTCACAAGCTTGTCCCTGATCTATAGCTGAGGGCAAACACTTGTGTGCTTGTGGGAGAGCCTGTGTCTTTCCTGGAAGCGTTTGGGAGTTTTGCTCAGACGCGTGTTTCCTCAAGTTCAAGAATCAAGATCTAGGATACCTGCAGACAGGTGCCTGTTTGTGTGGAGACAGTCTGTTTGAAACTGTGTTCCTCAGCGCCCGCTCTTTCTCCCCGTCGCTCCACACGCCTGGGAGTCCCTTTCTTTCTCTCCACAAGCACGTGTGTTGACTTCGTCGCACATGTGCATCTGCACAAGCGTTGAGCTCAGCAGAGCGTGTCTCTTGACACTTGATGTGCGTTGGCTGTGTCTGCGTGCTCCAGTGAAGAGAGAAACGGGAAATCATCTTGGTAGAGGCAACAAAGCAAAAGCGAGGCAGGATTGACATCTGCTCAACAGAGACGGATTCCCTGCGCTGACACAGTTCACAGTTACACGAGAAGCAATCTGAGCGGTCCATCGACCGGAGACGTGTTTCCCAAGAGGTCGTTTAGCGAGTGAACAGCAGTGTGCGCGACTTTCAGGAGTGTGCGTGGAAAGTGCCAGAATCACCAGAGCATCTGTGCAAAAGCTGCTGCCTCTGTGACCGCATTGAGGCACGTTCCCGTGTCTGCGAGTACATAGACGGCTCTTTCGCGTTCACTCCGAGGGAAACGGTCCGCTATTGCTTCTGTGCGTACAGACGCGATTCCCTTGTCTCTTGCGAACACAGGGAACTCTGTGCATCCAAATCTACAGGCTAAGGACGTGTCTGCATATGTTTTGGTGAACAATCGAGTGTGCGTGTTCTGACAGCTGCCTCTATGCAGACGTCTCCACAGAGCCACTTCTGAATGCCCCGCAGCCCAGGACTGAATGGATACACTAACAAGTGCACCGGTGTGAGCAACCACATATGCAGAAGGACGTCTTTCATCTCACAGAAGCACGAACGTCTTGGCGTTCAAGCACATGGCAGAAACAAGGTGTGAACAGATGCGCTGCTGCTATTTTCTCCGTTCGGCATGCTTCGTTGTAGCTCTCTTGCCGGTCGCCGGCTTAGCGGCTTGCTTTGCGCGACTAGGTCTGCGGAGAGAAGGAGATAGCGCCGGAAACCTTGCCTTTTGCCTTCTTCGGCGCTGGAACCTGGTTGCTGCGCCTTCTCTTTGTCCATGTGCACACACACGATTCCTCAGCGAAAACCATGCAGAAACCTTACCTCGAGCACCCAGGGATGTGCACCCAGCACCACGTGCACGCACACGCAGCTAGAGAAAAGCACCTACCTTTTCACACACTGATGCCTAAGCAAACGCGTGGCCACACACACGCACACATCCGCAAGCGCGCCTACTCCCATCTATTGAGGGAAAGACGGACGAGCAACGTCCTGACAGGCTTGAGGGGAAAAACGTCCGTTGATGGTTGGCGTACTGCACGCCCGCCTACGGGGCTGCAGGGGAATCCACATTTGGAAGGTACCTGAAGATGTGTGCCTGTTCTTGGAGCTCCGCTAGTAGGGTAGCAAAGACACTCGTAGGCAAGTACTGAATGCTGCTCCGTGCTACTTCTCCTCCGCTGGCAAATGCTTCACAGTCGCCCGAGGAAAGACGTTTAACAATCGATCTCCAAGAGAAACGAAACACATGATGCCATAAGGCGAAAGAATAGCAGGGCATCTCTTCACAAGCTTGTCCCTGATCTATAGCTGAGGGCAAACACTTGTGTGCTTGTGGGAGAGCCTGTGTCTTTCCTGGAAGCGTTTGGGAGTTTTGCTCAGACGCGTGTTTCCTCAAGTTCAAGAATCAAGATCTAGGATACCTGCAGACAGGTGCCTGTTTGTGTGGAGACAGTCTGTTTGAAACTGTGTTCCTCAGCGCCCGCTCTTTCTCCCCGTCGCTCCACACGCCTGGGAGTCCCTTTCTTTCTCTCCACAAGCACGTGTGTTGACTTCGTCGCACATGTGCATCTGCACAAGCGTTGAGCTCAGCAGAGTGTGTCTCTTGACACTTGATGTGCGTTGGCTGTGTCTGCGTGCTCCAGTGAAGAGAGAAACGGGAAATCATCTTGGTAGAGGCAACAAAGCAAAAGCGAGGCAGGATTGACATCTGCTCAACAGAGACGGATTCCCTGCGCTGACACAGTTCACAGTTACACGAGAAGCAATCTGAGCGGTCCATCGACCGGAGACGTGTTTCCCAAGAGGTCGTTTAGCGAGTGAACAGCAGTGTGCGCGACTTTCAGGAGTGTGCCTGGAAAGTGCCAGAATCACCAGAGCACCTGTGCAAAAGCTGCTGCCTCTGTGACCGCATTGAGGCACGTTCCCGTGTCTCCGAGTATATAGACGGCTCTTTCGCGTTCACTCCGAGGGAAACGGTCCGCTATTGCTTCTGTGCGTACAGACGCGATTCCCTTGTCTCTTGCGAACACAGGGAACTCTGTGCATCCAAATCTACAGGCTAAGGACGCGTCTGCATATATGTTTTGGTGAACAATCGAGTGTGCGTGTTCTGACAGCTGCCTCTATGCAGACGTCTCCACAGAGCCACTTCTGAATGCCCCGCAGCCCAGGACTGAATGGATACACTAACAAGTGCACCGGTGTGAGCAACCACATATGCAGAAGGACGTCTTTCATCTCACAGAAGCGCGAACGTCTTGGCGTTCAAGCACATGGCAGAAACAAGGTGTGAACAGATGAGCTGCTGCTATTTTCTCCGTTCGGCATGCTTCGTTGTAGCTCTCTTGCCGGTCGCCGGCTTAGCGGCTTGCTTTGCGCGACTAGGTCTGCGGAGAGAAGGAGATAGCGCCGGAAACCTTGCCTTTTGCCTTCTTCGGCGCTGGAACCTGGTTGCTGCGCCTTCTCTTTGTCCATGTGCACACACACGATTCCTCAGCGAAAACCATGCAGAAACCTTACCTCGAGCACCCAGGGATGTGCACCCAGCACCACGTGCACGCACACGCAGCTAGAGAAAAGCACCTACCTTTTCACACACTGATGCCTAAGCAAACGCGTGGCCACACACACGCACACATCCGCAAGCGCGCCTACTCCCATCTATTGAGGGAAAGACGGACGAGCAACGTCCTGACAGGCTTGAGGGGAAAAACGTCCGTTGATGGTTGGCGTACTGCACGCCCGCCTACGGGGCTGCAGGGGAATCCACATTTGGAAGGTACCTGAAGATGTGTGCCTGTTCTTGGAGCTCCGCTAGTAGGGTAGCAAAGACACTCGTAGGCAGTACTGAATGCTGCTCCGTGCTACTTCTCCTCCGCTGGCAAATGCTTCACAGTCGCCCGAGGAAAGACGTTTAACAATCGATCTCCAAGAGAAACGAAACACATGATGCCATAAGGCGAAAGAATAGCAGGGCATCTCTTCACAAGCTTGTCCCTGATCTATAGCTGAGGGCAAACACTTGTGTGCTTGTGGGAGAGCCTGTGTCTTTCCTGGAAGCGTTTGGGAGTTTTGCTCAGACGCGTGTTTCTTCAAGTTCAAGAATCAAGATCTAGGATACCTGCAGACAGGTGCCTGTTTGTGTGGAGACAGTCTGTTTGAAACTGTGTTCCTCAGCGCCCGCTCTTTCTCCCCGTCGCTCCACACGCCTGGGAGTCCCTTTCTTTCTCTCCACAAGCACGTGTGTTGACTTCGTCGCACATGTGCATCTGCACAAGCGTTGAGCTCAGCAGAGTGTGTCTCTTGACACTTGATGTGCGTTGGCTGTGTCTGCGTGCTCCAGTGAAGAGAGAAACGGGAAATCATCTTGGTAGAGGCAACAAAGCAAAAGCGAGGCAGGATTGACATCTGCTCAACAGAGACGGATTCCCTGCGCTGACACAGTTCACAGTTACACGAGAAGCAATCTGAGCGGTCCATCGACCGGAGACGTGTTTCCCAAGAGGTCGTTTAGCGAGTGAACAGCAGTGTGCGCGACTTTCAGGAGTGTGCCTGGAAAGTGCCAGAATCACCAGAGCATCTGTGCAAAAGCTGCTGCCTCTGTGACCGCATTGAGGCACGTTCCCGTGTCTGCGAGTACATAGACGGCTCTTTCGCGTTCACTCCGAGGGAAACGGTCCGCTATTGCTTCTGTGCGTACAGACGCGATTCCCTTGTCTCTTGCGAACACAGGGAACTCTGTGCATCCAAATCTACAGGCTAAGGACCTGTCTGCATATGTTTTGATGAACAATCGAGTGTGCGTGTTCTGACAGCTGCCTCTATGCAGACGTCTCCACAGAGCCACTTCTGAATGCCCCGCAGCCCAGGACTGAATGGATACACTAACAAGTGCACCGGTGTGAGCAACCACATATGCAGAAGGACGTCTTTCATCTCACAGAAGCACGAACGTCTTGGCGTTCAAGCACATGGCAGAAACAAGGTGTGAACAGATGCGCTGCTGCTATTTTCTCCGTTCGGCATGCTTCGTTGTAGCTCTCTTGCCGGTCGCCGGCTTAGCGGCTTGCTTTGCGCGACTAGGTCTGCGGAGAGAAGGAGATAGCGCCGGAAACCTTGCCTTTTGCCTTCTTCGGCGCTGGAACCTGGTTGCTGCGCCTTCTCTTTGTCCATGTGCACACACACGATTCCTCAGCGAAAACCATGCAGAAACCTTTCCACGAGCACCCAGGGATGTGCACCCAGCACCACGTGCACGCACACGCAGCTAGAGAAAAGCACCTACCTTTTCACACACTGATGCCTAAGCAAACGCGTGGCCACACACACGCACACATCCGCAAGCGCGCCTACTCCCATCTATTGAGGGAAAGACGGACGAGCAACGTCCTGACAGGCTTGAGGGGAAAAACGTCCGTTGATGGTTGGCGTACTGCACGCCCGCCTACGGGGCTGCAGGGGAATCCACATTTGGAAGGTACCTGAAGATGTGTGCCTGTTCTTGGAGCTCCGCTAGTAGGGTAGCAAAGACACTCGTAGGCAAGTACTGAATGCTGCTCCGTGCTACTTCTCCTCCGCTGGCAAATGCTTCACAGTCGCCCGAGGAAAGACGTTTAACAATCGATCTCCAAGAGAAACGAAACACATGATGCCATAAGGCGAAAGAATAGCAGGGCATCTCTTCACAAGCTTGTCCCTGATCTATAGCTGAGGGCAAACACTTGTGTGCTTGTGGGAGAGCCTGTGTCTTTCCTGGAAGCGTTTGGGAGTTTTGCTCAGACGCGTGTTTCCTCAAGTTCAAGAATCAAGATCTAGGATACCTGCAGACAGGTGCCTGTTTGTGTGGAGACAGTCTGTTTGAAACTGTGTTCCTCAGCGCCCGCTCTTTCTCCCCGTCGCTCCACACGCCTGGGAGTCCCTTTCTTTCTCTCCACAAGCACGTGTGTTGACTTCGTCGCACATGTGCATCTGCACAAGCGTTGAGCTCAGCAGAGTGTGTCTCTTGACACTTGATGTGCGTTGGCTGTGTCTGCGTGCTCCAGTGAAGAGAGAAACGGGAAATCATCTTGGTAGAGGCAACAAAGCAAAAGCGAGGCAGGATTGACATCTGCTCAACAGAGACGGATTCCCTGCGCTGACACAGTTCACAGTTACACGAGAAGCAATCTGAGCGGTCCATCGACCGGAGACGTGTTTCCCAAGAGGTCGTTTAGCGAGTGAACAGCAGTGTGCGCGACTTTCAGGAGTGTGCCTGGAAAGTGCCAGAATCACCAGAGCACCTGTGCAAAAGCTGCTGCCTCTGTGACCGCATTGAGGCACGTTCCCGTGTCTGCGAGTATATAGACGGCTCTTTCGCGTTCACTCCGAGGGAAACGGTCCGCTATTGCTTCTGTGCGTACAGACGCGATTCCCTTGTCTCTTGCGAACACAGGGAACTCTGTGCATCCAAATCTACAGGCTAAGGACGCGTCTGCATATATGTTTTGGTGAACAATCGAGTGTGCGTGTTCTGACAGCTGCCTCTATGCAGACGTCTCCACAGAGCCACTTCTGAATGCCCCGCAGCCCAGGACTGAATGGATACACTAACAAGTGCACCGGTGTGAGCAACCACATATGCAGAAGGACGTCTTTCATCTCACAGAAGCGCGAACGTCTTGGCGTTCAAGCACATGGCAGAAACAAGGTGTGAACAGATGAGCTGCTGCTATTTTCTCCGTTCGGCATGCTTCGTTGTAGCTCTCTTGCCGGTCGCCGGCTTAGCGGCTTGCTTTGCGCGACTAGGTCTGCGGAGAGAAGGAGATAGCGCCGGAAACCTTGCCTTTTGCCTTCTTCGGCGCTGGAACCTGGTTGCTGCGCCTTCTCTTTGTCCATGTGCACACACACGATTCCTCAGCGAAAACCATGCAGAAACCTTACCTCGAGCACCCAGGGATGTGCACCCAGCACCACGTGCACGCACACGCAGCTAGAGAAAAGCACCTACCTTTTCACACACTGATGCCTAAGCAAACGCGTGGCCACACACACGCACACATCCGCAAGCGCGCCTACTCCCATCTATTGAGGGAAAGACGGACGAGCAACGTCCTGACAGGCTTGAGGGGAAAAACGTCCGTTGATGGTTGGCGTACTGCACGCCCGCCTACGGGGCTGCAGGGGAATCCACATTTGGAAGGTACCTGAAGATGTGTGCCTGTTCTTGGAGCTCCGCTAGTAGGGTAGCAAAGACACTCGTAGGCAGTACTGAATGCTGCTCCGTGCTACTTCTCCTCCGCTGGCAAATGCTTCACAGTCGCCCGAGGAAAGACGTTTAACAATCGATCTCCAAGAGAAACGAAACACATGATGCCATAAGGCGAAAGAATAGCAGGGCATCTCTTCACAAGCTTGTCCCTGATCTATAGCTGAGGGCAAACACTTGTGTGCTTGTGGGAGAGCCTGTGTCTTTCCTGGAAGCGTTTGGGAGTTTTGCTCAGACGCGTGTTTCTTCAAGTTCAAGAATCAAGATCTAGGATACCTGCAGACAGGTGCCTGTTTGTGTGGAGACAGTCTGTTTGAAACTGTGTTCCTCAGCGCCCGCTCTTTCTCCCCGTCGCTCCACACGCCTGGGAGTCCCTTTCTTTCTCTCCACAAGCACGTGTGTTGACTTCGTCGCACATGTGCATCTGCACAAGCGTTGAGCTCAGCAGAGTGTGTCTCTTGACACTTGAGGTGCGTTGGCTGTGTCTGCCTGCTCCAGTGAAGAGAGAAACGGGAAATCATCTTGGTAGAGGCAACAAAGCAAAAGCGAGGCAGGATTGACATCTGCTCAACAGAGACGGATTCCCTGCGCTGACACAGTTCACAGTTACACGAGAAGCAATCTGAGCGGTCCATCGACCGGAGACGTGTTTCCCAAGAGGTCGTTTAGCGAGTGAACAGCAGTGTGCGCGACTTTCAGGAGTGTGCGTGGAAAGTGCCAGAATCACCAGAGCATCTGTGCAAAAGCTGCTGCCTCTGTGACCGCATTGAGGCACGTTCCCGTGTCTGCGAGTATATAGACGGCTCTTTCGCGTTCGCTCCGAGGGAAACGGTCCGCTATTGCTTCTGTGCGTACAGACGCGATTCCCTTGTCTCTTGCGAACACAGGGAACTCTGTGCATCCAAATCTACAGGCTAAGGACGCGTCTGCATATGTTTTGGTGAACAATCGAGTGTGCGTGTTCTGACAGCTGCCTCTATGCAGACGTCTCCACAGAGCCACTTCTGAATGCCCCGCAGCCCAGGACTGAATGGATACACTAACAAGTGCACCGGTGTGAGCAACCACATATGCAGAAGGACGTCTTTCATCTCACAGAAGCACGAACGTCTTGGCGTTCAAGCACATGGCAGAAACAAGGTGTGAACAGATGCGCTGCTGCTATTTTCTCCGTTCGGCATGCTTCGTTGTAGCTCTCTTGCCGGTCGCCGGCTTAGCGGCTTGCTTTGCGCGACTAGGTCTGCGGAGAGAAGGAGATAGCGCCGGAAACCTTGCCTTTTGCCTTCTTCGGCGCTGGAACCTGGTTGCTGCGCCTTCTCTTTGTCCATGTGCACACACACGATTCCTCAGCGAAAACCATGCAGAAACCTTTCCACGAGCACCCAGGGATGTGCACCCAGCACCACGTGCACGCACACGCAGCTAGAGAAAAGCACCTACCTTTTCACACACTGATGCCTAAGCAAACGCGTGGCCACACACACGCACACATCCGCAAGCGCGCCTACTCCCATCTATTGAGGGAAAGACGGACGAGCAACGTCCTGACAGGCTTGAGGGGAAAAACGTCCGTTGATGGTTGGCGTACTGCACGCCCGCCTACGGGGCTGCAGGGGAATCCACATTTGGAAGGTACCTGAAGATGTGTGCCTGTTCTTGGAGCTCCGCTAGTAGGGTAGCAAAGACACTCGTAGGCAAGTACTGAATGCTGCTCCGTGCTACTTCTCCTCCGCTGGCAAATGCTTCACAGTCGCCCGAGGAAAGACGTTTAACAATCGATCTCCAAGAGAAACGAAACACATGATGCCATAAGGCGAAAGAATAGCAGGGCATCTCTTCACAAGCTTGTCCCTGATCTATAGCTGAGGGCAAACACTTGTGTGCTTGTGGGAGAGCCTGTGTCTTTCCTGGAAGCGTTTGGGAGTTTTGCTCAGACGCGTGTTTCCTCAAGTTCAAGAATCAAGATCTAGGATACCTGCAGACAGGTGCCTGTTTGTGTGGAGACAGTCTGTTTGAAACTGTGTTCCTCAGCGCCCGCTCTTTCTCCCCGTCGCTCCACACGCCTGGGAGTCCCTTTCTTTCTCTCCACAAGCACGTGTGTTGACTTCGTCGCACATGTGCATCTGCACAAGCGTTGAGCTCAGCAGAGTGTGTCTCTTGACACTTGATGTGCGTTGGCTGTGTCTGCGTGCTCCAGTGAAGAGAGAAACGGGAAATCATCTTGGTAGAGGCAACAAAGCAAAAGCGAGGCAGGATTGACATCTGCTCAACAGAGACGGATTCCCTGCGCTGACACAGTTCACAGTTACACGAGAAGCAATCTGAGCGGTCCATCGACCGGAGACGTGTTTCCCAAGAGGTCGTTTAGCGAGTGAACAGCAGTGTGCGCGACTTTCAGGAGTGTGCCTGGAAAGTGCCAGAATCACCAGAGCACCTGTGCAAAAGCTGCTGCCTCTGTGACCGCATTGAGGCACGTTCCCGTGTCTGCGAGTATATAGACGGCTCTTTCGCGTTCACTCCGAGGGAAACGGTCCGCTATTGCTTCTGTGCGTACAGACGCGATTCCCTTGTCTCTTGCGAACACAGGGAACTCTGTGCATCCAAATCTACAGGCTAAGGACGCGTCTGCATATATGTTTTGGTGAACAATCGAGTGTGCGTGTTCTGACAGCTGCCTCTATGCAGACGTCTCCACAGAGCCACTTCTGAATGCCCCGCAGCCCAGGACTGAATGGATACACTAACAAGTGCACCGGTGTGAGCAACCACATATGCAGAAGGACGTCTTTCATCTCACAGAAGCGCGAACGTCTTGGCGTTCAAGCACATGGCAGAAACAAGGTGTGAACAGATGAGCTGCTGCTATTTTCTCCGTTCGGCATGCTTCGTTGTAGCTCTCTTGCCGGTCGCCGGCTTAGCGGCTTGCTTTGCGCGACTAGGTCTGCGGAGAGAAGGAGATAGCGCCGGAAACCTTGCCTTTTGCCTTCTTCGGCGCTGGAACCTGGTTGCTGCGCCTTCTCTTTGTCCATGTGCACACACACGATTCCTCAGCGAAAACCATGCAGAAACCTTACCTCGAGCACCCAGGGATGTGCACCCAGCACCACGTGCACGCACACGCAGCTAGAGAAAAGCACCTACCTTTTCACACACTGATGCCTAAGCAAACGCGTGGCCACACACACGCACACATCCGCAAGCGCGCCTACTCCCATCTATTGAGGGAAAGACGGACGAGCAACGTCCTGACAGGCTTGAGGGGAAAAACGTCCGTTGATGGTTGGCGTACTGCACGCCCGCCTACGGGGCTGCAGGGGAATCCACATTTGGAAGGTACCTGAAGATGTGTGCCTGTTCTTGGAGCTCCGCTAGTAGGGTAGCAAAGACACTCGTAGGCAGTACTGAATGCTGCTCCGTGCTACTTCTCCTCCGCTGGCAAATGCTTCACAGTCGCCCGAGGAAAGACGTTTAACAATCGATCTCCAAGAGAAACGAAACACATGATGCCATAAGGCGAAAGAATAGCAGGGCATCTCTTCACAAGCTTGTCCCTGATCTATAGCTGAGGGCAAACACTTGTGTGCTTGTGGGAGAGCCTGTGTCTTTCCTGGAAGCGTTTGGGAGTTTTGCTCAGACGCGTGTTTCTTCAAGTTCAAGAATCAAGATCTAGGATACCTGCAGACAGGTGCCTGTTTGTGTGGAGACAGTCTGTTTGAAACTGTGTTCCTCAGCGCCCGCTCTTTCTCCCCGTCGCTCCACACGCCTGGGAGTCCCTTTCTTTCTCTCCACAAGCACGTGTGTTGACTTCGTCGCACATGTGCATCTGCACAAGCGTTGAGCTCAGCAGAGTGTGTCTCTTGACACTTGAGGTGCGTTGGCTGTGTCTGCCTGCTCCAGTGAAGAGAGAAACGGGAAATCATCTTGGTAGAGGCAACAAAGCAAAAGCGAGGCAGGATTGACATCTGCTCAACAGAGACGGATTCCCTGCGCTGACACAGTTCACAGTTACACGAGAAGCAATCTGAGCGGTCCATCGACCGGAGACGTGTTTCCCAAGAGGTCGTTTAGCGAGTGAACAGCAGTGTGCGCGACTTTCAGGAGTGTGCGTGGAAAGTGCCAGAATCACCAGAGCATCTGTGCAAAAGCTGCTGCCTCTGTGACCGCATTGAGGCACGTTCCCGTGTCTCCGAGTACATAGACGGCTCTTTCGCGTTCACTCCGAGGGAAACGGTCCGCTATTGCTTCTGTGCGTACAGACGCGATTCCCTTGTCTCTTGCGAACACAGGGAACTCTGTGCATCCAAATCTACAGGCTAAGGACGTGTCTGCATAGGTTTGATGAACAATCGAGTGTGCGTGTTCTGACAGCTGCCTCTATGCAGACGTCTCCACAGAGCCACTTCTGAATGCCCCGCAGCCCAGGACTGAATGGATACACTAACAAGTGCACCGGTGTGAGCAACCACATATGCAGAAGGACGTCTTTCATCTCACAGAAGCACGAACGTCTTGGCGTTCAAGCACATGGCAGAAACAAGGTGTGAACAGATGCGCTGCTGCTATTTTCTCCGTTCGGCATGCTTCGTTGTAGCTCTCTTGCCGGTCGCCGGCTTAGCGGCTTGCTTTGCGCGACTAGGTCTGCGGAGAGAAGGAGATAGCGCCGGAAACCTTGCCTTTTGCCTTCTTCGGCGCTGGAACCTGGTTGCTGCGCCTTCTCTTTGTCCATGTGCACACACACGATTCCTCAGCGAAAACCATGCAGAAACCTTTCCACGAGCACCCAGGGATGTGCACCCAGCACCACGTGCACGCACACGCAGCTAGAGAAAAGCACCTACCTTTTCACACACTGATGCCTAAGCAAACGCGTGGCCACACACACGCACACATCCGCAAGCGCGCCTACTCCCATCTATTGAGGGAAAGACGGACGAGCAACGTCCTGACAGGCTTGAGGGGAAAAACGTCCGTTGATGGTTGGCGTACTGCACGCCCGCCTACGGGGCTGCAGGGGAATCCACATTTGGAAGGTACCTGAAGATGTGTGCCTGTTCTTGGAGCTCCGCTAGTAGGGTAGCAAAGACACTCGTAGGCAAGTACTGAATGCTGCTCCGTGCTACTTCTCCTCCGCTGGCAAATGCTTCACAGTCGCCCGAGGAAAGACGTTTAACAATCGATCTCCAAGAGAAACGAAACACATGATGCCATAAGGCGAAAGAATAGCAGGGCATCTCTTCACAAGCTTGTCCCTGATGTATAGCTGAGGGCAAACACTTGTGTGCTTGTGGGAGAGCCTGTGTCTTTCCTGGAAGCGTTTGGGAGTTTTGCTCAGACGCGTGTTTCCTCAAGTTCAAGAATCAAGATCTAGGATACCTGCAGACAGGTGCCTGTTTGTGTGGAGACAGTCTGTTTGAAACTGTGTTCCTCAGCGCCCGCTCTTTCTCCCCGTCGCTCCACACGCCTGGGAGTCCCTTTCTTTCTCTCCACAAGCACGTGTGTTGACTTCGTCGCACATGTGCATCTGCACAAGCGTTGAGCTCAGCAGAGTGTGTCTCTTGACACTTGAGGTGCGTTGGCTGTGTCTGCCTGCTCCAGTGAAGAGAGAAACGGGAAATCATCTTGGTAGAGGCAACAAAGCAAAAGCGAGGCAGGATTGACATCTGCTCAACAGAGACGGATTCCCTGCGCTGACACAGTTCACAGTTACACGAGAAGCAATCTGAGCGGTCCATCGACCGGAGACGTGTTTCCCAAGAGGTCGTTTAGCGAGTGAACAGCAGTGTGCGCGACTTTCAGGAGTGTGCCTGGAAAGTGCCAGAATCACCAGAGCACCTGTGCAAAAGCTGCTGCCTCTGTGACCGCATTGAGGCACGTTCCCGTGTCTGCGAGTATATAGACGGCTCTTTCGCGTTCACTCCGAGGGAAACGGTCCGCTATTGCTTCTGTGCGTACAGACGCGATTCCCTTGTCTCTTGCGAACACAGGGAACTCTGTGCATCCAAATCTACAGGCTAAGGACGCGTCTGCATATATGTTTTGGTGAACAATCGAGTGTGCGTGTTCTGACAGCTGCCTCTATGCAGACGTCTCCACAGAGCCACTTCTGAATGCCCCGCAGCCCAGGACTGAATGGATACACTAACAAGTGCACCGGTGTGAGCAACCACATATGCAGAAGGACGTCTTTCATCTCACAGAAGCGCGAACGTCTTGGCGTTCAAGCACATGGCAGAAACAAGGTGTGAACAGATGAGCTGCTGCTATTTTCTCCGTTCGGCATGCTTCGTTGTAGCTCTCTTGCCGGTCGCCGGCTTAGCGGCTTGCTTTGCGCGACTAGGTCTGCGGAGAGAAGGAGATAGCGCCGGAAACCTTGCCTTTTGCCTTCTTCGGCGCTGGAACCTGGTTGCTGCGCCTTCTCTTTGTCCATGTGCACACACACGATTCCTCAGCGAAAACCATGCAGAAACCTTACCTCGAGCACCCAGGGATGTGCACCCAGCACCACGTGCACGCACACGCAGCTAGAGAAAAGCACCTACCTTTTCACACACTGATGCCTAAGCAAACGCGTGGCCACACACACGCACACATCCGCAAGCGCGCCTACTCCCATCTATTGAGGGAAAGACGGACGAGCAACGTCCTGACAGGCTTGAGGGGAAAAACGTCCGTTGATGGTTGGCGTACTGCACGCCCGCCTACGGGGCTGCAGGGGAATCCACATTTGGAAGGTACCTGAAGATGTGTGCCTGTTCTTGGAGCTCCGCTAGTAGGGTAGCAAAGACACTCGTAGGCAGTACTGAATGCTGCTCCGTGCTACTTCTCCTCCGCTGGCAAATGCTTCACAGTCGCCCGAGGAAAGACGTTTAACAATCGATCTCCAAGAGAAACGAAACACATGATGCCATAAGGCGAAAGAATAGCAGGGCATCTCTTCACAAGCTTGTCCCTGATCTATAGCTGAGGGCAAACACTTGTGTGCTTGTGGGAGAGCCTGTGTCTTTCCTGGAAGCGTTTGGGTATTTTGCTCAGACGCGTGTTTCTTCAAGTTCAAGAATCAAGATCTAGGATACCTGCAGACAGGTGCCTGTTTGTGTGGAGACAGTCTGTTTGAAACTGTGTTCCTCAGCGCCCGCTCTTTCTCCCCGTCGCTCCACACGCCTGGGAGTCCCTTTCTTTCTCTCCACAAGCACGTGTGTTGACTTCGTCGCACATGTGCATCTGCACAAGCGTTGAGCTCAGCAGAGTGTGTCTCTTGACACTTGATGTGCGTTGGCTGTGTCTGCGTGCTCCAGTGAAGAGAGAAACGGGAAATCATCTTGGCAGAGGCAACAAAGCAAAAGCGAGGCAGGATTGACATCTGCTCAACAGAGACGGATTCCCTGCGCTGACACAGTTCACAGTTACACGAGAAGCAATCTGAGCGGTCCATCGACCGGAGACGTGTTTCCCAAGAGGTCGTTTAGCGAGTGAACAGCAGTGTGCGCGACTTTCAGGAGTGTGCGTGGAAAGTGCCAGAATCACCAGAGCATCTGTGCAAAAGCTGCTGCCTCTGTGACCGCATTGAGGCACGTTCCCGTGTCTCCGAGTACATAGACGGCTCTTTCGCGTTCACTCCGAGGGAAACGGTCCGCTATTGCTTCTGTGCGTACAGACGCGATTCCCTTGTCTCTTGCGAACACAGGGAACTCTGTGCATCCAAATCTACAGGCTAAGGACGTGTCTGCATATGTTTTGATGAACAATCGAGTGTGCGTGTTCTGACAGCTGCCTCTATGCAGACGTCTCCACAGAGCCACTTCTGAATGCCCCGCAGCCCAGGACTGAATGGATACACTAACAAGTGCACCGGTGTGAGCAACCACATATGCAGAAGGACGTCTTTCATCTCACAGAAGCACGAACGTCTTGGCGTTCAAGCACATGGCAGAAACAAGGTGTGAACAGATGCGCTGCTGCTATTTTCTCCGTTCGGCATGCTTCGTTGTAGCTCTCTTGCCGGTCGCCGGCTTAGCGGCTTGCTTTGCGCGACTAGGTCTGCGGAGAGAAGGAGATAGCGCCGGAAACCTTGCCTTTTGCCTTCTTCGGCGCTGGAACCTGGTTGCTGCGCCTTCTCTTTGTCCATGTGCACACACACGATTCCTCAGCGAAAACCATGCAGAAACCTTTCCACGAGCACCCAGGGATGTGCACCCAGCACCACGTGCACGCACACGCAGCTAGAGAAAAGCACCTACCTTTTCACACACTGATGCCTAAGCAAACGCGTGGCCACACACACGCACACATCCGCAAGCGCGCCTACTCCCATCTATTGAGGGAAAGACGGACGAGCAACGTCCTGACAGGCTTGAGGGGAAAAACGTCCGTTGATGGTTGGCGTACTGCACGCCCGCCTACGGGGCTGCAGGGGAATCCACATTTGGAAGGTACCTGAAGATGTGTGCCTGTTCTTGGAGCTCCGCTAGTAGGGTAGCAAAGACACTCGTAGGCAAGTACTGAATGCTGCTCCGTGCTACTTCTCCTCCGCTGGCAAATGCTTCACATTCGCCCGAGGAAAGACGTTTAACAATCGATCTCCAAGAGAAACGAAACACATGATGCCATAAGGCGAAAGAATAGCAGGGCATCTCTTCACAAGCTTGTCCCTGATCTATAGCTGAGGGCAAACACTTGTGTGCTTGTGGGAGAGCGTGTGTCTTTCCTGGAAGCGTTTGGGAGTTTTGCTCAGACGCGTGTTTCCTCAAGTTCAAGAATCAAGATCTAGGATACCTGCAGACAGGTGCCTGTTTGTGTGGAGACAGTCTGTTTGAAACTGTGTTCCTCAGCGCCCGCTCTTTCTCCCCGTCGCTCCACACGCCTGGGAGTCCCTTTCTTTCTCTCCACAAGCACGTGTGTTGACTTCGTCGCACATGTGCATCTGCACAAGCGTTGAGCTCAGCAGAGCGTGTCTCTTGACACTTGATGTGCGTTGGCTGTGTCTGCGTGCTCCAGTGAAGAGAGAAACGGGAAATCATCTTGGTAGAGGCAACAAAGCAAAAGCGAGGCAGGATTGACATCTGCTCAACAGAGACGGATTCCCTGCGCTGACACAGTTCACAGTTACACGAGAAGCAATCTGAGCGGTCCATCGACCGGAGACGTGTTTCCCAAGAGGTCGTTTAGCGAGTGAACAGCAGTGTGCGCGACTTTCAGGAGTGTGCCTGGAAAGTGCCAGAATCACCAGAGCATCTGTGCAAAAGCTGCTGCCTCTGTGACCGCATTGAGGCACGTTCCCGTGTCTCCGAGTACATAGACGGCTCTTTCGCATTCACTCCGAGGGAAACGGTCCGCTATTGCTTCTGTGCGTACAGACGCGATTCCCTTGTCTCTTGCGAACACAGGGAACTCTGTGCATCCAAATCTACAGGCTAAGGACGTGTCTGCATATGTTTTGGTGAACAATCGAGTGTGCGTGTTCTGACAGCTGCCTCTATGCAGACGTCTCCACAGAGCCACTTCTGAATGCCCCGCAGCCCAGGACTGAATGGATACACTAACAAGTGCACCGGTGTGAGCAACCACATATGCAGAAGGACGTCTTTCATCTCACAGAAGCACGAACGTCTTGGCGTTCAAGCACATGGCAGAAACAAGGTGTGAACAGATGCGCTGCTGCTATTTTCTCCGTTCGGCATGCTTCGTTGTAGCTCTCTTGCCGGTCGCCGGCTTAGCGGCTTGCTTTGCGCGACTAGGTCTGCGGAGAGAAGGAGATAGCGCCGGAAACCTTGCCTTTTGCCTTCTTCGGCGCTGGAACCTGGTTGCTGCGCCTTCTCTTTGTCCATGTGCACACACACGATTCCTCAGCGAAAACCATGCAGAAACCTTTCCACGAGCACCCAGGGATGTGCACCCAGCACCACGTGCACGCACACGCAGCTAGAGAAAAGCACCTACCTTTTCACACACTGATGCCTAAGCAAACGCGTGGCCACACACACGCACACATCCGCAAGCGCGCCTACTCCCATCTATTGAGGGAAAGACGGACGAGCAACGTCCTGACAGGCTTGAGGGGAAAAACGTCCGTTGATGGTTGGCGTACTGCACGCCCGCCTACGGGGCTGCAGGGGAATCCACATTTGGAAGGTACCTGAAGATGTGTGCCTGTTCTTGGAGCTCCGCTAGTAGGGTAGCAAAGACACTCGTAGGCAAGTACTGAATGCTGCTCCGTGCTACTTCTCCTCCGCTGGCAAATGCTTCACAGTCGCCCGAGGAAAGACGTTTAACAATCGATCTCCAAGAGAAACGAAACACATGATGCCATAAGGCGAAAGAATAGCAGGGCATCTCTTCACAAGCTTGTCCCTGATCTATAGCTGAGGGCAAACACTTGTGTGCTTGTGGGAGAGCCTGTGTCTTTCCTGGAAGCGTTTGGGAGTTTTGCTCAGACGCGTGTTTCTTCAAGTTCAAGAATCAAGATCTAGGATACCTGCAGACAGGTGCCTGTTTGTGTGGAGACAGTCTGTTTGAAACTGTGTTCCTCAGCGCCCGCTCTTTCTCCCCGTCGCTCCACACGCCTGGGAGTCCCTTTCTTTCTCTCCACAAGCACGTGTGTTGACTTCGTCGCACATGTCCATCTGCACAAGCGTTGAGCTCAGCAGAGTGTGTCTCTTGACACTTGATGTGCGTTGGCTGTGTCTGCGTGCTCCAGTGAAGAGAGAAACGGGAAATCATCTTGGTAGAGGCAACAAAGCAAAAGCGAGGCAGGATTGACATCTGCTCAACAGAGACGGATTCCCTGCGCTGACACAGTTCACAGTTACACGAGAAGCAATCTGAGCGGTCCATCGACCGGAGACGTGTTTCCCAAGAGGTCGTTTAGCGAGTGAACAGCAGTGTGCGCGACTTTCAGGAGTGTGCCTGGAAAGTGCCAGAATCACCAGAGCATCTGTGCAAAAGCTGCTGCCTCTGTGACCGCATTGAGGCACGTTCCCGTGTCTGCGAGTACATAGACGGCTCTTTCGCGTTCACTCCGAGGGAAACGGTCCGCTATTGCTTCTGTGCGTACAGACGCGATTCCCTTGTCTCTTGCGAACACAGGGAACTCTGTGCATCCAAATCTACAGGCTAAGGACGTGTCTGCATATGTTTTGGTGAACAATCGAGTGTGCGTGTTCTGACAGCTGCCTCTATGCAGACGTCTCCACAGAGCCACTTCTGAATGCCCCGCAGCCCAGGACTGAATGGATACACTAACAAGTGCACCGGTGTGAGCAACCACATATGCAGAAGGACGTCTTTCATCTCACAGAAGCACGAACGTCTTGGCGTTCAAGCACATGGCAGAAACAAGGTGTGAACAGATGCGCTGCTGCTATTTTCTCCGTTCGGCATGCTTCGTTGTAGCTCTCTTGCCGGTCGCCGGCTTAGCGGCTTGCTTTGCGCGACTAGGTCTGCGGAGAGAAGGAGATAGCGCCGGAAACCTTGCCTTTTGCCTTCTTCGGCGCTGGAACCTGGTTGCTGCGCCTTCTCTTTGTCCATGTGCACACACACGATTCCTCAGCGAAAACCATGCAGAAACCTTTCCACGAGCACCCAGGGATGTGCACCCAGCACCACGTGCACGCACACGCAGCTAGAGAAAAGCACCTACCTTTTCACACACTGATGCCTAAGCAAACGCGTGGCCACACACACGCACACATCCGCAAGCGCGCCTACTCCCATCTATTGAGGGAAAGACGGACGAGCAACGTCCTGACAGGCTTGAGGGGAAAAACGTCCGTTGATGGTTGGCGTACTGCACGCCCGCCTACGGGGCTGCAGGGGAATCCACATTTGGAAGGTACCTGAAGATGTGTGCCTGTTCTTGGAGCTCCGCTAGTAGGGTAGCAAAGACACTCGTAGGCAGTACTGAATGCTGCTCCGTGCTACTTCTCCTCCGCTGGCAAATGCTTCACAGTCGCCCGAGGAAAGACGTTTAACAATCGATCTCCAAGAGAAACGAAACACATGATGCCATAAGGCGAAAGAATAGCAGGGCATCTCTTCACAAGCTTGTCCCTGATCTATAGCTGAGGGCAAACACTTGTGTGCTTGTGGGAGAGCCTGTGTCTTTCCTGGAAGCGTTTGGGAGTTTTGCTCAGACGCGTGTTTCCTCAAGTTCAAGAATCAAGATCTAGGATACCTGCAGACAGGTGCCTGTTTGTGTGGAGACAGTCTGTTTGAAACTGTGTTCCTCAGCGCCCGCTCTTTCTCCCCGTCGCTCCACACGCCTGGGAGTCCCTTTCTTTCTCTCCACAAGCACGTGTGTTGACTTCGTCGCACATGTGCATCTGCACAAGCGTTGAGCTCAGCAGAGCGTGTCTCTTGACACTTGATGTGCGTTGGCTGTGTCTGCGTGCTCCAGTGAAGAGAGAAACGGGAAATCATCTTGGTAGAGGCAACAAAGCAAAAGCGAGGCAGGATTGACATCTGCTCAACAGAGACGGATTCCCTGCGCTGACACAGTTCACAGTTACACGAGAAGCAATCTGAGCGGTCCATCGACCGGAGACGTGTTTCCCAAGAGGTCGTTTAGCGAGTGAACAGCAGTGTGCGCGACTTTCAGGAGTGTGCCTGGAAAGTGCCAGAATCACCAGAGCATCTGTGCAAAAGCTGCTGCCTCTGTGACCGCATTGAGGCACGTTCCCGTGTCTGCGAGTACATAGACGGCTCTTCCGCGTTCACTCCGAGGGAAACGGTCCGCTATTGCTTCTGTGCGTACAGACGCGATTCCCTTGTCTCTTGCGAACACAGGGAACTCTGTGCATCCAAATCTACAGGCTAAGGACGCGTCTGCATATGTTTTGGTGAACAATCGAGTGTGCGTGTTCTGACAGCTGCCTCTATGCAGACGTCTCCACAGAGCCACTTCTGAATGCCCCGCAGCCCAGGACTGAATGGATACACTAACAAGTGCACCGGTGTGAGCAACCACATATGCAGAAGGACGTCTTTCATCTCACAGAAGCGCGAACGTCTTGGCGTTGAAGCACATGGCAGAAACAAGGTGTGAACAGATGAGCTGCTGCTATTTTCTCCGTTCGGCATGCTTCGTTGTAGCTCTCTTGCCGGTCGCCGGCTTAGCGGCTTGCTTTGCGCGACTAGGACTGGGGAGTGAAGGAGATAGCGCCGGAAACCTTGCCTTTTGCCTTCTTCGGCGCTGGAACCTGGTTGCTGCGCCTTCTCTTTGTCCATGTGCACACACACGATTCCTCAGCGAAAACCATGCAGAAACCTTACCTCGAGCACCCAGGGATGTGCACCCAGCACCACGTGCACGCACACGCAGCTAGAGAAAAGCACCTACCTTTTCACACACTGATGCCTAAGCAAACGCGTGGCCACACACACGCACACATCCGCAAGCGCGCCTACTCCCATCTATTGAGGGAAAGACGGACGAGCAACGTCCTGACAGGCTTGAGGGGAAAAACGTCCGTTGATGGTTGGCGTACTGCACGCCCGCCTACGGGGCTGCAGGGGAATCCACATTTGGAAGGTACCTGAAGATGTGTGCCTGTTCTTGGAGCTCCGCTAGTAGGGTAGCAAAGACACTCGTAGGCAGTACTGAATGCTGCTCCGTGCTACTTCTCCTCCGCTGGCAAATGCTTCACAGTCGCCCGAGGAAAGACGTTTAACAATCGATCTCCAAGAGAAACGAAACACATGATGCCATAAGGCGAAAGAATAGCAGGGCATCTCTTCACAAGCTTGTCCCTGATCTATAGCTGAGGGCAAACACTTGTGTGCTTGTGGGAGAGCCTGTGTCTTTCCTGGAAGCGTTTGGGAGTTTTGCTCAGACGCGTGTTTCCTCAAGTTCAAGAATCAAGATCTAGGATACCTGCAGACAGGTGCCTGTTTGTGTGGAGACAGTCTGTTTGAAACTGTGTTCCTCAGCGCCCGCTCTTTCTCCCCGTCGCTCCACACGCCTGGGAGTCCCTTTCTTTCTCTCCACAAGCACGTGTGTTGACTTCGTCGCACATGTGCATCTGCACAAGCGTTGAGCTCAGCAGAGCGTGTCTCTTGACACTTGATGTGCGTTGGCTGTGTCTGCGTGCTCCAGTGAAGAGAGAAACGGGAAATCATCTTGGTAGAGGCAACAAAGCAAAAGCGAGGCAGGATTGACATCTGCTCAACAGAGACGGATTCCCTGCGCTGACACAGTTCACAGTTACACGAGAAGCAATCTGAGCGGTCCATCGACCGGAGACGTGTTTCCCAAGAGGTCGTTTAGCGAGTGAACAGCAGTGTGCGCGACTTTCAGGAGTGTGCCTGGAAAGTGCCAGAATCACCAGAGCATCTGTGCAAAAGCTGCTGCCTCTGTGACCGCATTGAGGCACGTTCCCGTGTCTCCGAGTACATAGACGGCTCTTTCGCATTCACTCCGAGGGAAACGGTCCGCTATTGCTTCTGTGCGTACAGACGCGATTCCCTTGTCTCTTGCGAACACAGGGAACTCTGTGCATCCAAATCTACAGGCTAAGGACGTGTCTGCATATGTTTTGGTGAACAATCGAGTGTGCGTGTTCTGACAGCTGCCTCTATGCAGACGTCTCCACAGAGCCACTTCTGAATGCCCCGCAGCCCAGGACTGAATGGATACACTAACAAGTGCACCGGTGTGAGCAACCACATATGCAGAAGGACGTCTTTCATCTCACAGAAGCACGAACGTCTTGGCGTTCAAGCACATGGCAGAAACAAGGTGTGAACAGATGCGCTGCTGCTATTTTCTCCGTTCGGCATGCTTCGTTGTAGCTCTCTTGCCGGTCGCCGGCTTAGCGGCTTGCTTTGCGCGACTAGGTCTGCGGAGAGAAGGAGATAGCGCCGGAAACCTTGCCTTTTGCCTTCTTCGGCGCTGGAACCTGGTTGCTGCGCCTTCTCTTTGTCCATGTGCACACACACGATTCCTCAGCGAAAACCATGCAGAAACCTTTCCACGAGCACCCAGGGATGTGCACCCAGCACCACGTGCACGCACACGCAGCTAGAGAAAAGCACCTACCTTTTCACACACTGATGCCTAAGCAAACGCGTGGCCACACACACGCACACATCCGCAAGCGCGCCTACTCCCATCTATTGAGGGAAAGACGGACGAGCAACGTCCTGACAGGCTTGAGGGGAAAAACGTCCGTTGATGGTTGGCGTACTGCACGCCCGCCTACG
Organism: Patagioenas fasciata; assembly: GCF_037038585.1. Lineage (NCBI taxonomy): Eukaryota > Metazoa > Chordata > Aves > Columbiformes > Columbidae > Patagioenas > Patagioenas fasciata. The sequence goes on from NC_092522.1 coordinate 11,923,294, forward strand.
GGGCTGCAGGGGAATCCACATTTGGAAGGTACCTGAAGATGTGTGCCTGTTCTTGGAGCTCCGCTAGTAGGGTAGCAAAGACACTCGTAGGCAAGTACTGAATGCTGCTCCGTGCTACTTCTCCTCCGCTGGCAAATGCTTCACAGTCGCCCGAGGAAAGACGTTTAACAATCGATCTCCAAGAGAAACGAAACACATGATGCCATAAGGCGAAAGAATAGCAGGGCATCTCTTCACAAGCTTGTCCCTGATCTATAGCTGAGGGCAAACACTTGTGTGCTTGTGGGAGAGCCTGTGTCTTTCCTGGAAGCGTTTGGGAGTTTTGCTCAGACGCGTGTTTCTTCAAGTTCAAGAATCAAGATCTAGGATACCTGCAGACAGGTGCCTGTTTGTGTGGAGACAGTCTGTTTGAAACTGTGTTCCTCAGCGCCCGCTCTTTCTCCCCGTCGCTCCACACGCCTGGGAGTCCCTTTCTTTCTCTCCACAAGCACGTGTGTTGACTTCGTCGCACATGTCCATCTGCACAAGCGTTGAGCTCAGCAGAGTGTGTCTCTTGACACTTGATGTGCGTTGGCTGTGTCTGCGTGCTCCAGTGAAGAGAGAAACGGGAAATCATCTTGGTAGAGGCAACAAAGCAAAAGCGAGGCAGGATTGACATCTGCTCAACAGAGACGGATTCCCTGCGCTGACACAGTTCACAGTTACACGAGAAGCAATCTGAGCGGTCCATCGACCGGAGACGTGTTTCCCAAGAGGTCGTTTAGCGAGTGAACAGCAGTGTGCGCGACTTTCAGGAGTGTGCCTGGAAAGTGCCAGAATCACCAGAGCATCTGTGCAAAAGCTGCTGCCTCTGTGACCGCATTGAGGCACGTTCCCGTGTCTGCGAGTACATAGACGGCTCTTTCGCGTTCACTCCGAGGGAAACGGTCCGCTATTGCTTCTGTGCGTACAGACGCGATTCCCTTGTCTCTTGCGAACACAGGGAACTCTGTGCATCCAAATCTACAGGCTAAGGACGTGTCTGCATATGTTTTGGTGAACAATCGAGTGTGCGTGTTCTGACAGCTGCCTCTATGCAGACGTCTCCACAGAGCCACTTCTGAATGCCCCGCAGCCCAGGACTGAATGGATACACTAACAAGTGCACCGGTGTGAGCAACCACATATGCAGAAGGACGTCTTTCATCTCACAGAAGCACGAACGTCTTGGCGTTCAAGCACATGGCAGAAACAAGGTGTGAACAGATGCGCTGCTGCTATTTTCTCCGTTCGGCATGCTTCGTTGTAGCTCTCTTGCCGGTCGCCGGCTTAGCGGCTTGCTTTGCGCGACTAGGTCTGCGGAGAGAAGGAGATAGCGCCGGAAACCTTGCCTTTTGCCTTCTTCGGCGCTGGAACCTGGTTGCTGCGCCTTCTCTTTGTCCATGTGCACACACACGATTCCTCAGCGAAAACCATGCAGAAACCTTTCCACGAGCACCCAGGGATGTGCACCCAGCACCACGTGCACGCACACGCAGCTAGAGAAAAGCACCTACCTTTTCACACACTGATGCCTAAGCAAACGCGTGGCCACACACACGCACACATCCGCAAGCGCGCCTACTCCCATCTATTGAGGGAAAGACGGACGAGCAACGTCCTGACAGGCTTGAGGGGAAAAACGTCCGTTGATGGTTGGCGTACTGCACGCCCGCCTACGGGGCTGCAGGGGAATCCACATTTGGAAGGTACCTGAAGATGTGTGCCTGTTCTTGGAGCTCCGCTAGTAGGGTAGCAAAGACACTCGTAGGCAGTATTGAATGCTGCTCCGTGCTACTTCTCCTCCGCTGGCAAATGCTTCACAGTCGCCCGAGGAAAGACGTTTAACAATCGATCTCCAAGAGAAACGAAACACATGATGCCATAAGGCGAAAGAATAGCAGGGCATCTCTTCACAAGCTTGTCCCTGATCTATAGCTGAGGGCAAACACTTGTGTGCTTGTGGGAGAGCCTGTGTCTTTCCTGGAAGCGTTTGGGAGTTTTGCTCAGACGCGTGTTTCCTCAAGTTCAAGAATCAAGATCTAGGATACCTGCAGACAGGTGCCTGTTTGTGTGTAGACAGTCTGTTTGAAACTGTGTTCCTCAGCGCCCGCTCTTTCTCCCCGTCGCTCCACACGCCTGGGAGTCCCTTTCTTTCTCTCCACAAGCACGTGTGTTGACTTCGTCGCACATGTGCATCTGCACAAGCGTTGAGCTCAGCAGAGCGTGTCTCTTGACACTTGATGTGCGTTGGCTGTGTCTGCGTGCTCCAGTGAAGAGAGAAACGGGAAATCATCTTGGTAGAGGCAACAAAGCAAAAGCGAGGCAGGATTGACATCTGCTCAACAGAGACGGATTCCCTGCGCTGACACAGTTCACAGTTACACGAGAAGCAATCTGAGCGGTCCATCGACCGGAGACGTGTTTCCCAAGAGGTCGTTTAGCGAGTGAACAGCAGTGTGCGCGACTTTCAGGAGTGTGCCTGGAAAGTGCCAGAATCACCAGAGCATCTGTGCAAAAGCTGCTGCCTCTGTGACCGCATTGAGGCACGTTCCCGTGTCTGCGAGTACATAGACGGCTCTTCCGCGTTCACTCCGAGGGAAACGGTCCGCTATTGCTTCTGTGCGTACAGACGCGATTCCCTTGTCTCTTGCGAACACAGGGAACTCTGTGCATCCAAATCTACAGGCTAAGGACGCGTCTGCATATGTTTTGGTGAACAATCGAGTGTGCGTGTTCTGACAGCTGCCTCTATGCAGACGTCTCCACAGAGCCACTTCTGAATGCCCCGCAGCCCAGGACTGAATGGATACACTAACAAGTGCACCGGTGTGAGCAACCACATATGCAGAAGGACGTCTTTCATCTCACAGAAGCGCGAACGTCTTGGCGTTCAAGCACATGGCAGAAACAAGGTGTGAACAGATGAGCTGCTGCTATTTTCTCCGTTCGGCATGCTTCGTTGTAGCTCTCTTGCCGGTCGCCGGCTTAGCGGCTTGCTTTGCGCGACTAGGACTGGGGAGTGAAGGAGATAGCGCCGGAAACCTTGCCTTTTGCCTTCTTCGGCGCTGGAACCTGGTTGCTGCGCCTTCTCTTTGTCCATGTGCACACACACGATTCCTCAGCGAAAACCATGCAGAAACCTTACCTCGAGCACCCAGGGATGTGCACCCAGCACCACGTGCACGCACACGCAGCTAGAGAAAAGCACCTACCTTTTCACACACTGATGCCTAAGCAAACGCGTGGCCACACACACGCACACATCCGCAAGCGCGCCTACTCCCATCTATTGAGGGAAAGACGGACGAGCAACGTCCTGACAGGCTTGAGGGGAAAAACGTCCGTTGATGGTTGGCGTACTGCACGCCCGCCTACGGGGCTGCAGGGGAATCCACATTTGGAAGGTACCTGAAGATGGGTGCCTGTTCTTGGAGCTCCGCTAGTAGGGTAGCAAAGACACTCGTAGGCAGTACTGAATGCTGCTCCGTGCTACTTCTCCTCCGCTGGCAAATGCTTCACAGTCGCCTGAGGAAAGACGTTTAACAATCGATCTCCAAGAGAAACGAAACACATGATGCCATAAGGCGAAAGAATAGCAGGGCATCTCTTCACAAGCTTGTCCCTGATCTATAGCTGAGGGCAAACACTTGTGTGCTTGTGGGAGAGCCTGTGTCTTTCCTGGAAGCGTTTGGGAGTTTTGCTCAGACGCGTGTTTCCTCAAGTTCAAGAATCAAGATCTAGGATACCTGCAGACAGGTGCCTGTTTGTGTGGAGACAGTCTGTTTGAAACTGTGTTCCTCAGCGCCCGCTCTTTCTCCCCGTCGCTCCACACGCCTGGGAGTCCCTTTCTTTCTCTCCACAAGCACGTGTGTTGACTTCGTCGCACATGTGCATCTGCACAAGCGTTGAGCTCAGCAGAGCGTGTCTCTTGACACTTGATGTGCGTTGGCTGTGTCTGCGTGCTCCAGTGAAGAGAGAAACGGGAAATCATCTTGGTAGAGGCAACAAAGCAAAAGCGAGGCAGGATTGACATCTGCTCAACAGAGACGGATTCCCTACGCTGACACAGTTCACAGTTACACGAGAAGCAATCTGAGCGGTCCATCGACCGGAGACGTGTTTCCCAAGAGGTCGTTTAGCGAGTGAACAGCAGTGTGCGCGACTTTCAGGAGTGTGCCTGGAAAGTGCCAGAATCACCAGAGCATCTGTGCAAAAGCTGCTGCCTCTGTGACCGCATTGAGGCACGTTCCCGTGTCTCCGAGTACATAGACGGCTCTTCCGCGTTCACTCCGAGGGAAACGGTCCGCTATTGCTTCTGTGCGTACAGACGCGATTCCCTTGTCTCTTGCGAACACAGGGAACTCTGTGCATCCAAATCTACAGGCTAAGGACGCGTCTGCATATGTTTTGGTGAACAATCGAGTGTGCGTGTTCTGACAGCTGCCTCTATGCAGACGTCTCCACAGAGCCACTTCTGAATGCCCCGCAGCCCAGGACTGAATGGATACACTAACAAGTGCACCGGTGTGAGCAACCACATATGCAGAAGGACGTCTTTCATCTCACAGAAGCGCGAACGTCTTGGCGTTCAAGCACATGGCAGAAACAAGGTGTGAACAGATGAGCTGCTGCTATTTTCTCCGTTCGGCATGCTTCGTTGTAGCTCTCTTGCCGGTCGCCGGCTTAGCGGCTTGCTTTGCGCGACTAGCTCTGGGGAGTGAAGGAGATAGCGCCGGAAACCTTGCCTTTTGCCTTCTTCGGCGCTGGAACCTGGTTGCTGCGCCTTCTCTTTGTCCATGTGCACACACACGATTCCTCAGCGAAAACCATGCAGAAACCTTACCTCGAGCACCCAGGGATGTGCACCCAGCACCACGTGCACGCACACGCAGCTAGAGAAAAGCACCTACCTTTTCACACACTGATGCCTAAGCAAACGCGTGGCCACACACACGCACACATCCGCAAGCGCGCCTACTCCCATCTATTGAGGGAAAGACGGACGAGCAACGTCCTGACAGGCTTGAGGGGAAAAACGTCCGTTGATGGTTGGCGTACTGCACGCCCGCCTACGGGGCTGCAGGGGAATCCACATTTGGAAGGTACCTGAAGATGTGTGCCTGTTCTTGGAGCTCCGCTAGTAGGGTAGCAAAGACACTCGTAGGCAGTACTGAATGCTGCTCCGTGCTACTTCTCCTCCGCTGGCAAATGCTTCACAGTCGCCCGAGGAAAGACGTTTAACAATCGATCTCCAAGAGAAACGAAACACATGATGCCATAAGGCGAAAGAATAGCAGGGCATCTCTTCACAAGCTTGTCCCTGATCTATAGCTGAGGGCAAACACTTGTGTGCTTGTGGGAGAGCCTGTGTCTTTCCTGGAAGCGTTTGGGAGTTTTGCTCAGACGCGTGTTTCCTCAAGTTCAAGAATCAAGATCTAGGATACCTGCAGACAGGTGCCTGTTTGTGTGGAGACAGTCTGTTTGAAACTGTGTTCCTCAGCGCCCGCTCTTTCTCCCCGTCGCTCCACACGCCTGGGAGTCCCTTTCTTTCTCTCCACAAGCACGTGTGTTGACTTCGTCGCACATGTGCATCTGCACAAGCGTTGAGCTCAGCAGAGCGTGTCTCTTGACACTTGATGTGCGTTGGCTGTGTCTGCGTGCTCCAGTGAAGAGAGAAACGGGAAATCATCTTGGTAGAGGCAACAAAGCAAAAGCGAGGCAGGATTGACATCTGCTCAACAGAGACGGATTCCCTGCGCTGACACAGTTCACAGTTACACGAGAAGCAATCTGAGCGGTCCATCGACCGGAGACGTGTTTCCCAAGAGGTCGTTTAGCGAGTGAACAGCAGTGTGCGCGACTTTCAGGAGTGTGCCTGGAAAGTGCCAGAATCACCAGAGCATCTGTGCAAAAGCTGCTGCCTCTGTGACCGCATTGAGGCACGTTCCCGTGTCTGCGAGTACATAGACGGCTCTTCCGCGTTCACTCCGAGGGAAACGGTCCGCTATTGCTTCTGTGCGTACAGACGCGATTCCCTTGTCTCTTGCGAACACAGGGAACTCTGTGCATCCAAATCTACAGGCTAAGGACGCGTCTGCATATGTTTTGGTGAACAATCGAGTGTGCGTGTTCTGACAGCTGCCTCTATGCAGACGTCTCCACAGAGCCACTTCTGAATGCCCCGCAGCCCAGGACTGAATGGATACACTAACAAGTGCACCGGTGTGAGCAACCACATATGCAGAAGGACGTCTTTCATCTCACAGAAGCGCGAACGTCTTGGCGTTCAAGCACATGGCAGAAACAAGGTGTGAACAGATGAGCTGCTGCTATTTTCTCCGTTCGGCATGCTTCGTTGTAGCTCTCTTGCCGGTCGCCGGCTTAGCGGCTTGCTTTGCGCGACTAGGACTGGGGAGTGAAGGAGATAGCGCCGGAAACCTTGCCTTTTGCCTTCTTCGGCGCTGGAACCTGGTTGCTGCGCCTTCTCTTTGTCCATGTGCACACACACGATTCCTCAGCGAAAACCATGCAGAAACCTTACCTCGAGCACCCAGGGATGTGCACCCAGCACCACGTGCACGCACACGCAGCTAGAGAAAAGCACCTACCTTTTCACACACTGATGCCTAAGCAAACGCGTGGCCACACACACGCACACATCCGCAAGCGCGCCTACTCCCATCTATTGAGGGAAAGACGGACGAGCAACGTCCTGACAGGCTTGAGGGGAAAAACGTCCGTTGATGGTTGGCGTACTGCACGCCCGCCTACGGGGCTGCAGGGGAATCCACATTTGGAAGGTACCTGAAGATGTGTGCCTGTTCTTGGAGCTCCGCTAGTAGGGTAGCAAAGACACTCGTAGGCAGTACTGAATGCTGCTCCGTGCTACTTCTCCTCCGCTGGCAAATGCTTCACAGTCGCCCGAGGAAAGACGTTTAACAATCGATCTCCAAGAGAAACGAAACACATGATGCCATAAGGCGAAAGAATAGCAGGGCATCTCTTCACAAGCTTGTCCCTGATCTATAGCTGAGGGCAAACACTTGTGTGCTTGTGGGAGAGCCTGTGTCTTTCCTGGAAGCGTTTGGGAGTTTTGCTCAGACGCGTGTTTCCTCAAGTTCAAGAATCAAGATCTAGGATACCTGCAGACAGGTGCCTGTTTGTGTGGAGACAGTCTGTTTGAAACTGTGTTCCTCAGCGCCCGCTCTTTCTCCCCGTCGCTCCACACGCCTGGGAGTCCCTTTCTTTCTCTCCACAAGCACGTGTGTTGACTTCGTCGCACATGTGCATCTGCACAAGCGTTGAGCTCAGCAGAGCGTGTCTCTTGACACTTGATGTGCGTTGGCTGTGTCTGCGTGCTCCAGTGAAGAGAGAAACGGGAAATCATCTTGGTAGAGGCAACAAAGCAAAAGCGAGGCAGGATTGACATCTGCTCAACAGAGACGGATTCCCTGCGCTGACACAGTTCACAGTTACACGAGAAGCAATCTGAGCGGTCCATCGACCGGAGACGTGTTTCCCAAGAGGTCGTTTAGCGAGTGAACAGCAGTGTGCGCGACTTTCAGGAGTGTGCCTGGAAAGTGCCAGAATCACCAGAGCATCTGTGCAAAAGCTGCTGCCTCTGTGACCGCATTGAGGCACGTTCCCGTGTCTGCGAGTACATAGACGGCTCTTCCGCGTTCACTCCGAGGGAAACGGTCCGCTATTGCTTCTGTGCGTACAGACGCGATTCCCTTGTCTCTTGCGAACACAGGGAACTCTGTGCATCCAAATCTACAGGCTAAGGACGCGTCTGCATATGTTTTGGTGAACAATCGAGTGTGCGTGTTCTGACAGCTGCCTCTATGCAGACGTCTCCACAGAGCCACTTCTGAATGCCCCGCAGCCCAGGACTGAATGGATACACTAACAAGTGCACCGGTGTGAGCAACCACATATGCAGTAGGACGTCTTTCATCTCACAGAAGCGCGAACGTCTTGGCGTTCAAGCACATGGCAGAAACAAGGTGTGAACAGATGAGCTGCTGCTATTTTCTCCGTTCGGCATGCTTCGTTGTAGCTCTCTTGCCGGTCGCCGGCTTAGCGGCTTGCTTTGCGCGACTAGGACTGGGGAGTGAAGGAGATAGCGCCGGAAACCTTGCCTTTTGCCTTCTTCGGCGCTGGAACCTGGTTGCTGCGCCTTCTCTTTGTCCATGTGCACACACACGATTCCTCAGCGAAAACCATGCAGAAACCTTACCTCGAGCACCCAGGGATGTGCACCCAGCACCACGTGCACGCACACGCAGCTAGAGAAAAGCACCTACCTTTTCACACACTGATGCCTAAGCAAACGCGTGGCCACACACACGCACACATCCGCAAGCGCGCCTACTCCCATCTATTGAGGGAAAGACGGACGAGCAACGTCCTGACAGGCTTGAGGGGAAAAACGTCCGTTGATGGTTGGCGTACTGCACGCCCGCCTACGGGGCTGCAGGGGAATCCACATTTGGAAGGTACCTGAAGATGTGTGCCTGTTCTTGGAGCTCCGCTAGTAGGGTAGCAAAGACACTCGTAGGCAGTACTGAATGCTGCTCCGTGCTACTTCTCCTCCGCTGGCAAATGCTTCACAGTCGCCTGAGGAAAGACGTTTAACAATCGATCTCCAAGAGAAACGAAACACATGATGCCATAAGGCGAAAGAATAGCAGGGCATCTCTTCACAAGCTTGTCCCTGATCTATAGCTGAGGGCAAACACTTGTGTGCTTGTGGGAGAGCCTGTGTCTTTCCTGGAAGCGTTTGGGAGTTTTGCTCAGACGCGTGTTTCCTCAAGTTCAAGAATCAAGATCTAGGATACCTGCAGACAGGTGCCTGTTTGTGTGTAGACAGTCTGTTTGAAACTGTGTTCCTCAGCGCCCGCTCTTTCTCCCCGTCGCTCCACACGCCTGGGAGTCCCTTTCTTTCTCTCCACAAGCACGTGTGTTGACTTCGTCGCACATGTGCATCTGCACAAGCGTTGAGCTCAGCAGAGCGTGTCTCTTGACACTTGATGTGCGTTGGCTGTGTCTGCGTGCTCCAGTGAAGAGAGAAACGGGAAATCATCTTGGTAGAGGCAACAAAGCAAAAGCGAGGCAGGATTGACATCTGCTCAACAGAGACGGATTCCCTGCGCTGACACAGTTCACAGTTACACGAGAAGCAATCTGAGCGGTCCATCGACCGGAGACGTGTTTCCCAAGAGGTCGTTTAGCGAGTGAACAGCAGTGTGCGCGACTTTCAGGAGTGTGCCTGGAAAGTGCCAGAATCACCAGAGCATCTGTGCAAAAGCTGCTGCCTCTGTGACCGCATTGAGGCACGTTCCCGTGTCTGCGAGTACATAGACGGCTCTTCCGCGTTCACTCCGAGGGAAACGGTCCGCTATTGCTTCTGTGCGTACAGACGCGATTCCCTTGTCTCTTGCGAACACAGGGAACTCTGTGCATCCAAATCTACAGGCTAAGGACGCGTCTGCATATGTTTTGGTGAACAATCGAGTGTGCGTGTTCTGACAGCTGCCTCTATGCAGACGTCTCCACAGAGCCACTTCTGAATGCCCCGCAGCCCAGGACTGAATGGATACACTAACAAGTGCACCGGTGTGAGCAACCACATATGCAGAAGGACGTCTTTCATCTCACAGAAGCGCGAACGTCTTGGCGTTCAAGCACATGGCAGAAACAAGGTGTGAACAGATGAGCTGCTGCTATTTTCTCCGTTCGGCATGCTTCGTTGTAGCTCTCTTGCCGGTCGCCGGCTTAGCGGCTTGCTTTGCGCGACTAGGACTGGGGAGTGAAGGAGATAGCGCCGGAAACCTTGCCTTTTGCCTTCTTCGGCGCTGGAACCTGGTTGCTGCGCCTTCTCTTTGTCCATGTGCACACACACGATTCCTCAGCGAAAACCATGCAGAAACCTTACCTCGAGCACCCAGGGATGTGCACCCAGCACCACGTGCACGCACACGCAGCTAGAGAAAAGCACCTACCTTTTCACACACTGATGCCTAAGCAAACGCGTGGCCACACACACGCACACATCCGCAAGCGCGCCTACTCCCATCTATTGAGGGAAAGACGGACGAGCAACGTCCTGACAGGCTTGAGGGGAAAAACGTCCGTTGATGGTTGGCGTACTGCACGCCCGCCTACGGGGCTGCAGGGGAATCCACATTTGGAAGGTACCTGAAGATGTGTGCCTGTTCTTGGAGCTCCGCTAGTAGGGTAGCAAAGACACTCGTAGGCAGTACTGAATGCTGCTCCGTGCTACTTCTCCTCCGCTGGCAAATGCTTCACAGTCGCCTGAGGAAAGACGTTTAACAATCGATCTCCAAGAGAAACGAAACACATGATGCCATAAGGCGAAAGAATAGCAGGGCATCTCTTCACAAGCTTGTCCCTGATCTATAGCTGAGGGCAAACACTTGTGTGCTTGTGGGAGAGCCTGTGTCTTTCCTGGAAGCGTTTGGGAGTTTTGCTCAGACGCGTGTTTCCTCAAGTTCAAGAATCAAGATCTAGGATACCTGCAGACAGGTGCCTGTTTGTGTGGAGACAGTCTGTTTGAAACTGTGTTCCTCAGCGCCCGCTCTTTCTCCCCGTCGCTCCACACGCCTGGGAGTCCCTTTCTTTCTCTCCACAAGCACGTGTGTTGACTTCGTCGCACATGTGCATCTGCACAAGCGTTGAGCTCAGCAGCGCGTGTCTCTTGACACTTGATGTGCGTTGGCTGTGTCTGCGTGCTCCAGTGAAGAGAGAAACGGGAAATCATCTTGGTAGAGGCAACAAAGCAAAAGCGAGGCAGGATTGACATCTGCTCAACAGAGACGGATTCCCTGCGCTGACACAGTTCACAGTTACACGAGAAGCAATCTGAGCGGTCCATCGACCGGAGACGTGTTTCCCAAGAGGTCGTTTAGCGAGTGAACAGCAGTGTGCGCGACTTTCAGGAGTGTGCCTGGAAAGTGCCAGAATCACCAGAGCATCTGTGCAAAAGCTGCTGCCTCTGTGACCGCATTGAGGCACGTTCCCGTGTCTGCGAGTACATAGACGGCTCTTCCGCGTTCACTCCGAGGGAAACGGTCCGCTATTGCTTCTGTGCGTACAGACGCGATTCCCTTGTCTCTTGCGAACACAGGGAACTCTGTGCATCCAAATCTACAGGCTAAGGACGCGTCTGCATATGTTTTGGTGAACAATCGAGTGTGCGTGTTCTGACAGCTGCCTCTATGCAGACGTCTCCACAGAGCCACTTCTGAATGCCCCGCAGCCCAGGACTGAATGGATACACTAACAAGTGCACCGGTGTGAGCAACCACATATGCAGAAGGACGTCTTTCATCTCACAGAAGCGCGAACGTCTTGGCGTTCAAGCACATGGCAGAAACAAGGTGTGAACAGATGAGCTGCTGCTATTTTCTCCGTTCGGCATGCTTCGTTGTAGCTCTCTTGCCGGTCGCCGGCTTAGCGGCTTGCTTTGCGCGACTAGCTCTGGGGAGAGGAGGAGATAGCGCCGGAAACCTTGCCTTTTGCCTTCTTCGGCGCTGGAACCTGGTTGCTGCGCCTTCTCTTTGTCCATGTGCACACACACGATTCCTCAGCGAAAACCATGCAGAAACCTTACCTCGAGCACCCAGGGATGTGCACCCAGCACCACGTGCACGCACACGCAGCTAGAGAAAAGCACCTACCTTTTCACACACTGATGCCTAAGCAAACGCGTGGCCACACACACGCACACATCCGCAAGCGCGCCTACTCCCATCTATTGAGGGAAAGACGGACGAGCAACGTCCTGACAGGCTTGAGGGGAAAAACGTCCGTTGATGGTTGGCGTACTGCACGCCCGCCTACGGGGCTGCAGGGGAATCCACATTTGGAAGGTACCTGAAGATGTGTGCCTGTTCTTGGAGCTCCGCTAGTAGGGTAGCAAAGACACTCGTAGGCAGTACTGAATGCTGCTCCGTGCTACTTCTCCTCCGCTGGCAAATGCTTCACAGTCGCCCGAGGAAAGACGTTTAACAATCGATCTCCAAGAGAAACGAAACACATGATGCCATAAGGCGAAAGAATAGCAGGGCATCTCTTCACAAGCTTGTCCCTGATCTATAGCTGAGGGCAAACACTTGTGTGCTTGTGGGAGAGCCTGTGTCTTTCCTGGAAGCGTTTGGGAGTTTTGCTCAGACGCGTGTTTCCTCAAGTTCAAGAATCAAGATCTAGGATACCTGCAGACAGGTGCCTGTTTGTGTGGAGACAGTCTGTTTGAAACTGTGTTCCTCAGCGCCCGCTCTTTCTCCCCGTCGCTCCACACGCCTGGGAGTCCCTTTCTTTCTCTCCACAAGCACGTGTGTTGACTTCGTCGCACATGTGCATCTGCACAAGCGTTGAGCTCAGCAGAGCGTGTCTCTTGACACTTGATGTGCGTTGGCTGTGTCTGCGTGCTCCAGTGAAGAGAGAAACGGGAAATCATCTTGGTAGAGGCAACAAAGCAAAAGCGAGGCAGGATTGACATCTGCTCAACAGAGACGGATTCCCTGCGCTGACACAGTTCACAGTTACACGAGAAGCAATCTGAGCGGTCCATCGACCGGAGACGTGTTTCCCAAGAGGTCGTTTAGCGAGTGAACAGCAGTGTGCGCGACTTTCAGGAGTGTGCCTGGAAAGTGCCAGAATCACCAGAGCATCTGTGCAAAAGCTGCTGCCTCTGTGACCGCATTGAGGCACGTTCCCGTGTCTGCGAGTACATAGACGGCTCTTCCGCGTTCACTCCGAGGGAAACGGTCCGCTATTGCTTCTGTGCGTACAGACGCGATTCCCTTGTCTCTTGCGAACACAGGGAACTCTGTGCATCCAAATCTACAGGCTAAGGACGCGTCTGCATATGTTTTGGTGAACAATCGAGTGTGCGTGTTCTGACAGCTGCCTCTATGCAGACGTCTCCACAGAGCCACTTCTGAATGCCCCGCAGCCCAGGACTGAATGGATACACTAACAAGTGCACCGGTGTGAGCAACCACATATGCAGAAGGACGTCTTTCATCTCACAGAAGCGCGAACGTCTTGGCGTTCAAGCACATGGCAGAAACAAGGTGTGAACAGATGAGCTGCTGCTATTTTCTCCGTTCGGCATGCTTCGTTGTAGCTCTCTTGCCGGTCGCCGGCTTAGCGGCTTGCTTTGCGCGACTAGGACTGGGGAGTGAAGGAGATAGCGCCGGAAACCTTGCCTTTTGCCTTCTTCGGCGCTGGAACCTGGTTGCTGCGCCTTCTCTTTGTCCATGTGCACACACACGATTCCTCAGCGAAAACCATGCAGAAACCTTACCTCGAGCACCCAGGGATGTGCACCCAGCACCACGTGCACGCACACGCAGCTAGAGAAAAGCACCTACCTTTTCACACACTGATGCCTAAGCAAACGCGTGGCCACACACACGCACACATCCGCAAGCGCGCCTACTCCCATCTATTGAGGGAAAGACGGACGAGCAACGTCCTGACAGGCTTGAGGGGAAAAACGTCCGTTGATGGTTGGCGTACTGCACGCCCGCCTACGGGGCTGCAGGGGAATCCACATTTGGAAGGTACCTGAAGATGTGTGCCTGTTCTTGGAGCTCCGCTAGTAGGGTAGCAAAGACACTCGTAGGCAGTACTGAATGCTGCTCCGTGCTACTTCTCCTCCGCTGGCAAATGCTTCACAGTCGCCCGAGGAAAGACGTTTAACAATCGATCTCCAAGAGAAACGAAACACATGATGCCATAAGGCGAAAGAATAGCAGGGCATCTCTTCACAAGCTTGTCCCTGATGTATAGCTGAGGGCAAACACTTGTGTGCTTGTGGGAGAGCCTGTGTCTTTCCTGGAAGCGTTTGGGAGTTTTGCTCAGACGCGTGTTTCCTCAAGTTCAAGAATCAAGATCTAGGATACCTGCAGACAGGTGCCTGTTTGTGTGGAGACAGTCTGTTTGAAACTGTGTTCCTCAGCGCCCGCTCTTTCTCCCCGTCGCTCCACACGCCTGGGAGTCCCTTTCTTTCTCTCCACAAGCACGTGTGTTGACTTCGTCGCACATGTGCATCTGCACAAGCGTTGAGCTCAGCAGAGTGTGTCTCTTGACACTTGATGTGCGTTGGCTGTGTCTGCCTGCTCCAGTGAAGAGAGAAACGGGAAATCATCTTGGTAGAGGCAACAAAGCAAAAGCGAGGCAGGATTGACATCTGCTCAACAGAGACGGATTCCCTGCGCTGACACAGTTCACAGTTACACGAGAAGCAATCTGAGCGGTCCATCGACCGGGGACGTGTTTCCCAAGAGGTCGTTTAGCGAGTGAACAGCAGTGTGCGCGACTTTCAGGAGTGTGCCTGGAAAGTGCCAGAATCACCAGAGCATCTGTGCAAAAGCTGCTGCCTCTGTGACCGCATTGAGGCACGTTCCCGTGTCTGCGAGTACATAGACGGCTCTTTCGCGTTCACTCCGAGGGAAACGGTCCGCTATTGCTTCTGTGCGTACAGACGCGATTCCCTTGTCTCTTGCGAACACAGGGAACTCTGTGCATCCAAATCTACAGGCTAAGGACGCGTCTGCATATGTTTTGGTGAACAATCGAGTGTGCGTGTTCTGACAGCTGCCTCTATGCAGACGTCTCCACAGAGCCACTTCTGAATGCCCCGCAGCCCAGGACTGAATGGATACACTAACAAGTGCACCGGTGTGAGCAACCACATATGCAGAAGGACGTCTTTCATCTCACAGAAGCACGAACGTCTTGGCGTTCAAGCACATGGCAGAAACAAGGTGTGAACAGATGCGCTGCTGCTATTTTCTCCGTTCGGCATGCTTCGTTGTAGCTCTCTTGCCGGTCGCCGGCTTAGCGGCTTGCTTTGCGCGACTAGGTCTGCGGAGAGAAGGAGATAGCGCCGGAAACCTTGCCTTTTGCCTTCTTCGGCGCTGGAACCTGGTTGCTGCGCTTTCTCTTTGTCCATGTGCACACACACGATTCCTCAGCGAAAACCATGCAGAAACCTTTCCACGAGCACCCAGGGATGTGCACCCAGCACCACGTGCACGCACACGCAGCTAGAGAAAAGCACCTACCTTTTCACACACTGATGCCTAAGCAAACGCGTGGCCACACACACGCACACATCCGCAAGCGCGCCTACTCCCATCTATTGAGGGAAAGACTGACGAGAAACGTCCTGACAGGCTTGAGGGGAAAAACGTCCATTAATGGTTGGCGTACTGCACGCCCGCCTACGGGGCTGCAGGGGAATCCACATTTGGAAGGTACCTGAAGATGTGTGCCTGTTCTTGGAGCTCCGCTAGTAGGGTAGCAAAGACACTCGTAGGCAGTATTGAATGCTGCTCCGTGCTACTTCTCCTCCGCTGGCAAATGCTTCACAGTCGCCGGAGGAAAGACGTTTAACAATCGATCTCCAAGAGAAACGAAACACATGATGCCACAAGGCGAAAGAATAGCAGGGCATCTCTTCACAAGCTTGTCCCTGATCTATAGCTGAGGGCAAACACTTGTGTGCTTGTGGGAGAGCCTGTGTCTTTCCTGGAAGCGTTTGGGAGTTTTGCTCAGACACGTGTTTCCTCAAGTTCAAGAATCAAGATCTAGGATACCTGCAGACAGGTGCCTGTTTGTGTGGAGACAGTCTGTTTGAAACTGTGTTCCTCAGCGCCCGCTCTTTTCCCCGTCGCTCCACACGCCTGGGAGTCTCTTTCTTTCTCTCCACAAGCACGTGTGTTGACTTCGTCGCACATGTGCATCTGCACAAGCATTGAGCTCAGCAGAGTGTGTCTCTTGACACTTGATGTGCGTTGGCTGTGTCTGCCTGCTCCAGTGAAGAGAGAAACGGGAAATCATCTTGGTAGAGGCAACAAAGCAAAAGCGAGGCAGGATTGACATCTGCTCAACAGAGACGGATTCCCTGCGCTGACACAGTTCACAGTTACACGAGAAGCAATCTGAGCGGTCCATCGACCGGAGACGTGTTTCCCAAGAGGTCGTTTAGCGAGTGAACAGCAGTGTGCGCGACTTTCAGGAGTGTGCCTGGAAAGTGCCAGAATCACCAGAGCATCTGTGCAAAAGCTGCTGCCTCTGTGACCGCATTGAGGCACGTTCCCGTGTCTCCGAGTATATAGACGGCTCTTTCGCGTTCACTCCGAGGGAAACGGTCCGCTATTGCTTCTGTGCGTACAGACGCGATTCCCTTGTCTCTTGCGAACACAGGGAACTCTGTGCATCCAAATCTACAGGCTAAGGACGCGTCTGCATATGTTTTGGTGAACAATCGAGTGTGCGTGTTCTGACAGCTGCCTCTATGCAGACGTCTCCACAGAGCCACTTCTGAATGCCCCGCAGCCCAGGACTGAATGGATACACTAACAAGTGCACCGGTGTGAGCAACCACATATGCAGAAGGACGTCTTTCATCTCACAGAAGCGCGAACGTCTTGGCGTTCAAGCACATGGCAGAAACAAGGTGTGAACAGATGCGCTGCTGCTATTTTCTCCGTTCGGCATGCTTCGTTGTAGCTCTCTTGCCGGTCGCCGGCTTAGCGGCTTGCTTTGCGCGACTAGCTCTGGGGAGAGGAGGAGATAGCGCCGGAAACCTTGCCTTTTGCCTTCTTCGGCGCTGGAACCTGGTTGCTGCGCCTTCTCTTTGTCCATGTGCACACACACGATTCCTCAGCGAAAACCATGCAGAAACCTTACCTCGAGCACCCAGGGATGTGCACCCAGCACCACGTGCACGCACACGCAGCTAGAGAAAAGCACCTACCTTTTCACACACTGATGCCTAAGCAAACGCGTGGCCACACACACGCACACATCCGCAAGCGCGCCTACTCCCATCTATTGAGGGAAAGACGGACGAGCAACGTCCTGACAGGCTTGAGGGGAAAAACGTCCGTTGATGGTTGGCGTACTGCACGCCCGCCTACGGGGCTGCAGGGGAATCCACATTTGGAAGGTACCTAAAGATGTGTGCCTGTTCTTGGAGCTCCGCTAGTAGGGTAGCAAAGACACTCGTAGGCAGTACTGAATGCTGCTCCGTGCTACTTCTCCTCCGCTGGCAAATGCTTCACAGTCGCCCGAGGAAAGACGTTTAACAATCGATCTCCAAGAGAAACGAAACACATGATGCCATAAGGCGAAAGAATAGCAGGGCATCTCTTCACAAGCTTGTCCCTGATGTATAGCTGAGGGCAAACACTTGTGTGCTTGTGGGAGAGCCTGTGTCTTTCCTGGAAGCGTTTGGGAGTTTTGCTCAGACGCGTGTTTCCTCAAGTTCAAGAATCAAGATCTAGGATACCTGCAGACAGGTGCCTGTTTGTGTGGAGACAGTCTGTTTGAAACTGTGTTCCTCAGCGCCCGCTCTTTCTCCCCGTCGCTCCACACGCCTGGGAGTCCCTTTCTTTCTCTCCACAAGCACGTGTGTTGACTTCGTCGCACATGTGCATCTGCACAAGTGTTGAGCTCAGCAGAGTGTGTCTCTTGACACTTGATGTGCGTTGGCTGTGTCTGCGTGCTCCAGTGAAGAGAGAAACGGGAAATCATCTTGGTAGAGGCAACAAAGCAAAAGCGAGGCAGGATTGACATCTGCTCAACAGAGACGGATTCCCTGCGCTGACACAGTTCACAGTTACACGAGAAGCAATCTGAGCGGTCCATCGACCGGAGACGTGTTTCCCAAGAGGTCGTTTAGCGAGTGAACAGCAGTGTGCGCGACTTTCAGGAGTGTGCCTGGAAAGTGCCAGAATCACCAGAGCATCTGTGCAAAAGCTGCTGCCTCTGTGACCGCATTGAGGCACGTTCCCGTGTCTGCGAGTACATAGACGGCTCTTTCGCGTTCACTCCGAGGGAAACGGTCCGCTATTGCTTCTGTGCGTACAGACGCGATTCCCTTGTCTCTTGCGAACACAGGGAACTCTGTGCATCCAAATCTACAGGCTAAGGACGCGTCTGCATATGTTTTGGTGAACAATCGAGTGTGCGTGTTCTGACAGCTGCCTCTATGCAGACGTCTCCACAGAGCCACTTCTGAATGCCCCGCAGCCCAGGACTGAATGGATACACTAACAAGTGCACCGGTGTGAGCAACCACATATGCAGAAGGACGTCTTTCATCTCACAGAAGCGCGAACGTCTTGGCGTTCAAGCACATGGCAGAAACAAGGTGTGAACAGATGAGCTGCTGCTATTTTCTCCGTTCGGCATGCTTCGTTGTAGCTCTCTTGCCGGTCGCCGGCTTAGCGGCTTGCTTTGCGCGACTAGCTCTGGGGAGAGGAGGAGATAGCGCCGGAAACCTTGCCTTTTGCCTTCTTCGGCGCTGGAACCTGGTTGCTGCGCCTTCTCTTTGTCCATGTGCACACACACGATTCCTCAGCGAAAACCATGCAGAAACCTTACCTCGAGCACCCAGGGATGTGCACCCAGCACCACGTGCACGCACACGCAGCTAGAGAAAAGCACCTACCTTTTCACACACTGATGCCTAAGCAAACGCGTGGCCACACACACGCACACATCCGCAAGCGCGCCTACTCCCATCTATTGAGGGAAAGACGGACGAGCAACGTCCTGACAGGCTTGAGGGGAAAAACGTCCGTTGATGGTTGGCGTACTGCACGCCCGCCTACGGGGCTGCAGGGGAATCCACATTTGGAAGGTACCTGAAGATGTGTGCCTGTTCTTGGAGCTCCGCTAGTAGGGTAGCAAAGACACTCGTAGGCAGTACTGAATGCTGCTCCGTGCTACTTCTCCTCCGCTGGCAAATGCTTCACAGTCGCCCGAGGAAAGACGTTTAACAATCGATCTCCAAGAGAAACGAAACACGTGATGCCATAAGGCGAAAGAATAGCAGGGCATCTCTTCACAAGCTTGTCCCTGATGTATAGCTGAGGGCAAACACTTGTGTGCTTGTGGGAGAGCCTGTGTCTTTCCTGGAAGCGTTTGGGAGTTTTGCTCAGACGCGTGTTTCCTCAAGTTCAAGAATCAAGATCTAGGATACCTGCAGACAGGTGCCTGTTTGTGTGGAGACAGTCTGTTTGAAACTGTGTTCCTCAGCGCCCGCTCTTTCTCCCCGTCGCTCCACACGCCTGGGAGTCCCTTTCTTTCTCTCCACAAGCACATGTGTTGACTTCGTCGCACATGTGCATCTGCACAAGCGTTGAGCTCAGCAGAGTGTGTCTCTTGACACTTGATGTGCGTTGGCTGTGTCTGCCTGCTCCAGTGAAGAGAGAAACGGGAAATCATCTTGGTAGAGGCAACAAAGCAAAAGCGAGGCAGGATATACATCTGCTCAACAGAGACGGATTCCCTGCGCTGACACAGTTCACAGTTACACGAGAAGCAATCTGAGCGGTCCATCGACCGGGGACGTGTTTCCCAAGAGGTCGTTTAGCGAGTGAACAGCAGTGTGCGCGACTTTCAGGAGTGTGCCTGGAAAGTGCCAGAATCACCAGAGCATCTGTGCAAAAGCTGCTGCCTCTGTGACCGCATTGAGGCACGTTCCCGTGTCTGCGAGTACATAGACGGCTCTTTCGCGTTCACTCCGAGGGAAACAGTCCGCTATTGCTTCTGTGCGTACAGACGCGATTCCCTTGTCTCTTGCGAACACAGGGAACTCTGTGCATCCAAATCTACAGGCTAAGGACGCGTCTGCATATGTTTTGGTGAACAATCGAGTGTGCGTGTTCTGACAGCTGCCTCTATGCAGACGTCTCCACAGAGCCACTTCTGAATGCCCCGCAGCCCAGGACTGAATGGATACACTAACAAGTGCACCGGTGTGAGCAACCACATATGCAGAAGGACGTCTTTCATCTCACAGAAGCACGAACGTCTTGGCGTTCAAGCACATGGCAGAAACAAGGTGTGAACAGATGCGCTGCTGCTATTTTCTCCGTTCGGCATGCTTCGTTGTAGCTCTCTTGCCGGTCGCCGGCTTAGCGGCTTGCTTTGCGCGACTAGGTCTGCGGAGAGAAGGAGATAGCGCCGGAAACCTTGCCTTTTGCCTTCTTCGGCGCTGGAACCTGGTTGCTGCGCCTTCTCTTTGTCCATGTGCACACACACGATTCCTCAGCGAAAACCATGCAGAAACCTTTCCACGAGCACCCAGGGATGTGCACCCAGCACCACGTGCACGCACACGCAGCTAGAGAAAAGCACCTACCTTTTCACACACTGATGCCTAAGCAAACGCGTGGCCACACACACGCACACATCCGCAAGCGCGCCTACTCCCATCTATTGAGGGAAAGACTGACGAGAAACGTCCTGACAGGCTTGAGGGGAAAAACGTCCGTTAATGGTTGGCGTACTGCACGCCCGCCTACGGGGCTGCAGGGGAATCCACATTTGGAAGGTACCTGAAGATGTGTGCCTGTTCTTGGAGCTCCGCTAGTAGGGTAGCAAAGACACTCGTAGGCAGTATTGAATGCTGCTCCGTGCTACTTCTCCTCCGCTGGCAAATGCTTCACAGTCGCCGGAGGAAAGACGTTTAACAATCGATCTCCAAGAGAAACGAAACACATGATGCCACAAGGCGAAAGAATAGCAGGGCATCTCTTCACAAGCTTGTCCCTGATCTATAGCTGAGGGCAAACACTTGTGTGCTTGTGGGAGAGCCTGTGTCTTTCCTGGAAGCGTTTGGGAGTTTTGCTCAGACACGTGTTTCCTCAAGTTCAAGAATCAAGATCTAGGATACCTGCAGACAGGTGCCTGTTTGTGTGGAGACAGTCTGTTTGAAACTGTGTTCCTCAGCGCCCGCTCTTTCTCCCCGTCGCTCCACACGCCTGGGAGTCCCTTTCTTTCTCTCCACAAGCACGTGTGTTGACTTCGTCGCACATGTGCATCTGCACAAGCGTTGAGCTCAGCAGAGTGTGTCTCTTGACACTTGATGTGCGTTGGCTGTGTCTGCCTGCTCCAGTGAAGAGAGAAACGGGAAATCATCTTGGTAGAGGCAACAAAGCAAAAGCGAGGCAGGATTGACATCTGCTCAACAGAGACGGATTCCCTGCGCTGACACAGTTCACAGTTACACGAGAAGCAATCTGAGCGGTCCATCGACCGGAGACGTGTTTCCCAAGAGGTCGTTTAGCGAGTGAACAGCAGTGTGCGCGACTTTCAGGAGTGTGCCTGGAAAGTGCCAGAATCACCAGAGCATCTGTGCAAAAGCTGCTGCCTCTGTGACCGCATTGAGGCACGTTCCCGTGTCTGCGAGTACATAGACGGCTCTTTCGCGTTCACTCCGAGGGAAACGGTCCGCTATTGCTTCTGTGCGTACAGACGCGATTCCCTTGTCTCTTGCGAACACAGGGAACTCTGTGCATCCAAATCTACAGGCTAAGGACGCGTCTGCATATGTTTTGGTGAACAATCGAGTGTGCGTGTTCTGACAGCTGCCTCTATGCAGACGTCTCCACAGAGCCACTTCTGAATGCCCCGCAGCCCAGGACTGAATGGATACACTAACAAGTGCACCGGTGTGAGCAACCACATATGCAGAAGGACGTCTTTCATCTCACAGAAGCGCGAACGTCTTGGCGTTCAAGCACATGGCAGAAACAAGGTGTGAACAGATGCGCTGCTGCTATTTTCTCCGTTCGGCATGCTTCGTTGTAGCTCTCTTGCCGGTCGCCGGCTTAGCGGCTTGCTTTGCGCGACTAGGTCTGCGGAGAGAAGGAGATAGCGCCGGAAACCTTGCCTTTTGCCTTCTTCGGCGCTGGAACCTGGTTGCTGCGCCTCCTCTTTGTCCATGTGCACACACACGATTCCTCAGCGAAAACCATGCAGAAACCTTTCCACGAGCACCCAGGGATGTGCACCCAGCACCACGTGCACGCACACGCAGCTAGAGAAAAGCACCTACCTTTTCACACACTGATGCCTAAGCAAACGCGTGGCCACACACACGCACACATCCGCAAGCGCGCCTACTCCCATCTATTGAGGGAAAGACTGACGAGAAACGTCCTGACAGGCTTGAGGGGAAAAACGTCCGTTAATGGTTGGCGTACTGCACGCCCGCCTACGGGGCTGCAGGGGAATCCACATTTGGAAGGTACCTTAAGATGTGTGCCTGTTCTTGGAGCTCCGCTAGTAGGGTAGCAAAGACACTCGTAGGCAGTATTGAATGCTGCTCCGTGCTACTTCTCCTCCGCTGGCAAATGCTTCACAGTCGCCGGAGGAAAGACGTTTAACAATCGATCTCCAAGAGAAACGAAACACATGATGCCACAAGGCGAAAGAATAGCAGGGCATCTCTTCACAAGCTTGTCCCTGATCTATAGCTGAGGGCAAACACTTGTGTGCTTGTGGGAGAGCCTGTGTCTTTCCTGGAAGCGTTTGGGAGTTTTGCTCAGACACGTGTTTCCTCAAGTTCAAGAATCAAGATCTAGGATACCTGCAGACAGGTGCCTGTTTGTGTGGAGACAGTCTGTTTGAAACTGTGTTCCTCAGCGCCCGCTCTTTCTCCCCGTCGCTCCACACGCCTGGGAGTCTCTTTCTTTCTCTCCACAAGCACGTGTGTTGACTTCGTCGCACATGTGCATCTGCACAAGCGTTGAGCTCAGCAGAGTGTGTCTCTTGACACTTGATGTGCGTTGGCTGTGTCTGCCTGCTCCAGTGAAGAGAGAAACGGGAAATCATCTTGGTAGAGGCAACAAAGCAAAAGCGAGGCAGGATTGACATCTGCTCAACAGAGACGGATTCCCTGCGCTGACACAGTTCACAGTTACACGAGAAGCAATCTGAGCGGTCCATCGACCGGAGACGTGTTTCCCAAGAGGTCGTTTAGCGAGTGAACAGCAGTGTGCGCGACTTTCAGGAGTGTGCCTGGAAAGTGCCAGAATCACCAGAGCATCTGTGCAAAAGCTGCTGCCTCTGTGACCGCATTGAGGCACGTTCCCGTGTCTGCGAGTACATAGACGGCTCTTTCGCGTTCACTCCGAGGGAAACGGTCCGCTATTGCTTCTGTGCGTACAGACGCGATTCCCTTGTCTCTTGCGAACACAGGGAACTCTGTGCATCCAAATCTACCGGCTAAGGACGCGTCTGCATATGTTTTGGTGAACAATCGAGTGTGCGTGTTCTGACAGCTGCCTCTATGCAGACGTCTCCACAGAGCCACTTCTGAATGCCCCGCAGCCCAGGACTGAATGGATACACTAACAAGTGCACCGGTGTGAGCAACCACATATGCAGAAGGACGTCTTTCATCTCACAGAAGCGCGAACGTCTTGGCGTTCAAGCACATGGCAGAAACAAGGTGTGAACAGATGAGCTGCTGCTATTTTCTCCGTTCGGCATGCTTCGTTGTAGCTCTCTTGCCGGTCGCCGGCTTAGCGGCTTGCTTTGCGCGACTAGCTCTGGGGAGAGGAGGAGATAGCGCCGGAAACCTTGCCTTTTGCCTTCTTCGGCGCTGGAACCTGGTTGCTGCGCCTTCTCTTTGTCCATGTGCACACACACGATTCCTCAGCGAAAACCATGCAGAAACCTTACCTCGAGCACCCAGGGATGTGCACCCAGCACCACGTGCACGCACACGCAGCTAGAGAAAAGCACCTACCTTTTCACACACTGATGCCTAAGCAAACGCGTGGCCACACACACGCACACATCCGCAAGCGCGCCTACTCCCATCTATTGAGGGAAAGACGGACGAGCAACGTCCTGACAGGCTTGAGGGGAAAAACGTCCGTTGATGGTTGGCGTACTGCACGCCCGCCTACGGGGCTGCAGGGGAATCCACATTTGGAAGGTACCTGAAGATGTGTGCCTGTTCTTGGAGCTCCGCTAGTAGGGTAGCAAAGACACTCGTAGGCAGTACTGAATGCTGCTCCGTGCTACTTCTTCTCCGCTGGCAAATGCTTCACAGTCGCCCGAGGAAAGACGTTTAACAATCGATCTCCAAGAGAAACGAAACACATGATGCCATAAGGCGAAAGAATGGCAGGGCATCTCTTCACAAGCTTGTCCCTGATGTATAGCTGAGGGCAAACACTTGTGTGCTTGTGGGAGAGCCTGTGTCTTTCCTGGAAGCGTTTGGGAGTTTTGCTCAGACGCGTGTTTCCTCAAGTTCAAGAATCAAGATCTAGGATACCTGCAGACAGGTGCCTGTTTGTGTGGAGACAGTCTGTTTGAAACTGTGTTCCTCAGCGCCCGCTCTTTCTCCCCGTCGCTCCACACGCCTGGGAGTCCCTTTCTTTCTCTCCACAAGCACGTGTGTTGACTTCGTCGCACATGTGCATCTGCACAAGCGTTGAGCTCAGCAGAGTGTGTCTCTTGACACTTGATGTGCGTTGGCTGTGTCTGCGTGCTCCAGTGAAGAGAGAAACGGGAAATCATCTTGGTAGAGGCAACAAAGCAAAAGCGAGGCAGGATTGACATCTGCTCAACAGAGACGGATTCCCTGCGCTGACACAGTTCACAGTTACACGAGAAGCAATCTGAGCGGTCCATCGACCGGAGACGTGTTTCCCAAGAGGTCGTTTAGCGAGTGAACAGCAGTGTGCGCGACTTTCAGGAGTGTGCCTGGAAAGTGCCAGAATCACCAGAGCATCTGTGCAAAAGCTGCTGCCTCTGTGACCGCATTGAGGCACGTTCCCGTGTCTGCGAGTACATAGACGGCTCTTTCGCGTTCACTCCGAGGGAAACGGTCCGCTATTGCTTCTGTGCGTACAGACGCGATTCCCTTGTCTCTTGCGAACACAGGGAACTCTGTGCATCCAAATCTACAGGCTAAGGACGCGTCTGCATATGTTTTGGTGAACAATCGAGTGTGCGTGTTCTGACAGCTGCCTCTATGCAGACGTCTCCACAGAGCCACTTCTGAATGCCCCGCAGCCCAGGACTGAATGGATACACTAACAAGTGCACCGGTGTGAGCAACCACATATGCAGAAGGACGTCTTTCATCTCACAGAAGCGCGAACGTCTTGGCGTTCAAGCACATGGCAGAAACAAGGTGTGAACAGATGAGCTGCTGCTATTTTCTCCGTTCGGCATGCTTCGTTGTAGCTCTCTTGCCGGTCGCCGGCTTAGCGGCTTGCTTTGCGCGACTAGCTCTGGGGAGAGGAGGAGATAGCGCCGGAAACCTTGCCTTTTGCCTTCTTCGGCGCTGGAACCTGGTTGCTGCGCCTTCTCTTTGTCCATGTGCACACACACGATTCCTCAGCGAAAACCATGCAGAAACCTTACCTCGAGCACCCAGGGATGTGCACCCAGCACCACGTGCACGCACACGCAGCTAGAGAAAAGCACCTACCTTTTCACACACTGATGCCTAAGCAAACGCGTGGCCACACACACGCACACATCCGCAAGCGCGCCTACTCCCATCTATTGAGGGAAAGACGGACGAGCAACGTCCTGACAGGCTTGAGGGGAAAAACGTCCGTTGATGGTTGGCGTACTGCACGCCCGCCTACGGGGCTGCAGGGGAATCCACATTTGGAAGGTACCTGAAGATGTGTGCCTGTTCTTGGAGCTCCGCTAGTAGGGTAGCAAAGACACTCGTAGGCAGTACTGAATGCTGCTCCGTGCTACTTCTCCTCCGCTGGCAAATGCTTCACAGTCGCCCGAGGAAAGACGTTTAACAATCGATCTCCAAGAGAAACGAAACACGTGATGCCATAAGGCGAAAGAATAGCAGGGCATCTCTTCACAAGCTTGTCCCTGATGTATAGCTGAGGGCAAACACTTGTGTGCTTGTGGGAGAGCCTGTGTCTTTCCTGGAAGCGTTTGGGAGTTTTGCTCAGACGCGTGTTTCCTCAAGTTCAAGAATCAAGATCTAGGATACCTGCAGACAGGTGCCTGTTTGTGTGGAGACAGTCTGTTTGAAACTGTGTTCCTCAGCGCCCGCTCTTTCTCCCCGTCGCTCCACACGCCTGGGAGTCCCTTTCTTTCTCTCCACAAGCACATGTGTTGACTTCGTCGCACATGTGCATCTGCACAAGCGTTGAGCTCAGCAGAGTGTGTCTCTTGACACTTGATGTGCGTTGGCTGTGTCTGCCTGCTCCAGTGAAGAGAGAAACGGGAAATCATCTTGGTAGAGGCAACAAAGCAAAAGCGAGGCAGGATATACATCTGCTCAACAGAGACGGATTCCCTGCGCTGACACAGTTCACAGTTACACGAGAAGCAATCTGAGCGGTCCATCGACCGGGGACGTGTTTCCCAAGAGGTCGTTTAGCGAGTGAACAGCAGTGTGCGCGACTTTCAGGAGTGTGCCTGGAAAGTGCCAGAATCACCAGAGCATCTGTGCAAAAGCTGCTGCCTCTGTGACCGCATTGAGGCACGTTCCCGTGTCTGCGAGTACATAGACGGCTCTTTCGCGTTCACTCCGAGGGAAACAGTCCGCTATTGCTTCTGTGCGTACAGACGCGATTCCCTTGTCTCTTGCGAACACAGGGAACTCTGTGCATCCAAATCTACAGGCTAAGGACGCGTCTGCATATGTTTTGGTGAACAATCGAGTGTGCGTGTTCTGACAGCTGCCTCTATGCAGACGTCTCCACAGAGCCACTTCTGAATGCCCCGCAGCCCAGGACTGAATGGATACACTAACAAGTGCACCGGTGTGAGCAACCACATATGCAGAAGGACGTCTTTCATCTCACAGAAGCACGAACGTCTTGGCGTTCAAGCACATGGCAGAAACAAGGTGTGAACAGATGAGCTGCTGCTATTTTCTCCGTTCGGCATGCTTCGTTGTAGCTCTCTTGCCGGTCGCCGGCTTAGCGGCTTGCTTTGCGTGACTTGCTCTGGGGAGAGGAGGAGATAGCGCCGGAAACCTTGCCTTTTGCCTTCTTCGGCGCTGGAACCTGGTTGCTGCGCCTTCTCTTTGTCCATGTGCACACACACGATTCCTCAGCGAAAACCATGCAGAAACCTTACCTCGAGCACCCAGGGATGTGCACCCAGCACCACGTGCACGCACACGCAGCTAGAGAAAAGCACCTACCTTTTCACACACTGATGCCTAAGCAAACGCGTGGCCACACACACGCACACATCCGCAAGCGCGCCTACTCCCATCTATTGAGGGAAAGATGGACGAGCAACGTCCTGACAGGCTTGAGGGGAAAAACGTCCGTTGGTGGTTGGCGTACTGCACGCCCGCCTACGGGGCTGCAGGGGAATCCACATTTGGAAGGTACCTGAAGATGTGTGCCTGTTCTTGGAGCTCCGCTAGTAGGGTAGCAAAGACACTCGTAGGCAGTATTGAATGCTGCTCCGTGCTACTTCTCCTCCGCTGGCAAATGCTTCACAGTCGCCGGAGGAAAGACGTTTAACAATCGATCTCCAAGAGAAACGAAACACATGATGCCATAAGGCGAAAGAATGGCAGGGCATCTCTTCACAAGCTTGTCCCTGATCTATAGCTGAGGGCAAACACTTGTGTGCTTGTGGGAGAGCCTGTGTCTTTCCTGGAAGCGTTTGGGAGTTTTGCTCAGACGCGTGTTTCCTCAAGTTCAAGAATCAAGATCTAGGATACCTGCAGACAGGTGCCTGTTTGTGTGGAGACAGTCTGTTTGAAACTGTGTTCCTCAGCGCCCGCTCTTTCTCCCCGTCGCTCCACACGCCTGAGAGTCCCTTTCTTTCTCTCCACAAGCACGTGTGTTGACTTCGTCGCACATGTGCATCTGCACAAGCGTTGAGCTCAGCAGAGTGTGTCTCTTGACACTTGATGTGCGTTGGCTGTGTCTGCCTGCTCCAGTGAAGAGAGAAACGGGAAATCATCTTGGTAGAGGCAACAAAGCAAAAGCGAGGCAGGATTGACATCTGCTCAACAGAGACGGATTCCCTGCGCTGACACAGTTCACAGTTACACGAGAAGCAATCTGAGCGGTCCATCGACCGGGGACGTGTTTCCCAAGAGGTCGTTTAGCGAGTGAACAGCAGTGTGCGCGACTTTCAGGAGTGTGCCTGGAAAGTGCCAGAATCACCAGAGCATCTGTGCAAAAGCTGCTGCCTCTGTGACCGCATTGAGGCACGTTCCCGTGTCTGCGAGTACATAGACGGCTCTTTCGCGTTCACTCCGAGGGAAACGGTCCGCTATTGCTTCTGTGCGTACAGACGCGATTCCCTTGTCTCTTGCGAACACAGGGAACTCTGTGCATCCGAATCTACAGGCTAAGGACGCGTCTGCATATGTTTTGGTGAACAATCGAGTGTGCGTGTTCTGACAGCTGCCTCTATGCAGACGTCTCCACAGAGCCACTTCTGAATGCCCCGCAGCCCAGGACTGAATGGATACACTAACAAGTGCACCGGTGTGAGCAACCACATATGCAGAAGGACGTCTTTCATCTCACAGAAGCACGAACGTCTTGGCGTTCAAGCACATGGCAGAAACAAGGTGTGAACAGATGCGCTGCTGCTATTTTCTCCGTTCGGCATGCTTCGTTGTAGCTCTCTTGCCGGTCGCCGGCTTAGCGGCTTGCTTTGCGCGACTAGGTCTGCGGAGAGAAGGAGATAGCGCCGGAAACCTTGCCTTTTGCCTTCTTCGGCGCTGGAACCTGGTTGCTGCGCTTTCTCTTTGTCCATGTGCACACACACGATTCCTCAGCGAAAACCATGCAGAAACCTTTCCACGAGCACCCAGGGATGTGCACCCAGCACCACGTGCACGCACACGCAGCTAGAGAAAAGCACCTACCTTTTCACACACTGATGCCTAAGCAAACGCGTGGCCACACACACGCACACATCCGCAAGCGCGCCTACTCCCATCTATTGAGGGAAAGACTGACGAGAAACGTCCTGACAGGCTTGAGGGGAAAAACGTCCGTTAATGGTTGGCGTACTGCACGCCCGCCTACGGGGCTGCAGGGGAATCCACATTTGGAAGGTACCTGAAGATGTGTGCCTGTTCTTGGAGCTCCGCTAGTAGGGTAGCAAAGACACTCGTAGGCAGTATTGAATGCTGCTCCGTGCTACTTCTCCTCCGCTGGCAAATGCTTCACAGTCGCCGGAGGAAAGACGTTTAACAATCGATCTCCAAGAGAAACGAAACACATGATGCCACAAGGCGAAAGAATAGCAGGGCATCTCTTCACAAGCTTGTCCCTGATCTATAGCTGAGGGCAAACACTTGTGTGCTTGTGGGAGAGCCTGTGTCTTTCCTGGAAGCGTTTGGGAGTTTTGCTCAGACACGTGTTTCCTCAAGTTCAAGAATCAAGATCTAGGATACCTGCAGACAGGTGCCTGTTTGTGTGGAGACAGTCTGTTTGAAACTGTGTTCCTCAGCGCCCGCTCTTTCTCCCCGTCGCTCCACACGCCTGGGAGTCTCTTTCTTTCTCTCCACAAGCACGTGTGTTGACTTCGTCGCACATGTGCATCTGCACAAGCGTTGAGCTCAGCAGAGTGTGTCTCTTGACACTTGATGTGCGTTGGCTGTGTCTGCCTGCTCCAGTGAAGAGAGAAACGGGAAATCATCTTGGTAGAGGCAACAAAGCAAAAGCGAGGCAGGATTGACATCTGCTCAACAGAGACGGATTCCCTGCGCTGACACAGTTCACAGTTACACGAGAAGCAATCTGAGCGGTCCATCGACCGGAGACGTGTTTCCCAAGAGGTCGTTTAGCGAGTGAACAGCAGTGTGCGCGACTTTCAGGAGTGTGCCTGGAAAGTGCCAGAATCACCAGAGCATCTGTGCAAAAGCTGCTGCCTCTGTGACCGCATTGAGGCACGTTCCCGTGTCTGCGAGTACATAGACGGCTCTTTCGCGTTCACTCCGAGGGAAACGGTCCGCTATTGCTTCTGTGCGTACAGACGCGATTCCCTTGTCTCTTGCGAACACAGGGAACTCTGTGCATCCAAATCTACCGGCTAAGGACGCGTCTGCATATGTTTTGGTGAACAATCGAGTGTGCGTGTTCTGACAGCTGCCTCTATGCAGACGTCTCCACAGAGCCACTTCTGAATGCCCCGCAGCCCAGGACTGAATGGATACACTAACAAGTGCACCGGTGTGAGCAACCACATATGCAGAAGGACGTCTTTCATCTCACAGAAGCGCGAACGTCTTGGCGTTCAAGCACATGGCAGAAACAAGGTGTGAACAGATGAGCTGCTGCTATTTTCTCCGTTCGGCATGCTTCGTTGTAGCTCTCTTGCCGGTCGCCGGCTTAGCGGCTTGCTTTGCGCGACTAGCTCTGGGGAGAGGAGGAGATAGCGCCGGAAACCTTGCCTTTTGCCTTCTTCGGCGCTGGAACCTGGTTGCTGCGCCTTCTCTTTGTCCATGTGCACACACACGATTCCTCAGCGAAAACCATGCAGAAACCTTACCTCGAGCACCCAGGGATGTGCACCCAGCACCACGTGCACGCACACGCAGCTAGAGAAAAGCACCTACCTTTTCACACACTGATGCCTAAGCAAACGCGTGGCCACACACACGCACACATCCGCAAGCGCGCCTACTCCCATCTATTGAGGGAAAGACGGACGAGCAACGTCCTGACAGGCTTGAGGGGAAAAACGTCCGTTGATGGTTGGCGTACTGCACGCCCGCCTACGGGGCTGCAGGGGAATCCACATTTGGAAGGTACCTGAAGATGTGTGCCTGTTCTTGGAGCTCCGCTAGTAGGGTAGCAAAGACACTCGTAGGCAGTACTGAATGCTGCTCCGTGCTACTTCTTCTCCGCTGGCAAATGCTTCACAGTCGCCCGAGGAAAGACGTTTAACAATCGATCTCCAAGAGAAACGAAACACATGATGCCATAAGGCGAAAGAATGGCAGGGCATCTCTTCACAAGCTTGTCCCTGATGTATAGCTGAGGGCAAACACTTGTGTGCTTGTGGGAGAGCCTGTGTCTTTCCTGGAAGCGTTTGGGAGTTTTGCTCAGACGCGTGTTTCCTCAAGTTCAAGAATCAAGATCTAGGATACCTGCAGACAGGTGCCTGTTTGTGTGGAGACAGTCTGTTTGAAACTGTGTTCCTCAGCGCCCGCTCTTTCTCCCCGTCGCTCCACACGCCTGGGAGTCCCTTTCTTTCTCTCCACAAGCACGTGTGTTGACTTCGTCGCACATGTGCATCTGCACAAGCGTTGAGCTCAGCAGAGTGTGTCTCTTGACACTTGATGTGCGTTGGCTGTGTCTGCGTGCTCCAGTGAAGAGAGAAACGGGAAATCATCTTGGTAGAGGCAACAAAGCAAAAGCGAGGCAGGATTGACATCTGCTCAACAGAGACGGATTCCCTGCGCTGACACAGTTCACAGTTACACGAGAAGCAATCTGAGCGGTCCATCGACCGGAGACGTGTTTCCCAAGAGGTCGTTTAGCGAGTGAACAGCAGTGTGCGCGACTTTCAGGAGTGTGCCTGGAAAGTGCCAGAATCACCAGAGCATCTGTGCAAAAGCTGCTGCCTCTGTGACCGCATTGAGGCACGTTCCCGTGTCTGCGAGTACATAGACGGCTCTTTCGCGTTCACTCCGAGGGAAACGGTCCGCTATTGCTTCTGTGCGTACAGACGCGATTCCCTTGTCTCTTGCGAACACAGGGAACTCTGTGCATCCAAATCTACAGGCTAAGGACGCGTCTGCATATGTTTTGGTGAACAATCGAGTGTGCGTGTTCTGACAGCTGCCTCTATGCAGACGTCTCCACAGAGCCACTTCTGAATGCCCCGCAGCCCAGGACTGAATGGATACACTAACAAGTGCACCGGTGTGAGCAACCACATATGCAGAAGGACGTCTTTCATCTCACAGAAGCGCGAACGTCTTGGCGTTCAAGCACATGGCAGAAACAAGGTGTGAACAGATGAGCTGCTGCTATTTTCTCCGTTCGGCATGCTTCGTTGTAGCTCTCTTGCCGGTCGCCGGCTTAGCGGCTTGCTTTGCGCGACTAGCTCTGGGGAGAGGAGGAGATAGCGCCGGAAACCTTGCCTTTTGCCTTCTTCGGCGCTGGAACCTGGTTGCTGCGCCTTCTCTTTGTCCATGTGCACACACACGATTCCTCAGCGAAAACCATGCAGAAACCTTACCTCGAGCACCCAGGGATGTGCACCCAGCACCACGTGCACGCACACGCAGCTAGAGAAAAGCACCTACCTTTTCACACACTGATGCCTAAGCAAACGCGTGGCCACACACACGCACACATCCGCAAGCGCGCCTACTCCCATCTATTGAGGGAAAGACGGACGAGCAACGTCCTGACAGGCTTGAGGGGAAAAACGTCCGTTGATGGTTGGCGTACTGCACGCCCGCCTACGGGGCTGCAGGGGAATCCACATTTGGAAGGTACCTGAAGATGTGTGCCTGTTCTTGGAGCTCCGCTAGTAGGGTAGCAAAGACACTCGTAGGCAGTACTGAATGCTGCTCCGTGCTACTTCTCCTCCGCTGGCAAATGCTTCACAGTCGCCCGAGGAAAGACGTTTAACAATCGATCTCCAAGAGAAACGAAACACGTGATGCCATAAGGCGAAAGAATAGCAGGGCATCTCTTCACAAGCTTGTCCCTGATGTATAGCTGAGGGCAAACACTTGTGTGCTTGTGGGAGAGCCTGTGTCTTTCCTGGAAGCGTTTGGGAGTTTTGCTCAGACGCGTGTTTCCTCAAGTTCAAGAATCAAGATCTAGGATACCTGCAGACAGGTGCCTGTTTGTGTGGAGACAGTCTGTTTGAAACTGTGTTCCTCAGCGCCCGCTCTTTCTCCCCGTCGCTCCACACGCCTGGGAGTCCCTTTCTTTCTCTCCACAAGCACATGTGTTGACTTCGTCGCACATGTGCATCTGCACAAGCGTTGAGCTCAGCAGAGTGTGTCTCTTGACACTTGATGTGCGTTGGCTGTGTCTGCCTGCTCCAGTGAAGAGAGAAACGGGAAATCATCTTGGTAGAGGCAACAAAGCAAAAGCGAGGCAGGATATACATCTGCTCAACAGAGACGGATTCCCTGCGCTGACACAGTTCACAGTTACACGAGAAGCAATCTGAGCGGTCCATCGACCGGGGACGTGTTTCCCAAGAGGTCGTTTAGCGAGTGAACAGCAGTGTGCGCGACTTTCAGGAGTGTGCCTGGAAAGTGCCAGAATCACCAGAGCATCTGTGCAAAAGCTGCTGCCTCTGTGACCGCATTGAGGCACGTTCCCGTGTCTGCGAGTACATAGACGGCTCTTTCGCGTTCACTCCGAGGGAAACAGTCCGCTATTGCTTCTGTGCGTACAGACGCGATTCCCTTGTCTCTTGCGAACACAGGGAACTCTGTGCATCCAAATCTACAGGCTAAGGACGCGTCTGCATATGTTTTGGTGAACAATCGAGTGTGCGTGTTCTGACAGCTGCCTCTATGCAGACGTCTCCACAGAGCCACTTCTGAATGCCCCGCAGCCCAGGACTGAATGGATACACTAACAAGTGCACCGGTGTGAGCAACCACATATGCAGAAGGACGTCTTTCATCTCACAGAAGCACGAACGTCTTGGCGTTCAAGCACATGGCAGAAACAAGGTGTGAACAGATGAGCTGCTGCTATTTTCTCCGTTCGGCATGCTTCGTTGTAGCTCTCTTGCCGGTCGCCGGCTTAGCGGCTTGCTTTGCGTGACTTGCTCTGGGGAGAGGAGGAGATAGCGCCGGAAACCTTGCCTTTTGCCTTCTTCGGCGCTGGAACCTGGTTGCTGCGCCTTCTCTTTGTCCATGTGCACACACACGATTCCTCAGCGAAAACCATGCAGAAACCTTACCTCGAGCACCCAGGGATGTGCACCCAGCACCACGTGCACGCACACGCAGCTAGAGAAAAGCACCTACCTTTTCACACACTGATGCCTAAGCAAACGCGTGGCCACACACACGCACACATCCGCAAGCGCGCCTACTCCCATCTATTGAGGGAAAGATGGACGAGCAACGTCCTGACAGGCTTGAGGGGAAAAACGTCCGTTGGTGGTTGGCGTACTGCACGCCCGCCTACGGGGCTGCAGGGGAATCCACATTTGGAAGGTACCTGAAGATGTGTGCCTGTTCTTGGAGCTCCGCTAGTAGGGTAGCAAAGACACTCGTAGGCAGTATTGAATGCTGCTCCGTGCTACTTCTCCTCCGCTGGCAAATGCTTCACAGTCGCCGGAGGAAAGACGTTTAACAATCGATCTCCAAGAGAAACGAAACACATGATGCCATAAGGCGAAAGAATGGCAGGGCATCTCTTCACAAGCTTGTCCCTGATCTATAGCTGAGGGCAAACACTTGTGTGCTTGTGGGAGAGCCTGTGTCTTTCCTGGAAGCGTTTGGGAGTTTTGCTCAGACGCGTGTTTCCTCAAGTTCAAGAATCAAGATCTAGGATACCTGCAGACAGGTGCCTGTTTGTGTGGAGACAGTCTGTTTGAAACTGTGTTCCTCAGCGCCCGCTCTTTCTCCCCGTCGCTCCACACGCCTGAGAGTCCCTTTCTTTCTCTCCACAAGCACGTGTGTTGACTTCGTCGCACATGTGCATCTGCACAAGCGTTGAGCTCAGCAGAGTGTGTCTCTTGACACTTGATGTGCGTTGGCTGTGTCTGCCTGCTCCAGTGAAGAGAGAAACGGGAAATCATCTTGGTAGAGGCAACAAAGCAAAAGCGAGGCAGGATTGACATCTGCTCAACAGAGACGGATTCCCTGCGCTGACACAGTTCACAGTTACACGAGAAGCAATCTGAGCGGTCCATCGACCGGGGACGTGTTTCCCAAGAGGTCGTTTAGCGAGTGAACAGCAGTGTGCGCGACTTTCAGGAGTGTGCCTGGAAAGTGCCAGAATCACCAGAGCATCTGTGCAAAAGCTGCTGCCTCTGTGACCGCATTGAGGCACGTTCCCGTGTCTGCGAGTACATAGACGGCTCTTTCGCGTTCACTCCGAGGGAAACGGTCCGCTATTGCTTCTGTGCGTACAGACGCGATTCCCTTGTCTCTTGCGAACACAGGGAACTCTGTGCATCCGAATCTACAGGCTAAGGACGCGTCTGCATATGTTTTGGTGAACAATCGAGTGTGCGTGTTCTGACAGCTGCCTCTATGCAGACGTCTCCACAGAGCCACTTCTGAATGCCCCGCAGCCCAGGACTGAATGGATACACTAACAAGTGCACCGGTGTGAGCAACCACATATGCAGAAGGACGTCTTTCATCTCACAGAAGCACGAACGTCTTGGCGTTCAAGCACATGGCAGAAACAAGGTGTGAACAGATGCGCTGCTGCTATTTTCTCCGTTCGGCATGCTTCGTTGTAGCTCTCTTGCCGGTCGCCGGCTTAGCGGCTTGCTTTGCGCGACTAGGTCTGCGGAGAGAAGGAGATAGCGCCGGAAACCTTGCCTTTTGCCTTCTTCGGCGCTGGAACCTGGTTGCTGCGCTTTCTCTTTGTCCATGTGCACACACACGATTCCTCAGCGAAAACCATGCAGAAACCTTTCCACGAGCACCCAGGGATGTGCACCCAGCACCACGTGCACGCACACGCAGCTAGAGAAAAGCACCTACCTTTTCACACACTGATGCCTAAGCAAACGCGTGGCCACACACACGCACACATCCGCAAGCGCGCCTACTCCCATCTATTGAGGGAAAGACTGACGAGAAACGTCCTGACAGGCTTGAGGGGAAAAACGTCCGTTAATGGTTGGCGTACTGCACGCCCGCCTACGGGGCTGCAGGGGAATCCACATTTGGAAGGTACCTGAAGATGTGTGCCTGTTCTTGGAGCTCCGCTAGTAGGGTAGCAAAGACACTCGTAGGCAGTATTGAATGCTGCTCCGTGCTACTTCTCCTCCGCTGGCAAATGCTTCACAGTCGCCGGAGGAAAGACGTTTAACAATCGATCTCCAAGAGAAACGAAACACATGATGCCACAAGGCGAAAGAATAGCAGGGCATCTCTTCACAAGCTTGTCCCTGATCTATAGCTGAGGGCAAACACTTGTGTGCTTGTGGGAGAGCCTGTGTCTTTCCTGGAAGCGTTTGGGAGTTTTGCTCAGACACGTGTTTCCTCAAGTTCAAGAATCAAGATCTAGGATACCTGCAGACAGGTGCCTGTTTGTGTGGAGACAGTCTGTTTGAAACTGTGTTCCTCAGCGCCCGCTCTTTCTCCCCGTCGCTCCACACGCCTGGGAGTCTCTTTCTTTCTCTCCACAAGCACGTGTGTTGACTTCGTCGCACATGTGCATCTGCACAAGCGTTGAGCTCAGCAGAGTGTGTCTCTTGACACTTGATGTGCGTTGGCTGTGTCTGCGTGTTCCAGTGAAGAGAGAAACGGGAAATCATCTTGGTAGAGGCAACAAAGCAAAAGCGAGGCAGGATTGACATCTGCTCAACAGAGACGGATTCCCTGCGCTGACACAGTTCACAGTTACACGAGAAGCAATCTGAGCGGTCCATCGACCGGAGACGTGTTTCCCAAGAGGTCGTTTAGCGAGTGAACAGCAGTGTGCGCGACTTTCAGGAGTGTGCCTGGAAAGTGCCAGAATCACCAGAGCATCTGTGCAAAAGCTGCTGCCTCTGTGACCGCATTGAGGCACGTTCCCGTGTCTCCGAGTATATAGACGGCTCTTTCGCGTTCACTCCGAGGGAAACGGTCCGCTATTGCTTCTGTGCGTACAGACGCGATTCCCTTGTCTCTTGCGAACACAGGGAACTCTGTGCATCCAAATCTACAGGCTAAGGACGCGTCTGCATATGTTTTGGTGAACAATCGAGTGTGCGTGTTCTGACAGCTGCCTCTATGCAGACGTCTCCACAGAGCCACTTCTGAATGCCCCGCAGCCCAGGACTGAATGGATACACTAACAAGTGCACCGGTGTGAGCAACCACATATGCAGAAGGACGTCTTTCATCTCACAGAAGCGCGAACGTCTTGGCGTTCAAGCACATGGCAGAAACAAGGTGTGAACAGATGAGCTGCTGCTATTTTCTCCGTTCGGCATGCTTCGTTGTAGCTCTCTTGCCGGTCGCCGGCTTAGCGGCTTGCTTTGCGCGACTAGCTCTGGGGAGAGGAGGAGATAGCGCCGGAAACCTTGCCTTTTGCCTTCTTCGGCGCTGGAACCTGGTTGCTGCGCCTTCTCTTTGTCCATGTGCACACACACGATTCCTCAGCGAAAACCATGCAGAAACCTTACCTCGAGCACCCAGGGATGTGCACCCAGCACCACGTGCACGCACACGCAGCTAGAGAAAAGCACCTACCTTTTCACACACTGATGCCTAAGCAAACGCGTGGCCACACACACGCACACATCCGCAAGCGCGCCTACTCCCATCTATTGAGGGAAAGACGGACGAGCAACGTCCTGACAGGCTTGAGGGGAAAAACGTCCGTTGATGGTTGGCGTACTGCACGCCCGCCTACGGGGCTGCAGGGGAATCCACATTTGGAAGGTACCTGAAGATGTGTGCCTGTTCTTGGAGCTCCGCTAGTAGGGTAGCAAAGACACTCGTAGGCAGTACTGAATGCTGCTCCGTGCTACTTCTTCTCCGCTGGCAAATGCTTCACAGTCGCCCGAGGAAAGACGTTTAACAATCGATCTCCAAGAGAAACGAAACACATGATGCCATAAGGCGAAAGAATGGCAGGGCATCTCTTCACAAGCTTGTCCCTGATGTATAGCTGAGGGCAAACACTTGTGTGCTTGTGGGAGAGCCTGTGTCTTTCCTGGAAGCGTTTGGGAGTTTTGCTCAGACGCGTGTTTCCTCAAGTTCAAGAATCAAGATCTAGGATACCTGCAGACAGGTGCCTGTTTGTGTGGAGACAGTCTGTTTGAAACTGTGTTCCTCAGCGCCCGCTCTTTCTCCCCGTCGCTCCACACGCCTGGGAGTCCCTTTCTTTCTCTCCACAAGCACGTGTGTTGACTTCGTCGCACATGTGCATCTGCACAAGCGTTGAGCTCAGCAGAGTGTGTCTCTTGACACTTGATGTGCGTTGGCTGTGTCTGCGTGCTCCAGTGAAGAGAGAAACGGGAAATCATCTTGGTAGAGGCAACAAAGCAAAAGCGAGGCAGGATTGACATCTGCTCAACAGAGACGGATTCCCTGCGCTGACACAGTTCACAGTTACACGAGAAGCAATCTGAGCGGTCCATCGACCGGAGACGTGTTTCCCAAGAGGTCGTTTAGCGAGTGAACAGCAGTGTGCGCGACTTTCAGGAGTGTGCCTGGAAAGTGCCAGAATCACCAGAGCATCTGTGCAAAAGCTGCTGCCTCTGTGACCGCATTGAGGCACGTTCCCGTGTCTGCGAGTACATAGACGGCTCTTTCGCGTTCACTCCGAGGGAAACGGTCCGCTATTGCTTCTGTGCGTACAGACGCGATTCCCTTGTCTCTTGCGAACACAGGGAACTCTGTGCATCCAAATCTACAGGCTAAGGACGCGTCTGCATATGTTTTGGTGAACAATCGAGTGTGCGTGTTCTGACAGCTGCCTCTATGCAGACGTCTCCACAGAGCCACTTCTGAATGCCCCGCAGCCCAGGACTGAATGGATACACTAACAAGTGCACCGGTGTGAGCAACCACATATGCAGAAGGACGTCTTTCATCTCACAGAAGCGCGAACGTCTTGGCGTTCAAGCACATGGCAGAAACAAGGTGTGAACAGATGAGCTGCTGCTATTTTCTCCGTTCGGCATGCTTCGTTGTAGCTCTCTTGCCGGTCGCCGGCTTAGCGGCTTGCTTTGCGTGACTTGCTCTGGGGAGAGGAGGAGATAGCGCCGGAAACCTTGCCTTTTGCCTTCTTCGGCGCTGGAACCTGGTTGCTGCGCCTTCTCTTTGTCCATGTGCACACACACGATTCCTCAGCGAAAACCATGCAGAAACCTTACCTCGAGCACCCAGGGATGTGCACCCAGCACCACGTGCACGCACACGCAGCTAGAGAAAAGCACCTACCTTTTCACACACTGATGCCTAAGCAAACGCGTGGCCACATACACGCACACATCCGCAAGCGCGCCTACTCCCATCTATTGAGGGAAAGATGGACGAGCAACGTCCTGACAGGCTTGAGGGGAAAAACGTCCGTTGGTGGTTGGCGTACTGCACGCCCGCCTACGGGGCTGCAGGGGAATCCACATTTGGAAGGTACCTGAAGATGTGTGCCTGTTCTTGGAGCTCCGCTAGTAGGGTAGCAAAGACACTCGTAGGCAGTATTGAATGCTGCTCCGTGCTACTTCTCCTCCGCTGGCAAATGCTTCACAGTCGCCGGAGGAAAGACGTTTAACAATCGATCTCCAAGAGAAACGAAACACATGATGCCATAAGGCGAAAGAATGGCAGGGCATCTCTTCACAAGCTTGTCCCTGATCTATAGCTGAGGGCAAACACTTGTGTGCTTGTGGGAGAGCCTGTGTCTTTCCTGGAAGCGTTTGGGAGTTTTGCTCAGACGCGTGTTTCCTCAAGTTCAAGAATCAAGATCTAGGATACCTGCAGACAGGTGCCTGTTTGTGTGGAGACAGTCTGTTTGAAACTGTGTTCCTCAGCGCCCGCTCTTTCTCCCCGTCGCTCCACACGCCTGAGAGTCCCTTTCTTTCTCTCCACAAGCACGTGTGTTGACTTCGTCGCACATGTGCATCTGCACAAGCGTTGAGCTCAGCAGAGTGTGTCTCTTGACACTTGATGTGCGTTGGCTGTGTCTGCGTGCTCCAGTGAAGAGAGAAACGGGAAATCATCTTGGTAGAGGCAACAAAGCAAAAGCGAGGCAGGATTGACATCTGCTCAACAGAGACGGATTCCCTGCGCTGACACAGTTCACAGTTACACGAGAAGCAATCTGAGCGGTCCATCGACCGGGGACGTGTTTCCCAAGAGGTCGTTTAGCGAGTGAACAGCAGTGTGCGCGACTTTCAGGAGTGTGCCTGGAAAGTGCCAGAATCACCAGAGCATCTGTGCAAAAGCTGCTGCCTCTGTGACCGCATTGAGGCACGTTCCCGTGTCTGCGAGTACATAGACGGCTCTTTCGCGTTCACTCCGAGGGAAACGGTCCGCTATTGCTTCTGTGCGTACAGACGCGATTCCCTTGTCTCTTGCGAACACAGGGAACTCTGTGCATCCGAATCTACAGGCTAAGGACGCGTCTGCATATGTTTTGGTGAACAATCGAGTGTGCGTGTTCTGACAGCTGCCTCTATGCAGACGTCTCCACAGAGCCACTTCTGAATGCCCCGCAGCCCAGGACTGAATGGATACACTAACAAGTGCACCGGTGTGAGCAACCACATATGCAGAAGGACGTCTTTCATCTCACAGAAGCACGAACGTCTTGGCGTTCAAGCACATGGCAGAAACAAGGTGTGAACAGATGCGCTGCTGCTATTTTCTCCGTTCGGCATGCTTCGTTGTAGCTCTCTTGCCGGTCGCCGGCTTAGCGGCTTGCTTTGCGCGACTAGGTCTGCGGAGAGAAGGAGATAGCGCCGGAAACCTTGCCTTTTGCCTTCTTCGGCGCTGGAACCTGGTTGCTGCGCTTTCTCTTTGTCCATGTGCACACACACGATTCCTCAGCGAAAACCATGCAGAAACCTTTCCACGAGCACCCAGGGATGTGCACCCAGCACCACGTGCACGCACACGCAGCTAGAGAAAAGCACCTACCTTTTCACACACTGATGCCTAAGCAAACGCGTGGCCACACACACGCACACATCCGCAAGCGCGCCTACTCCCATCTATTGAGGGAAAGACTGACGAGAAACGTCCTGACAGGCTTGAGGGGAAAAACGTCCGTTAATGGTTGGCGTACTGCACGCCCGCCTACGGGGCTGCAGGGGAATCCACATTTGGAAGGTACCTGAAGATGTGTGCCTGTTCTTGGAGCTCCGCTAGTAGGGTAGCAAAGACACTCGTAGGCAGTATTGAATGCTGCTCCGTGCTACTTCTCCTCCGCTGGCAAATGCTTCACAGTCGCCGGAGGAAAGACGTTTAACAATCGATCTCCAAGAGAAACGAAACACATGATGCCACAAGGCGAAAGAATAGCAGGGCATCTCTTCACAAGCTTGTCCCTGATCTATAGCTGAGGGCAAACACTTGTGTGCTTGTGGGAGAGCCTGTGTCTTTCCTGGAAGCGTTTGGGAGTTTTGCTCAGACACGTGTTTCCTCAAGTTCAAGAATCAAGATCTAGGATACCTGCAGACAGGTGCCTGTTTGTGTGGAGACAGTCTGTTTGAAACTGTGTTCCTCAGCGCCCGCTCTTTCTCCCCGTCGCTCCACACGCCTGGGAGTCTCTTTCTTTCTCTCCACAAGCACGTGTGTTGACTTCGTCGCACATGTGCATCTGCACAAGCGTTGAGCTCAGCAGAGTGTGTCTCTTGACACTTGATGTGCGTTGGCTGTGTCTGCGTGTTCCAGTGAAGAGAGAAACGGGAAATCATCTTGGTAGAGGCAACAAAGCAAAAGCGAGGCAGGATTGACATCTGCTCAACAGAGACGGATTCCCTGCGCTGACACAGTTCACAGTTACACGAGAAGCAATCTGAGCGGTCCATCGACCGGAGACGTGTTTCCCAAGAGGTCGTTTAGCGAGTGAACAGCAGTGTGCGCGACTTTCAGGAGTGTGCCTGGAAAGTGCCAGAATCACCAGAGCATCTGTGCAAAAGCTGCTGCCTCTGTGACCGCATTGAGGCACGTTCCCGTGTCTCCGAGTATATAGACGGCTCTTTCGCGTTCACTCCGAGGGAAACGGTCCGCTATTGCTTCTGTGCGTACAGACGCGATTCCCTTGTCTCTTGCGAACACAGGGAACTCTGTGCATCCAAATCTACAGGCTAAGGACGCGTCTGCATATGTTTTGGTGAACAATCGAGTGTGCGTGTTCTGACAGCTGCCTCTATGCAGACGTCTCCACAGAGCCACTTCTGAATGCCCCGCAGCCCAGGACTGAATGGATACACTAACAAGTGCACCGGTGTGAGCAACCACATATGCAGAAGGACGTCTTTCATCTCACAGAAGCACGAACGTCTTGGCGTTCAAGCACATGGCAGAAACAAGGTGTGAACAGATGCGCTGCTGCTATTTTCTCCGTTCGGCATGCTTCGTTGTAGCTCTCTTGCCGGTCGCCGGCTTAGCGGCTTGCTTTGCGCGACTAGCTCTGGGGAGAGGAGGAGATAGCGCCGGAAACCTTGCCTTTTGCCTTCTTCGGCGCTGGAACCTGGTTGCTGCGCCTTCTCTTTGTCCATGTGCACACACACGATTCCTCAGCGAAAACCATGCAGAAACCTTACCTCGAGCACCCAGGGATGTGCACCCAGCACCACGTGCACGCACACGCAGCTAGAGAAAAGCACCTACCTTTTCACACACTGATGCCTAAGCAAACGCGTGGCCACACACACGCACACATCCGCAAGCGCGCCTACTCCCATCTATTGAGGGAAAGACGGACGAGCAACGTCCTGACAGGCTTGAGGGGAAAAACGTCCGTTGATGGTTGGCGTACTGCACGCCCGCCTACGGGGCTGCAGGGGAATCCACATTTGGAAGGTACCTGAAGATGTGTGCCTGTTCTTGGAGCTCCGCTAGTAGGGTAGCAAAGACACTCGTAGGCAGTACTGAATGCTGCTCCGTGCTACTTCTTCTCCGCTGGCAAATGCTTCACAGTCGCCCGAGGAAAGACGTTTAACAATCGATCTCCAAGAGAAACGAAACACATGATGCCATAAGGCGAAAGAATGGCAGGGCATCTCTTCACAAGCTTGTCCCTGATCTATAGCTGAGGGCAAACACTTGTGTGCTTGTGGGAGAGCCTGTGTCTTTCCTGGAAGCGTTTGGGAGTTTTGCTCAGACGCGTGTTTCCTCAAGTTCAAGAATCAAGATCTAGGATACCTGCAGACAGGTGCCTGTTTGTGTGGAGACAGTCTGTTTGAAACTGTGTTCCTCAGCGCCCGCTCTTTCTCCCCGTCGCTCCACACGCCTGGGAGTCCCTTTCTTTCTCTCCACAAGCACGTGTGTTGACTTCGTCGCACATGTGCATCTGCACAAGCGTTGAGCTCAGCAGAGTGTGTCTCTTGACACTTGATGTGCGTTGGCTGTGTCTGCGTGCTCCAGTGAAGAGAGAAACGGGAAATCATCTTGGTAGAGGCAACAAAGCAAAAGCGAGGCAGGATTGACATCTGCTCAACAGAGACGGATTCCCTGCGCTGACACAGTTCACAGTTACACGAGAAGCAATCTGAGCGGTCCATCGACCGGAGACGTGTTTCCCAAGAGGTCGTTTAGCGAGTGAACAGCAGTGTGCGCGACTTTCAGGAGTGTGCCTGGAAAGTGCCAGAATCACCAGAGCATCTGTGCAAAAGCTGCTGCCTCTGTGACCGCATTGAGGCACGTTCCCGTGTCTGCGAGTACATAGACGGCTCTTTCGCGTTCACTCCGAGGGAAACGGTCCGCTATTGCTTCTGTGCGTACAGACGCGATTCCCTTGTCTCTTGCGAACACAGGGAACTCTGTGCATCCAAATCTACAGGCTAAGGACGCGTCTGCATATGTT
The DNA here is from genome assembly GCF_037038585.1 of Patagioenas fasciata. NCBI lineage: Eukaryota > Metazoa > Chordata > Aves > Columbiformes > Columbidae > Patagioenas > Patagioenas fasciata. Next base: position 11,966,775 of record NC_092522.1, read on the forward strand.
TTGGTGAACAATCGAGTGTGCGTGTTCTGACAGCTGCCTCTATGCAGACGTCTCCACAGAGCCACTTCTGAATGCCCCGCAGCCCAGGACTGAATGGATACACTAACAAGTGCACCGGTGTGAGCAACCACATATGCAGAAGGACGTCTTTCATCTCACAGAAGCGCGAACGTCTTGTCGTTCAAGCACATGGCAGAAACAAGGTGTGAACAGATGAGCTGCTGCTATTTTCTCCGTTCGGCATGCTTCGTTGTAGCTCTCTTGCCGGTCGCCGGCTTAGCTGCTTGCTTTGCGCGACTAGCTCTGGGGAGAGGAGGAGATAGCGCCGGAAACCTTGCCTTTTGCCTTCTTCGGCGCTGGAACCTGGTTGCTGCGCTTTCTCTTTGTCCATGTGCACACACACGATTCCTCAGCGAAAACCATGCAGAAACCTTACCTCGAGCACCCAGGGATGTGCACCCAGCACCACGTGCACGCACACGCAGCTAGAGAAAAGCACCTACCTTTTCACACACTGATGCCTAAGCAAACGCGTGGCCACACACACGCACACATCCGCAAGCGCGCCTACTCCCATCTATTGAGGGAAAGACGGACGAGCAACGTCCTGACAGGCTTGAGGGGAAAAACGTCCGTTGATGGTTGGCGTACTGCACGCCCGCCTACGGGTCTGCAGGGGAATCCACATTTGGAAGGTACCTGAAGATGTGTGCCTGTTCTTGGAGCTCCGCTAGTAGGGTAGCAAAGACACTCGTAGGCAGTACTGAATGCTGCTCCGTGCTACTTCTCCTCCGCTGGCAAATGCTTCACAGTCGCCCGAGGAAAGACGTTTAACAATCGATCTCCAAGAGAAACGAAACACATGATGCCATAAGGCGAAAGAATGGCAGGGCATCTCTTCACAAGCTTGTCCCTGATCTATAGCTGAGGGCAAACACTTGTGTGCTTGTGGGAGAGCCTGTGTCTTTCCTGGAAGCGTTTGGGAGTTTTGCTCAGACGCGTGTTTCCTCAAGTTCAAGAATCAAGATCTAGGATACCTGCAGACAGGTGCCTGTTTGTGTGGAGACAGTCTGTTTGAAACTGTGTTCCTCAGCGCCCGCTCTTTCTCCCCGTCGCTCCACACGCCTGGGAGTCTCTTTCTTTCTCTCCACAAGCACGTGTGTTGACTTCGTCGCACATGTGCATCTGCACAAGCGTTGAGCTCAGCAGAGTGTGTCTCTTGACACTTGATGTGCGTTGGCTGTGTCTGCGTGTTCCAGTGAAGAGAGAAACGGGAAATCATCTTGGTAGAGGCAACAAAGCAAAAGCGAGGCAGGATTGACATCTGCTCAACAGAGACGGATTCCCTGCGCTGACACAGTTCACAGTTACACGAGAAGCAATCTGAGCGGTCCATCGACCGGAGACGTGTTTCCCAAGAGGTCGTTTAGCGAGTGAACAGCAGTGTGCGCGACTTTCAGGAGTGTGCCTGGAAAGTGCCAGAATCACCAGAGCATCTGTGCAAAAGCTGCTGCCTCTGTGACCGCATTGAGGCACGTTCCCGTGTCTGCGAGTACATAGACGGCTCTTTCGCGTTCACTCCGAGGGAAACGGTCCGCTATTGCTTCTGTGCGTACAGACGCGATTCCCTTGTCTCTTGCGAACACAGGGAACTCTGTGCATCCAAATCTACAGGCTAAGGACGCGTCTGCATATGTTTTGGTGAACAATCGAGTGTGCGTGTTCTGACAGCTGCCTCTATGCAGACGTCTCCACAGAGCCACTTCTGAATGCCCCGCAGCCCAGGACTGAATGGATACACTAACAAGTGCACCGGTGTGAGCAACCACATATGCAGAAGGACGTCTTTCATCTCACAGAAGCGCGAACGTCTTGGCGTTCAAGCACATGGCAGAAACAAGGTGTGAACAGATGAGCTGCTGCTATTTTCTCCGTTCGGCATGCTTCGTTGTAGCTCTCTTGCCGGTCGCCGGCTTAGCGGCTTGCTTTGCGCGACTAGCTCTGGGGAGAGGAGGAGATAGCGCCGGAAACCTTGCCTTTTGCCTTCTTCGGCGCTGGAACCTGGTTGCTGCGCTTTCTCTTTGTCCATGTGCACACACACGATTCCTCAGCGAAAACCATGCAGAAACCTTACCTCGAGCACCCAGGGATGTGCACCCAGCACCACGTGCACGCACACGCAGCTAGAGAAAAGCACCTACCTTTTCACACACTGATGCCTAAGCAAACGCGTGGCCACACACACGCACACATCCGCAAGCGCGCCTACTCCCATCTATTGAGGGAAAGACGGACGAGCAACGTCCTGACAGGCTTGAGGGGAAAAACGTCCGTTGATGGTTGGCGTACTGCACGCCCGCCTACGGGTCTGCAGGGGAATCCACATTTGGAAGGTACCTGAAGATGTGTGCCTGTTCTTGGAGCTCCGCTAGTAGGGTAGCAAAGACACTCGTAGGCAGTACTGAATGCTGCTCCGTGCTACTTCTCCTCCGCTGGCAAATGCTTCACAGTCGCCCGAGGAAAGACGTTTAACAATCGATCTCCAAGAGAAACGAAACACATGATGCCATAAGGCGAAAGAATGGCAGGGCATCTCTTCACAAGCTTGTCCCTGATCTATAGCTGAGGGCAAACACTTGTGTGCTTGTGGGAGAGCCTGTGTCTTTCCTGGAAGCGTTTGGGAGTTTTGCTCAGACGCGTGTTTCCTCAAGTTCAAGAATCAAGATCTAGGATACCTGCAGACAGGTGCCTGTTTGTGTGGAGACAGTCTGTTTGAAACTGTGTTCCTCAGCGCCCGCTCTTTCTCCCCGTCGCTCCACACGCCTGGGAGTCTCTTTCTTTCTCTCCACAAGCACGTGTGTTGACTTCGTCGCACATGTGCATCTGCACAAGCGTTGAGCTCAGCAGAGTGTGTCTCTTGACACTTGATGTGCGTTGGCTGTGTCTGCGTGTTCCAGTGAAGAGAGAAACGGGAAATCATCTTGGTAGAGGCAACAAAGCAAAAGCGAGGCAGGATTGACATCTGCTCAACAGAGACGGATTCCCTGCGCTGACACAGTTCACAGTTACACGAGAAGCAATCTGAGCGGTCCATCGACTGGAGACGTGTTTCCCAAGAGGTCGTTTAGCGAGTGAACAGCAGTGTGCGCGACTTTCAGGAGTGTGCCTGGAAAGTGCCAGAATCACCAGAGCATCTGTGCAAAAGCTGCTGCCTCTGTGACCGCATTGAGGCACGTTCCCGTGTCTCCGAGTATATAGACGGCTCTTTCGCGTTCACTCCGAGGGAAACGGTCCGCTATTGCTTCTGTGCGTACAGACGCGATTCCCTTGTCTCTTGCGAACACAGGGAACTCTGTGCATCCAAATCTACAGGCTAAGGACGCGTCTGCATATGTTTTGGTGAACAATCGAGTGTGCGTGTTCTGACAGCTGCCTCTATGCAGACGTCTCCACAGAGCCACTTCTGAATGCCCCGCAGCCCAGGACTGAATGGATACACTAACAAGTGCACCGGTGTGAGCAACCACATATGCAGAAGGACGTCTTTCATCTCACAGAAGCGCGAACGTCTTGGCGTTCAAGCACATGGCAGAAACAAGGTGTGAACAGATGAGCTGCTGCTATTTTCTCCGTTCGGCATGCTTCGTTGTAGCTCTCTTGCCGGTCGCCGGCTTAGCGGCTTGCTTTGCGCGACTTGCTCTGGGGAGAGGAGGAGATAGCGCCGGAAACCTTGCCTTTTGCCTTCTTCGGCGCTGGAACCTGGTTGCTGCGCCTTCTCTTTGTCCATGTGCACACACACGATTCCTCAGCGAAAACCATGCAGAAACCTTACCTCGAGCACCCAGGGATGTGCACCCAGCACCACGTGCACGCACACGCAGCTAGAGAAAAGCACCTACCTTTTCACACACTGATGCCTAAGCAAACGCGTGGCCACACACACGCACACATCCGCAAGCGCGCCTACTCCCATCTATTGAGGGAAAAATGGACGAGCAACGTCCTGACAGGCTTGAGGGGAAAAACGTCCGTTGGTGGTTGGCGTACTGCACGCCCGCCTACGGGGCTGCAGGGGAATCCACATTTGGAAGGTACCTGAAGATGTGTGCCTGTTCTTGGAGCTCCGCTAGTAGGGTAGCAAAGACACTCGTAGGCAGTACTGAATGCTGCTCCGTGCTACTTCTCCTCCGCTGGCAAATGCTTCACAGTCGCCCGAGGAAAGACGTTTAACAATCGATCTCCAAGAGAAACGAAACACATGATGCCATAAGGCGAAAGAATGGCAGGGCATCTCTTCACAAGCTTGTCCCTGATCTATAGCTGAGGGCAAACACTTGTGTGCTTGTGGGAGAGCCTGTGTCTTTCCTGGAAGCGTTTGGGAGTTTTGCTCAGACGCGTGTTTCCTCAAGTTCAAGAATCAAGATCTAGGATACCTGCAGACAGGTGCCTGTTTGTGTGGAGACAGTCTGTTTGAAACTGTGTTCCTCAGCGCCCGCTCTTTCTCCCCGTCGCTCCACACGCCTGAGAGTCCCTTTCTTTCTCTCCACAAGCACGTGTGTTGACTTCGTCGCACATGTGCATCTGCACAAGCGTTGAGCTCAGCAGAGTGTGTCTCTTGACACTTGATGTGCGTTGGCTGTGTCTGCCTGCTCCAGTGAAGAGAGAAACGGGAAATCATCTTGGTAGAGGCAACAAAGCAAAAGCGAGGCAGGATTGACATCTGCTCAACAGAGACGGATTCCCTGCGCTGACACAGTTCACAGTTACACGAGAAGCAATCTGAGCGGTCCATCGACCGGGGACGTGTTTCCCAAGAGGTCGTTTAGCGAGTGAACAGCAGTGTGCGCGACTTTCAGGAGTGTGCCTGGAAAGTGCCAGAATCACCAGAGCATCTGTGCAAAAGCTGCTGCCTCTGTGACCGCATTGAGGCACGTTCCCGTGTCTGCGAGTACATAGACGGCTCTTTCGCGTTCACTCCGAGGGAAACGGTCCGCTATTGCTTCTGTGCGTACAGACGCGATTCCCTTGTCTCTTGCGAACACAGGGAACTCTGTGCATCCGAATCTACAGGCTAAGGACGCGTCTGCATATGTTTTGGTGAACAATCGAGTGTGCGTGTTCTGACAGCTGCCTCTATGCAGACGTCTCCACAGAGCCACTTCTGAATGCCCCGCAGCCCAGGACTGAATGGATACACTAACAAGTGCACCGGTGTGAGCAACCACATATGCAGAAGGACGTCTTTCATCTCACAGAAGCACGAACGTCTTGGCGTTCAAGCACATGGCAGAAACAAGGTGTGAACAGATGCGCTGCTGCTATTTTCTCCGTTCGGCATGCTTCGTTGTAGCTCTCTTGCCGGTCGCCGGCTTAGCGGCTTGCTTTGCGCGACTAGGTCTGCGGAGAGAAGGAGATAGCGCCGGAAACCTTGCCTTTTGCCTTCTTCGGCGCTGGAACCTGGTTGCTGCGCTTTCTCTTTGTCCATGTGCACACACACGATTCCTCAGCGAAAACCATGCAGAAACCTTTCCACGAGCACCCAGGGATGTGCACCCAGCACCACGTGCACGCACACGCAGCTAGAGAAAAGCACCTACCTTTTCACACACTGATGCCTAAGCAAACGCGTGGCCACACACACGCACACATCCGCAAGCGCGCCTACTCCCATCTATTGAGGGAAAGACTGACGAGAAACGTCCTGACAGGCTTGAGGGGAAAAACGTCCGTTAATGGTTGGCGTACTGCACGCCCGCCTACGGGGCTGCAGGGGAATCCACATTTGGAAGGTACCTTAAGATGTGTGCCTGTTCTTGGAGCTCCGCTAGTAGGGTAGCAAAGACACTCGTAGGCAGTATTGAATGCTGCTCCGTGCTACTTCTTCTCCGCTGGCAAATGCTTCACAGTCGCCCGAGGAAAGACGTTTAACAATCGATCTCCAAGAGAAACGAAACACATGATGCCATAAGGCGAAAGAATGGCAGGGCATCTCTTCACAAGCTTGTCCCTGATCTATAGCTGAGGGCAAACACTTGTGTGCTTGTGGGAGAGCCTGTGTCTTTCCTGGAAGCGTTTGGGAGTTTTGCTCAGACGCGTGTTTCCTCAAGTTCAAGAATCAAGATCTAGGATACCTGCAGACAGGTGCCTGTTTGTGTGGAGACAGTCTGTTTGAAACTGTGTTCCTCAGCGCCCGCTCTTTCTCCCCGTCGCTCCACACGCCTGGGAGTCCCTTTCTTTCTCTCCACAAGCACGTGTGTTGACTTCGTCGCACATGTGCATCTGCACAAGCGTTGAGCTCAGCAGAGTGTGTCTCTTGACACTTGATGTGCGTTGGCTGTGTCTGCGTGCTCCAGTGAAGAGAGAAACGGGAAATCATCTTGGTAGAGGCAACAAAGCAAAAGCGAGGCAGGATTGACATCTGCTCAACAGAGACGGATTCCCTGCGCTGACACAGTTCACAGTTACACGAGAAGCAATCTGAGCGGTCCATCGACCGGGGACGTGTTTCCCAAGAGGTCGTTTAGCGAGTGAACAGCAGTGTGCGCGACTTTCAGGAGTGTGCCTGGAAAGTGCCAGAATCACCAGAGCATCTGAGCAAAAGCTGCTGCCTCTGTGACCGCATTGAGGCACGTTCCCGTGTCTGCGAGTACATAGACGGCTCTTTCGCGTTCACTCCGAGGGAAACGGTCCGCTATTGCTTCTGTGCGTACAGACGCGATTCCCTTGTCTCTTGCGAACACAGGGAACTCTGTGCATCCGAATCTACAGGCTAAGGACGCGTCTGCATATGTTTTGGTGAACAATCGAGTGTGCGTGTTCTGACAGCTGCCTCTATGCAGACGTCTCCACAGAGCCACTTCTGAATGCCCCGCAGCCCAGGACTGAATGGATACACTAACAAGTGCACCGGTGTGAGCAACCACATATGCAGAAGGACGTCTTTCATCTCACAGAAGCACGAACGTCTTGGCGTTCAAGCACATGGCAGAAACAAGGTGTGAACAGATGCGCTGCTGCTATTTTCTCCGTTCGGCATGCTTCGTTGTAGCTCTCTTGCCGGTCGCCGGCTTAGCGGCTTGCTTTGCGCGACTAGGTCTGCGGAGAGAAGGAGATAGCGCCGGAAACCTTGCCTTTTGCCTTCTTCGGCGCTGGAACCTGGTTGCTGCGCTTTCTCTTTGTCCATGTGCACACACACGATTCCTCAGCGAAAACCATGCAGAAACCTTTCCACGAGCACCCAGGGATGTGCACCCAGCACCACGTGCACGCACACGCAGCTAGAGAAAAGCACCTACCTTTTCACACACTGATGCCTAAGCAAACGCGTGGCCACACACACGCACACATCCGCAAGCGCGCCTACTCCCATCTATTGAGGGAAAGACTGACGAGAAACGTCCTGACAGGCTTGAGGGGAAAAACGTCCGTTAATGGTTGGCGTACTGCACGCCCGCCTACGGGGCTGCAGGGGAATCCACATTTGGAAGGTACCTTAAGATGTGTGCCTGTTCTTGGAGCTCCGCTAGTAGGGTAGCAAAGACACTCGTAGGCAGTATTGAATGCTGCTCCGTGCTACTTCTTCTCCGCTGGCAAATGCTTCACAGTCGCCCGAGGAAAGACGTTTAACAATCGATCTCCAAGAGAAACGAAACACATGATGCCATAAGGCGAAAGAATGGCAGGGCATCTCTTCACAAGCTTGTCCCTGATCTATAGCTGAGGGCAAACACTTGTGTGCTTGTGGGAGAGCCTGTGTCTTTCCTGGAAGCGTTTGGGAGTTTTGCTCAGACGCGTGTTTCCTCAAGTTCAAGAATCAAGATCTAGGATACCTGCAGACAGGTGCCTGTTTGTGTGGAGACAGTCTGTTTGAAACTGTGTTCCTCAGCGCCCGCTCTTTCTCCCCGTCGCTCCACACGCCTGGGAGTCCCTTTCTTTCTCTCCACAAGCACGTGTGTTGACTTCGTCGCACATGTGCATCTGCACAAGCGTTGAGCTCAGCAGAGTGTGTCTCTTGACACTTGATGTGCGTTGGCTGTGTCTGCGTGCTCCAGTGAAGAGAGAAACGGGAAATCATCTTGGTAGAGGCAACAAAGCAAAAGCGAGGCAGGATTGACATCTGCTCAACAGAGACGGATTCCCTGCGCTGACACAGTTCACAGTTACACGAGAAGCAATCTGAGCGGTCCATCGACCGGAGACGTGTTTCCCAAGAGGTCGTTTAGCGAGTGAACAGCAGTGTGCGCGACTTTCAGGAGTGTGCCTGGAAAGTGCCAGAATCACCAGAGCATCTGTGCAAAAGCTGCTGCCTCTGTGACCGCATTGAGGCACGTTCCCGTGTCTGCGAGTACATAGACGGCTCTTTCGCGTTCACTCCGAGGGAAACGGTCCGCTATTGCTTCTGTGCGTACAGACGCGATTCCCTTGTCTCTTGCGAACACAGGGAACTCTGTGCATCCAAATCTACAGGCTAAGGACGCGTCTGCATATGTTTTGGTGAACAATCGAGTGTGCGTGTTCTGACAGCTGCCTCTATGCAGACGTCTCCACAGAGCCACTTCTGAATGCCCCGCAGCCCAGGACTGAATGGATACACTAACAAGTGCACCGGTGTGAGCAACCACATATGCAGAAGGACGTCTTTCATCTCACAGAAGCGCGAACGTCTTGGCGTTCAAGCACATGGCAGAAACAAGGTGTGAACAGATGAGCTGCTGCTATTTTCTCCGTTCGGCATGCTTCGTTGTAGCTCTCTTGCCGGTCGCCGGCTTAGCGGCTTGCTTTGCGCGACTAGCTCTGGGGAGAGGAGGAGATAGCGCCGGAAACCTTGCCTTTTGCCTTCTTCGGCGCTGGAACCTGGTTGCTGCGCTTTCTCTTTGTCCATGTGCACACACACGATTCCTCAGCGAAAACCATGCAGAAACCTTACCTCGAGCACCCAGGGATGTGCACCCAGCACCACGTGCACGCACACGCAGCTAGAGAAAAGCACCTACCTTTTCACACACTGATGCCTAAGCAAACGCGTGGCCACACACACGCACACATCCGCAAGCGCGCCTACTCCCATCTATTGAGGGAAAGACGGACGAGCAACGTCCTGACAGGCTTGAGGGGAAAAACGTCCGTTGATGGTTGGCGTACTGCACGCCCGCCTACGGGTCTGCAGGGGAATCCACATTTGGAAGGTACCTGAAGATGTGTGCCTGTTCTTGGAGCTCCGCTAGTAGGGTAGCAAAGACACTCGTAGGCAGTACTGAATGCTGCTCCGTGCTACTTCTCCTCCGCTGGCAAATGCTTCACAGTCGCCCGAGGAAAGACGTTTAACAATCGATCTCCAAGAGAAACGAAACACATGATGCCATAAGGCGAAAGAATGGCAGGGCATCTCTTCACAAGCTTGTCCCTGATCTATAGCTGAGGGCAAACACTTGTGTGCTTGTGGGAGAGCCTGTGTCTTTCCTGGAAGCGTTTGGGAGTTTTGCTCAGACACGTGTTTCCTCAAGTTCAAGAATCAAGATCTAGGATACCTGCAGACAGGTGCCTGTTTGTGTGGAGACAGTCTGTTTGAAACTGTGTTCCTCAGCGCCCGCTCTTTCTCCCCGTCGCTCCACACGCCTGGGAGTCCCTTTCTTTCTCTCCACAAGCACGTGTGTTGACTTCGTCGCACATGTGCATCTGCACAAGCGTTGAGCTCAGCAGAGTGTGTCTCTTGACACTTGATGTGCGTTGGCTGTGTCTGCCTGCTCCAGTGAAGAGAGAAACGGGAAATCATCTTGGTAGAGGCAACAAAGCAAAAGCGAGGCAGGATTGACATCTGCTCAACAGAGACGGATTCCCTGCGCTGACACAGTTCACAGTTACACGAGAAGCAATCTGAGCGGTCCATCGACCGGAGACGTGTTTCCCAAGAGGTCGTTTAGCGAGTGAACAGCAGTGTGCGCGACTTTCAGGAGTGTGCCTGGAAAGTGCCAGAATCACCAGAGCATCTGTGCAAAAGCTGCTGCCTCTGTGACCGCATTGAGGCACGTTCCCGTGTCTGCGAGTACATAGACGGCTCTTTCGCGTTCACTCCGAGGGAAACGGTCCGCTATTGCTTCTGTGCGTACAGACGCGATTCCCTTGTCTCTTGCGAACACAGGGAACTCTGTGCATCCAAATCTACAGGCTAAGGACGCGTCTGCATATGTTTTGGTGAACAATCGAGTGTGCGTGTTCTGACAGCTGCCTCTATGCAGACGTCTCCACAGAGCCACTTCTGAATGCCCCGCAGCCCAGGACTGAATGGATACACTAACAAGTGCACCGGTGTGAGCAACCACATATGCAGAAGGACGTCTTTCATCTCACAGAAGCGCGAACGTCTTGGCGTTCAAGCACATGGCAGAAACAAGGTGTGAACAGATGAGCTGCTGCTATTTTCTCCATTCGGCATGCTTCGTTGTAGCTCTCTTGCCGGTCGCCGGCTTAGCGGCTTGCTTTGCGCGACTAGGTCTGCGGAGAGAAGGAGATAGCGCCGGAAACCTTGCCTTTTGCCTTCTTCGGCGCTGGAACCTGGTTGCTGCGCCTCCTCTTTGTCCATGTGCACACACACGATTCCTCAGCGAAAACCATGCAGAAACCTTTCCACGAGCACCCAGGGATGTGCACCCAGCACCACGTGCACGCACACGCAGCTAGAGAAAAGCACCTACCTTTTCACACACTGATGCCTAAGCAAACGCGAGGCCACACACACGCACACATCCGCAAGCGCGCCTACTCCCATCTATTGAGGGAAAGACGGACGAGAAACGTCCTGACAGGCTTGAGGGGAAAAACGTCCGTTGATGGTTGGCGTACTGCACGCCCGCCTACGGGGCTGCAGGGGAATCCACATTTGGAAGGTACCTGAAGATGTGTGCCTGTTCTTGGAGCTCCGCTAGTAGGGTAGCAAAGACACTCGTAGGCAGTACTGAATGCTGCTCCGTGCTACTTCTTCTCCGGTGGCAAATGCTTCACAGTCGCCCGAGGAAAGACGTTTAACAATCGATCTCCAAGAGAAACGAAACACATGATGCCATAAGGCGAAAGAATAGCAGGGCATCTCTTCACAAGCTTGTCCCTGATCTATAGCTGAGGGCAAACACTCGTGTGCTTGTGGGAGAGCCTGTGTCTTTCCTGGAAGCGTTTGGGAGTTTTGCTCAGACGCGTGTTTCCTCAAGTTCAAGAATCAAGATCTAGGATACCTGCAGACAGGTGCCTGTTTGTGTGGAGACAGTCTGTTTGAAACTGTGTTCCTCAGCGCCCGCTCTTTCTCCCCGTCGCTCCACACGCCTGGGAGTCCCTTTCTTTCTCTCCACAAGCACGTGTGTTGACTTCGTCGCACATGTGCATCTGCACAAGCGTTGAGCTCAGCAGAGTGTGTCTCTTGACACTTGATGTGCGTTGGCTGTGTCTGCGTGCTCCAGTGAAGAGAGAAACGGGAAATCATCTTGGTAGAGGCAACAAAGCAAAAGCGAGGCAGGATTGACATCTGCTCAACAGAGACGGATTCCCTGCGCTGACACAGTTCACAGTTACACGAGAAGCAATCTGAGCGGTCCATCGACCGGAGACGTGTTTCCCAAGAGGTCGTTTAGCGAGTGAACAGCAGTGTGCGCGACTTTCAGGAGTGTGCCTGGAAAGTGCCAGAATCACCAGAGCATCTGTGCAAAAGCTGCTGCCTCTGTGACCGCATTGAGGCACGTTCCCGTGTCTGCGAGTACATAGACGGCTCTTTCGCGTTCACTCCGAGGGAAACGGTCCGCTATTGCTTCTGTGCGTACAGACGCGATTCCCTTGTCTCTTGCGAACACAGGGAACTCTGTGCATCCAAATCTACAGGCTAAGGACGCGTCTGCATATGTTTTGGTGAACAATCGAGTGTGCGTGTTCTAACAGCTGCCTCTATGCAGACGTCTCCACAGAGCCACTTCTGAATGCCCCGCAGCCCAGGACTGAATGGATACACTAACAAGTGCACCGGTGTGAGCAACCACATATGCAGAAGGACGTCTTTCATCTCACAGAAGCGCGAACGTCTTGGCGTTCAAGCACATGGCAGAAACAAGGTGTGAACAGATGAGCTGCTGCTATTTTCTCCGTTCGGCATGCTTCGTTGTAGCTCTCTTGCCGGTCGCCGGCTTAGCGGCTTGCTTTGCGCGACTAGCTCTGGGGAGAGGAGGAGATAGCGCCGGAAACCTTGCCTTTTGCCTTCTTCGGCGCTGGAACCTGGTTGCTGCGCCTTCTCTTTGTCCATGTGCACACACACGATTCCTCAGCGAAAACCATGCAGAAACCTTACCTCGAGCACCCAGGGATGTGCACCCAGCACCACGTGCACGCACACGCAGCTAGAGAAAAGCACCTACCTTTTCACACACTGATGCCTAAGCAAACGCGTGGCCACACACACGCACACATCCGCAAGCGCGCCTACTCCCATCTATTGAGGGAAAGACGGACGAGCAACGTCCTGACAGGCTTGAGGGGAAAAACGTCCGTTGATGGTTGGCGTACTGCACGCCCGCCTACGGGGCTGCAGGGGAATCCACATTTGGAAGGTACCTGAAGATGTGTGCCTGTTCTTGGAGCTCCGCTAGTAGGGTAGCAAAGACACTCGTAGGCAGTACTGAATGCTGCTCCGTGCTACTTCTCCTCCGCTGGCAAATGCTTCACAGTCGCCCGAGGAAAGACGTTTAACAATCGATCTCCAAGAGAAACGAAACACATGATGCCACAAGGCGAAAGAATAGCAGGGCATCTCTTCACAAGCTTGTCCCTGATCTATAGCTGAGGGCAAACACTTGTGTGCTTGTGGGAGAGCCTGTGTCTTTCCTGGAAGCGTTTGGGAGTTTTGCTCAGACACGTGTTTCCTCAAGTTCAAGAATCAAGATCTAGGATACCTGCAGACGGGTGCCTGTTTGTGTGGAGACAGTCTGTTTGAAACTGTGTTCCTCAGCGCCCGCTCTTTCTCCCCGTCGCTCCACACGCCTGGGAGTCTCTTTCTTTCTCTCCACAAGCACGTGTGTTGACTTCGTCGCACATGTGCATCTGCACAAGCGTTGAGCTCAGCAGAGTGTGTCTCTTGACACTTGATGTGCGTTGGCTGTGTCTGCGTGTTCCAGTGAAGAGAGAAACGGGAAATCATCTTGGTAGAGGCAACAAAGCAAAAGCGAGGCAGGATTGACATCTGCTCAACAGAGACGGATTCCCTGCGCTGACACAGTTCACAGTTACACGAGAAGCAATCTGAGCGGTCCATCGACCGGAGACGTGTTTCCCAAGAGGTCGTTTAGCGAGTGAACAGCAGTGTGCGCGACTTTCAGGAGTGTGCCTGGAAAGTGCCAGAATCACCAGAGCATCTGTGCAAAAGCTGCTGCCTCTGTGACCGCATTGAGGCACGTTCCCGTGTCTCCGAGTACATAGACGGCTCTTCCGCGTTCACTCCGAGGGAAACGGTCCGCTATTGCTTCTGTGCGTACAGACGCGATTCCCTTGTCTCTTGCGAACACAGGGAACTCTGTGCATCCAAATCTACAGGCTAAGGACGCGTCTGCATATGTTTTGGTGAACAATCGAGTGTGCGTGTTCTGACAGCTGCCTCTATGCAGACGTCTCCACAGAGCCACTTCTGAATGCCCCGCAGCCCAGGACTGAATGGATACACTAACAAGTGCACCGGTGTGAGCAACCACATATGCAGAAGGACGTCTTTCATCTCACAGAAGCGCGAACGTCTTGGCGTTCAAGCACATGGCAGAAACAAGGTGTGAACAGATGAGCTGCTGCTATTTTCTCCGTTCGGCATGCTTCGTTGTAGCTCTCTTGCCGGTCGCCGGCTTAGCGGCTTGCTTTGCGCGACTAGGTCTGCGGAGAGAAGGAGATAGCGCCGGAAACCTTGCCTTTTGCCTTCTTCGGCGCTGGAACCTGGTTGCTGCGCCTCCTCTTTGTCCATGTGCACACACACGATTCCTCAGCGAAAACCATGCAGAAACCTTTCCACGAGCACCCAGGGATGTGCACCCAGCACCACGTGCACGCACACGCAGCTAGAGAAAAGCACCTACCTTTTCACACACTGATGCCTAAGCAAACGCGAGGCCACACACACGCACACATCCGCAAGCGCGCCTACTCCCATCTATTGAGGGAAAGACGGACGAGAAACGTCCTGACAGGCTTGAGGGGAAAAACGTCCGTTGATGGTTGGCGTACTGCACGCCCGCCTACGGGGCTGCAGGGGAATCCACATTTGGAAGGTACCTGAAGATGTGTGCCTGTTCTTGGAGCTCCGCTAGTAGGGTAGCAAAGACACTCGTAGGCAGTACTGAATGCTGCTCCGTGCTACTTCTTCTCCGGTGGCAAATGCTTCACAGTCGCCCGAGGAAAGACGTTTAACAATCGATCTCCAAGAGAAACGAAACACATGATGCCATAAGGCGAAAGAATAGCAGGGCATCTCTTCACAAGCTTGTCCCTGATCTATAGCTGAGGGCAAACACTCGTGTGCTTGTGGGAGAGCCTGTGTCTTTCCTGGAAGCGTTTGGGAGTTTTGCTCAGACGCGTGTTTCCTCAAGTTCAAGAATCAAGATCTAGGATACCTGCAGACAGGTGCCTGTTTGTGTGGAGACAGTCTGTTTGAAACTGTGTTCCTCAGCGCCCGCTCTTTCTCCCCGTCGCTCCACACGCCTGGGAGTCCCTTTCTTTCTCTCCACAAGCACGTGTGTTGACTTCGTCGCACATGTGCATCTGCACAAGCGTTGAGCTCAGCAGAGTGTGTCTCTTGACACTTGATGTGCGTTGGCTGTGTCTGCCTGCTCCAGTGAAGAGAGAAACGGGAAATCATCTTGGTAGAGGCAACAAAGCAAAAGCGAGGCAGGATTGACATCTGCTCAACAGAGACGGATTCCCTGCGCTGACACAGTTCACAGTTACACGAGAAGCAATCTGAGCGGTCCATCGACCGGAGACGTGTTTCCCAAGAGGTCGTTTAGCGAGTGAACAGCAGTGTGCGCGACTTTCAGGAGTGTGCCTGGAAAGTGCCAGAATCACCAGAGCATCTGTGCAAAAGCTGCTGCCTCTGTGACCGCATTGAGGCACGTTCCCGTGTCTGCGAGTACATAGACGGCTCTTTCGCGTTCACTCCGAGGGAAACGGTCCGCTATTGCTTCTGTGCGTACAGACGCGATTCCCTTGTCTCTTGCGAACACAGGGAACTCTGTGCATCCAAATCTACAGGCTAAGGACGCGTCTGCATATGTTTTGGTGAACAATCGAGTGTGCGTGTTCTAACAGCTGCCTCTATGCAGACGTCTCCACAGAGCCACTTCTGAATGCCCCGCAGCCCAGGACTGAATGGATACACTAACAAGTGCACCGGTGTGAGCAACCACATATGCAGAAGGACGTCTTTCATCTCACAGAAGCGCGAACGTCTTGGCGTTCAAGCACATGGCAGAAACAAGGTGTGAACAGATGAGCTGCTGCTATTTTCTCCGTTCGGCATGCTTCGTTGTAGCTCTCTTGCCGGTCGCCGGCTTAGCGGCTTGCTTTGCGCGACTAGCTCTGGGGAGAGGAGGAGATAGCGCCGGAAACCTTGCCTTTTGCCTTCTTCGGCGCTGGAACCTGGTTGCTGCGCCTTCTCTTTGTCCATGTGCACACACACGATTCCTCAGCGAAAACCATGCAGAAACCTTACCTCGAGCACCCAGGGATGTGCACCCAGCACCACGTGCACGCACACGCAGCTAGAGAAAAGCACCTACCTTTTCACACACTGATGCCTAAGCAAACGCGTGGCCACACACACGCACACATCCGCAAGCGCGCCTACTCCCATCTATTGAGGGAAAGACGGACGAGCAACGTCCTGACAGGCTTGAGGGGAAAAACGTCCGTTGATGGTTGGCGTACTGCACGCCCGCCTACGGGGCTGCAGGGGAATCCACATTTGGAAGGTACCTGAAGATGTGTGCCTGTTCTTGGAGCTCCGCTAGTAGGGTAGCAAAGACACTCGTAGGCAGTACTGAATGCTGCTCCGTGCTACTTCTCCTCCGCTGGCAAATGCTTCACAGTCGCCCGAGGAAAGACGTTTAACAATCGATCTCCAAGAGAAACGAAACACATGATGCCACAAGGCGAAAGAATAGCAGGGCATCTCTTCACAAGCTTGTCCCTGATCTATAGCTGAGGGCAAACACTTGTGTGCTTGTGGGAGAGCCTGTGTCTTTCCTGGAAGCGTTTGGGAGTTTTGCTCAGACACGTGTTTCCTCAAGTTCAAGAATCAAGATCTAGGATACCTGCAGACGGGTGCCTGTTTGTGTGGAGACAGTCTGTTTGAAACTGTGTTCCTCAGCGCCCGCTCTTTCTCCCCGTCGCTCCACACGCCTGGGAGTCTCTTTCTTTCTCTCCACAAGCACGTGTGTTGACTTCGTCGCACATGTGCATCTGCACAAGCGTTGAGCTCAGCAGAGTGTGTCTCTTGACACTTGATGTGCGTTGGCTGTGTCTGCGTGTTCCAGTGAAGAGAGAAACGGGAAATCATCTTGGTAGAGGCAACAAAGCAAAAGCGAGGCAGGATTGACATCTGCTCAACAGAGACGGATTCCCTGCGCTGACACAGTTCACAGTTACACGAGAAGCAATCTGAGCGGTCCATCGACCGGAGACGTGTTTCCCAAGAGGTCGTTTAGCGAGTGAACAGCAGTGTGCGCGACTTTCAGGAGTGTGCCTGGAAAGTGCCAGAATCACCAGAGCATCTGTGCAAAAGCTGCTGCCTCTGTGACCGCATTGAGGCACGTTCCCGTGTCTCCGAGTACATAGACGGCTCTTCCGCGTTCACTCCGAGGGAAACGGTCCGCTATTGCTTCTGTGCGTACAGACGCGATTCCCTTGTCTCTTGCGAACACAGGGAACTCTGTGCATCCAAATCTACAGGCTAAGGACGCGTCTGCATATGTTTTGGTGAACAATCGAGTGTGCGTGTTCTGACAGCTGCCTCTATGCAGACGTCTCCACAGAGCCACTTCTGAATGCCCCGCAGCCCAGGACTGAATGGATACACTAACAAGTGCACCGGTGTGAGCAACCACATATGCAGAAGGACGTCTTTCATCTCACAGAAGCGCGAACGTCTTGGCGTTCAAGCACATGGCAGAAACAAGGTGTGAACAGATGAGCTGCTGCTATTTTCTCCGTTCGGCATGCTTCGTTGTAGCTCTCTTGCCGGTCGCCGGCTTAGCGGCTTGCTTTGCGCGACTAGGTCTGCGGAGAGAAGGAGATAGCGCCGGAAACCTTGCCTTTTGCCTTCTTCGGCGCTGGAACCTGGTTGCTGCGCCTCCTCTTTGTCCATGTGCACACACACGATTCCTCAGCGAAAACCATGCAGAAACCTTTCCACGAGCACCCAGGGATGTGCACCCAGCACCACGTGCACGCACACGCAGCTAGAGAAAAGCACCTACCTTTTCACACACTGATGCCTAAGCAAACGCGAGGCCACACACACGCACACATCCGCAAGCGCGCCTACTCCCATCTATTGAGGGAAAGACGGACGAGAAACGTCCTGACAGGCTTGAGGGGAAAAACGTCCGTTGATGGTTGGCGTACTGCACGCCCGCCTACGGGGCTGCAGGGGAATCCACATTTGGAAGGTACCTGAAGATGTGTGCCTGTTCTTGGAGCTCCGCTAGTAGGGTAGCAAAGACACTCGTAGGCAGTACTGAATGCTGCTCCGTGCTACTTCTTCTCCGGTGGCAAATGCTTCACAGTCGCCCGAGGAAAGACGTTTAACAATCGATCTCCAAGAGAAACGAAACACATGATGCCATAAGGCGAAAGAATAGCAGGGCATCTCTTCACAAGCTTGTCCCTGATCTATAGCTGAGGGCAAACACTCGTGTGCTTGTGGGAGAGCCTGTGTCTTTCCTGGAAGCGTTTGGGAGTTTTGCTCAGACGCGTGTTTCCTCAAGTTCAAGAATCAAGATCTAGGATACCTGCAGACAGGTGCCTGTTTGTGTGGAGACAGTCTGTTTGAAACTGTGTTCCTCAGCGCCCGCTCTTTCTCCCCGTCGCTCCACACGCCTGGGAGTCCCTTTCTTTCTCTCCACAAGCACGTGTGTTGACTTCGTCGCACATGTGCATCTGCACAAGCGTTGAGCTCAGCAGAGTGTGTCTCTTGACACTTGATGTGCGTTGGCTGTGTCTGCCTGCTCCAGTGAAGAGAGAAACGGGAAATCATCTTGGTAGAGGCAACAAAGCAAAAGCGAGGCAGGATTGACATCTGCTCAACAGAGACGGATTCCCTGCGCTGACACAGTTCACAGTTACACGAGAAGCAATCTGAGCGGTCCATCGACCGGAGACGTGTTTCCCAAGAGGTCGTTTAGCGAGTGAACAGCAGTGTGCGCGACTTTCAGGAGTGTGCCTGGAAAGTGCCAGAATCACCAGAGCATCTGTGCAAAAGCTGCTGCCTCTGTGACCGCATTGAGGCACGTTCCCGTGTCTGCGAGTACATAGACGGCTCTTTCGCGTTCACTCCGAGGGAAACGGTCCGCTATTGCTTCTGTGCGTACAGACGCGATTCCCTTGTCTCTTGCGAACACAGGGAACTCTGTGCATCCAAATCTACAGGCTAAGGACGCGTCTGCATATGTTTTGGTGAACAATCGAGTGTGCGTGTTCTAACAGCTGCCTCTATGCAGACGTCTCCACAGAGCCACTTCTGAATGCCCCGCAGCCCAGGACTGAATGGATACACTAACAAGTGCACCGGTGTGAGCAACCACATATGCAGAAGGACGTCTTTCATCTCACAGAAGCGCGAACGTCTTGGCGTTCAAGCACATGGCAGAAACAAGGTGTGAACAGATGAGCTGCTGCTATTTTCTCCGTTCGGCATGCTTCGTTGTAGCTCTCTTGCCGGTCGCCGGCTTAGCGGCTTGCTTTGCGCGACTAGCTCTGGGGAGAGGAGGAGATAGCGCCGGAAACCTTGCCTTTTGCCTTCTTCGGCGCTGGAACCTGGTTGCTGCGCCTTCTCTTTGTCCATGTGCACACACACGATTCCTCAGCGAAAACCATGCAGAAACCTTACCTCGAGCACCCAGGGATGTGCACCCAGCACCACGTGCACGCACACGCAGCTAGAGAAAAGCACCTACCTTTTCACACACTGATGCCTAAGCAAACGCGTGGCCACACACACGCACACATCCGCAAGCGCGCCTACTCCCATCTATTGAGGGAAAGACGGACGAGCAACGTCCTGACAGGCTTGAGGGGAAAAACGTCCGTTGATGGTTGGCGTACTGCACGCCCGCCTACGGGGCTGCAGGGGAATCCACATTTGGAAGGTACCTGAAGATGTGTGCCTGTTCTTGGAGCTCCGCTAGTAGGGTAGCAAAGACACTCGTAGGCAGTACTGAATGCTGCTCCGTGCTACTTCTCCTCCGCTGGCAAATGCTTCACAGTCGCCCGAGGAAAGACGTTTAACAATCGATCTCCAAGAGAAACGAAACACATGATGCCACAAGGCGAAAGAATAGCAGGGCATCTCTTCACAAGCTTGTCCCTGATCTATAGCTGAGGGCAAACACTTGTGTGCTTGTGGGAGAGCCTGTGTCTTTCCTGGAAGCGTTTGGGAGTTTTGCTCAGACACGTGTTTCCTCAAGTTCAAGAATCAAGATCTAGGATACCTGCAGACAGGTGCCTGTTTGTGTGGAGACAGTCTGTTTGAAACTGTGTTCCTCAGCGCCCGCTCTTTCTCCCCGTCGCTCCACACGCCTGGGAGTCTCTTTCTTTCTCTCCACAAGCACGTGTGTTGACTTCGTCGCACATGTGCATCTGCACAAGCGTTGAGCTCAGCAGAGTGTGTCTCTTGACACTTGATGTGCGTTGGCTGTGTCTGCGTGCTCCAGTGAAGAGAGAAACGGGAAATCATCTTGGTAGAGGCAACAAAGCAAAAGCGAGGCAGGATTGACATCTGCTCAACAGAGACGGATTCCCTGCGCTGACACAGTTCACAGTTACACGAGAAGCAATCTGAGCGGTCCATCGACCGGAGACGTGTTTCCCAAGAGGTCGTTTAGCGAGTGAACAGCAGTGTGCGCGACTTTCAGGAGTGTGCCCGGAAAGTGCCAGAATCACCAGAGCATCTGTGCAAAAGCTGCTGCCTCTGTGACCGCATTGAGGCACGTTCCCGTGTCTCCGAGTACATAGACGGCTCTTCCGCGTTCACTCCGAGGGAAACGGTCCGCTATTGCTTCTGTGCGTACAGACGCGATTCCCTTGTCTCTTGCGAACACAGGGAACTCTGTGCATCCAAATCTACAGGTTAAGGACGCGTCTGCATATGTTTTGGTGAACAATCGAGTGTGCGTGTTCTGACAGCTGCCTCTATGCAGACGTCTCCACAGAGCCACTTCTGAATGCCCCGCAGCCCAGGACTGAATGGATACACTAACAAGTGCACCGGTGTGAGCAACCACATATGCAGAAGGACGTCTTTCATCTCACAGAAGCGCGAACGTCTTGGCGTTCAAGCACATGGCAGAAACAAGGTGTGAACAGATGAGCTGCTGCTATTTTCTCCGTTCGGCATGCTTCGTTGTAGCTCTCTTGCCGGTCGCCGGCTTAGCGGCTTGCTTTGCGCGACTAGGTCTGCGGAGAGAAGGAGATAGCGCCGGAAACCTTGCCTTTTGCCTTCTTCGGCGCTGGAACCTGGTTGCTGCGCCTCCTCTTTGTCCATGTGCACACACACGATTCCTCAGCGAAAACCATGCAGAAACCTTTCCACGAGCACCCAGGGATGTGCACCCAGCACCACGTGCACGCACACGCAGCTAGAGAAAAGCACCTACCTTTTCACACACTGATGCCTAAGCAAACGCGAGGCCACACACACGCACACATCCGCAAGCGCGCCTACTCCCATCTATTGAGGGAAAGACGGACGAGCAACGTCCTGACAGGCTTGAGGGGAAAAACGTCCGTTGATGGTTGGCGTACTGCACGCCCGCCTACGGGGCTGCAGGGGAATCCACATTTGGAAGGTACCTGAAGATGTGTGCCTGTTCTTGGAGCTCCGCTAGTAGGGTAGCAAAGACACTCGTAGGCAGTACTGAATGCTGCTCCGTGCTACTTCTTCTCCGGTGGCAAATGCTTCACAGTCGCCCGAGGAAAGACGTTTAACAATCGATCTCCAAGAGAAACGAAACACATGATGCCATAAGGCGAAAGAATAGCAGGGCATCTCTTCACAAGCTTGTCCCTGATCTATAGCTGAGGGCAAACACTCGTGTGCTTGTGGGAGAGCCTGTGTCTTTCCTGGAAGCGTTTGGGAGTTTTGCTCAGACGCGTGTTTCCTCAAGTTCAAGAATCAAGATCTAGGATACCTGCAGACAGGTGCCTGTTTGTGTGGAGACAGTCTGTTTGAAACTGTGTTCCTCAGCGCCCGCTCTTTCTCCCCGTCGCTCCACACGCCTGGGAGTCCCTTTCTTTCTCTCCACAAGCACGTGTGTTGACTTCGTCGCACATGTGCATCTGCACAAGCGTTGAGCTCAGCAGAGTGTGTCTCTTGACACTTGATGTGCGTTGGCTGTGTCTGCGTGCTCCAGTGAAGAGAGAAACGGGAAATCATCTTGGTAGAGGCAACAAAGCAAAAGCGAGGCAGGATTGACATCTGCTCAACAGAGACGGATTCCCTGCGCTGACACAGTTCACAGTTACACGAGAAGCAATCTGAGCGGTCCATCGACCGGAGACGTGTTTCCCAAGAGGTCGTTTAGCGAGTGAACAGCAGTGTGCGCGACTTTCAGGAGTGTGCCTGGAAAGTGCCAGAATCACCAGAGCATCTGTGCAAAAGCTGCTGCCTCTGTGACCGCATTGAGGCACGTTCCCGTGTCTGCGAGTACATAGACGGCTCTTTCGCGTTCACTCCGAGGGAAACGGTCCGCTATTGCTTCTGTGCGTACAGACGCGATTCCCTTGTCTCTTGCGAACACAGGGAACTCTGTGCATCCAAATCTACAGGCTAAGGACGCGTCTGCATATGTTTTGGTGAACAATCGAGTGTGCGTGTTCTAACAGCTGCCTCTATGCAGACGTCTCCACAGAGCCACTTCTGAATGCCCCGCAGCCCAGGACTGAATGGATACACTAACAAGTGCACCGGTGTGAGCAACCACATATGCAGAAGGACGTCTTTCATCTCACAGAAGCGCGAACGTCTTGGCGTTCAAGCACATGGCAGAAACAAGGTGTGAACAGATGAGCTGCTGCTATTTTCTCCGTTCGGCATGCTTCGTTGTAGCTCTCTTGCCGGTCGCCGGCTTAGCGGCTTGCTTTGCGCGACTAGCTCTGGGGAGAGGAGGAGATAGCGCCGGAAACCTTGCCTTTTGCCTTCTTCGGCGCTGGAACCTGGTTGCTGCGCCTTCTCTTTGTCCATGTGCACACACACGATTCCTCAGCGAAAACCATGCAGAAACCTTACCTCGAGCACCCAGGGATGTGCACCCAGCACCACGTGCACGCACACGCAGCTAGAGAAAAGCACCTACCTTTTCACACACTGATGCCTAAGCAAACGCGTGGCCACACACACGCACACATCCGCAAGCGCGCCTACTCCCATCTATTGAGGGAAAGACGGACGAGCAACGTCCTGACAGGCTTGAGGGGAAAAACGTCCGTTGATGGTTGGCGTACTGCACGCCCGCCTACGGGTCTGCAGGGGAATCCACATTTGGAAGGTACCTGAAGATGTGTGCCTGTTCTTGGAGCTCCGCTAGTAGGGTAGCAAAGACACTCGTAGGCAGTACTGAATGCTGCTCCGTGCTACTTCTCCTCCGCTGGCAAATGCTTCACAGTCGCCCGAGGAAAGACGTTTAACAATCGATCTCCAAGAGAAACGAAACACATGATGCCACAAGGCGAAAGAATAGCAGGGCATCTCTTCACAAGCTTGTCCCTGATCTATAGCTGAGGGCAAACACTTGTGTGCTTGTGGGAGAGCCTGTGTCTTTCCTGGAAGCGTTTGGGAGTTTTGCTCAGACACGTGTTTCCTCAAGTTCAAGAATCAAGATCTAGGATACCTGCAGACAGGTGCCTGTTTGTGTGGAGACAGTCTGTTTGAAACTGTGTTCCTCAGCGCCCGCTCTTTCTCCCCGTCGCTCCACACGCCTGGGAGTCTCTTTCTTTCTCTCCACAAGCACGTGTGTTGACTTCGTCGCACATGTGCATCTGCACAAGCGTTGAGCTCAGCAGAGTGTGTCTCTTGACACTTGATGTGCGTTGGCTGTGTCTGCGTGTTCCAGTGAAGAGAGAAACGGGAAATCATCTTGGTAGAGGCAACAAAGCAAAAGCGAGGCAGGATTGACATCTGCTCAACAGAGACGGATTCCCTGCGCTGACACAGTTCACAGTTACACGAGAAGCAATCTGAGCGGTCCATCGACCGGAGACGTGTTTCCCAAGAGGTCGTTTAGCGAGTGAACAGCAGTGTGCGCGACTTTCAGGAGTGTGCCTGGAAAGTGCCAGAATCACCAGAGCATCTGTGCAAAAGCTGCTGCCTCTGTGACCGCATTGAGGCACGTTCCCGTGTCTCCGAGTACATAGACGGCTCTTCCGCGTTCACTCCGAGGGAAACGGTCCGCTATTGCTTCTGTGCGTACAGACGCGATTCCCTTGTCTCTTGCGAACACAGGGAACTCTGTGCATCCAAATCTACAGGCTAAGGACGCGTCTGCATATGTTTTGGTGAACAATCGAGTGTGCGTGTTCTGACAGCTGCCTCTATGCAGACGTCTCCACAGAGCCACTTCTGAATGCCCCGCAGCCCAGGACTGAATGGATACACTAACAAGTGCACCGGCGTGAGCAACCACATATGCAGAAGGACGTCTTTCATCTCACAGAAGCGCGAACGTCTTGGCGTTCAAGCACATGGCAGAAACAAGGTGTGAACGGATGAGCTGCTGCTATTTTCTCCGTTCGGCATGCTTCGTTGTAGCTCTCTTGCCGGTCGCCGGCTTAGCGGCTTCCTTTGCGCGACTAGCTCTGGGGAGAGAAGGAGATAGTGCCGGAAACCTTGCCTTTTGCCTTCTTCGGCGCTGGAACCTGGTTGCTGCGCCTTCTCTTTGTCCATGTGCACACACACGATTCCTCAGCGAAAACCATGCAGAAACCTTACCTCGAGCACCCAGGGATGTGCACCCAGCACCACGTGCACGCACACGCAGCTAGAGAAAAGCACCTACCTTTTCACACACTGATGCCTAAGCAAACGCGTGGCCACACACACGCACACATCCGCAAGCGCGCCTACTCCCATCTATTGAGGGAAAGACGGACGAGCAACGTCCTGACAGGCTTGAGGGGAAAAACGTCCGTTGATGGTTGGCGTACTGCACGCCCGCCTACGGGGCTGCAGGGGAATCCACATTTGGAAGGTACCTGAAGATGTGTGCCTGTTCTTGGAGCTCCGCTAGTAGGGTAGCAAAGACACTCGTAGGCAGTACTGAATGCTGCTCCGTGCTACTTCTCCTCCGCTGGCAAATGCTTCACAGTCGCCCGAGGAAAGACGTTTAACAATCGATCTCCAAGAGAAACGAAACACATGATGCCATAAGGCGAAAGAATAGCAGGGCATCTCTTCACAAGCTTGTCCCTGATCTATAGCTGAGGGCAAACACTTGTGTGCTTGTGGGAGAGCCTGTGTCTTTCCTGGAAGCGTTTGGGAGTTTTGCTCAGACGCGTGTTTCCTCAAGTTCAAGAATCAAGATCTAGGATACCTGCAGACAGGTGCCTGTTTGTGTGGAGACAGTCTGTTTGAAACTGTGTTCCTCAGCGCCCGCTCTTTCTCCCCGTCGCTCCACACGCCTGGGAGTCCCTTTCTTTCTCTCCACAAGCACGTGTGTTGACTTCGTCGCACATGTGCATCTGCACAAGCGTTGAGCTCAGCAGAGTGTGTCTCTTGACACTTGATGTGCGTTGGCTGTGTCTGCGTGCTCCAGTGAAGAGAGAAACGGGAAATCATCTTGGTAGAGGCAACAAAGCAAAAGCGAGGCAGGATTGACATCTGCTCAACAGAGACGGATTCCCTGCGCTGACACAGTTCACAGTTACACGAGAAGCAATCTGAGCGGTCCATCGACCGGAGACGTGTTTCCCAAGAGGTCGTTTAGCGAGTGAACAGCAGTGTGCGCGACTTTCAGGAGTGTGCCTGGAAAGTGCCAGAATCACCAGAGCACCTGTGCAAAAGCTGCTGCCTCTGTGACCGCACTGAGGCACGTTCCCGTGTCTCCGAGTACATAGACGGCTCTTCCGCGTTCACTCCGAGGGAAACGGTCCGCTATTGCTTCTGTGCGTACAGACGCGATTCCCTTGTCTCTTGCGAACACAGGGAACTCTGTGCATCCAAATCTACCGGCTAAGGACGCGTCTGCATATGTTTTGGTGAACAATCGAGTGTGCGTGTTCTGACAGCTGCCTCTATGCAGACGTCTCCACAGAGCCACTTCTGAATGCCCCGCAGCCCAGGACTGAATGGATACACTAACAAGTGCACCGGTGTGAGCAACCACATATGCAGAAGGACGTCTTTCATCTCACAGAAGCGCGAACGTCTTGGCGTTCAAGCACATGGCAGAAACAAGGTGTGAACAGATGCGCTGCTGCTATTTTCTCCGTTCGGCATGCTTCGTTGTAGCTCTCTTGCCGGTCGCCGGCTTAGCGGCTTGCTTTGTGCGACTAGGTCTGCGGAGAGAAGGAGATAGCGCCGGAAACCTTGCCTTTTGCCTTCTTCGGCGCTGGAACCTGGTTGCTGCGCCTTCTCTTTGTCCATGTGCACACACACGATTCCTCAGCGAAAACCATGCAGAAACCTTACCTCGAGCACCCAGGGATGTGCACCCAGCACCACGTGCACGCACACGCAGCTAGAGAAAAGCACCTACCTTTTCACACACTGATGCCTAAGCAAACGCGTGGCCACACACACGCACACATCCGCAAGCGCGCCTACTCCCATCTATTGAGGGAAAGACGGACGAGCAACGTCCTGACAGGCTTGAGGGGAAAAACGTCCGTTGATGGTTGGCGTACTGCACGCCCGCCTACGGGGCTGCAGGGGAATCCACATTTGGAAGGTACCTGAAGATGTGTGCCTGTTCTTGGAGCTCCGCTAGTAGGGTAGCAAAGACACTCGTAGGCAGTACTGAATGCTGCTCCGTGCTACTTCTCCTCCGCTGGCAAATGCTTCACAGTCGCCCGAGGAAAGACGTTTAACAATCGATCTCCAAGAGAAACGAAACACATGATGCCATAAGGCGAAAGAATAGCAGGGCATCTCTTCACAAGCTTGTCCCTGATCTATAGCTGAGGGCAAACACTTGTGTGCTTGTGGGAGAGCCTGTGTCTTTCCTGGAAGCGTTTGGGAGTTTTGCTCAGACGCGTGTTTCCTCAAGTTCAAGAATCAAGATCTAGGATACCTGCAGACAGGTGCCTGTTTGTGTGGAGACAGTCTGTTTGAAACTGTGTTCCTCAGCGCCCGCTCTTTCTCCCCGTCGCTCCACACGCCTGGGAGTCCCTTTCTTTCTCTCCACAAGCACGTGTGTTGACTTCGTCGCACATGTGCATCTGCATAAGCGTTGAGCTCAGCAGAGTGTGTCTCTTGACACTTGATGTGCGTTGGCTGTGTCTGCGTGCTCCAGTGAAGAGAGAAACGGGAAATCATCTTGGTAGAGGCAACAAAGCAAAAGCGAGGCAGGATTGACATCTGCTCAACAGAGACGGATTCCCTGCGCTGACACAGTTCACAGTTACACGAGAAGCAATCTGAGCGGTCCATCGACCGGAGACGTGTTTCCCAAGAGGTCGTTTAGCGAGTGAACAGCAGTGTGCGCGACTTTCAGGAGTGTGCCTGGAAAGTGCCAGAATCACCAGAGCACCTGTGCAAAAGCTGCTGCCTCTGTGACCGCATTGAGGCACGTTCCCGTGTCTCCGAGTACATAGACGGCTCTTTCGCGTTCACTCCGAGGGAAACGGTCCGCTATTGCTTCTGTGCGTACAGACGCGATTCCCTTGTCTCTTGGGAACACAGGGAACTCTGTGCATCCAAATCTACCGGCTAAGGACGCGTCTGCATATGTTTTGGTGAACAATCGAGTGTGCGTGTTCTGACAGCTGCCTCTATGCAGACGTCTCCACAGAGCCACTTCTGAATGCCCCGCAGCCCAGGACTGAATGGATACACTAACAAGTGCACCGGTGTGAGCAAGCACATATGCAGAAGGACGTCTTTCATCTCACAGAAGCGCGAACGTCTTGGCGTTCAAGCACATGGCAGAAACAAGGTGTGAACAGATGCGCTGCTGCTATTTTCTCCGTTCGGCATGCTTCGTTGTAGCTCTCTTGCCGGTCGCCGGCTTAGCGGCTTGCTTTGCGCGACTAGGTCTGCGGAGAGAAGGAGATAGCGCCGGAAACCTTGCCTTTTGCCTTCTTCGGCGCTGGAACCTGGTTGCTGCGCCTTCTCTTTGTCCATGTGCACACACACGATTCCTCAGCGAAAACCATGCAGAAACCTTTCCACGAGCACCCAGGGATGTGCACCCAGCACCACGTGCACGCACACGCAGCTAGAGAAAAGCACCTACCTTTTCACACACTGATGCCTAAGCAAACGCGTGGCCACACACACGCACACATCCGCAAGCGCGCCTACTCCCATCTATTGAGGGAAAGACGGACGAGCAACGTCCTGACAGGCTTGAGGGGAAAAACGTCCGTTGATGGTTGGCGTACTGCACGCCCGCCTACGGGGCTGCAGGGGAATCCACATTTGGAAGGTACCTGAAGATGTGTGCCTGTTCTTGGAGCTCCGCTAGTAGGGTAGCAAAGACACTCGTAGGCAGTACTGAATGCTGCTCCGTGCTACTTCTCCTCCGCTGGCAAATGCTTCACAGTCGCCCGAGGAAAGACGTTTAACAATCGATCTCCAAGAGAAACGAAACACATGATGCCATAAGGCGAAAGAATGGCAGGGCATCTCTTCACAAGCTTGTCCCTGATCTATAGCTGAGGGCAAACACTTGTGTGCTTGTGGGAGAGCCTGTGTCTTTCCTGGAAGCGTTTGGGAGTTTTGCTCAGACGCGTGTTTCCTCAAGTTCAAGAATCAAGATCTAGGATACCTGCAGACAGGTGCCTGTTTGTGTGGAGACAGTCTGTTTGAAACTGTGTTCCTCAGCGCCCGCTCTTTCTCCCCGTCGCTCCACACGCCTGGGAGTCCCTTTCTTTCTCTCCACAAGCACGTGTGTTGACTTCGTCGCACATGTGCATCTGCACAAGCGTTGAGCTCAGCAGAGTGTGTCTCTTGACACTTGATGTGCGTTGGCTGTGTCTGCGTGCTCCAGTGAAGAGAGAAACGGGAAATCATCTTGGTAGAGGCAACAAAGCAAAAGCGAGGCAGGATTGACATCTGCTCAACAGAGACGGATTCCCTGCGCTGACACAGTTCACAGTTACACGAGAAGCAATCTGAGCGGTCCATCGACCGGAGACGTGTTTCCCAAGAGGTCGTTTAGCGAGTGAACAGCAGTGTGCGCGACTTTCAGGAGTGTGCCTGGAAAGTGCCAGAATCACCAGAGCACCTGTGCAAAAGCTGCTGCCTCTGTGACCGCATTGAGGCACGTTCCCATGTCTCCGAGTACATAGACGGCTCTTCCGCGTTCACTCCGAGGGAAACGGTCCGCTATTGCTTCTGTGCGTACAGACGCGATTCCCTTGTCTCTTGCGAACACAGGGAACTCTGTGCATCCAAATCTACAGGCTAAGGACGCGTCTGCATATGTTTTGGTGAACAATCGAGTGTGCGTGTTCTGACAGCTGCCTCTATGCAGACGTCTCCACAGAGCCACTTCTGAATGCCCCGCAGCCCAGGACTGAATGGATACACTAACAAGTGCACCGGTGTGAGCAACCACATATGCAGAAGGACGTCTTTCATCTCACAGAAGCACGAACGTCTTGGCGTTCAAGCACATGGCAGAAACAAGGTGTGAACAGATGCGCTGCTGCTATTTTCTCCGTTCGGCATGCTTCGTTGTAGCTCTCTTGCCGGTCGCCGGCTTAGCGGCTTGCTTTGCGCGACTAGGTCTGCGGAGAGAAGGAGATAGCGCCGGAAACCTTGCCTTTTGCCTTCTTCGGCGCTGGAACCTGGTTGCTGCGCCTTCTCTTTGTCCATGTGCACACACACGATTCCTCAGCGAAAACCATGCAGAAACCTTTCCACGAGCACCCAGGGATGTGCACCCAGCACCACGTGCACGCACACGCAGCTAGAGAAAAGCACCTACCTTTTCACACACTGATGCCTAAGCAAACGCGTGGCCACACACACGCACACATCCGCAAGCGCGCCTACTCCCATCTATTGAGGGAAAGACGGACGAGCAACGTCCTGACAGGCTTGAGGGGAAAAACGTCCGTTGATGGTTGGCGTACTGCACGCCCGCCTACGGGGCTGCAGGGGAATCCACATTTGGAAGGTACCTGAAGATGTGTGCCTGTTCTTGGAGCTCCGCTAGTAGGGTAGCAAAGACACTCGTAGGCAGTACTGAATGCTGCTCCGTGCTACTTCTCCTCCGCTGGCAAATGCTTCACAGTCGCCCGAGGAAAGACGTTTAACAATCGATCTCCAAGAGAAACGAAACACATGATGCCATAAGGCGAAAGAATGGCAGGGCATCTCTTCACAAGCTTGTCCCTGATCTATAGCTGAGGGCAAACACTTGTGTGCTTGTGGGAGAGCCTGTGTCTTTCCTGGAAGCGTTTGGGAGTTTTGCTCAGACGCGTGTTTCCTCAAGTTCAAGAATCAAGATCTAGGATACCTGCAGACAGGTGCCTGTTTGTGTGGAGACAGTCTGTTTGAAACTGTGTTCCTCAGCGCCCGCTCTTTCTCCCCGTCGCTCCACACGCCTGGGAGTCCCTTTCTTTCTCTCCACAAGCACGTGTGTTGACTTCGTCGCACATGTGCATCTGCACAAGCGTTGAGCTCAGCAGAGTGTGTCTCTTGACACTTGATGTGCGTTGGCTGTGTCTGCGTGCTCCAGTGAAGAGAGAAACGGGAAATCATCTTGGTAGAGGCAACAAAGCAAAAGCGAGGCAGGATTGACATCTGCTCAACAGAGACGGATTCCCTGCACTGACACAGTTCACAGTTACACGAGAAGCAATCTGAGCGGTCCATCGACCGGAGACGTGTTTCCCAAGAGGTCGTTTAGCGAGTGAACAGCAGTGTGCGCGACTTTCAGGAGTGTGCGTGGAAAGTGCCAGAATCACCAGAGCACCTGTGCAAAAGCTGCTGCCTCTGTGACCGCATTGAGGCACGTTCCCGTGTCTCCGAGTACATAGACGGCTCTTCCGCGTTCACTCCGAGGGAAACGGTCCGCTATTGCTTCTGTGCGTACAGACGCGATTCCCTTGTCTCTTGCGAACACAGGGAACTCTGTGCATCCAAATCTACAGGCTAAGGACGCGTCTGCATATGTTTTGGTGAACAATCGAGTGTGCGTGTTCTGACAGCTGCCTCTATGCAGACGTCTCCACAGAGCCACTTCTGAATGCCCCGCAGCCCAGGACTGAATGGATACACTAACAAGTGCACCGGTGTGAGCAACCACATATGCAGAAGGACGTCTTTCATCTCACAGAAGCACGAACGTCTTGGCGTTCAAGCACATGGCAGAAACAAGGTGTGAACAGATGCGCTGCTGCTATTTTCTCCGTTCGGCATGCTTCGTTGTAGCTCTCTTGCCGGTCGCCGGCTTAGCGGCTTGCTTTGCGCGACTAGGTCTGCGGAGAGAAGGAGATAGCGCCGGAAACCTTGCCTTTTGCCTTCTTCGGCGCTGGAACCTGGTTGCTGCGCCTTCTCTTTGTCCATGTGCACACACACGATTCCTCAGCGAAAACCATGCAGAAACCTTTCCACGAGCACCCAGGGATGTGCACCCAGCACCACGTGCACGCACACGCAGCTAGAGAAAAGCACCTACCTTTTCACACACTGATGCCTAAGCAAACGCGTGGCCACACACACGCACACATCCGCAAGCGCGCCTACTCCCATCTATTGAGGGAAAGACGGACGAGCAACGTCCTGACAGGCTTGAGGGGAAAAACGTCCGTTGATGGTTGGCGTACTGCACGCCCGCCTACGGGGCTGCAGGGGAATCCACATTTGGAAGGTACCTGAAGATGTGTGCCTGTTCTTGGAGCTCCGCTAGTAGGGTAGCAAAGACACTCGTAGGCAGTACTGAATGCTGCTCCGTGCTACTTCTCCTCCGCTGGCAAATGCTTCACAGTCGCCCGAGGAAAGACGTTTAACAATCGATCTCCAAGAGAAACGAAACACATGATGCCATAAGGCGAAAGAATGGCAGGGCATCTCTTCACAAGCTTGTCCCTGATCTATAGCTGAGGGCAAACACTTGTGTGCTTGTGGGAGAGCCTGTGTCTTTCCTGGAAGCGTTTGGGAGTTTTGCTCAGACGCGTGTTTCCTCAAGTTCAAGAATCAAGATCTAGGATACCTGCAGACAGGTGCCTGTTTGTGTGGAGACAGTCTGTTTGAAACTGTGTTCCTCAGCGCCCGCTCTTTCTCCCCGTCGCTCCACACGCCTGGGAGTCCCTTTCTTTCTCTCCACAAGCACGTGTGTTGACTTCGTCGCACATGTGCATCTGCACAAGCGTTGAGCTCAGCAGAGTGTGTCTCTTGACACTTGATGTGCGTTGGCTGTGTCTGCGTGCTCCAGTGAAGAGAGAAACGGGAAATCATCTTGGTAGAGGCAACAAAGCAAAAGCGAGGCAGGATTGACATCTGCTCAACAGAGACGGATTCCCTGCACTGACACAGTTCACAGTTACACGAGAAGCAATCTGAGCGGTCCATCGACCGGAGACGTGTTTCCCAAGAGGTCGTTTAGCGAGTGAACAGCAGTGTGCGCGACTTTCAGGAGTGTGCGTGGAAAGTGCCAGAATCACCAGAGCACCTGTGCAAAAGCTGCTGCCTCTGTGACCGCATTGAGGCACGTTCCCGTGTCTCCGAGTACATAGACGGCTCTTCCGCGTTCACTCCGAGGGAAACGGTCCGCTATTGCTTCTGTGCGTACAGACGCGATTCCCTTGTCTCTTGCGAACACAGGGAACTCTGTGCATCCAAATCTACAGGCTAAGGACGCGTCTGCATATGTTTTGGTGAACAATCGAGTGTGCGTGTTCTGACAGCTGCCTCTATGCAGACGTCTCCACAGAGCCACTTCTGAATGCCCCGCAGCCCAGGACTGAATGGATACACTAACAAGTGCACCGGTGTGAGCAACCACATATGCAGAAGGACGTCTTTCATCTCACAGAAGCACGAACGTCTTGGCGTTCAAGCACATGGCAGAAACAAGGTGTGAACAGATGCGCTGCTGCTATTTTCTCCGTTCGGCATGCTTCGTTGTAGCTCTCTTGCCGGTCGCCGGCTTAGCGGCTTGCTTTGCGCGACTAGGTCTGCGGAGAGAAGGAGATAGCGCCGGAAACCTTGCCTTTTGCCTTCTTCGGCGCTGGAACCTGGTTGCTGCGCCTTCTCTTTGTCCATGTGCACACACACGATTCCTCAGCGAAAACCATGCAGAAACCTTTCCACGAGCACCCAGGGATGTGCACCCAGCACCACGTGCACGCACACGCAGCTAGAGAAAAGCACCTACCTTTTCACACACTGATGCCTAAGCAAACGCGTGGCCACACACACGCACACATCCGCAAGCGCGCCTACTCCCATCTATTGAGGGAAAGACGGACGAGCAACGTCCTGACAGGCTTGAGGGGAAAAACGTCCGTTGATGGTTGGCGTACTGCACGCCCGCCTACGGGGCTGCAGGGGAATCCACATTTGGAAGGTACCTGAAGATGTGTGCCTGTTCTTGGAGCTCCGCTAGTAGGGTAGCAAAGACACTCGTAGGCAGTACTGAATGCTGCTCCGTGCTACTTCTCCTCCGCTGGCAAATGCTTCACAGTCGCCCGAGGAAAGACGTTTAACAATCGATCTCCAAGAGAAACGAAACACATGATGCCATAAGGCGAAAGAATAGCAGGGCATCTCTTCACAAGCTTGTCCCTGATCTATAGCTGAGGGCAAACACTTGTGTGCTTGTGGGAGAGCCTGTGTCTTTCCTGGAAGCGTTTGGGAGTTTTGCTCAGACGCGTGTTTCCTCAAGTTCAAGAATCAAGATCTAGGATACCTGCAGACAGGTGCCTGTTTGTGTGGAGACAGTCTGTTTGAAACTGTGTTCCTCAGCGCCCGCTCTTTCTCCCCGTCGCTCCACACGCCTGGGAGTCCCTTTCTTTCTCTCCACAAGCACGTGTGTTGACTTCGTCGCACATGTGCATCTGCACAAGCGTTGAGCTCAGCAGAGTGTGTCTCTTGACACTTGATGTGCGTTGGCTGTGTCTGCGTGCTCCAGTGAAGAGAGAAACGGGAAATCATCTTGGTAGAGGCAACAAAGCAAAAGCGAGGCAGGATTGACATCTGCTCAACAGAGACGGATTCCCTGCGCTGACACAGTTCACAGTTACACGAGAAGCAATCTGAGCGGTCCATCGACCGGAGACGTGTTTCCCAAGAGGTCGTTTAGCGAGTGAACAGCAGTGTGCGCGACTTTCAGGAGTGTGCCTGGAAAGTGCCAGAATCACCAGAGCACCTGTGCAAAAGCTGCTGCCTCTGTGACCGCATTGAGGCACGTTCCCGTGTCTCCGAGTACATAGACGGCTCTTTCGCGTTCACTCCGAGGGAAACGGTCCGCTATTGCTTCTGTGCGTACAGACGCGATTCCCTTGTCTCTTGGGAACACAGGGAACTCTGTGCATCCAAATCTACCGGCTAAGGACGCGTCTGCATATGTTTTGGTGAACAATCGAGTGTGCGTGTTCTGACAGCTGCCTCTATGCAGACGTCTCCACAGAGCCACTTCTGAATGCCCCGCAGCCCAGGACTGAATGGATACACTAACAAGTGCACCGGTGTGAGCAACCACATATGCAGAAGGACGTCTTTCATCTCACAGAAGCGCGAACGTCTTGGCGTTCAAGCACATGGCAGAAACAAGGTGTGAACAGATGCGCTGCTGCTATTTTCTCCGTTCGGCATGCTTCGTTGTAGCTCTCTTGCCGGTCGCCGGCTTAGCGGCTTGCTTTGCGCGACTAGGTCTGCGGAGAGAAGGAGATAGCGCCGGAAACCTTGCCTTTTGCCTTCTTCGGCGCTGGAACCTGGTTGCTGCGCCTTCTCTTTGTCCATGTGCACACACACGATTCCTCAGCGAAAACCATGCAGAAACCTTTCCACGAGCACCCAGGGATGTGCACCCAGCACCACGTGCACGCACACGCAGCTAGAGAAAAGCACCTACCTTTTCACACACTGATGCCTAAGCAAACGCGTGGCCACACACACGCACACATCCGCAAGCGCGCCTACTCCCATCTATTGAGGGAAAGACGGACGAGCAACGTCCTGACAGGCTTGAGGGGAAAAACGTCCGTTGATGGTTGGCGTACTGCACGCCCGCCTACGGGGCTGCAGGGGAATCCACATTTGGAAGGTACCTGAAGATGTGTGCCTGTTCTTGGAGCTCCGCTAGTAGGGTAGCAAAGACACTCGTAGGCAGTACTGAATGCTGCTCCGTGCTACTTCTCCTCCGCTGGCAAATGCTTCACAGTCGCCCGAGGAAAGACGTTTAACAATCGATCTCCAAGAGAAACGAAACACATGATGCCATAAGGCGAAAGAATGGCAGGGCATCTCTTCACAAGCTTGTCCCTGATCTATAGCTGAGGGCAAACACTTGTGTGCTTGTGGGAGAGCCTGTGTCTTTCCTGGAAGCGTTTGGGAGTTTTGCTCAGACGCGTGTTTCCTCAAGTTCAAGAATCAAGATCTAGGATACCTGCAGACAGGTGCCTGTTTGTGTGGAGACAGTCTGTTTGAAACTGTGTTCCTCAGCGCCCGCTCTTTCTCCCCGTCGCTCCACACGCCTGGGAGTCCCTTTCTTTCTCTCCACAAGCACGTGTGTTGACTTCGTCGCACATGTGCATCTGCACAAGCGTTGAGCTCAGCAGAGTGTGTCTCTTGACACTTGATGTGCGTTGGCTGTGTCTGCGTGCTCCAGTGAAGAGAGAAACGGGAAATCATCTTGGTAGAGGCAACAAAGCAAAAGCGAGGCAGGATTGACATCTGCTCAACAGAGACGGATTCCCTGCGCTGACACAGTTCACAGTTACACGAGAAGCAATCTGAGCGGTCCATCGACCGGAGACGTGTTTCCCAAGAGGTCGTTTAGCGAGTGAACAGCAGTGTGCGCGACTTTCAGGAGTGTGCCTGGAAAGTGCCAGAATCACCAGAGCACCTGTGCAAAAGCTGCTGCCTCTGTGACCGCATTGAGGCACGTTCCCGTGTCTCCGAGTACATAGACGGCTCTTCCGCGTTCACTCCGAGGGAAACGGTCCGCTATTGCTTCTGTGCGTACAGACGCGATTCCCTTGTCTCTTGCGAACACAGGGAACTCTGTGCATCCAAATCTACAGGCTAAGGACGCGTCTGCATATGTTTTGGTGAACAATCGAGTGTGCGTGTTCTGACAGCTGCCTCTATGCAGACGTCTCCACAGAGCCACTTCTGAATGCCCCGCAGCCCAGGACTGAATGGATACACTAACAAGTGCACCGGTGTGAGCAACCACATATGCAGAAGGACGTCTTTCATCTCACAGAAGCACGAACGTCTTGGCGTTCAAGCACATGGCAGAAACAAGGTGTGAACAGATGCGCTGCTGCTATTTTCTCCGTTCGGCATGCTTCGTTGTAGCTCTCTTGCCGGTCGCCGGCTTAGCGGCTTGCTTTGCGCGACTAGGTCTGCGGAGAGAAGGAGATAGCGCCGGAAACCTTGCCTTTTGCCTTCTTTGGCGCTGGAACCTGGTTGCTGCGCCTTCTCTTTGTCCATGTGCACACACACGATTCCTCAGCGAAAACCATGCAGAAACCTTTCCACGAGCACCCAGGGATGTGCACCCAGCACCACGTGCACGCACACGCAGCTAGAGAAAAGCACCTACCTTTTCACACACTGATGCCTAAGCAAACGCGTGGCCACACACACGCACACATCCGCAAGCGCGCCTACTCCCATCTATTGAGGGAAAGACGGACGAGCAACGTCCTGACAGGCTTGAGGGGAAAAACGTCCGTTGATGGTTGGCGTACTGCACGCCCGCCTACGGGGCTGCAGGGGAATCCACATTTGGAAGGTACCTGAAGATGTGTGCCTGTTCTTGGAGCTCCGCTAGTAGGGTAGCAAAGACACTCGTAGGCAGTACTGAATGCTGCTCCGTGCTACTTCTCCTCCGCTGGCAAATGCTTCACAGTCGCCCGAGGAAAGACGTTTAACAATCGATCTCCAAGAGAAACGAAACACATGATGCCATAAGGCGAAAGAATGGCAGGGCATCTCTTCACAAGCTTGTCCCTGATCTATAGCTGAGGGCAAACACTTGTGTGCTTGTGGGAGAGCCTGTGTCTTTCCTGGAAGCGTTTGGGAGTTTTGCTCAGACGCGTGTTTCCTCAAGTTCAAGAATCAAGATCTAGGATACCTGCAGACAGGTGCCTGTTTGTGTGGAGACAGTCTGTTTGAAACTGTGTTCCTCAGCGCCCGCTCTTTCTCCCCGTCGCTCCACACGCCTGGGAGTCCCTTTCTTTCTCTCCACAAGCACGTGTGTTGACTTCGTCGCACATGTGCATCTGCACAAGCGTTGAGCTCAGCAGAGTGTGTCTCTTGACACTTGATGTGCGTTGGCTGTGTCTGCGTGCTCCAGTGAAGAGAGAAACGGGAAATCATCTTGGTAGAGGCAACAAAGCAAAAGCGAGGCAGGATTGACATCTGCTCAACAGAGACGG
This sequence comes from Patagioenas fasciata, assembly GCF_037038585.1. NCBI lineage: Eukaryota > Metazoa > Chordata > Aves > Columbiformes > Columbidae > Patagioenas > Patagioenas fasciata. Next base: position 12,003,774 of record NC_092522.1, read on the forward strand.
ATTCCCTGCACTGACACAGTTCACAGTTACACGAGAAGCAATCTGAGCGGTCCATCGACCGGAGACGTGTTTCCCAAGAGGTCGTTTAGCGAGTGAACAGCAGTGTGCGCGACTTTCAGGAGTGTGCCTGGAAAGTGCCAGAATCACCAGAGCATCTGTGCAAAAGCTGCTGCCTCTGTGACCGCATTGAGGCACGTTCCCGTGTCTGCGAGTATATAGACGGCTCTTTCGCGTTCGCTCCGAGGGAAACGGTCCGCTATTGCTTCTGTGCGTACAGACGCGATTCCCTTTTCTCTTGCGAACACAGGGAACTCTGTGCATCCAAATCTACAGGCTAAGGACGCGTCTGCATATGTTTTGGTGAACAATCGAGTGTGCGTGTTCTGACAGCTGCCTCTATGCAGACGTCTCCACAGAGCCACTTCTGAATGCCCCGCAGCCCAGGACTGAATGGATACACTAACAAGTGCACCGGTGTGAGCAACCACATATGCAGAAGGACGTCTTTCATCTCACAGAAGCACGAACGTCTTGGCGTTCAAGCACATGGCAGAAACAAGGTGTGAACAGATGCGCTGCTGCTATTTTCTCCGTTCGGCATGCTTCGTTGTAGCTCTCTTGCCTGTCGCCGGCTTAGCGGCTTCCTTTGCGCGACTAGGTCTGGGGAGAGAAGGAGATAGCGCCGGAAACCTTGCCTTTTGCCTTCTTCGGCGCTGGAACCTGGTTGCTGCGCCTTCTCTTTGTCCATGTGCACACACACGATTCCTCAGCGAAAACCATGCAGAAACCTTTCCACGAGCACCCAGGGATGTGCACCCAGCACCACGTGCACGCACACGCAGCTAGAGAAAAGCACCTACCTTTTCACACACTGAAGCCTAAGCAAACGCGTGGCCACACACACGCACACATCCGCAAGCGCGCCTACTCCCATCTATTGAGGGAAAGACGGACGAGCAACGTCCTGACAGGCTTGAGGGGAAAAACGTCCGTTGATGGTTGGCGTACTGCACGCCCGCCTACGGGGCTGCAGGGGAATCCACATTTGGAAGGTACCTGAAGATGTGTGCCTGTTCTTGGAGCTCCGCTAGTAGGGTAGCAAAGACACTCGTAGGCAGTACTGAATGCTGCTCCGTGCTACTTCTCCTCCGCTGGCAAATGCTTCACAGTCGCCCGAGGAAAGACGTTTAACAATCGATCTCCAAGAGAAACGAAACACATGATGCCATAAGGCGAAAGAATGGCAGGGCATCTCTTCACAAGCTTGTCCCTGATCTATAGCTGAGGGCAAACACTTGTGTGCTTGTGGGAGAGCCTGTGTCTTTCCTGGAAGCGTTTGGGAGTTTTGCTCAGACGCGTGTTTCCTCAAGTTCAAGAATCAAGATCTAGGATACCTGCAGACAGGTGCCTGTTTGTGTGGAGACAGTCTGTTTGAAACTGTGTTCCTCAGCGCCCGCTCTTTCTCCCCGTCGCTCCACACGCCTGGGAGTCCCTTTCTTTCTCTCCACAAGCACGTGTGTTGACTTCGTCGCACATGTGCATCTGCACAAGCGTTGAGCTCAGCAGAGTGTGTCTCTTGACACTTGATGTGCGTTGGCTGTGTCTGCGTGCTCCAGTGAAGAGAGAAACGGGAAATCATCTTGGTAGAGGCAACAAAGCAAAAGCGAGGGAGGATTGACATCTGCTCAACAGAGACGGATTCCCTGCGCTGACACAGTTCACAGTTACACGAGAAGCAATCTGAGCGGTCCATCGACCGGAGACGTGTTTCCCAAGAGGTCGTTTAGCGAGTGAACAGCAGTGTGCGCGACTTTCAGGAGTGTGCCTGGAAAGTGCCAGAATCACCAGAGCACCTGTGCAAAAGCTGCTGCCTCTGTGACCGCATTGAGGCACGTTCCCGTGTCTCCGAGTACATAGACGGCTCTTTCGCGTTCACTCCGAGGGAAACGGTCCGCTATTGCTTCTGTGCGTACAGACGCGATTCCCTTGTCTCTTGCGAACACAGGGAACTCTGTGCATCCAAATCTACCGGCTAAGGACGCGTCTGCATATGTTTTGGTGAACAATCGAGTGTGCGTGTTCTGACAGCTGCCTCTATGCAGACGTCTCCACAGAGCCACTTCTGAATGCCCCGCAGCCCAGGACTGAATGGATACACTAACAAGTGCACTGGTGTGAGCAACCACATATGCAGAAGGACGTCTTTCATCTCACAGAAGCACGAACGTCTTGGCGTTCAAGCACATGGCAGAAACAAGGTGTGAACAGATGCGCTGCTGCTATTTTCTCCGTTCGGCATGCTTCGTTGTAGCTCTCTTGCCGGTCGCCGGCTTAGCGGCTTGCTTTGCGCGACTAGGTCTGCGGAGAGAAGGAGATAGCGCCGGAAACCTTGCCTTTTGCCTTCTTTGGCGCTGGAACCTGGTTGCTGCGCCTTCTCTTTGTCCATGTGCACACACACGATTCCTCAGCGAAAACCATGCAGAAACCTTTCCACGAGCACCCAGGGATGTGCACCCAGCACCACGTGCACGCACACGCAGCTAGAGAAAAGCACCTACCTTTTCACACACTGATGCCTAAGCAAACGCGTGGCCACACACACGCACACATCCGCAAGCGCGCCTACTCCCATCTATTGAGGGAAAGACGGACGAGCAACGTCCTGACAGGCTTGAGGGGAAAAACGTCCGTTGATGGTTGGCGTACTGCACGCCCGCCTACGGGGCTGCAGGGGAATCCACATTTGGAAGGTACCTGAAGATGTGTGCCTGTTCTTGGAGCTCCGCTAGTAGGGTAGCAAAGACACTCGTAGGCAGTACTGAATGCTGCTCCGTGCTACATCTCCTCCGCTGGCAAATGCTTCACAGTCGCCCGAGGAAAGACGTTTAACAATCGATCTCCAAGAGAAACGAAACACATGATGCCATAAGGCGAAAGAATAGCAGGGCATCTCTTCACAAGCTTGTCCCTGATCTATAGCTGAGGGCAAACACTTGTGTGCTTGTGGGAGAGCCTGTGTCTTTCCTGGAAGCGTTTGGGAGTTTTGCTCAGACGCGTGTTTCCTCAAGTTCAAGAGTCAAGATCTAGGATACCTGCAGACAGGTGCCTGTTTGTGTGGAGACAGTCTGTTTGAAACTGTGTTCCTCAGCGCCCGCTCTTTCTCCCCGTCGCTCCACACGCCTGGGAGTCCCTTTCTTTCTCTCCACAAGCACGTGTGTTGACTTCGTCGCACATGTGCATCTGCACAAGCGTTGAGCTCAGCAGAGTGTGTCTCTTGACACTTGATGTGCGTTGGCTGTGTCTGCGTGCTCCAGTGAAGAGAGAAACGGGAAATCATCTTGGTAGAGGCAACAAAGCAAAAGCGAGGCAGGATTGACATCTGCTCAACAGAGACGGATTCCCTGCGCTGACACAGTTCACAGTTACACGAGAAGCAATCTGAGCGGTCCATCGACCGGAGACGTGTTTCCCAAGAGGTCGTTTAGCGAGTGAACAGCAGTGTGCGCGACTTTCAGGAGTGTGCCTGGAAAGTGCCAGAATCACCAGAGCACCTGTGCAAAAGCTGCTGCCTCTGTGACCGCATTGAGGCACGTTCCCGTGTCTCCGAGTACATAGACGGCTCTTCCGCGTTCACTCCGAGGGAAACGGTCCGCTATTGCTTCTGTGCGTACAGACGCGATTCCCTTGTCTCTTGCGAACACAGGGAACTCTGTGCATCCAAATCTACCGGCTAAGGACGCGTCTGCATATGTTTTGGTGAACAATCGAGTGTGCGTGTTCTGACAGCTGCCTCTATGCAGACGTCTCCACAGAGCCACTTCTGAATGCCCCGCAGCCCAGGACTGAATGGATACACTAACAAGTGCACCGGTGTGAGCAACCACATATGCAGAAGGACGTCTTTCATCTCACAGAAGCGCGAACGTCTTGGCGTTCAAGCACATGGCAGAAACAAGGTGTGAACAGATGCGCTGCTGCTATTTTCTCCGTTCGGCATGCTTCGTTGTAGCTCTCTTGCCGGTCGCCGGCTTAGCGGCTTGCTTTGCGCGACTAGGTCTGCGGAGAGAAGGAGATAGCGCCGGAAACCTTGCCTTTTGCCTTCTTCGGCGCTGGAACCTGGTTGCTGCGCCTTCTCTTTGTCCATGTGCACACACACGATTCCTCAGCGAAAACCATGCAGAAACCTTTCCACGAGCACCCAGGGATGTGCACCCAGCACCACGTGCACGCACACGCAGCTAGAGAAAAGCACCTACCTTTTCACACACTGATGCCTAAGCAAACGCGTGGCCACACACACGCACACATCCGCAAGCGCGCCTACTCCCATCTATTGAGGGAAAGACGGACGAGCAACGTCCTGACAGGCTTGAGGGGAAAAACGTCCGTTGATGGTTGGCGTACTGCACGCCCGCCTACGGGGCTGCAGGGGAATCCACATTTGGAAGGTACCTGAAGATGTGTGCCTGTTCTTGGAGCTCCGCTAGTAGGGTAGCAAAGACACTCGTAGGCAGTACTGAATGCTGCTCCGTGCTACTTCTCCTCCGCTGGCAAATGCTTCACAGTCGCCCGAGGAAAGACGTTTAACAATCGATCTCCAAGAGAAACGAAACACATGATGCCACAAGGCGAAAGAATAGCAGGGCATCTCTTCACAAGCTTGTCCCTGATCTATAGCTGAGGGCAAACACTTGTGTGCTTGTGGGAGAGCCTGTGTCTTTCCTGGAAGCGTTTGGGAGTTTTGCTCAGACGCGTGTTTCCTCAAGTTCAAGAATCAAGATCTAGGATACCTGCAGACAGGTGCCTGTTTGTGTGGAGACAGTCTGTTTGAAACTGTGTTCCTCAGCGCCCGCTCTTTCTCCCCGTCGCTCCACACGCCTGGGAGTCCCTTTCTTTCTCTCCACAAGCACGTGTGTTGACTTCGTCGCACATGTGCATCTGCACAAGCGTTGAGCTCAGCAGAGCGTGTCTCTTGACACTTGATGTGCGTTGGCTGTGTCTGCGTGCTCCAGTGAAGAGAGAAACGGGAAATCATCATGGTAGAGGCAACAAAGCAAAAGCGAGGGAGGATTGACATCTGCTCAACAGAGACGGATTCCCTGCGCTGACACAGTTCACAGTTACACGAGAAGCAATCTGAGCGGTCCATCGACCGGAGACGTGTTTCCCAAGAGGTCGTTTAGCGAGTGAACAGCAGTGTGCGCGACTTTCAGGAGTGTGCCTGGAAAGTGCCAGAATCACCAGAGCACCTGTGCAAAAGCTGCTGCCTCTGTGACCGCATTGAGGCACGTTCCCGTGTCTCCGAGTACATAGACGGCTCTTCCGCGTTCACTCCGAGGGAAACGGTCCGCTATTGCTTCTGTGCGTACAGACGCGATTCCCTTGTCTCTTGCGAACACAGGGAACTCTGTGCATCCAAATCTACCGGCTAAGGACGCGTCTGCATATGTTTTGGTGAACAATCGAGTGTGCGTGTTCTGACAGCTGCCTCTATGCAGACGTCTCCACAGAGCCACTTCTGAATGCCCCGCAGCCCAGGACTGAATGGATACACTAACAAGTGCACCGGTGTGAGCAACCACATATGCAGAAGGACGTCTTTCATCTCACAGAAGCACGAACGTCTTGGCGTTCAAGCACATGGCAGAAACAAGGTGTGAACAGATGCGCTGCTGCTATTTTCTCCGTTCGGCATGCTTCGTTGTAGCTCTCTTGCCGGTCGCCGGCTTAGCGGCTTGCTTTGCGCGACTAGGTCTGCGGAGAGAAGGAGATAGCGCCGGAAACCTTGCCTTTTGCCTTCTTCGGCGCTGGAACCTGGTTGCTGCGCCTTCTCTTTGTCCATGTGCACACACACGATTCCTCAGCGAAAACCATGCAGAAACCTTTCCACGAGCACCCAGGGATGTGCACCCAGCACCACGTGCACGCACACGCAGCTAGAGAAAAGCACCTACCTTTACACACACTGATGCCTAAGCAAACGCGTGGCCACACACACGCACACATCCGCAAGCGCGCCTACTCCCATCTATTGAGGGAAAGACGGACGAGCAACGTCCTGACAGGCTTGAGGGGAAAAACGTCCGTTGATGGTTGGCGTACTGCACGCCCGCCTACGGGGCTGCAGGGGAATCCACATTTGGAAGGTACCTGAAGATGTGTGCCTGTTCTTGGAGCTCCGCTAGTAGGGTAGCAAAGACACTCGTAGGCAGTACTGAATGCTGCTCCGTGCTACTTCTCCTCTGCTGGCAAATGCTTCACAGTCGCCCGAGGAAAGACGTTTAACAATCGATCTCCAAGAGAAACGAAACACATGATGCCATAAGGCGAAAGAATAGCAGGGCATCTCTTCACAAGCTTGTCCCTGATCTATAGCTGAGGGCAAACACTTGTGTGCTTGTGGGAGAGCCTGTGTCTTTCCTGGAAGCGTTTGGGAGTTTTGCTCAGACGCGTGTTTCCTCAAGTTCAAGAATCAAGATCTAGGATACCTGCAGACAGGTGCCTGTTTGTGTGGAGACAGTCTGTTTGAAACTGTGTTCCTCAGCGCCCGCTCTTTCTCCCCGTCGCTCCACACGCCTGGGAGTCCCTTTCTTTCTCTCCACAAGCACGTGTGTTGACTTCGTCGCACATGTGCATCTGCACAAGCGTTGAGCTCAGCAGAGTGTGTCTCTTGACACTTGATGTGCGTTGGCTGTGTCTGCGTGCTCCAGTGAAGAGAGAAACGGGAAATCATCTTGGTAGAGGCAACAAAGCAAAAGCGAGGCAGGATTGACATCTGCTCAACAGAGACGGATTCCCTGCGCTGACACAGTTCACAGTTACACGAGAAGCAATCTGAGCGGTCCATCGACCGGAGACGTGTTTCCCAAGAGGTCGTTTAGCGAGTGAACAGCAGTGTGCGCGACTTTCAGGAGTGTGCCTGGAAAGTGCCAGAATCACCAGAGCACCTGTGCAAAAGCTGCTGCCTCTGTGACCGCATTGAGGCACGTTCCCGTGTCTCCGAGTACATAGACGGCTCTTCCGCGTTCACTCCGAGGGAGACGGTCCGCTATTGCTTCTGTGCGTACAGACGCGATTCCCTTGTCTCTTGCGAACACAGGGAACTCTGTGCATCCAAATCTACAGGCTAAGGACGCGTCTGCATATGTTTTGGTGAACAATCGAGTGTGCGTGTTCTGACAGCTGCCTCTATGCAGACGTCTCCACAGAGCCACTTCTGAATGCCCCGCAGCCCAGGACTGAATGGATACACTAACAAGTGCACCGGTGTGAGCAACCACATATGCAGAAGGACGTCTTTCATCTCACAGAAGCACGAACGTCTTGGCGTTCAAACACATGGCAGAAACAAGGTGTGAACAGATGCGCTGCTGCTATTTTCTCCGTTCGGCATGCTTCGTTGTAGCTCTCTTGCCGGTCGCCGGCTTAGCGGCTTGCTTTGCGCGACTAGGTCTGCGGAGAGAAGGAGATAGCGCCGGAAACCTTGCCTTTTGCCTTCTTCGGCGCTGGAACCTGGTTGCTGCGCCTTCTCTTTGTCCATGTGCACACACACGATTCCTCAGCGAAAACCATGCAGAAACCTTACCTCGAGCACCCAGGGATGTGCACCCAGCACCACGTGCACGCACACGCAGCTAGAGAAAAGCACCTACCTTTTCACACACTGATGCCTAAGCAAACGCGTGGCCACACACACGCACACATCCGCAAGCGCGCCTACTCCCATCTATTGAGGGAAAGACGGACGAGCAACGTCCTGACAGGCTTGAGGGGAAAAACGTCCGTTGATGGTTGGCGTACTGCACGCCCGCCTACGGGGCTGCAGGGGAATCCACATTTGGAAGGTACCTGAAGATGTGTGCCTGTTCTTGGAGCTCCGCTAGTAGGGTAGCAAAGACACTCGTAGGCAGTACTGAATGCTGCTCCGTGCTACTTCTCCTCCGCTGGCAAATGCTTCACAGTCGCCCGAGGAAAGACGTTTAACAATCGATCTCCAAGAGAAACGAAACACATGATGCCATAAGGCGAAAGAATAGCAGGGCATCTCTTCACAAGCTTGTCCCTGATCTATAGCTGAGGGCAAACACTTGTGTGCTTGTGGGAGAGCCTGTGTCTTTCCTGGAAGCGTTTGGGAGTTTTGCTCAGACGCGTGTTTCCTCAAGTTCAAGAATCAAGATCTAGGATACCTGCAGACAGGTGCCTGTTTGTGTGGAGACAGTCTGTTTGAAACTGTGTTCCTCAGCGCCCGCTCTTTCTCCCCGTCGCTCCACACGCCTGGGAGTCCCTTTCTTTCTCTCCACAAGCACGTGTGTTGACTTCATCGCACATGTGCATCTGCACAAGCGTTGAGCTCAGCAGAGTGTGTCTCTTGACACTTGATGTGCGTTGGCTGTGTCTGCGTGCTCCAGTGAAGAGAGAAACGGGAAATCATCTTGGTAGAGGCAACAAAGCAAAAGCGAGGCAGGATTGACATCTGCTCAACAGAGACGGATTCCCTGCGCTGACACAGTTCACAGTTACACGAGAAGCAATCTGAGCGGTCCATCGACCGGAGACGTGTTTCCCAAGAGGTCGTTTAGCGAGTGAACAGCAGTGTGCGCGACTTTCAGGAGTGTGCCTGGAAAGTGCCAGAATCACCAGAGCACCTGTGCAAAAGCTGCTGCCTCTGTGACCGCATTGAGGCACGTTCCCGTGTCTGCGAGTACATAGACGGCTCTTCCGCGTTCGCTCCGAGGGAAACGGTCCGCTATTGCTTCTGTGCGTACAGACGCGATTCCCTTGTCTCTTGCGAACACAGGGAACTCTGTGCATCCAAATCTACAGGCTAAGGACGCGTCTGCATATGTTTTGGTGAACAATCGAGTGTGCGTGTTCTGACAGCTGCCTCTATGCAGACGTCTCCACAGAGCCACTTCTGAATGCCCCGCAGCCCAGGACTGAATGGATACACTAACAAGTGCACCGGTGTGAGCAACCACATATGCAGAAGGACGTCTTTCATCTCACAGAAGCGCGAACGTCTTGGCGTTCAAGCACATGGCAGAAACAAGGTGTGAACAGATGCGCTGCTGCTATTTTCTCCGTTCGGCATGCTTCGTTGTAGCTCTCTTGCCGGTCGCCGGCTTAGCGGCTTGCTTTGCGCGACTAGGTCTGCGGAGAGAAGGAGATAGCGCCGGAAACCTTGCCTTTTGCCTTCTTCGGCGCTGGAACCTGGTTGCTGCGCCTTCTCTTTGTCCATGTGCACACACACGATTCCTCAGCGAAAACCATGCAGAAACCTTACCTCGAGCACCCAGGGATGTGCACCCAGCACCACGTGCACGCACACGCAGCTAGAGAAAAGCACCTACCTTTTCACACACTGATGCCTAAGCAAACGCGTGGCCACACACACGCACACATCCGCAAGCGCGCCTACTCCCATCTATTGAGGGAAAGACGGACGAGCAACGTCCTGACAGGCTTGAGGGGAAAAACGTCCGTTGATGGTTGGCGTACTGCACGCCCGCCTACGGGGCTGCAGGGGAATCCACATTTGGAAGGTACCTGAAGATGTGTGCCTGTTCTTGGAGCTCCGCTAGTAGGGTAGCAAAGACACTCGTAGGCAGTACTGAATGCTGCTCCGTGCTACTTCTCCTCTGCTGGCAAATGCTTCACAGTCGCCCGAGGAAAGACGTTTAACAATCGATCTCCAAGAGAAACGAAACACATGATGCCATAAGGCGAAAGAATAGCAGGGCATCTCTTCACAAGCTTGTCCCTGATCTATAGCTGAGGGCAAACACTTGTGTGCTTGTGGGAGAGCCTGTGTCTTTCCTGGAAGCGTTTGGGAGTTTTGCTCAGACGCGTGTTTCCTCAAGTTCAAGAATCAAGATCTAGGATACCTGCAGACAGGTGCCTGTTTGTGTGGAGACAGTCTGTTTGAAACTGTGTTCCTCAGCGCCCGCTCTTTCTCCCCGTCGCTCCACACGCCTGGGAGTCCCTTTCTTTCTCTCCACAAGCACGTGTGTTGACTTCGTCGCACATGTGCATCTGCACAAGCGTTGAGCTCAGCAGAGCGTGTCTCTTGACACTTGATGTGCGTTGGCTGTGTCTGCGTGCTCCAGTGAAGAGAGAAACGGGAAATCATCTTGGTAGAGGCAACAAAGCAAAAGCGAGGCAGGATTGACATCTGCTCAACAGAGACGGATTCCCTGCGCTGACACAGTTCACAGTTACACGAGAAGCAATCTGAGCGGTCCATCGACCGGAGACGTGTTTCCCAAGAGGTCGTTTAGCGAGTGAACAGCAGTGTGCGCGACTTTCAGGAGTGTGCCTGGAAAGTGCCAGAATCACCAGAGCATCTGTGCAAAAGCTGCTGCCTCTGTGACCGCATTGAGGCACGTTCCCGTGTCTGCGAGTATATAGACGGCTCTTTCGCGTTCGCTCCGAGGGAAACGGTCCGCTATTGCTTCTGTGCGTACAGACGCGATTCCCTTGTCTCTTGCGAACACAGGGAACTCTGTGCATCCAAATCTACAGGCTAAGGACGCGTCTGCATATGTTTTGGTGAACAATCGAGTGTGCGTGTTCTGACAGCTGCCTCTATGCAGACGTCTCCACAGAGCCACTTCTGAATGCCCCGCAGCCCAGGACTGAATGGATACACTAACAAGTGCACCGGTGTGAGCAACCACATATGCAGAAGGACGTCTTTCATCTCACAGAAGCACGAACGTCTTGGCGTTCAAGCACATGGCAGAAACAAGGTGTGAACAGATGCGCTGCTGCTATTTTCTCCGTTCGGCATGCTTCGTTGTAGCTCTCTTGCCGGTCGCCGGCTTAGCGGCTTGCTTTGCGCGACTAGGTCTGCGGAGAGAAGGAGATAGCGCCGGAAACCTTGCCTTTTGCCTTCTTCGGCGCTGGAACCTGGTTGCTGCGCCTTCTCTTTGTCCATGTGCACACACACGATTCCTCAGCGAAAACCATGCAGAAACCTTTCCACGAGCACCCAGGGATGTGCACCCAGCACCACGTGCACGCACACGCAGCTAGAGAAAAGCACCTACCTTTTCACACACTGATGACTAAGCAAACGCGTGGCCACACACACGCACACATCCGCAAGCGCGCCTACTCCCATCTATTGAGGGAAAGACGGACGAGCAACGTCCTGACAGGCTTGAGGGGAAAAACGTCCGTTGATGGTTGGCGTACTGCACGCCCGCCTACGGGGCTGCAGGGGAATCCACATTTGGAAGGTACCTGAAGATGTGTGCCTGTTCTTGGAGCTCCGCTAGTAGGGTAGCAAAGACACTCGTAGGCAGTACTGAATGCTGCTCCGTGCTACTTCTCCTCCGCTGGCAAATGCTTCACAGTCGCCCGAGGAAAGACGTTTAACAATCGATCTCCAAGAGAAACGAAACACATGATGCCATAAGGCGAAAGAATAGCAGGGCATCTCTTCACAAGCTTGTCCCTGATCTATAGCTGAGGGCAAACACTTGTGTGCTTGTGGGAGAGCCTGTGTCTTTCCTGGAAGCGTTTGGGAGTTTTGCTCAGACGCGTGTTTCCTCAAGTTCAAGAATCAAGATCTAGGATACCTGCAGACAGGTGCCTGTTTGTGTGGAGACAGTCTGTTTGAAACTGTGTTCCTCAGCGCCCGCTCTTTCTCCCCGTCGCTCCACACGCCTGGGAGTCCCTTTCTTTCTCTCCACAAGCACGTGTGTTGACTTCATCGCACATGTGCATCTGCACAAGCGTTGAGCTCAGCAGAGTGTGTCTCTTGACACTTGATGTGCGTTGGCTGTGTCTGCGTGCTCCAGTGAAGAGAGAAACGGGAAATCATCTTGGTAGAGGCAACAAAGCAAAAGCGAGGCAGGATTGACATCTGCTCAACAGAGACGGATTCCCTGCGCTGACACAGTTCACAGTTACACGAGAAGCAATCTGAGCGGTCCATCGACCGGAGACGTGTTTCCCAAGAGGTCGTTTAGCGAGTGAACAGCAGTGTGCGCGACTTTCAGGAGTGTGCCTGGAAAGTGCCAGAATCACCAGAGCACCTGTGCAAAAGCTGCTGCCTCTGTGACCGCATTGAGGCACGTTCCCGTGTCTGCGAGTACATAGACGGCTCTTCCGCGTTCGCTCCGAGGGAAACGGTCCGCTATTGCTTCTGTGCGTACAGACGCGATTCCCTTGTCTCTTGCGAACACAGGGAACTCTGTGCATCCAAATCTACAGGCTAAGGACGCGTCTGCATATGTTTTGGTGAACAATCGAGTGTGCGTGTTCTGACAGCTGCCTCTATGCAGACGTCTCCACAGAGCCACTTCTGAATGCCCCGCAGCCCAGGACTGAATGGATACACTAACAAGTGCACCGGTGTGAGCAACCACATATGCAGAAGGACGTCTTTCATCTCACAGAAGCGCGAACGTCTTGGCGTTCAAGCACATGGCAGAAACAAGGTGTGAACAGATGCGCTGCTGCTATTTTCTCCGTTCGGCATGCTTCGTTGTAGCTCTCTTGCCGGTCGCCGGCTTAGCGGCTTGCTTTGCGCGACTAGGTCTGCGGAGAGAAGGAGATAGCGCCGGAAACCTTGCCTTTTGCCTTCTTCGGCGCTGGAACCTGGTTGCTGCGCCTTCTCTTTGTCCATGTGCACACACACGATTCCTCAGCGAAAACCATGCAGAAACCTTACCTCGAGCACCCAGGGATGTGCACCCAGCACCACGTGCACGCACACGCAGCTAGAGAAAAGCACCTACCTTTTCACACACTGATGCCTAAGCAAACGCGTGGCCACACACACGCACACATCCGCAAGCGCGCCTACTCCCATCTATTGAGGGAAAGACGGACGAGCAACGTCCTGACAGGCTTGAGGGGAAAAACGTCCGTTGATGGTTGGCGTACTGCACGCCCGCCTACGGGGCTGCAGGGGAATCCACATTTGGAAGGTACCTGAAGATGTGTGCCTGTTCTTGGAGCTCCGCTAGTAGGGTAGCAAAGACACTCGTAGGCAGTACTGAATGCTGCTCCGTGCTACTTCTCCTCTGCTGGCAAATGCTTCACAGTCGCCCGAGGAAAGACGTTTAACAATCGATCTCCAAGAGAAACGAAACACATGATGCCATAAGGCGAAAGAATAGCAGGGCATCTCTTCACAAGCTTGTCCCTGATCTATAGCTGAGGGCAAACACTTGTGTGCTTGTGGGAGAGCCTGTGTCTTTCCTGGAAGCGTTTGGGAGTTTTGCTCAGACGCGTGTTTCCTCAAGTTCAAGAATCAAGATCTAGGATACCTGCAGACAGGTGCCTGTTTGTGTGGAGACAGTCTGTTTGAAACTGTGTTCCTCAGCGCCCGCTCTTTCTCCCCGTCGCTCCACACGCCTGGGAGTCCCTTTCTTTCTCTCCACAAGCACGTGTGTTGACTTCGTCGCACATGTGCATCTGCACAAGCGTTGAGCTCAGCAGAGCGTGTCTCTTGACACTTGATGTGCGTTGGCTGTGTCTGCGTGCTCCAGTGAAGAGAGAAACGGGAAATCATCTTGGTAGAGGCAACAAAGCAAAAGCGAGGCAGGATTGACATCTGCTCAACAGAGACGGATTCCCTGCGCTGACACAGTTCACAGTTACACGAGAAGCAATCTGAGCGGTCCATCGACCGGAGACGTGTTTCCCAAGAGGTCGTTTAGCGAGTGAACAGCAGTGTGCGCGACTTTCAGGAGTGTGCCTGGAAAGTGCCAGAATCACCAGAGCATCTGTGCAAAAGCTGCTGCCTCTGTGACCGCATTGAGGCACGTTCCCGTGTCTGCGAGTACATAGACGGCTCTTCCGCGTTCGCTCCGAGGGAAACGGTCCGCTATTGCTTCTGTGCGTACAGACGCGATTCCCTTGTCTCTTGCGAACACAGGGAACTCTGTGCATCCAAATCTACAGGCTAAGGACGCGTCTGCATATGTTTTGGTGAACAATCGAGTGTGCGTGTTCTGACAGCTGCCTCTATGCAGACGTCTCCACAGAGCCACTTCTGAATGCCCCGCAGCCCAGGACTGAATGGATACGCTAACAAGTGCACCGGTGTGAGCAACCACATATGCAGAAGGACGTCTTTCATCTCACAGAAGCGCGAACGTCTTGGCGTTCAAGCACATGGCAGAAACAAGGTGTGAACAGATGCGCTGCTGCTATTTTCTCCGTTCGGCATGCTTCGTTGTAGCTCTCTTGCCGGTCGCCGGCTTAGCGGCTTGCTTTGCGCGACTAGGTCTGCGGAGAGAAGGAGATAGCGCCGGAAACCTTGCCTTTTGCCTTCTTCGGCGCTGGAACCTGGTTGCTGCGCCTTCTCTTTGTCCATGTGCACACACACGATTCCTCAGCGAAAACCATGCAGAAACCTTACCTCGAGCACCCAGGGATGTGCACCCAGCACCACGTGCACGCACACGCAGCTAGAGAAAAGCACCTACCTTTTCACACACTGATGCCTAAGCAAACGCGTGGCCACACACACGCACACATCCGCAAGCGCGCCTACTCCCATCTATTGAGGGAAAGACGGACGAGCAACGTCCTGACAGGCTTGAGGGGAAAAACGTCCGTTGATGGTTGGCGTACTGCACGCCCGCCTACGGGGCTGCAGGGGAATCCACATTTGGAAGGTACCTGAAGATGTGTGCCTGTTCTTGGAGCTCCGCTAGTAGGGTAGCAAAGACACTCGTAGGCAGTACTGAATGCTGCTCCGTGCTACTTCTCCTCCGCTGGCAAATGCTTCACAGTCGCCCGAGGAAAGACGTTTAACAATCGATCTCCAAGAGAAACGAAACACATGATGCCATAAGGCGAAAGAATAGCAGGGCATCTCTTCACAAGCTTGTCCCTGATGTATAGCTGAGGGCAAACACTTGTGTGCTTGTGGGAGAGCCTGTGTCTTTCCTGGAAGCGTTTGGGAGTTTTGCTCAGACGCGTGTTTCCTCAAGTTCAAGAATCAAGATCTAGGATACCTGCAGACAGGTGCCTGTTTGTGTGGAGACAGTCTGTTTGAAACTGTGTTCCTCAGCGCCCGCTCTTTCTCCCCGTCGCTCCACACGCCTGGGAGTCCCTTTCTTTCTCTCCACAAGCACGTGTGTTGACTTCGTCGCACATGTGCATCTGCACAAGCGTTGAGCTCAGCAGAGCGTGTCTCTTGACACTTGATGTGCGTTGGCTGTGTCTGCGTGCTCCAGTGAAGAGAGAAACGGGAAATCATCTTGGTAGAGGCAACAAAGCAAAAGCGAGGCAGGATTGACATCTGCTCAACAGAGACGGATTCCCTGCGCTGACACAGTTCACAGTTACACGAGAAGCAATCTGAGCGGTCCATCGACCGGAGACGTGTTTCCCAAGAGGTCGTTTAGCGAGTGAACAGCAGTGTGCGCGACTTTCAGGAGTGTGCCTGGAAAGTGCCAGAATCACCAGAGCATCTGTGCAAAAGCTGCTGCCTCTGTGACCGCATTGAGGCACGTTCCCGTGTCTGCGAGTATATAGACGGCTCTTTCGCGTTCGCTCCGAGGGAAACGGTCCGCTATTGCTTCTGTGCGTACAGACGCGATTCCCTTGTCTCTTGCGAACACAGGGAACTCTGTGCATCCAAATCTACAGGCTAAGGACGCGTCTGCATATGTTTTGGTGAACAATCGAGTGTGCGTGTTCTGACAGCTGCCTCTATGCAGACGTCTCCACAGAGCCACTTCTGAATGCCCCGCAGCCCAGGACTGAATGGATACACTAACAAGTGCACCGGTGTGAGCAACCACATATGCAGAAGGACGTCTTTCATCTCACAGAAGCACGAACGTCTTGGCGTTCAAGCACATGGCAGAAACAAGGTGTGAACAGATGCGCTGCTGCTATTTTCTCCGTTCGGCATGCTTCGTTGTAGCTCTCTTGCCGGTCGCCGGCTTAGCGGCTTGCTTTGCGCGACTAGGTCTGCGGAGAGAAGGAGATAGCGCCGGAAACCTTGCCTTTTGCCTTCTTCGGCGCTGGAACCTGGTTGCTGCGCCTTCTCTTTGTCCATGTGCACACACACGATTCCTCAGCGAAAACCATGCAGAAACCTTTCCACGAGCACCCAGGGATGTGCACCCAGCACCACGTGCACGCACACGCAGCTAGAGAAAAGCACCTACCTTTTCACACACTGATGACTAAGCAAACGCGTGGCCACACACACGCACACATCCGCAAGCGCGCCTACTCCCATCTATTGAGGGAAAGACGGACGAGCAACGTCCTGACAGGCTTGAGGGGAAAAACGTCCGTTGATGGTTGGCGTACTGCACGCCCGCCTACGGGGCTGCAGGGGAATCCACATTTGGAAGGTACCTGAAGATGTGTGCCTGTTCTTGGAGCTCCGCTAGTAGGGTAGCAAAGACACTCGTAGGCAGTACTGAATGCTGCTCCGTGCTACTTCTCCTCCGCTGGCAAATGCTTCACAGTCGCCCGAGGAAAGACGTTTAACAATCGATCTCCAAGAGAAACGAAACACATGATGCCATAAGGCGAAAGAATAGCAGGGCATCTCTTCACAAGCTTGTCCCTGATCTATAGCTGAGGGCAAACACTTGTGTGCTTGTGGGAGAGCCTGTGTCTTTCCTGGAAGCGTTTGGGAGTTTTGCTCAGACGCGTGTTTCCTCAAGTTCAAGAATCAAGATCTAGGATACCTGCAGACAGGTGCCTGTTTGTGTGGAGACAGTCTGTTTGAAACTGTGTTCCTCAGCGCCCGCTCTTTCTCCCCGTCGCTCCACACGCCTGGGAGTCCCTTTCTTTCTCTCCACAAGCACGTGTGTTGACTTCGTCGCACATGTGCATCTGCACAAGCGTTGAGCTCAGCAGAGCGTGTCTCTTGACACTTGATGTGCGTTGGCTGTGTCTGCGTGCTCCAGTGAAGAGAGAAACGGGAAATCATCTTGGTAGAGGCAACAAAGCAAAAGCGAGGCAGGATTGACATCTGCTCAACAGAGACGGATTCCCTGCGCTGACACAGTTCACAGTTACACGAGAAGCAATCTGAGCGGTCCATCGACCGGAGACGTGTTTCCCAAGAGGTCGTTTAGCGAGTGAACAGCAGTGTGCGCGACTTTCAGGAGTGTGCCTGGAAAGTGCCAGAATCACCAGAGCATCTGTGCAAAAGCTGCTGCCTCTGTGACCGCATTGAGGCACGTTCCCGTGTCTGCGAGTATATAGACGGCTCTTTCGCGTTCGCTCCGAGGGAAACGGTCCGCTATTGCTTCTGTGCGTACAGACGCGATTCCCTTGTCTCTTGCGAACACAGGGAACTCTGTGCATCCAAATCTACAGGCTAAGGACGCGTCTGCATATGTTTTGGTGAACAATCGAGTGTGCGTGTTCTGACAGCTGCCTCTATGCAGACGTCTCCACAGAGCCACTTCTGAATGCCCCGCAGCCCAGGACTGAATGGATACACTAACAAGTGCACCGGTGTGAGCAACCACATATGCAGAAGGACGTCTTTCATCTCACAGAAGCACGAACGTCTTGGCGTTCAAGCACATGGCAGAAACAAGGTGTGAACAGATGCGCTGCTGCTATTTTCTCCGTTCGGCATGCTTCGTTGTAGCTCTCTTGCCGGTCGCCGGCTTAGCGGCTTGCTTTGCGCGACTAGGTCTGCGGAGAGAAGGAGATAGCGCCGGAAACCTTGCCTTTTGCCTTCTTCGGCGCTGGAACCTGGTTGCTGCGCCTTCTCTTTGTCCATGTGCACACACACGATTCCTCAGCGAAAACCATGCAGAAACCTTTCCACGAGCACCCAGGGATGTGCACCCAGCACCACGTGCACGCACACGCAGCTAGAGAAAAGCACCTACCTTTTCACACACTGATGACTAAGCAAACGCGTGGCCACACACACGCACACATCCGCAAGCGCGCCTACTCCCATCTATTGAGGGAAAGACGGACGAGCAACGTCCTGACAGGCTTGAGGGGAAAAACGTCCGTTGATGGTTGGCGTACTGCACGCCCGCCTACGGGGCTGCAGGGGAATCCACATTTGGAAGGTACCTGAAGATGTGTGCCTGTTCTTGGAGCTCCGCTAGTAGGGTAGCAAAGACACTCGTAGGCAGTACTGAATGCTGCTCCGTGCTACTTCTCCTCCGCTGGCAAATGCTTCACAGTCGCCCGAGGAAAGACGTTTAACAATCGATCTCCAAGAGAAACGAAACACATGATGCCATAAGGCGAAAGAATAGCAGGGCATCTCTTCACAAGCTTGTCCCTGATCTATAGCTGAGGGCAAACACTTGTGTGCTTGTGGGAGAGCCTGTGTCTTTCCTGGAAGCGTTTGGGAGTTTTGCTCAGACGCGTGTTTCCTCAAGTTCAAGAATCAAGATCTAGGATACCTGCAGACAGGTGCCTGTTTGTGTGGAGACAGTCTGTTTGAAACTGTGTTCCTCAGCGCCCGCTCTTTCTCCCCGTCGCTCCACACGCCTGGGAGTCCCTTTCTTTCTCTCCACAAGCACGTGTGTTGACTTCGTCGCACATGTGCATCTGCACAAGCGTTGAGCTCAGCAGAGCGTGTCTCTTGACACTTGATGTGCGTTGGCTGTGTCTGCGTGCTCCAGTGAAGAGAGAAACGGGAAATCATCTTGGTAGAGGCAACAAAGCAAAAGCGAGGCAGGATTGACATCTGCTCAACAGAGACGGATTCCCTGCGCTGACACAGTTCACAGTTACACGAGAAGCAATCTGAGCGGTCCATCGACCGGAGACGTGTTTCCCAAGAGGTCGTTTAGCGAGTGAACAGCAGTGTGCGCGACTTTCAGGAGTGTGCCTGGAAAGTGCCAGAATCACCAGAGCATCTGTGCAAAAGCTGCTGCCTCTGTGACCGCATTGAGGCACGTTCCCGTGTCTGCGAGTATATAGACGGCTCTTTCGCGTTCGCTCCGAGGGAAACGGTCCGCTATTGCTTCTGTGCGTACAGACGCGATTCCCTTGTCTCTTGCGAACACAGGGAACTCTGTGCATCCAAATCTACAGGCTAAGGACGCGTCTGCATATGTTTTGGTGAACAATCGAGTGTGCGTGTTCTGACAGCTGCCTCTATGCAGACGTCTCCACAGAGCCACTTCTGAATGCCCCGCAGCCCAGGACTGAATGGATACACTAACAAGTGCACCGGTGTGAGCAACCACATATGCAGAAGGACGTCTTTCATCTCACAGAAGCACGAACGTCTTGGCGTTCAAGCACATGGCAGAAACAAGGTGTGAACAGATGCGCTGCTGCTATTTTCTCCGTTCGGCATGCTTCGTTGTAGCTCTCTTGCCGGTCGCCGGCTTAGCGGCTTGCTTTGCGCGACTAGGTCTGCGGAGAGAAGGAGATAGCGCCGGAAACCTTGCCTTTTGCCTTCTTCGGCGCTGGAACCTGGTTGCTGCGCCTTCTCTTTGTCCATGTGCACACACACGATTCCTCAGCGAAAACCATGCAGAAACCTTTCCACGAGCACCCAGGGATGTGCACCCAGCACCACGTGCACGCACACGCAGCTAGAGAAAAGCACCTACCTTTTCACACACTGATGACTAAGCAAACGCGTGGCCACACACACGCACACATCCGCAAGCGCGCCTACTCCCATCTATTGAGGGAAAGACGGACGAGCAACGTCCTGACAGGCTTGAGGGGAAAAACGTCCGTTGATGGTTGGCGTACTGCACGCCCGCCTACGGGGCTGCAGGGGAATCCACATTTGGAAGGTACCTGAAGAGGTGTGCCTGTTCTTGGAGCTCCGCTAGTAGGGTAGCAAAGACACTCGTAGGCAGTACTGAATGCTGCTCCGTGCTACTTCTCCTCCGCTGGCAAATGCTTCACAGTCGCCCGAGGAAAGACGTTTAACAATCGATCTCCAAGAGAAACGAAACACATGATGCCATAAGGCGAAAGAATAGCAGGGCATCTCTTCACAAGCTTGTCCCTGATCTATAGCTGAGGGCAAACACTTGTGTGCTTGTGGGAGAGCCTGTGTCTTTCCTGGAAGCGTTTGGGAGTTTTGCTCAGACGCGTGTTTCCTCAAGTTCAAGAATCAAGATCTAGGATACCTGCAGACAGGTGCCTGTTTGTGTGGAGACAGTCTGTTTGAAACTGTGTTCCTCAGCGCCCGCTCTTTCTCCCCGTCGCTCCACACGCCTGGGAGTCCCTTTCTTTCTCTCCACAAGCACGTGTGTTGACTTCGTCGCACATGTGCATCTGCACAAGCGTTGAGCTCAGCAGAGCGTGTCTCTTGACACTTGATGTGCGTTGGCTGTGTCTGCGTGCTCCAGTGAAGAGAGAAACGGGAAATCATCTTGGTAGAGGCAACAAAGCAAAAGCGAGGCAGGATTGACATCTGCTCAACAGAGACGGATTCCCTGCGCTGACACAGTTCACAGTTACACGAGAAGCAATCTGAGCGGTCCATCGACCGGAGACGTGTTTCCCAAGAGGTCGTTTAGCGAGTGAACAGCAGTGTGCGCGACTTTCAGGAGTGTGCCTGGAAAGTGCCAGAATCACCAGAGCATCTGTGCAAAAGCTGCTGCCTCTGTGACCGCATTGAGGCACGTTCCCGTGTCTGCGAGTATATAGACGGCTCTTTCGCGTTCGCTCCGAGGGAAACGGTCCGCTATTGCTTCTGTGCGTACAGACGCGATTCCCTTGTCTCTTGCGAACACAGGGAACTCTGTGCATCCAAATCTACAGGCTAAGGACGCGTCTGCATATGTTTTGGTGAACAATCGAGTGTGCGTGTTCTGACAGCTGCCTCTATGCAGACGTCTCCACAGAGCCACTTCTGAATGCCCCGCAGCCCAGGACTGAATGGATACACTAACAAGTGCACCGGTGTGAGCAACCACATATGCAGAAGGACGTCTTTCATCTCACAGAAGCGCGAACGTCTTGGCGTTCAAGCACATGGCAGAAACAAGGTGTGAACAGATGAGCTGCTGCTATTTTCTCCGTTCGGCATGCTTCGTTGTAGCTCTCTTGCCGGTCGCCGGCTTAGCGGCTTGCTTTGCGCGACTAGGTCTGCGGAGAGAAGGAGATAGCGCCGGAAACCTTGCCTTTTGCCTTCTTCGGCGCTGGAACCTGGTTGCTGCGCCTTCTCTTTGTCCATGTGCACACACACGATTCCTCAGCGAAAACCATGCAGAAACCTTTCCACGAGCACCCAGGGATGTGCACCCAGCACCACGTGCACGCACACGCAGCTAGAGAAAAGCACCTACCTTTTCACACACTGATGACTAAGCAAACGCGTGGCCACACACACGCACACATCCGCAAGCGCGCCTACTCCCATCTATTGAGGGAAAGACGGACGAGCAACGTCCTGACAGGCTTGAGGGGAAAAACGTCCGTTGATGGTTGGCGTACTGCACGCCCGCCTACGGGGCTGCAGGGGAATCCACATTTGGAAGGTACCTGAAGATGTGTGCCTGTTCTTGGAGCTCCGCTAGTAGGGTAGCAAAGACACTCGTAGGCAGTACTGAATGCTGCTCCGTGCTACTTCTCCTCCGCTGGCAAATGCTTCACAGTCGCCCGAGGAAAGACGTTTAACAATCGATCTCCAAGAGAAACGAAACACATGATGCCATAAGGCGAAAGAATAGCAGGGCATCTCTTCACAAGCTTGTCCCTGATCTATAGCTGAGGGCAAACACTTGTGTGCTTGTGGGAGAGCCTGTGTCTTTCCTGGAAGCGTTTGGGAGTTTTGCTCAGACGCGTGTTTCCTCAAGTTCAAGAATCAAGATCTAGGATACCTGCAGACAGGTGCCTGTTTGTGTGGAGACAGTCTGTTTGAAACTGTGTTCCTCAGCGCCCGCTCTTTCTCCCCGTCGCTCCACACGCCTGGGAGTCCCTTTCTTTCTCTCCACAAGCACGTGTGTTGACTTCGTCGCACATGTGCATCTGCACAAGCGTTGAGCTCAGCACAGTGTGTCTCTTGACACTTGATGTGCGTTGGCTGTGTCTGCGTGCTCCAGTGAAGAGAGAAACGGGAAATCATCTTGGTAGAGGCAACAAAGCAAAACCGAGGCAGGATTGACATCTGCTCAACAGAGACGGATTCCCTGCGCTGACACAGTTCACAGTTACACGAGAAGCAATCTGAGCGGTCCATCGACCGGAGACGTGTTTCCCAAGAGGTCGTTTAGCGAGTGAACAGCAGTGTGCGCGACTTTCAGGAGTGTGCGTGGAAAGTGCCAGAATCACCAGAGCATCTGTGCAAAAGCTGCTGCCTCTGTGACCGCATTGAGGCACGTTCCCGTGTCTGCGAGTATATAGACGGCTCTTTCGCGTTCGCTCCGAGGGAAACGGTCCGCTATTGCTTCTGTGCGTACAGACGCGATTCCCTTGTCTCTTGCGAACACAGGGAACTCTGTGCATCCAAATCTACAGGCTAAGGACGCGTCTGCATATGTTTTGGTGAACAATCGAGTGTGCGTGTTCTGACAGCTGCCTCTATGCAGACGTCTCCACAGAGCCACTTCTGAATGCCCCGCAGCCCAGGACTGAATGGATACACTAACAAGTGCACCGGTGTGAGCAACCACATATGCAGAAGGACGTCTTTCATCTCACAGAAGCACGAACGTCTTGGCGTTCAAGCACATGGCAGAAACAAGGTGTGAACAGATGCGCTGCTGCTATTTTCTCCGTTCGGCATGCTTCGTTGTAGCTCTCTTGCCGGTCGCCGGCTTAGCGGCTTGCTTTGCGCGACTAGGTCTGCGGAGAGAAGGAGATAGCGCCGGAAACCTTGCCTTTTGCCTTCTTCGGCGCTGGAACCTGGTTGCTGCGCCTTCTCTTTGTCCATGTGCACACACACGATTCCTCAGCGAAAACCATGCAGAAACCTTTCCACGAGCACCCAGGGATGTGCACCCAGCACCACGTGCACGCACACGCAGCTAGAGAAAAGCACCTACCTTTTCACACACTGATGCCTAAGCAAACGCGTGGCCACACACACGCACACATCCGCAAGCGCGCCTACTCCCATCTATTGAGGGAAAGACGGACGAGCAACGTCCTGACAGGCTTGAGGGGAAAAACGTCCGTTGATGGTTGGCGTACTGCACGCCCGCCTACGGGGCTGCAGGGGAATCCACATTTGGAAGGTACCTGAAGATGTGTGCCTGTTCTTGGAGCTCCGCTAGTAGGGTAGCAAAGACACTCGTAGGCAGTACTGAATGCTGCTCCGTGCTACTTCTCCTCCGCTGGCAAATGCTTCACAGTCGCCCGAGGAAAGACGTTTAACAATCGATCTCCAAGAGAAACGAAACACATGATGCCATAAGGCGAAAGAATAGCAGGGCATCTCTTCACAAGCTTGTCCCTGATGTATAGCTGAGGGCAAACACTTGTGTGCTTGTGGGAGAGCCTGTGTCTTTCCTGGAAGCGTTTGGGAGTTTTGCTCAGACGCGTGTTTCCTCAAGTTCAAGAATCAAGATCTAGGATACCTGCAGACAGGTGCCTGTTTGTGTGGAGACAGTCTGTTTGAAACTGTGTTCCTCAGCGCCCGCTCTTTCTCCCCGTCGCTCCACACGCCTGGGAGTCCCTTTCTTTCTCTCCACAAGCACGTGTGTTGACTTCGTCGCACATGTGCATCTGCACAAGCGTTGAGCTCAGCAGAGCGTGTCTCTTGACACTTGATGTGCGTTGGCTGTGTCTGCGTGCTCCAGTGAAGAGAGAAACGGGAAATCATCTTGGTAGAGGCAACAAAGCAAAAGCGAGGCAGGATTGACATCTGCTCAACAGAGACGGATTCCCTGCGCTGACACAGTTCACAGTTACACGAGAAGCAATCTGAGCGGTCCATCGACCGGAGACGTGTTTCCCAAGAGGTCGTTTAGCGAGTGAACAGCAGTGTGCGCGACTTTCAGGAGTGTGCCTGGAAAGTGCCAGAATCACCAGAGCATCTGTGCAAAAGCTGCTGCCTCTGTGACCGCATTGAGGCACGTTCCCGTGTCTGCGAGTATATAGACGGCTCTTTCGCGTTCGCTCCGAGGGAAACGGTCCGCTATTGCTTCTGTGCGTACAGACGCGATTCCCTTGTCTCTTGCGAACACAGGGAACTCTGTGCATCCAAATCTACAGGCTAAGGACGCGTCTGCATATGTTTTGGTGAACAATCGAGTGTGCGTGTTCTGACAGCTGCCTCTATGCAGACGTCTCCACAGAGCCACTTCTGAATGCCCCGCAGCCCAGGACTGAATGGATACACTAACAAGTGCACCGGTGTGAGCAACCACATATGCAGAAGGACGTCTTTCATCTCACAGAAGCACGAACGTCTTGGCGTTCAAGCACATGGCAGAAACAAGGTGTGAACAGATGCGCTGCTGCTATTTTCTCCGTTCGGCATGCTTCGTTGTAGCTCTCTTGCCGGTCGCCGGCTTAGCGGCTTGCTTTGCGCGACTAGGTCTGCGGAGAGAAGGAGATAGCGCCGGAAACCTTGCCTTTTGCCTTCTTCGGCGCTGGAACCTGGTTGCTGCGCCTTCTCTTTGTCCATGTGCACACACACGATTCCTCAGCGAAAACCATGCAGAAACCTTTCCACGAGCACCCAGGGATGTGCACCCAGCACCACGTGCACGCACACGCAGCTAGAGAAAAGCACCTACCTTTTCACACACTGATGACTAAGCAAACGCGTGGCCACACACACGCACACATCCGCAAGCGCGCCTACTCCCATCTATTGAGGGAAAGACGGACGAGCAACGTCCTGACAGGCTTGAGGGGAAAAACGTCCGTTGATGGTTGGCGTACTGCACGCCCGCCTACGGGGCTGCAGGGGAATCCACATTTGGAAGGTACCTGAAGATGTGTGCCTGTTCTTGGAGCTCCGCTAGTAGGGTAGCAAAGACACTCGTAGGCAGTACTGAATGCTGCTCCGTGCTACTTCTCCTCCGCTGGCAAATGCTTCACAGTCGCCCGAGGAAAGACGTTTAACAATCGATCTCCAAGAGAAACGAAACACATGATGCCATAAGGCGAAAGAATAGCAGGGCATCTCTTCACAAGCTTGTCCCTGATCTATAGCTGAGGGCAAACACTTGTGTGCTTGTGGGAGAGCCTGTGTCTTTCCTGGAAGCGTTTGGGAGTTTTGCTCAGACGCGTGTTTCCTCAAGTTCAAGAATCAAGATCTAGGATACCTGCAGACAGGTGCCTGTTTGTGTGGAGACAGTCTGTTTGAAACTGTGTTCCTCAGCGCCCGCTCTTTCTCCCCGTCGCTCCACACGCCTGGGAGTCCCTTTCTTTCTCTCCACAAGCACGTGTGTTGACTTCGTCGCACATGTGCATCTGCACAAGCGTTGAGCTCAGCAGAGCGTGTCTCTTGACACTTGATGTGCGTTGGCTGTGTCTGCGTGCTCCAGTGAAGAGAGAAACGGGAAATCATCTTGGTAGAGGCAACAAAGCAAAAGCGAGGCAGGATTGACATCTGCTCAACAGAGACGGATTCCCTGCGCTGACACAGTTCACAGTTACACGAGAAGCAATCTGAGCGGTCCATCGACCGGAGACGTGTTTCCCAAGAGGTCGTTTAGCGAGTGAACAGCAGTGTGCGCGACTTTCAGGAGTGTGCCTGGAAAGTGCCAGAATCACCAGAGCATCTGTGCAAAAGCTGCTGCCTCTGTGACCGCATTGAGGCACGTTCCCGTGTCTGCGAGTATATAGACGGCTCTTTCGCGTTCGCTCCGAGGGAAACGGTCCGCTATTGCTTCTGTGCGTACAGACGCGATTCCCTTGTCTCTTGCGAACACAGGGAACTCTGTGCATCCAAATCTACAGGCTAAGGACGCGTCTGCATATGTTTTGGTGAACAATCGAGTGTGCGTGTTCTGACAGCTGCCTCTATGCAGACGTCTCCACAGAGCCACTTCTGAATGCCCCGCAGCCCAGGACTGAATGGATACACTAACAAGTGCACCGGTGTGAGCAACCACATATGCAGAAGGACGTCTTTCATCTCACAGAAGCACGAACGTCTTGGCGTTCAAGCACATGGCAGAAACAAGGTGTGAACAGATGCGCTGCTGCTATTTTCTCCGTTCGGCATGCTTCGTTGTAGCTCTCTTGCCGGTCGCCGGCTTAGCGGCTTGCTTTGCGCGACTAGGTCTGCGGAGAGAAGGAGATAGCGCCGGAAACCTTGCCTTTTGCCTTCTTCGGCGCTGGAACCTGGTTGCTGCGCCTTCTCTTTGTCCATGTGCACACACACGATTCCTCAGCGAAAACCATGCAGAAACCTTTCCACGAGCACCCAGGGATGTGCACCCAGCACCACGTGCACGCACACGCAGCTAGAGAAAAGCACCTACCTTTTCACACACTGATGACTAAGCAAACGCGTGGCCACACACACGCACACATCCGCAAGCGCGCCTACTCCCATCTATTGAGGGAAAGACGGACGAGCAACGTCCTGACAGGCTTGAGGGGAAAAACGTCCGTTGATGGTTGGCGTACTGCACGCCCGCCTACGGGGCTGCAGGGGAATCCACATTTGGAAGGTACCTGAAGATGTGTGCCTGTTCTTGGAGCTCCGCTAGTAGGGTAGCAAAGACACTCGTAGGCAGTACTGAATGCTGCTCCGTGCTACTTCTCCTCCGCTGGCAAATGCTTCACAGTCGCCCGAGGAAAGACGTTTAACAATCGATCTCCAAGAGAAACGAAACACATGATGCCATAAGGCGAAAGAATAGCAGGGCATCTCTTCACAAGCTTGTCCCTGATCTATAGCTGAGGGCAAACACTTGTGTGCTTGTGGGAGAGCCTGTGTCTTTCCTGGAAGCGTTTGGGAGTTTTGCTCAGACGCGTGTTTCCTCAAGTTCAAGAATCAAGATCTAGGATACCTGCAGACAGGTGCCTGTTTGTGTGGAGACAGTCTGTTTGAAACTGTGTTCCTCAGCGCCCGCTCTTTCTCCCCGTCGCTCCACACGCCTGGGAGTCCCTTTCTTTCTCTCCACAAGCACGTGTGTTGACTTCGTCGCACATGTGCATCTGCACAAGCGTTGAGCTCAGCAGAGCGTGTCTCTTGACACTTGATGTGCGTTGGCTGTGTCTGCGTGCTCCAGTGAAGAGAGAAACGGGAAATCATCTTGGTAGAGGCAACAAAGCAAAAGCGAGGCAGGATTGACATCTGCTCAACAGAGACGGATTCCCTGCGCTGACACAGTTCACAGTTACACGAGAAGCAATCTGAGCGGTCCATCGACCGGAGACGTGTTTCCCAAGAGGTCGTTTAGCGAGTGAACAGCAGTGTGCGCGACTTTCAGGAGTGTGCCTGGAAAGTGCCAGAATCACCAGAGCATCTGTGCAAAAGCTGCTGCCTCTGTGACCGCATTGAGGCACGTTCCCGTGTCTGCGAGTATATAGACGGCTCTTTCGCGTTCGCTCCGAGGGAAACGGTCCGCTATTGCTTCTGTGCGTACAGACGCGATTCCCTTGTCTCTTGCGAACACAGGGAACTCTGTGCATCCAAATCTACAGGCTAAGGACGCGTCTGCATATGTTTTGGTGAACAATCGAGTGTGCGTGTTCTGACAGCTGCCTCTATGCAGACGTCTCCACAGAGCCACTTCTGAATGCCCCGCAGCCCAGGACTGAATGGATACACTAACAAGTGCACCGGTGTGAGCAACCACATATGCAGAAGGACGTCTTTCATCTCACAGAAGCACGAACGTCTTGGCGTTCAAGCACATGGCAGAAACAAGGTGTGAACAGATGCGCTGCTGCTATTTTCTCCGTTCGGCATGCTTCGTTGTAGCTCTCTTGCCGGTCGCCGGCTTAGCGGCTTGCTTTGCGCGACTAGGTCTGCGGAGAGAAGGAGATAGCGCCGGAAACCTTGCCTTTTGCCTTCTTCGGCGCTGGAACCTGGTTGCTGCGCCTTCTCTTTGTCCATGTGCACACACACGATTCCTCAGCGAAAACCATGCAGAAACCTTTCCACGAGCACCCAGGGATGTGCACCCAGCACCACGTGCACGCACACGCAGCTAGAGAAAAGCACCTACCTTTTCACACACTGATGACTAAGCAAACGCGTGGCCACACACACGCACACATCCGCAAGCGCGCCTACTCCCATCTATTGAGGGAAAGACGGACGAGCAACGTCCTGACAGGCTTGAGGGGAAAAACGTCCGTTGATGGTTGGCGTACTGCACGCCCGCCTACGGGGCTGCAGGGGAATCCACATTTGGAAGGTACCTGAAGAGGTGTGCCTGTTCTTGGAGCTCCGCTAGTAGGGTAGCAAAGACACTCGTAGGCAGTACTGAATGCTGCTCCGTGCTACTTCTCCTCCGCTGGCAAATGCTTCACAGTCGCCCGAGGAAAGACGTTTAACAATCGATCTCCAAGAGAAACGAAACACATGATGCCATAAGGCGAAAGAATAGCAGGGCATCTCTTCACAAGCTTGTCCCTGATCTATAGCTGAGGGCAAACACTTGTGTGCTTGTGGGAGAGCCTGTGTCTTTCCTGGAAGCGTTTGGGAGTTTTGCTCAGACGCGTGTTTCCTCAAGTTCAAGAATCAAGATCTAGGATACCTGCAGACAGGTGCCTGTTTGTGTGGAGACAGTCTGTTTGAAACTGTGTTCCTCAGCGCCCGCTCTTTCTCCCCGTCGCTCCACACGCCTGGGAGTCCCTTTCTTTCTCTCCACAAGCACGTGTGTTGACTTCGTCGCACATGTGCATCTGCACAAGCGTTGAGCTCAGCAGAGCGTGTCTCTTGACACTTGATGTGCGTTGGCTGTGTCTGCGTGCTCCAGTGAAGAGAGAAACGGGAAATCATCTTGGTAGAGGCAACAAAGCAAAAGCGAGGCAGGATTGACATCTGCTCAACAGAGACGGATTCCCTGCGCTGACACAGTTCACAGTTACACGAGAAGCAATCTGAGCGGTCCATCGACCGGAGACGTGTTTCCCAAGAGGTCGTTTAGCGAGTGAACAGCAGTGTGCGCGACTTTCAGGAGTGTGCCTGGAAAGTGCCAGAATCACCAGAGCATCTGTGCAAAAGCTGCTGCCTCTGTGACCGCATTGAGGCACGTTCCCGTGTCTGCGAGTATATAGACGGCTCTTTCGCGTTCGCTCCGAGGGAAACGGTCCGCTATTGCTTCTGTGCGTACAGACGCGATTCCCTTGTCTCTTGCGAACACAGGGAACTCTGTGCATCCAAATCTACAGGCTAAGGACGCGTCTGCATATGTTTTGGTGAACAATCGAGTGTGCGTGTTCTGACAGCTGCCTCTATGCAGACGTCTCCACAGAGCCACTTCTGAATGCCCCGCAGCCCAGGACTGAATGGATACACTAACAAGTGCACCGGTGTGAGCAACCACATATGCAGAAGGACGTCTTTCATCTCACAGAAGCGCGAACGTCTTGGCGTTCAAGCACATGGCAGAAACAAGGTGTGAACAGATGAGCTGCTGCTATTTTCTCCGTTCGGCATGCTTCGTTGTAGCTCTCTTGCCGGTCGCCGGCTTAGCGGCTTGCTTTGCGCGACTAGGTCTGCGGAGAGAAGGAGATAGCGCCGGAAACCTTGCCTTTTGCCTTCTTCGGCGCTGGAACCTGGTTGCTGCGCCTTCTCTTTGTCCATGTGCACACACACGATTCCTCAGCGAAAACCATGCAGAAACCTTTCCACGAGCACCCAGGGATGTGCACCCAGCACCACGTGCACGCACACGCAGCTAGAGAAAAGCACCTACCTTTTCACACACTGATGACTAAGCAAACGCGTGGCCACACACACGCACACATCCGCAAGCGCGCCTACTCCCATCTATTGAGGGAAAGACGGACGAGCAACGTCCTGACAGGCTTGAGGGGAAAAACGTCCGTTGATGGTTGGCGTACTGCACGCCCGCCTACGGGGCTGCAGGGGAATCCACATTTGGAAGGTACCTGAAGATGTGTGCCTGTTCTTGGAGCTCCGCTAGTAGGGTAGCAAAGACACTCGTAGGCAGTACTGAATGCTGCTCCGTGCTACTTCTCCTCCGCTGGCAAATGCTTCACAGTCGCCCGAGGAAAGACGTTTAACAATCGATCTCCAAGAGAAACGAAACACATGATGCCATAAGGCGAAAGAATAGCAGGGCATCTCTTCACAAGCTTGTCCCTGATCTATAGCTGAGGGCAAACACTTGTGTGCTTGTGGGAGAGCCTGTGTCTTTCCTGGAAGCGTTTGGGAGTTTTGCTCAGACGCGTGTTTCCTCAAGTTCAAGAATCAAGATCTAGGATACCTGCAGACAGGTGCCTGTTTGTGTGGAGACAGTCTGTTTGAAACTGTGTTCCTCAGCGCCCGCTCTTTCTCCCCGTCGCTCCACACGCCTGGGAGTCCCTTTCTTTCTCTCCACAAGCACGTGTGTTGACTTCGTCGCACATGTGCATCTGCACAAGCGTTGAGCTCAGCACAGTGTGTCTCTTGACACTTGATGTGCGTTGGCTGTGTCTGCGTGCTCCAGTGAAGAGAGAAACGGGAAATCATCTTGGTAGAGGCAACAAAGCAAAACCGAGGCAGGATTGACATCTGCTCAACAGAGACGGATTCCCTGCGCTGACACAGTTCACAGTTACACGAGAAGCAATCTGAGCGGTCCATCGACCGGAGACGTGTTTCCCAAGAGGTCGTTTAGCGAGTGAACAGCAGTGTGCGCGACTTTCAGGAGTGTGCGTGGAAAGTGCCAGAATCACCAGAGCATCTGTGCAAAAGCTGCTGCCTCTGTGACCGCATTGAGGCACGTTCCCGTGTCTGCGAGTATATAGACGGCTCTTTCGCGTTCGCTCCGAGGGAAACGGTCCGCTATTGCTTCTGTGCGTACAGACGCGATTCCCTTGTCTCTTGCGAACACAGGGAACTCTGTGCATCCAAATCTACAGGCTAAGGACGCGTCTGCATATGTTTTGGTGAACAATCGAGTGTGCGTGTTCTGACAGCTGCCTCTATGCAGACGTCTCCACAGAGCCACTTCTGAATGCCCCGCAGCCCAGGACTGAATGGATACACTAACAAGTGCACCGGTGTGAGCAACCACATATGCAGAAGGACGTCTTTCATCTCACAGAAGCACGAACGTCTTGGCGTTCAAGCACATGGCAGAAACAAGGTGTGAACAGATGCGCTGCTGCTATTTTCTCCGTTCGGCATGCTTCGTTGTAGCTCTCTTGCCGGTCGCCGGCTTAGCGGCTTGCTTTGCGCGACTAGGTCTGCGGAGAGAAGGAGATAGCGCCGGAAACCTTGCCTTTTGCCTTCTTCGGCGCTGGAACCTGGTTGCTGCGCCTTCTCTTTGTCCATGTGCACACACACGATTCCTCAGCGAAAACCATGCAGAAACCTTTCCACGAGCACCCAGGGATGTGCACCCAGCACCACGTGCACGCACACGCAGCTAGAGAAAAGCACCTACCTTTTCACACACTGATGCCTAAGCAAACGCGTGGCCACACACACGCACACATCCGCAAGCGCGCCTACTCCCATCTATTGAGGGAAAGACGGACGAGCAACGTCCTGACAGGCTTGAGGGGAAAAACGTCCGTTGATGGTTGGCGTACTGCACGCCCGCCTACGGGGCTGCAGGGGAATCCACATTTGGAAGGTACCTGAAGATGTGTGCCTGTTCTTGGAGCTCCGCTAGTAGGGTAGCAAAGACACTCGTAGGCAGTACTGAATGCTGCTCCGTGCTACTTCTCCTCCGCTGGCAAATGCTTCACAGTCGCCCGAGGAAAGACGTTTAACAATCGATCTCCAAGAGAAACGAAACACATGATGCCATAAGGCGAAAGAATAGCAGGGCATCTCTTCACAAGCTTGTCCCTGATCTATAGCTGAGGGCAAACACTTGTGTGCTTGTGGGAGAGCCTGTGTCTTTCCTGGAAGCGTTTGGGAGTTTTGCTCAGACGCGTGTTTCCTCAAGTTCAAGAATCAAGATCTAGGATACCTGCAGACAGGTGCCTGTTTGTGTGGAGACAGTCTGTTTGAAACTGTGTTCCTCAGCGCCCGCTCTTTCTCCCCGTCGCTCCACACGCCTGGGAGTCCCTTTCTTTCTCTCCACAAGCACATGTGTTGACTTCGTCGCACATGTGCATCTGCACAAGCGTTGAGCTCAGCAGAGTGTGTCTCTTGACACTTGATGTGCGTTGGCTGTGTCTGCGTGCTCCAGTGAAGAGAGAAACGGGAAATCATCTTGGTAGAGGCAACAAAGCAAAAGCGAGGCAGGATTGACATCTGCTCAACAGAGACGGATTCCCTGCGCTGACACAGTTCACAGTTACACGAGAAGCAATCTGAGCGGTCCATCGACCGGAGACGTGTTTCCCAAGAGGTCGTTTAGCGAGTGAACAGCAGTGTGCGCGACTTTCAGGAGTGTGCGTGGAAAGTGCCAGAATCACCAGAGCATCTGTGCAAAAGCTGCTGCCTCTGTGACCGCATTGAGGCACGTTCCCGTGTCTGCGAGTATATAGACGGCTCTTTCGCGTTCGCTCCGAGGGAAACGGTCCGCTATTGCTTCTGTGCGTACAGACGCGATTCCCTTGTCTCTTGCGAACACAGGGAACTCTGTGCATCCAAATCTACAGGCTAAGGACGCGTCTGCATATGTTTTGGTGAACAATCGAGTGTGCGTGTTCTGACAGCTGCCTCTATGCAGACGTCTCCACAGAGCCACTTCTGAATGCCCCGCAGCCCAGGACTGAATGGATACACTAACAAGTGCACCGGTGTGAGCAACCACATATGCAGAAGGACGTCTTTCATCTCACAGAAGCGCGAACGTCTTGGCGTTCAAGCACATGGCAGAAACAAGGTGTGAACAGATGAGCTGCTGCTATTTTCTCCGTTCGGCATGCTTCGTTGTAGCTCTCTTGCCGGTCGCCGGCTTAGCGGCTTGCTTTGCGCGACTAGGTCTGCGGAGAGCAGGAGATAGCGCCGGAAACCTTGCCTTTTGCCTTCTTCGGCGCTGGAACCTGGTTGCTGCGCCTTCTCTTTGTCCATGTGCACACACACGATTCCTCAGCGAAAACCATGCAGAAACCTTACCTCGAGCACCCAGGGATGTGCACCCAGCACCACGTGCACGCACACGCAGCTAGAGAAAAGCACCTACCTTTTCACACACTGATGCCTAAGCAAACGCGTGGCCACACACACGCACACATCCGCAAGCGCGCCTACTCCCATCTATTGAGGGAAAGACGGACGAGCAACGTCCTGACAGGCTTGAGGGGAAAAACGTCCGTTGATGGTTGGCGTACTGCACGCCCGCCTACGGGGCTGCAGGGGAATCCACATTTGGAAGGTACCTGAAGATGTGTGCCTGTTCTTGGAGCTCCGCTAGTAGGGTAGCAAAGACACTCGTAGGCAGTACTGAATGCTGCTCCGTGCTACTTCTCCTCCGCTGGCAAATGCTTCACAGTCGCCCGAGGAAAGACGTTTAACAATCGATCTCCAAGAGAAACGAAACACATGATGCCATAAGGCGAAAGAATAGCAGGGCATCTCTTCACAAGCTTGTCCCTGATCTATAGCTGAGGGCAAACACTTGTGTGCTTGTGGGAGAGCCTGTGTCTTTCCTGGAAGCGTTTGGGAGTTTTGCTCAGACGCGTGTTTCCTCAAGTTCAAGAATCAAGATCTAGGATACCTGCAGACAGGTGCCTGTTTGTGTGGAGACAGTCTGTTTGAAACTGTGTTCCTCAGCGCCCGCTCTTTCTCCCCGTCGCTCCACACGCCTGGGAGTCCCTTTCTTTCTCTCCACAAGCACGTGTGTTGACTTCGTCGCACATGTGCATCTGCACAAGCGTTGAGCTCAGCAGAGCGTGTCTCTTGACACTTGATGTGCGTTGGCTGTGTCTGCGTGCTCCAGTGAAGAGAGAAACGGGAAATCATCTTGGTAGAGGCAACAAAGCAAAAGCGAGGCAGGATTGACATCTGCTCAACAGAGACGGATTCCCTGCGCTGACACAGTTCACAGTTACACGAGAAGCAATCTGAGCGGTCCATCGACCGGAGACGTGTTTCCCAAGAGGTCGTTTAGCGAGTGAACAGCAGTGTGCGCGACTTTCAGGAGTGTGCGTGGAAAGTGCCAGAATCACCAGAGCACCTGTGCAAAAGCTGCTGCCTCTGTGACCGCATTGAGGCACGTTCCCGTGTCTGCGAGTACATAGACGGCTCTTCCGCGTTCGCTCCGAGGGAAACGGTCCGCTATTGCTTCTGTGCGTACAGACGCGATTCCCTTGTCTCTTGCGAACACAGGGAACTCTGTGCATCCAAATCTACAGGCTAAGGACGCGTCTGCATATGTTTTGGTGAACAATCGAGTGTGCGTGTTCTGACAGCTGCCTCTATGCAGACGTCTCCACAGAGCCACTTCTGAATGCCCCGCAGCCCAGGACTGAATGGATACACTAACAAGTGCACCGGTGTGAGCAACCACATATGCAGAAGGACGTCTTTCATCTCACAGAAGCGCGAACGTCTTGGCGTTCAAGCACATGGCAGAAACAAGGTGTGAACAGATGCGCTGCTGCTATTTTCTCCGTTCGGCATGCTTCGTTGTAGCTCTCTTGCCGGTCGCCGGCTTAGCGGCTTGCTTTGCGCGACTAGGACTGGGGAGTGAAGGAGATAGCGCCGGAAACCTTGCCTTTTGCCTTCTTCGGCGCTGGAACCTGGTTGCTGCGCCTTCTCTTTGTCCATGTGCACACACACGATTCCTCAGCGAAAACCATGCAGAAACCTTACCTCGAGCACCCAGGGATGTGCACCCAGCACCACGTGCACGCACACGCAGCTAGAGAAAAGCACCTACCTTTTCACACACTGATGCCTAAGCAAACGCGTGGCCACACACACGCACACATCCGCAAGCGCGCCTACTCCCATCTATTGAGGGAAAGACGGACGAGCAACGTCCTGACAGGCTTGAGGGGAAAAACGTCCATTGATGGTTGGCGTACTGCACGCCCGCCTACGGGGCTGCAGGGGAATCCACATTTGGAAGGTACCTGAAGATGTGTGCCTGTTCTTGGAGCTCCGCTAGTAGGGTAGCAAAGACACTCGTAGGCAGTACTGAATGCTGCTCCGTGCTACTTCTCCTCCGCTGGCAAATGCTTCACAGTCGCCCGAGGAAAGACGTTTAACAATCGATCTCCAAGAGAAACGAAACACATGATGCCATAAGGCGAAAGAATAGCAGGGCATCTCTTCACAAGCTTGTCCCTGATCTATAGCTGAGGGCAAACACTTGTGTGCTTGTGGGAGAGCCTGTGTCTTTCCTGGAAGCGTTTGGGAGTTTTGCTCAGACGCGTGTTTCCTCAAGTTCAAGAATCAAGATCTAGGATACCTGCAGACAGGTGCCTGTTTGTGTGGAGACAGTCTGTTTGAAACTGTGTTCCTCAGCGCCCGCTCTTTCTCCCCGTCGCTCCACACGCCTGGGAGTCCCTTTCTTTCTCTCCACAAGCACGTGTGTTGACTTCGTCGCACATGTGCATCTGCACAAGCGTTGAGCTCAGCAGAGCGTGTCTCTTGACACTTGATGTGCGTTGGCTGTGTCTGCGTGCTCCAGTGAAGAGAGAAACGGGAAATCATCTTGGTAGAGGCAACAAAGCAAAAGCGAGGCAGGATTGACATCTGCTCAACAGAGACGGATTCCCTGCGCTGACACAGTTCACAGTTACACGAGAAGCAATCTGAGCGGTCCATCGACCGGAGACGTGTTTCCCAAGAGGTCGTTTAGCGAGTGAACAGCAGTGTGCGCGACTTTCAGGAGTGTGCGTGGAAAGTGCCAGAATCACCAGAGCACCTGTGCAAAAGCTGCTGCCTCTGTGACCGCATTGAGGCACGTTCCCGTGTCTGCGAGTACATAGACGGCTCTTCCGCGTTCGCTCCGAGGGAAACGGTCCGCTATTGCTTCTGTGCGTACAGACGCGATTCCCTTGTCTCTTGCGAACACAGGGAACTCTGTGCATCCAAATCTACAGGCTAAGGACGCGTCTGCATATGTTTTGGTGAACAATCGAGTGTGCGTGTTCTGACAGCTGCCTCTATGCAGACGTCTCCACAGAGCCACTTCTGAATGCCCCGCAGCCCAGGACTGAATGGATACACTAACAAGTGCACCGGTGTGAGCAAGCACATATGCAGAAGGACGTCTTTCATCTCACAGAAGCGCGAACGTCTTGGCGTTCAAGCACATGGCAGAAACAAGGTGTGAACAGATGCGCTGCTGCTATTTTCTCCGTTCGGCATGCTTCGTTGTAGCTCTCTTGCCGGTCGCCGGCTTAGCGGCTTGCTTTGCGCGACTAGGTCTGCGGAGAGAAGGAGATAGCGCCGGAAACCTTGCCTTTTGCCTTCTTCGGCGCTGGAACCTGGTTGCTGCGCCTTCTCTTTGTCCATGTGCACACACACGATTCCTCAGCGAAAACCATGCAGAAACCTTTCCACGAGCACCCAGGGATGTGCACCCAGCACCACGTGCACGCACACGCAGCTAGAGAAAAGCACCTACCTTTTCACACACTGATGCCTAAGCAAACGCGTGGCCACACACACGCACACATCCGCAAGCGCGCCTACTCCCATCTATTGAGGGAAAGACGGACGAGCAACGTCCTGACAGGCTTGAGGGGAAAAACGTCCGTTGATGGTTGGCGTACTGCACGCCCGCCTACGGGGCTGCAGGGGAATCCACATTTGGAAGGTACCTGAAGATGTGTGCCTGTTCTTGGAGCTCCGCTAGTAGGGTAGCAAAGACACTCGTAGGCAGTACTGAATGCTGCTCCGTGCTACTTCTCCTCCGCTGGCAAATGCTTCACAGTCGCCCGAGGAAAGACGTTTAACAATCGATCTCCAAGAGAAACGAAACACATGATGCCATAAGGCGAAAGAATAGCAGGGCATCTCTTCACAAGCTTGACCCTGATCTATAGCTGAGGGCAAACACTTGTGTGCTTGTGGGAGAGCCTGTGTCTTTCCTGGAAGCGTTTGGGAGTTTTGCTCAGACGCGTGTTTCCTCAAGTTCAAGAATCAAGATCTAGGATACCTGCAGACAGGTGCCTGTTTGTGTGGAGACAGTCTGTTTGAAACTGTGTTCCTCAGCGCCCGCTCTTTCTCCCCGTCGCTCCACACGCCTGGGAGTCCCTTTCTTTCTCTCCACAAGCACGTGTGTTGACTTCGTCGCACATGTGCATCTGCACAAGCGTTGAGCTCAGCAGAGCGTGTCTCTTGACACTTGATGTGCGTTGGCTGTGTCTGCGTGCTCCAGTGAAGAGAGAAACGGGAAATCATCTTGGTAGAGGCAACAAAGCAAAAGCGAGGCAGGATTGACATCTGCTCAACAGAGACGGATTCCCTGCGCTGACACAGTTCACAGTTACACGAGAAGCAATCTGAGCGGTCCATCGACCGGAGACGTGTTTCCCAAGAGGTCGTTTAGCGAGTGAACAGCAGTGTGCGCGACTTTCAGGAGTGTGCGTGGAAAGTGCCAGAATCACCAGAGCATCTGTGCAAAAGCTGCTGCCTCTGTGACCGCATTGAGGCACGTTCCCGTGTCTGCGAGTATATAGACGGCTCTTTCGCGTTCGCTCCGAGGGAAACGGTCCGCTATTGCTTCTGTGCGTACAGACGCGATTCCCTTGTCTCTTGCGAACACAGGGAACTCTGTGCATCCAAATCTACAGGCTAAGGACGCGTCTGCATATGTTTTGGTGAACAATCGAGTGTGCGTGTTCTGACAGCTGCCTCTATGCAGACGTCTCCACAGAGCCACTTCTGAATGCCCCGCAGCCCAGGACTGAATGGATACACTAACAAGTGCACCGGTGTGAGCAAGCACATATGCAGAAGGACGTCTTTCATCTCACAGAAGCGCGAACGTCTTGGCGTTCAAGCACATGGCAGAAACAAGGTGTGAACAGATGAGCTGCTGCTATTTTCTCCGTTCGGCATGCTTCGTTGTAGCTCTCTTGCCGGTCGCCGGCTTAGCGGCTTGCTTTGCGCGACTAGGACTGGGGAGTGAAGGAGATAGCGCCGGAAACCTTGCCTTTTGCCTTCTTCGGCGCTGGAACCTGGTTGCTGCGCCTTCTCTTTGTCCATGTGCACACACACGATTCCTCAGCGAAAACCATGCAGAAACCTTACCTCGAGCACCCAGGGATGTGCACCCAGCACCACGTGCACGCACACGCAGCTAGAGAAAAGCACCTACCTTTTCACACACTGATGCCTAAGCAAACGCGTGGCCACACACACGCACACATCCGCAAGCGCGCCTACTCCCATCTATTGAGGGAAAGACGGACGAGCAACGTCCTGACAGGCTTGAGGGGAAAAACGTCCGTTGATGGTTGGCGTACTGCACGCCCGCCTACGGGGCTGCAGGGGAATCCACATTTGGAAGGTACCTGAAGATGTGTGCCTGTTCTTGGAGCTCCGCTAGTAGGGTAGCAAAGACACTCGTAGGCAGTACTGAATGCTGCTCCGTGCTACTTCTCCTCCGCTGGCAAATGCTTCACAGTCGCCCGAGGAAAGACGTTTAACAATCGATCTCCAAGAGAAACGAAACACATGATGCCATAAGGCGAAAGAATAGCAGGGCATCTCTTCACAAGCTTGTCCCTGATCTATAGCTGAGGGCAAACACTTGTGTGCTTGTGGGAGAGCCTGTGTCTTTCCTGGAAGCGTTTGGGAGTTTTGCTCAGACGCGTGTTTCCTCAAGTTCAAGAATCAAGATCTAGGATACCTGCAGACAGGTGCCTGTTTGTGTGGAGACAGTCTGTTTGAAACTGTGTTCCTCAGCGCCCGCTCTTTCTCCCCGTCGCTCCACACGCCTGGGAGTCCCTTTCTTTCTCTCCACAAGCACGTGTGTTGACTTCGTCGCACATGTGCATCTGCACAAGCGTTGAGCTCAGCAGAGCGTGTCTCTTGACACTTGATGTGCGTTGGCTGTGTCTGCGTGCTCCAGTGAAGAGAGAAACGGGAAATCATCTTGGTAGAGGCAACAAAGCAAAAGCGAGGCAGGATTGACATCTGCTCAACAGAGACGGATTCCCTGCGCTGACACAGTTCACAGTTACACGAGAAGCAATCTGAGCGGTCCATCGACCGGAGACGTGTTTCCCAAGAGGTCGTTTAGCGAGTGAACAGCAGTGTGCGCGACTTTCAGGAGTGTGCGTGGAAAGTGCCAGAATCACCAGAGCACCTGTGCAAAAGCTGCTGCCTCTGTGACCGCATTGAGGCACGTTCCCGTGTCTGCGAGTACATAGACGGCTCTTCCGCGTTCGCTCCGAGGGAAACGGTCCGCTATTGCTTCTGTGCGTACAGACGCGATTCCCTTGTCTCTTGCGAACACAGGGAACTCTGTGCATCCAAATCTACAGGCTAAGGACGCGTCTGCATATGTTTTGGTGAACAATCGAGTGTGCGTGTTCTGACAGCTGCCTCTATGCAGACGTCTCCACAGAGCCACTTCTGAATGCCCCGCAGCCCAGGACTGAATGGATACACTAACAAGTGCACCGGTGTGAGCAAGCACATATGCAGAAGGACGTCTTTCATCTCACAGAAGCGCGAACGTCTTGGCGTTCAAGCACATGGCAGAAACAAGGTGTGAACAGATGCGCTGCTGCTATTTTCTCCGTTCGGCATGCTTCGTTGTAGCTCTCTTGCCGGTCGCCGGCTTAGCGGCTTGCTTTGCGCGACTAGGTCTGCGGAGAGAAGGAGATAGCGCCGGAAACCTTGCCTTTTGCCTTCTTCGGCGCTGGAACCTGGTTGCTGCGCCTTCTCTTTGTCCATGTGCACACACACGATTCCTCAGCGAAAACCATGCAGAAACCTTACCTCGAGCACCCAGGGATGTGCACCCAGCACCACGTGCACGCACACGCAGCTAGAGAAAAGCACCTACCTTTTCACACACTGATGCCTAAGCAAACGCGTGGCCACACACACGCACACATCCGCAAGCGCGCCTACTCCCATCTATTGAGGGAAAGACGGACGAGCAACGTCCTGACAGGCTTGAGGGGAAAAACGTCCGTTGATGGTTGGCGTACTGCACGCCCGCCTACGGGGCTGCAGGGGAATCCACATTTGGAAGGTACCTGAAGATGTGTGCCTGTTCTTGGAGCTCCGCTAGTAGGGTAGCAAAGACACTCGTAGGCAGTACTGAATGCTGCTCCGTGCTACTTCTCCTCCGCTGGCAAATGCTTCACAGTCGCCCGAGGAAAGACGTTTAACAATCGATCTCCAAGAGAAACGAAACACATGATGCCATAAGGCGAAAGAATAGCAGGGCATCTCTTCACAAGCTTGTCCCTGATCTATAGCTGAGGGCAAACACTTGTGTGCTTGTGGGAGAGCCTGTGTCTTTCCTGGAAGCGTTTGGGAGTTTTGCTCAGACGCGTGTTTCCTCAAGTTCAAGAATCAAGATCTAGGATACCTGCAGACAGGTGCCTGTTTGTGTGGAGACAGTCTGTTTGAAACTGTGTTCCTCAGCGCCCGCTCTTTCTCCCCGTCGCTCCACACGCCTGGGAGTCCCTTTCTTTCTCTCCACAAGCACGTGTGTTGACTTCGTCGCACATGTGCATCTGCACAAGCGTTGAGCTCAGCAGAGCGTGTCTCTTGACACTTGATGTGCGTTGGCTGTGTCTGCGTGCTCCAGTGAAGAGAGAAACGGGAAATCATCTTGGTAGAGGCAACAAAGCAAAAGCGAGGCAGGATTGACATCTGCTCAACAGAGACGGATTCCCTGCGCTGACACAGTTCACAGTTACACGAGAAGCAATCTGAGCGGTCCATCGACCGGAGACGTGTTTCCCAAGAGGTCGTTTAGCGAGTGAACAGCAGTGTGCGCGACTTTCAGGAGTGTGCGTGGAAAGTGCCAGAATCACCAGAGCACCTGTGCAAAAGCTGCTGCCTCTGTGACCGCATTGAGGCACGTTCCCGTGTCTGCGAGTACATAGACGGCTCTTCCGCGTTCGCTCCGAGGGAAACGGTCCGCTATTGCTTCTGTGCGTACAGACGCGATTCCCTTGTCTCTTGCGAACACAGGGAACTCTGTGCATCCAAATCTACAGGCTAAGGACGCGTCTGCATATGTTTTGGTGAACAATCGAGTGTGCGTGTTCTGACAGCTGCCTCTATGCAGACGTCTCCACAGAGCCACTTCTGAATGCCCCGCAGCCCAGGACTGAATGGATACACTAACAAGTGCACCGGTGTGAGCAAGCACATATGCAGAAGGACGTCTTTCATCTCACAGAAGCGCGAACGTCTTGGCGTTCAAGCACATGGCAGAAACAAGGTGTGAACAGATGCGCTGCTGCTATTTTCTCCGTTCGGCATGCTTCGTTGTAGCTCTCTTGCCGGTCGCCGGCTTAGCGGCTTGCTTTGCGCGACTAGGTCTGCGGAGAGAAGGAGATAGCGCCGGAAACCTTGCCTTTTGCCTTCTTCGGCGCTGGAACCTGGTTGCTGCGCCTTCTCTTTGTCCATGTGCACACACACGATTCCTCAGCGAAAACCATGCAGAAACCTTACCTCGAGCACCCAGGGATGTGCACCCAGCACCACGTGCACGCACACGCAGCTAGAGAAAAGCACCTACCTTTTCACACACTGATGCCTAAGCAAACGCGTGGCCACACACACGCACACATCCGCAAGCGCGCCTACTCCCATCTATTGAGGGAAAGACGGACGAGCAACGTCCTGACAGGCTTGAGGGGAAAAACGTCCGTTGATGGTTGGCGTACTGCACGCCCGCCTACGGGGCTGCAGGGGAATCCACATTTGGAAGGTACCTGAAGATGTGTGCCTGTTCTTGGAGCTCCGCTAGTAGGGTAGCAAAGACACTCGTAGGCAGTACTGAATGCTGCTCCGTGCTACTTCTCCTCCGCTGGCAAATGCTTCACAGTCGCCCGAGGAAAGACGTTTAACAATCGATCTCCAAGAGAAACGAAACACATGATGCCATAAGGCGAAAGAATAGCAGGGCATCTCTTCACAAGCTTGTCCCTGATGTATAGCTGAGGGCAAACACTTGTGTGCTTGTGGGAGAGCCTGTGTCTTTCCTGGAAGCGTTTGGGAGTTTTGCTCAGACGCGTGTTTCCTCAAGTTCAAGAATCAAGATCTAGGATACCTGCAGACAGGTGCCTGTTTGTGTGGAGACAGTCTGTTTGAAACTGTGTTCCTCAGCGCCCGCTCTTTCTCCCCGTCGCTCCACACGCCTGGGAGTCCCTTTCTTTCTCTCCACAAGCACGTGTGTTGACTTCGTCGCACATGTGCATCTGCACAAGCGTTGAGCTCAGCAGAGCGTGTCTCTTGACACTTGATGTGCGTTGGCTGTGTCTGCGTGCTCCAGTGAAGAGAGAAACGGGAAATCATCTTGGTAGAGGCAACAAAGCAAAAGCGAGGCAGGATTGACATCTGCTCAACAGAGACGGATTCCCTGCGCTGACACAGTTCACAGTTACACGAGAAGCAATCTGAGCGGTCCATCGACCGGAGACGTGTTTCCCAAGAGGTCGTTTAGCGAGTGAACAGCAGTGTGCGCGACTTTCAGGAGTGTGCGTGGAAAGTGCCAGAATCACCAGAGCATCTGTGCAAAAGCTGCTGCCTCTGTGACCGCATTGTGGCACGTTCCCGTGTCTCCGAGTACATAGACGGCTCTTCCGCGTTCGCTCCGAGGGAAACGGTCCGCTATTGCTTCTGTGCGTACAGACGCGATTCCCTTGTCTCTTGCGAACACAGGGAACTCTGTGCATCCAAATCTACAGGCTAAGGACGCGTCTGCATATGTTTTGGTGAACAATCGAGTGTGCGTGTTCTGACAGCTGCCTCTATGCAGACGTCTCCACAGAGCCACTTCTGAATGCCCCGCAGCCCAGGACTGAATGGATACACTAACAAGTGCACCGGTGTGAGCAACCACATATGCAGAAGGACGTCTTTCATCTCACAGAAGCGCGAACGTCTTGGCGTTCAAGCACATGGCAGAAACAAGGTGTGAACAGATGAGCTGCTGCTATTTTCTCCGTTCGGCATGCTTCGTTGTAGCTCTCTTGCCGGTCGCCGGCTTAGCGGCTTGCTTTGCGCGACTAGGTCTGCGGAGAGAAGGAGATAGCGCCGGAAACCTTGCCTTTTGCCTTCTTCGGCGCTGGAACCTGGTTGCTGCGCCTTCTCTTTGTCCATGTGCACACACACGATTCCTCAGCGAAAACCATGCAGAAACCTTACCTCGAGCACCCAGGGATGTGCACCCAGCACCACGTGCACGCACACGCAGCTAGAGAAAAGCACCTACCTTTTCACACACTGATGCCTAAGCAAACGCGTGGCCACACACACGCACACATCCGCAAGCGCGCCTACTCCCATCTATTGAGGGAAAGACGGACGAGCAACGTCCTGACAGGCTTGAGGGGAAAAACGTCCGTTGATGGTTGGCGTACTGCACGCCCGCCTACGGGGCTGCAGGGGAATCCACATTTGGAAGGTACCTGAAGATGTGTGCCTGTTCTTGGAGCTCCGCTAGTAGGGTAGCAAAGACACTCGTAGGCAGTACTGAATGCTGCTCCGTGCTACTTCTCCTCCGCTGGCAAATGCTTCACAGTCGCCCGAGGAAAGACGTTTAACAATCGATCTCCAAGAGAAACGAAACACATGATGCCATAAGGCGAAAGAATAGCAGGGCATCTCTTCACAAGCTTGTCCCTGATCTATAGCTGAGGGCAAACACTTGTGTGCTTGTGGGAGAGCCTGTGTCTTTCCTGGAAGCGTTTGGGAGTTTTGCTCAGACGCGTGTTTCCTCAAGTTCAAGAATCAAGATCTAGGATACCTGCAGACAGGTGCCTGTTTGTGTGGAGACAGTCTGTTTGAAACTGTGTTCCTCAGCGCCCGCTCTTTCTCCCCGTCGCTCCACACGCCTGGGAGTCCCTTTCTTTCTCTCCACAAGCACGTGTGTTGACTTCGTCGCACATGTGCATCTGCACAAGCGTTGAGCTCAGCAGAGCGTGTCTCTTGACACTTGATGTGCGTTGGCTGTGTCTGCGTGCTCCAGTGAAGAGAGAAACGGGAAATCATCTTGGTAGAGGCAACAAAGCAAAAGCGAGGCAGGATTGACATCTGCTCAACAGAGACGGATTCCCTGCGCTGACACAGTTCACAGTTACACGAGAAGCAATCTGAGCGGTCCATCGACCGGAGACGTGTTTCCCAAGAGGTCGTTTAGCGAGTGAACAGCAGTGTGCGCGACTTTCAGGAGTGTGCGTGGAAAGTGCCAGAATCACCAGAGCATCTGTGCAAAAGCTGCTGCCTCTGTGACCGCATTGTGGCACGTTCCCGTGTCTCCGAGTACATAGACGGCTCTTCCGCGTTCGCTCCGAGGGAAACGGTCCGCTATTGCTTCTGTGCGTACAGACGCGATTCCCTTGTCTCTTGCGAACACAGGGAACTCTGTGCATCCAAATCTACAGGCTAAGGACGCGTCTGCATATGTTTTGGTGAACAATCGAGTGTGCGTGTTCTGACAGCTGCCTC
This sequence comes from Patagioenas fasciata, assembly GCF_037038585.1. NCBI lineage: Eukaryota > Metazoa > Chordata > Aves > Columbiformes > Columbidae > Patagioenas > Patagioenas fasciata. Next base: position 12,048,319 of record NC_092522.1, read on the forward strand.
TATGCAGACGTCTCCACAGAGCCACTTCTGAATGCCCCGCAGCCCAGGACTGAATGGATACACTAACAAGTGCACCGGTGTGAGCAACCACATATGCAGAAGGACGTCTTTCATCTCACAGAAGCGCGAACGTCTTGGCGTTCAAGCACATGGCAGAAACAAGGTGTGAACAGATGAGCTGCTGCTATTTTCTCCGTTCGGCATGCTTCGTTGTAGCTCTCTTGCCGGTCGCCGGCTTAGCGGCTTGCTTTGCGCGACTAGGTCTGCGGAGAGAAGGAGATAGCGCCGGAAACCTTGCCTTTTGCCTTCTTCGGCGCTGGAACCTGGTTGCTGCGCCTTCTCTTTGTCCATGTGCACACACACGATTCCTCAGCGAAAACCATGCAGAAACCTTACCTCGAGCACCCAGGGATGTGCACCCAGCACCACGTGCACGCACACGCAGCTAGAGAAAAGCACCTACGTTTTTCCCCTCAAGCCTGTCAGGACGTTGCTCGTCCGTCTTTCCCTCAATAGATGGGAGTAGGCGCGCTTGCGGATGTGTGCGTGTGTGTGGCCACGCGTTTGCTTAGGCATCAGTGTGTGAAAAGGTAGGTGCTTTTCTCTAGCTGCGTGTGCGTGCACGTGGTGCTGGGTGCACATCCCTGGGTGCTCGAGGTAAGGTTTCTGCATGGTTTTCGCTGAGGAATCGTGTGTGTGCACATGGACAAAGAGAAGGCGCAGCAACCAGGTTCCAGCGCCGAAGAAGGCAAAAGGCAAGGTTTCCGGCGCTATCTCCTTCACTCCCCAGTCCTAGTCGCGCAAAGCAAGCCGCTAAGCCGGCGACCGGCAAGAGAGCTACAACGAAGCATGCCGAACGGAGAAAATAGCAGCAGCTCATCTGTTCACACCTTGTTTCTGCCATGTGCTTGAACGCCAAGACGTTCGCGCTTCTGTGAGATGAAAGACGTCCTTCTGCATATGTGGTTGCTCACACCGGTGCACTTGTTAGTGTATCCATTCAGTCCTGGGCTGCGGGGCATTCAGAAGTGGCTCTGTGGAGACGTCTGCATAGAGGCAGCTGTCAGAACACGCACACTCGATTGTTCACCAAAACATATGCAGACGCGTCCTTAGCCTGTAGATTTGGATGCACAGAGTTCCCTGTGTTCGCAAGAGACAAGGGAATCGCGTCTGTACGCACAGAAGCAATAGCGGACCGTTTCCCTCGGAGCGAACGCGAAAGAGCCGTCTATATACTCGCAGACACGGGAACGTGCCTCAATGCGGTCACAGAGGCAGCAGCTTTTGCACAGATGCTCTGGTGATTCTGGCACTTTCCACGCACACTCCTGAAAGTCGCGCACACTGCTGTTCACTCGCTAAACGACCTCTTGGGAAACACGTCTCCGGTCGATGGACCGCTCAGATTGCTTCTCGTGTAACTGTGAACTGTGTCAGCGCAGGGAATCCGTCTCTGTTGAGCAGATGTCAATCCTGCCTCGCTTTTGCTTTGTTGCCTCTACCAAGATGATTTCCCGTTTCTCTCTTCACTGGAGCACGCAGACACAGCCAACGCACATCAAGTGTCAAGAGACACGCTCTGCTGAGCTCAACGCTTGTGCAGATGCACATGTGCGACGAAGTCAACACACGTGCTTGTGGAGAGAAAGAAAGGGACTCCCAGGCGTGTGGAGCGACGGGGAGAAAGAGCGGGCGCTGAGGAACACAGTTTCAAACAGACTGTCTCCACACAAACAGGCACCTGTCTGCAGGTATCCTAGATCTTGATTCTTGAACTTGAGGAAACACGCGTCTGAGCAAAACTCCCCAACGCTTCCAGGAAAGACACAGGCTCTCCCACAAGCACACAAGTGTTTGCCCTCAGCTATAGATCAGGGACAAGCTTGTGAAGAGATGCCCTGCCATTCTTTCGCCTTATGGCATCATGTGTTTCGTTTCTCTTGGAGATCGATTGTTAAACGTCTTTCCTCGGGCGACTGTGAAGCATTTGCCAGCGGAGGAGAAGTAGCACGGAGCAGCATTCAGTACTGCCTACGAGTGTCTTTGCTACCCTACTAGCGGAGCTCCAAGAACAGGCACACATCTTCAGGTACCTTCCAAATGTGGATTCCCCTGCAGCCCCGTAGGCGGGCGTGCAGTACGCCAACCATCAATGGACGTTTTTCCCCTCAAGCCTGTCAGGACGTTGCTCGTCCGTCTTTCCCTCAATAGATGGGAGTAGGCGCGCTTGCGGATGTGTGCGTGTGTGTGGCCACGCGTTTGCTTAGGCATCAGTGTGTGAAAAGGTAGGTGCTTTTCTCTAGCTGCGTGTGCGTGCACGTGGTGCTGGGTGCACATCCCTGGGTGCTCGAGGTAAGGTTTCTGCATGGTTTTCGCTGAGGAATCGTGTGTGTGCACATGGACAAAGAGAAGGCGCAGCAACCAGGTTCCAGCGCCGAAGAAGGCAAAAGGCAAGGTTTCCGGCGCTATCTCCTTCACGCCCCAGTCCTAGTCGCGCAAAGCAAGCCGCTAAGCCGGCGACCGGCAAGAGAGCTACAACGAAGCATGCCGAACGGAGAAAATAGCAGCAGCTCATCTGTTCACACCTTGTTTCTGCCATGTGCTTGAACGCCAAGACGTTCGCGCTTCTGTGAGATGAAAGACGTCCTTCTGCATATGTGCTTGCTCACACCGGTGCACTTGTTAGTGTATCCATTCAGTCCTGGGCTGCGGGGCATTCAGAAGTGGCTCTGTGGAGACGTCTGCATAGAGGCAGCTGTCAGAACACGCACACTCGATTGTTCACCAAAACATATGCAGACGCGTCCTTAGCCTGTAGATTTAGATGCACAGAGTTCCCTGTGTTCGCAAGAGACAAGGGAATCGCGTCTGTACGCACAGAAGCAATAGCGGACCGTTTCCCTCGGAGCGAACGCGGAAGAGCCGTCTATGTACTCGCAGACACGGGAACGTGCCTCAATGCGGTCACAGAGGCAGCAGCTTTTGCACAGGTGCTCTGGTGATTCTGGCACTTTCCACGCACACTCCTGAAAGTCGCGCACACTGCTGTTCACTCGCTAAACGACCTCTTGGGAAACACGTCTCCGGTCGATGGACCGCTCAGATTGCTTCTCGTGTAACTGTGAACTGTGTCAGCGCAGGGAATCCGTCTCTGTTGAGCAGATGTCAATCCTGCCTCGCTTTTGCTTTGTTGCCTCTACCAAGATGATTTCCCGTTTCTCTCTTCACTGGAGCACGCAGACACAGCCAACGCACATCAAGTGTCAAGAGACACGCTCTGCTGAGCTCAACGCTTGTGCAGATGCACATGTGCGACGAAGTCAACACACGTGCTTGTGGAGAGAAAGAAAGGGACTCCCAGGCGTGTGGAGCGACGGGGAGAAAGAGCGGGCGCTGAGGAACACAGTTTCAAACAGACTGTCTCCACACAAACAGGCACCTGTCTGCAGGTATCCTAGATCTTGATTCTTGAACTTGAGGAAACACGCGTCTGAGCAAAACTCCCAAACGCTTCCAGGAAAGACACAGGCTCTCCCACAAGCACACAAGTGTTTGCCCTCAGCTATAGATCAGGGACAAGCTTGTGAAGAGATGCCCTGCTATTCTTTCGCCTTATGGCATCATGTGTTTCGTTTCTCTTGGAGATCGATTGTTAAACGTCTTTCCTCGGGCGACTGTGAAGCATTTGCCAGCGGAGGAGAAGTAGCACGGAGCAGCATTCAGTACTGCCTACGAGTGTCTTTGCTACCCTACTAGCGGAGCTCCAAGAACAGGCACACATCTTCAGGTACCTTCCAAATGTGGATTCCCCTGCAGCCCCGTAGGCGGGCGTGCAGTACGCCAACCATCAACGGACGTTTTTCCCCTCAAGCCTGTCAGGACGTTGCTCGTCCGTCTTTCCCTCAATAGATGGGAGTAGGCGCGCTTGCGGATGTGTGCGTGTGTGTGGCCACGCGTTTGCTTAGGCATCAGTGTGTGAAAAGGTAGGTGCTTTTCTCTAGCTGCGTGTGCGTGCACGTGGTGCTGGGTGCACATCCCTGGGTGCTCGAGGTAAGGTTTCTGCATGGTTTTCGCTGAGGAATCGTGTGTGTGCACATGGACAAAGAGAAGGCGCAGCAACCAGGTTCCAGCGCCGAAGAAGGCAAAAGGCAAGGTTTCCGGCGCTATCTCCTTCACTCCCCAGTCCTAGTCGCGCAAAGCAAGCCGCTAAGCCGGCGACCGGCAAGAGAGCTACAACGAAGCATGCCGAACGGAGAAAATAGCAGCAGCTCATCTGTTCACACCTTGTTTCTGCCATGTGCTTGAACGCCAAGACGTTCGCGCTTCTGTGAGATGAAAGACGTCCTTCTGCATATGTGCTTGCTCACACCGGTGCACTTGTTAGTGTATCCATTCAGTCCTGGGCTGCGGGGCATTCAGAAGTGGCTCTGTGGAGACGTCTGCATAGAGGCAGCTGTCAGAACACGCACACTCGATTGTTCACCAAAACATATGCAGACGCGTCCTTAGCCTGTAGATTTGGATGCACAGAGTTCCCTGTGTTCGCAAGAGACAAGGGAATCGCGTCTGTACGCACAGAAGCAATAGCGGACCGTTTCCCTCGGAGCGAACGCGGAAGAGCCGTCTATGTACTCGCAGACACGGGAACGTGCCTCAATGCGGTCACAGAGGCAGCAGCTTTTGCACAGGTGCTCTGGTGATTCTGGCACTTTCCACGCACACTCCTGAAAGTCGCGCACACTGCTGTTCACTCGCTAAACGACCTCTTGGGAAACACGTCTCCGGTCGATGGACCGCTCAGATTGCTTCTCGTGTAACTGTGAACTGTGTCAGCGCAGGGAATCCGTCTCTGTTGAGCAGATGTCAATCCTGCCTCGCTTTTGCTTTGTTGCCTCTACCAAGATGATTTCCCGTTTCTCTCTTCACTGGAGCACGCAGACACAGCCAACGCACATCAAGTGTCAAGAGACACGCTCTGCTGAGCTCAACGCTTGTGCAGATGCACATGTGCGACGAAGTCAACACACGTGCTTGTGGAGAGAAAGAAAGGGACTCCCAGGCGTGTGGAGCGACGGGGAGAAAGAGCGGGCGCTGAGGAACACAGTTTCAAACAGACTGTCTCCACACAAACAGGCACCTGTCTGCAGGTATCCTAGATCTTGATTCTTGAACTTGAGGAAACACGCGTCTGAGCAAAACTCCCAAACGCTTCCAGGAAAGACACAGGCTCTCCCACAAGCACACAAGTGTTTGCCCTCAGCTATACATCAGGGACAAGCTTGTGAAGAGATGCCCTGCTATTCTTTCGCCTTATGGCATCATGTGTTTCGTTTCTCTTGGAGATCGATTGTTAAACGTCTTTCCTCGGGCGACTGTGAAGCATTTGCCAGCGGAGGAGAAGTAGCACGGAGCAGCATTCAGTACTGCCTACGAGTGTCTTTGCTACCCTACTAGCGGAGCTCCAAGAACAGGCACACATCTTCAGGTACCTTCCAAATGTGGATTCCCCTGCAGCCCCGTAGGCGGGCGTGCAGTACGCCAACCATCAACGGACGTTTTTCCCCTCAAGCCTGTCAGGACGTTGCTCGTCCGTCTTTCCCTCAATAGATGGGAGTAGGCGCGCTTGCGGATGTGTGCGTGTGTGTGGCCACGCGTTTGCTTAGGCATCAGTGTGTGAAAAGGTAGGTGCTTTTCTCTAGCTGCGTGTGCGTGCACGTGGTGCTGGGTGCACATCCCTGGGTGCTCGAGGTAAGGTTTCTGCATGGTTTTCGCTGAGGAATCGTGTGTGTGCACATGGACAAAGAGAAGGCGCAGCAACCAGGTTCCAGCGCCGAAGAAGGCAAAAGGCAAGGTTTCCGGCGCTATCTCCTTCACTCCCCAGTCCTAGTCGCGCAAAGCAAGCCGCTAAGCCGGCGACCGGCAAGAGAGCTACAACGAAGCATGCCGAACGGAGAAAATAGCAGCAGCTCATCTGTTCACACCTTGTTTCTGCCATGTGCTTGAACGCCAAGACGTTCGCGCTTCTGTGAGATGAAAGACGTCCTTCTGCATATGTGGTTGCTCACACCGGTGCACTTGTTAGTGTATCCATTCAGTCCTGGGCTGCGGGGCATTCAGAAGTGGCTCTGTGGAGACGTCTGCATAGAGGCAGCTGTCAGAACACGCACACTCGATTGTTCACCAAAACATATGCAGACGCGTCCTTAGCCTGTAGATTTGGATGCACAGAGTTCCCTGTGTTCGCAAGAGACAAGGGAATCGCGTCTGTACGCACAGAAGCAATAGCGGACCGTTTCCCTCGGAGCGAACGCGGAAGAGCCGTCTATGTACTCGCAGACACGGGAACGTGCCTCAATGCGGTCACAGAGGCAGCAGCTTTTGCACAGGTGCTCTGGTGATTCTGGCACTTTCCACGCACACTCCTGAAAGTCGCGCACACTGCTGTTCACTCGCTAAACGACCTCTTGGGAAACACGTCTCCGGTCGATGGACCGCTCAGATTGCTTCTCGTGTAACTGTGAACTGTGTCAGCGCAGGGAATCCGTCTCTGTTGAGCAGATGTCAATCCTGCCTCGCTTTTGCTTTGTTGCCTCTACCAAGATGATTTCCCGTTTCTCTCTTCACTGGAGCACGCAGACACAGCCAACGCACATCAAGTGTCAAGAGACACGCTCTGCTGAGCTCAACGCTTGTGCAGATGCACATGTGCGACGAAGTCAACACACGTGCTTGTGGAGAGAAAGAAAGGGACTCCCAGGCGTGTGGAGCGACGGGGAGAAAGAGCGGGCGCTGAGGAACACAGTTTCAAACAGACTGTCTCCACACAAACAGGCACCTGTCTGCAGGTATCCTAGATCTTGATTCTTGAACTTGAGGAAACACGCGTCTGAGCAAAACTCCCAAACGCTTCCAGGAAAGACACAGGCTCTCCCACAAGCACACAAGTGTTTGCCCTCAGCTATACATCAGGGACAAGCTTGTGAAGAGATGCCCTGCTATTCTTTCGCCTTATGGCATCATGTGTTTCGTTTCTCTTGGAGATCGATTGTTAAACGTCTTTCCTCGGGCGACTGTGAAGCATTTGCCAGCGGAGGAGAAGTAGCACGGAGCAGCATTCAGTACTGCCTACGAGTGTCTTTGCTACCCTACTAGCGGAGCTCCAAGAACAGGCACACATCTTCAGGTACCTTCCAAATGTGGATTCCCCTGCAGCCCCGTAGGCGGGCGTGCAGTACGCCAACCATCAATGGACGTTTTTCCCCTCAAGCCTGTCAGGACGTTGCTCGTCCGTCTTTCCCTCAATAGATGGGAGTAGGCGCGCTTGCGGATGTGTGCGTGTGTGTGGCCACGCGTTTGCTTAGGCATCAGTGTGTGAAAAGGTAGGTGCTTTTCTCTAGCTGCGTGTGCGTGCACGTGGTGCTGGGTGCACATCCCTGGGTGCTCGAGGTAAGGTTTCTGCATGGTTTTCGCTGAGGAATCGTGTGTGTGCACATGGACAAAGAGAAGGCGCAGCAACCAGGTTCCAGCGCCGAAGAAGGCAAAAGGCAAGGTTTCCGGCGCTATCTCCTTCTCTCCGCAGACCTAGTCGCGCAAAGCAAGCCGCTAAGCCGGCGACCGGCAAGAGAGCTACAACGAAGCATGCCGAACGGAGAAAATAGCAGCAGCGCATCTGTTCACACCTTGTTTCTGCCATGTGCTTGAACGCCAAGACGTTCGCGCTTCTGTGAGATGAAAGACGTCCTTCTGCATATGTGCTTGCTCACACCGGTGCACTTGTTAGTGTATCCATTCAGTCCTGGGCTGCGGGGCATTCAGAAGTGGCTCTGTGGAGACGTCTGCATAGAGGCAGCTGTCAGAACACGCACACTCGATTGTTCACCAAAACATATGCAGACGCGTCCTTAGCCTGTAGATTTGGATGCACAGAGTTCCCTGTGTTCGCAAGAGACAAGGGAATCGCGTCTGTACGCACAGAAGCAATAGCGGACCGTTTCCCTCGGAGCGAACGCGGAAGAGCCGTCTATGTACTCGGAGACACGGGAACGTGCCACAATGCGGTCACAGAGGCAGCAGCTTTTGCACAGATGCTCTGGTGATTCTGGCACTTTCCACGCACACTCCTGAAAGTCGCGCACACTGCTGTTCACTCGCTAAACGACCTCTTGGGAAACACGTCTCCGGTCGATGGACCGCTCAGATTGCTTCTCGTGTAACTGTGAACTGTGTCAGCGCAGGGAATCCGTCTCTGTTGAGCAGATGTCAATCCTGCCTCGCTTTTGCTTTGTTGCCTCTACCAAGATGATTCCCCGTTTCTCTCTTCACTGGAGCACGCAGACACAGCCAACGCACATCAAGTGTCAAGAGACACGCTCTGCTGAGCTCAACGCTTGTGCAGATGCACATGTGCGACGAAGTCAACACACGTGCTTGTGGAGAGAAAGAAAGGGACTCCCAGGCGTGTGGAGCGACGGGGAGAAAGAGCGGGCGCTGAGGAACACAGTTTCAAACAGACTGTCTCCACACAAACAGGCACCTGTCTGCAGGTATCCTAGATCTTGATTCTTGAACTTGAGGAAACACGCGTCTGAGCAAAACTCCCAAACGCTTCCAGGAAAGACACAGGCTCTCCCACAAGCACACAAGTGTTTGCCCTCAGCTATAGATCAGGGACAAGCTTGTGAAGAGATGCCCTGCTATTCTTTCGCCTTATGGCATCATGTGTTTCGTTTCTCTTGGAGATCGATTGTTAAACGTCTTTCCTCGGGCGACTGTGAAGCATTTGCCAGCGGAGGAGAAGTAGCACGGAGCAGCATTCAGTACTGCCTACGAGTGTCTTTGCTACCCTACTAGCGGAGCTCCAAGAACAGGCACACATCTTCAGGTACCTTCCAAATGTGGATTCCCCTGCAGCCCCGTAGGCGGGCGTGCAGTACGCCAACCATCAACGGACGTTTTTCCCCTCAAGCCTGTCAGGACGTTGCTCGTCCGTCTTTCCCTCAATAGATGGGAGTAGGCGCGCTTGCGGATGTGTGCGTGTGTGTGGCCACGCGTTTGCTTAGGCATCAGTGTGTGAAAAGGTAGGTGCTTTTCTCTAGCTGCGTGTGCGTGCACGTGGTGCTGGGTGCACATCCCTGGGTGCTCGAGGTAAGGTTTCTGCATGGTTTTCGCTGAGGAATCGTGTGTGTGCACATGGACAAAGAGAAGGCGCAGCAACCAGGTTCCAGCGCCGAAGAAGGCAAAAGGCAAGGTTTCCGGCGCTATCTCCTTCTCTCCGCAGACCTAGTCGCGCAAAGCAAGCCGCTAAGCCGGCGACCGGCAAGAGAGCTACAACGAAGCATGCCGAACGGAGAAAATAGCAGCAGCGCATCTGTTCACACCTTGTTTCTGCCATGTGCTTGAACGCCAAGACGTTCGCGCTTCTGTGAGATGAAAGACGTCCTTCTGCATATGTGGTTGCTCACACCGGTGCACTTGTTAGTGTATCCATTCAGTCCTGGGCTGCGGGGCATTCAGAAGTGGCTCTGTGGAGACGTCTGCATAGAGGCAGCTGTCAGAACACGCACACTCGATTGTTCACCAAAACATATGCAGACGCGTCCTTAGCCTGTAGATTTGGATGCACAGAGTTCCCTGTGTTCGCAAGAGACAAGGGAATCGCGTCTGTACGCACAGAAGCAATAGCGGACCGTTTCCCTCGGAGCGAACGCGAAAGAGCCGTCTATATACTCGCAGACACGGGAACGTGCCTCAATGCGGTCACAGAGGCAGCAGCTTTTGCACAGATGCTCTGGTGATTCTGGCACTTTCCACGCACACTCCTGAAAGTCGCGCACACTGCTGTTCACTCGCTAAACGACCTCTTGGGAAACACGTCTCCGGTCGATGGACCGCTCAGATTGCTTCTCGTGTAACTGTGAACTGTGTCAGCGCAGGGAATCCGTCTCTGTTGAGCAGATGTCAATCCTGCCTCGCTTTTGCTTTGTTGCCTCTACCAAGATGATTTCCCGTTTCTCTCTTCACTGGAGCAGGCAGACACAGCCAACGCACATCAAGTGTCAAGAGACACGCTCTGCTGAGCTCAACGCTTGTGCAGATGCACATGTGCGACGAAGTCAACACACGTGCTTGTGGAGAGAAAGAAAGGGACTCCCAGGCGTGTGGAGCGACGGGGAGAAAGAGCGGGCGCTGAGGAACACAGTTTCAAACAGACTGTCTCCACACAAACAGGCACCTGTCTGCAGGTATCCTAGATCTTGATTCTTGAACTTGAGGAAACACGCGTCTGAGCAAAACTCCCAAACGCTTCCAGGAAAGACACAGGCTCTCCCACAAGCACACAAGTGTTTGCCCTCAGCTATAGATCAGGGACAAGCTTGTGAAGAGATGCCCTGCCATTCTTTCGCCTTATGGCATCATGTGTTTCGTTTCTCTTGGAGATCGATTGTTAAACGTCTTTCCTCGGGCGACTGTGAAGCATTTGCCAGCGGAGGAGAAGTAGCACGGAGCAGCATTCAGTACTGCCTACGAGTGTCTTTGCTACCCTACTAGCGGAGCTCCAAGAACAGGCACACATCTTCAGGTACCTTCCAAATGCGGATTCCCCTGCAGCCCCGTAGGCGGGCGTGCAGTATGCCAACCATCAACGGACGTTTTTCCCCTCAAGCCTGTCAGGACGTTGCTCGTCCGTCTTTCCCTCAATAGATGGGAGTAGGCGCGCTTGCGGATGTGTGCGTGTGTGTGGCCACGCGTTTGCTTAGGCATCAGTGTGTGAAAAGGTAGGTGCTTTTCTCTAGCTGCGTGTGCGTGCACGTGGTGCTGGGTGCACATCCCTGGGTGCTCGAGGTAAGGTTTCTGCATGGTTTTCGCTGAGGAATCGTGTGTGTGCACATGGACAAAGAGAAGGCGCAGCAACCAGGTTCCAGCGCCGAAGAAGGCAAAAGGCAAGGTTTCCGGCGCTATCTCCTTCTCTCCGCAGACCTAGTCGCGCAAAGCAAGCCGCTAAGCCGGCGACCGGCAAGAGAGCTACAACGAAGCATGCCGAACGGAGAAAATAGCAGCAGCGCATCTGTTCACACCTTGTTTCTGCCATGTGCTTGAACGCCAAGACGTTCGCGCTTCTGTGAGATGAAAGACGTCCTTCTGCATATGTGGTTGCTCACACCGGTGCACTTGTTAGTGTATCCATTCAGTCCTGGGCTGCGGGGCATTCAGAAGTGGCTCTGTGGAGACGTCTGCATAGAGGCAGCTGTCAGAACACGCACACTCGATTGTTCACCAAAACATATGCAGACGCGTCCTTAGCCTGTAGATTTGGATGCACAGAGTTCCCTGTGTTCGCAAGAGACAAGGGAATCGCGTCTGTACGCACAGAAGCAATAGCGGACCGTTTCCCTCAGAGCGAACGCGGAAGAGCCGTCTATATACTCGCAGACACGGGAACGTGCCTCAATGCGGTCACAGAGGCAGCAGCTTTTGCACAGGTGCTCTGGTGATTCTGGCACTTTCCACGCACACTCCTGAAAGTCGCGCACACTGCTGTTCACTCGCTAAACGACCTCTTGGGAAACACGTCTCCGGTCGATGGACCGCTCAGATTGCTTCTCGTGTAACTGTGAACTGTGTCAGCGCAGGGAATCCGTCTCTGTTGAGCAGATGTCAATCCTGCCTCGCTTTTGCTTTGTTGCCTCTACCAAGATGATTTCCCGTTTCTCTCTTCACTGGAGCACGCAGACACAGCCAACGCACATCAAGTGTCAAGAGACACGCTCTGCTGAGCTCAACGCTTGTGCAGATGCACATGTGCGACGAAGTCAACACACGTGCTTGTGGAGAGAAAGAAAGGGACTCCCAGGCGTGTGGAGCGACGGGGAGAAAGAGCGGGCGCTGAGGAACACAGTTTCAAACAGACTGTCTCCACACAAACAGGCACCTGTCTGCAGGTATCCTAGATCTTGATTCTTGAACTTGAGGAAACACGCGTCTGAGCAAAACTCCCAAACGCTTCCAGGAAAGACACAGGCTCTCCCACAAGCACACAAGTGTTTGCCCTCAGCTATAGATCAGGGACAAGCTTGTGAAGAGATGCCCTGCTATTCTTTCGCCTTATGGCATCATGTGTTTCGTTTCTCTTGGAGATCGATTGTTAAACGTCTTTCCTCGGGCGACTGTGAAGCATTTGCCAGCGGAGGAGAAGTAGCACGGAGCAGCATTCAGTACTGCCTACGAGTGTCTTTGCTACCCTACTAGCGGAGCTCCAAGAACAGGCACACATCTTCAGGTACCTTCCAAATGTGGATTCCCCTGCAGCCCCGTAGGCGGGCGTGCAGTACGCCAACCATCAACGGACGTTTTTCCCCTCAAGCCTGTCAGGACGTTGCTCGTCCGTCTTTCCCTCAATAGATGGGAGTAGGCGCGCTTGCGGATGTGTGCGTGTGTGTGGCCACGCGTTTGCTTAGGCATCAGTGTGTGAAAAGGTAGGTGCTTTTCTCTAGCTGCGTGTGCGTGCACGTGGTGCTGGGTGCACATCCCTGGGTGCTCGAGGTAAGGTTTCTGCATGGTTTTCGCTGAGGAATCGTGTGTGTGCACATGGACAAAGAGAAGGCGCAGCAACCAGGTTCCAGCGCCGAAGAAGGCAAAAGGCAAGGTTTCCGGCGCTATCTCCTTCACTCCCCAGTCCTAGTCGCGCAAAGCAAGCCGCTAAGCCGGCGACCGGCAAGAGAGCTACAACGAAGCATGCCGAACGGAGAAAATAGCAGCAGCTCATCTGTTCACACCTTGTTTCTGCCATGTGCTTGAACGCCAAGACGTTCGCGCTTCTGTGAGATGAAAGACGTCCTTCTGCATATGTGGTTGCTCACACCGGTGCACTTGTTAGTGTATCCATTCAGTCCTGGGCTGCGGGGCATTCAGAAGTGGCTCTGTGGAGACGTCTGCATAGAGGCAGCTGTCAGAACACGCACACTCGATTGTTCACCAAAACATATGCAGACGCGTCCTTAGCCTGTAGATTTGGATGCACAGAGTTCCCTGTGTTCGCAAGAGACAAGGGAATCGCGTCTGTACGCACAGAAGCAATAGCGGACCGTTTCCCTCGGAGCGAACGCGAAAGAGCCGTCTATATACTCGCAGACACGGGAACGTGCCTCAATGCGGTCACAGAGGCAGCAGCTTTTGCACAGATGCTCTGGTGATTCTGGCACTTTCCACGCACACTCCTGAAAGTCGCGCACACTGCTGTTCACTCGCTAAACGACCTCTTGGGAAACACGTCTCCGGTCGATGGACCGCTCAGATTGCTTCTCGTGTAACTGTGAACTGTGTCAGCGCAGGGAATCCGTCTCTGTTGAGCAGATGTCAATCCTGCCTCGCTTTTGCTTTGTTGCCTCTACCAAGATGATTTCCCGTTTCTCTCTTCACTGGAGCACGCAGACACAGCCAACGCACATCAAGTGTCAAGAGACACGCTCTGCTGAGCTCAACGCTTGTGCAGATGCACATGTGCGACGAAGTCAACACACGTGCTTGTGGAGAGAAAGAAAGGGACTCCCAGGCGTGTGGAGCGACGGGGAGAAAGAGCGGGCGCTGAGGAACACAGTTTCAAACAGACTGTCTCCACACAAACAGGCACCTGTCTGCAGGTATCCTAGATCTTGATTCTTGAACTTGAGGAAACGCGCGTCTGAGCAAAACTCCCAAACGCTTCCAGGAAAGACACAGGCTCTCCCACAAGCACACAAGTGTTTGCCCTCAGCTATAGATCAGGGACAAGCTTGTGAAGAGATGCCCTGCTATTCTTTCGCCTTATGGCATCATGTGTTTCGTTTCTCTTGGAGATCGATTGTTAAACGTCTTTCCTCGGGCGACTGTGAAGCATTTGCCAGCGGAGGAGAAGTAGCACGGAGCAGCATTCAGTACTGCCTACGAGTGTCTTTGCTACCCTACTAGCGGAGCTCCAAGAACAGGCACACATCTTCAGGTACCTTCCAAATGTGGATTCCCCTGCAGCCCCGTAGGCGGGCGTGCAGTACGCCAACCATCAACGGACGTTTTTCCCCTTAAGCCTGTCAGGACGTTGCTCGTCCGTCTTTCCCTCAATAGATGGGAGTAGGCGCGCTTGCGGATGTGTGCGTGTGTGTGGCCACGCGTTTGCTTAGGCATCAGTGTGTGAAAAGGTAGGTGCTTTTCTCTAGCTGCGTGTGCGTGCACGTGGTGCTGGGTGCACATCCCTGGGTGCTCGAGGTAAGGTTTCTGCATGGTTTTCGCTGAGGAATCGTGTGTGTGCACATGGACAAAGAGAAGGCGCAGCAACCAGGTTCCAGCGCCGAAGAAGGCAAAAGGCAAGGTTTCCGGCGCTATCTCCTTCACTCCCCAGTCCTAGTCGCGCAAAGCAAGCCGCTAAGCCGGCGACCGGCAAGAGAGCTACAACGAAGCATGCCGAACGGAGAAAATAGCAGCAGCTCATCTGTTCACACCTTGTTTCTGCCATGTGCTTGAACGCCAAGACGTTCGCGCTTCTGTGAGATGAAAGACGTCCTTCTGCATATGTGGTTGCTCACACCGGTGCACTTGTTAGTGTATCCATTCAGTCCTGGGCTGCGGGGCATTCAGAAGTGGCTCTGTGGAGACGTCTGCATAGAGGCAGCTGTCAGAACACGCACACTCGATTGTTCACCAAAACATATGCAGACGCGTCCTTAGCCTGTAGATTTGGATGCACAGAGTTCCCTGTGTTCGCAAGAGACAAGGGAATCGCGTCTGTACGCACAGAAGCAATAGCGGACCGTTTCCCTCGGAGCGAACGCGAAAGAGCCGTCTATATACTCGCAGACACGGGAACGTGCCTCAATGCGGTCACAGAGGCAGCAGCTTTTGCACAGATGCTCTGGTGATTCTGGCACTTTCCACGCACACTCCTGAAAGTCGCGCACACTGCTGTTCACTCGCTAAACGACCTCTTGGGAAACACGTCTCCGGTCGATGGACCGCTCAGATTGCTTCTCGTGTAACTGTGAACTGTGTCAGCGCAGGGAATCCGTCTCTGTTGAGCAGATGTCAATCCTGCCTCGCTTTTGCTTTGTTGCCTCTACCAAGATGATTTCCCGTTTCTCTCTTCACTGGAGCACGCAGACACAGCCAACGCACATCAAGTGTCAAGAGACACGCTCTGCTGAGCTCAACGCTTGTGCAGATGCACATGTGCGACGAAGTCAACACACGTGCTTGTGGAGAGAAAGAAAGGGACTCCCAGGCGTGTGGAGCGACGGGGAGAAAGAGCGGGCGCTGAGGAACACAGTTTCAAACAGACTGTCTCCACACAAACAGGCACCTGTCTGCAGGTATCCTAGATCTTGATTCTTGAACTTGAGAAAACGCGCGTCTGAGCAAAACTCCCAAACGCTTCCAGGAAAGACACAGGCTCTCCCACAAGCACACAAGTGTTTGCCCTCAGCTATAGATCAGGGACAAGCTTGTGAAGAGATGCCCTGCTATTCTTTCGCCTTATGGCATCATGTGTTTCGTTTCTCTTGGAGATCGATTGTTAAACGTCTTTCCTCGGGCGACTGTGAAGCATTTGCCAGCGGAGGAGAAGTAGCACGGAGCAGCATTCAGTACTGCCTACGAGTGTCTTTGCTACCCTACTAGCGGAGCTCCAAGAACAGGCACACATCTTCAGGTACCTTCCAAATGTGGATTCCCCTGCAGCCCCGTAGGCGGGCGTGCAGTACGCCAACCATCAACGGACGTTTTTCCCCTTAAGCCTGTCAGGACGTTGCTCGTCCGTCTTTCCCTCAATAGATGGGAGTAGGCGCGCTTGCGGATGTGTGCGTGTGTGTGGCCACGCGTTTGCTTAGGCATCAGTGTGTGAAAAGGTAGGTGCTTTTCTCTAGCTGCGTGTGCGTGCACGTGGTGCTGGGTGCACATCCCTGGGTGCTCGAGGTAAGGTTTCTGCATGGTTTTCGCTGAGGAATCGTGTGTGTGCACATGGACAAAGAGAAGGCGCAGCAACCAGGTTCCAGCGCCGAAGAAGGCAAAAGGCAAGGTTTCCGGCGCTATCTCCTTCACTCCCCAGTCCTAGTCGCGCAAAGCAAGCCGCTAAGCCGGCGACCGGCAAGAGAGCTACAACGAAGCATGCCGAACGGAGAAAATAGCAGCAGCGCATCTGTTCACACCTTGTTTCTGCCATGTGCTTGAACGCCAAGACGTTCGCGCTTCTGTGAGATGAAAGACGTCCTTCTGCATATGTGGTTGCTCACACCGGTGCACTTGTTAGTGTATCCATTCAGTCCTGGGCTGCGGGGCATTCAGAAGTGGCTCTGTGGAGACGTCTGCATAGAGGCAGCTGTCAGAACACGCACACTCGATTGTTCACCAAAACATATGCAGACGCGTCCTTAGCCTGTAGATTTGGATGCACAGAGTTCCCTGTGTTCGCAAGAGACAAGGGAATCGCGTCTGTACGCACAGAAGCAATAGCGGACCGTTTCCCTCGGAGCGAACGCGAAAGAGCCGTCTATATACTCGCAGACACGGGAACGTGCCTCAATGCGGTCACAGAGGCAGCAGCTTTTGCACAGATGCTCTGGTGATTCTGGCACTTTCCACGCACACTCCTGAAAGTCGCGCACACTGCTGTTCACTCGCTAAACGACCTCTTGGGAAACACGTCTCCGGTCGATGGACCGCTCAGATTGCTTCTCGTGTAACTGTGAACTGTGTCAGCGCAGGGAATCCGTCTCTGTTGAGCAGATGTCAATCCTGCCTCGCTTTTGCTTTGTTGCCTCTACCAAGATGATTTCCCGTTTCTCTCTTCACTGGAGCAGGCAGACACAGCCAACGCACATCAAGTGTCAAGAGACACGCTCTGCTGAGCTCAACGCTTGTGCAGATGCACATGTGCGACGAAGTCAACACACGTGCTTGTGGAGAGAAAGAAAGGGACTCCCAGGCGTGTGGAGCGACGGGGAGAAAGAGCGGGCGCTGAGGAACACAGTTTCAAACAGACTGTCTCCACACAAACAGGCACCTGTCTGCAGGTATCCTAGATCTTGATTCTTGAACTTGAGGAAACGCGCGTCTGAGCAAAACTCCCAAACGCTTCCAGGAAAGACACAGGCTCTCCCACAAGCACACAAGTGTTTGCCCTCAGCTATAGATCAGGGACAAGCTTGTGAAGAGATGCCCTGCTATTCTTTCGCCTTATGGCATCATGTGTTTCGTTTCTCTTGGAGATCGATTGTTAAACGTCTTTCCTCGGGCGACTGTGAAGCATTTGCCAGCGGAGGAGAAGTAGCACGGAGCAGCATTCAGTACTGCCTACGAGTGTCTTTGCTACCCTACTAGCGGAGCTCCAAGAACAGGCACACATCTTCAGGTACCTTCCAAATGTGGATTCCCCTGCAGCCCCGTAGGCGGGCGTGCAGTACGCCAACCATCAACGGACGTTTTTCCCCTCAAGCCTGTCAGGACGTTGCTCGTCCGTCTTTCCCTCAATAGATGGGAGTAGGCGCGCTTGCGGATGTGTGCGTGTGTGTGGCCACGCGTTTGCTTAGGCATCAGTGTGTGAAAAGGTAGGTGCTTTTCTCTAGCTGCGTGTGCGTGCACGTGGTGCTGGGTGCACATCCCTGGGTGCTCGAGGTAAGGTTTCTGCATGGTTTTCGCTGAGGAATCGTGTGTGTGCACATGGACAAAGAGAAGGCGCAGCAACCAGGTTCCAGCGCCGAAGAAGGCAAAAGGCAAGGTTTCCGGCGCTATCTCCTTCACTCCCCAGTCCTAGTCGCGCAAAGCAAGCCGCTAAGCCGGCGACCGGCAAGAGAGCTACAACGAAGCTTGCCGAACGGAGAATATAGCAGCAGCGCATCTGTTCACACCTTGTTTCTGCCATGTGCTTGAACGCCAAGACGTTCGCGCTTCTGTGAGATGAAAGACGTCCTTCTGCATATGTGGTTGCTCACACCGGTGCACTTGTTAGTGTATCCATTCAGTCCTGGGCTGCGGGGCATTCAGAAGTGGCTCTGTGGAGACGTCTGCATAGAGGCAGCTGTCAGAACACGCACACTCGATTGTTCACCAAAACATATGCAGACGCGTCCTTAGCCTGTAGATTTGGATGCACAGAGTTCCCTGTGTTCGCAAGAGACAAGGGAATCGCGTCTGTACGCACAGAAGCAATAGCGGACCGTTTCCCTCGGAGCGAACGCGGAAGAGCCGTCTATATACTCGCAGACACGGGAACGTGCCTCAATGCGGTCACAGAGGCAGCAGCTTTTGCACAGATGCTCTGGTGATTCTGGCACTTTCCACGCACACTCCTGAAAGTCGCGCACACTGCTGTTCACTCGCTAAACGACCTCTTGGGAAACACGTCTCCGGTCGATGGACCGCTCAGATTGCTTCTCGTGTAACTGTGAACTGTGTCAGCGCAGGGAATCCGTCTCTGTTGAGCAGATGTCAATCCTGCCTCGCTTTTGCTTTGTTGCCTCTACCAAGATGATTTCCCGTTTCTCTCTTCACTGGAGCAGGCAGACACAGCCAACGCACATCAAGTGTCAAGAGACACGCTCTGCTGAGCTCAACGCTTGTGCAGATGCACATGTGCGACGAAGTCAACACACGTGCTTGTGGAGAGAAAGAAAGGGACTCCCAGGCGTGTGGAGCGACGGGGAGAAAGAGCGGGCGCTGAGGAACACAGTTTCAAACAGACTGTCTCCACACAAACAGGCACCTGTCTGCAGGTATCCTAGATCTTGATTCTTGAACTTGAGGAAACACGCGTCTGAGCAAAACTCCCAAACGCTTCCAGGAAAGACACAGGCTCTCCCACAAGCACACAAGTGTTTGCCCTCAGCTATAGATCAGGGACAAGCTTGTGAAGAGATGCCCTGCTATTCTTTCGCCTTATGGCATCATGTGTTTCGTTTCTCTTGGAGATCGATTGTTAAACGTCTTTCCTCGGGCGACTGTGAAGCATTTGCCAGCGGAGGAGAAGTAGCACGGAGCAGCATTCAGTACTGCCTACGAGTGTCTTTGCTACCCTACTAGCGGAGCTCCAAGAACAGGCACACATCTTCAGGTACCTTCCAAATGTGGATTCCCCTGCAGCCCCGTAGGCGGGCGTGCAGTACGCCAACCATCAACGGACGTTTTTCCCCTCAAGCCTGTCAGGACGTTGCTCGTCCGTCTTTCCCTCAATAGATGGGAGTAGGCGCGCTTGCGGATGTGTGCGTGTGTGTGGCCACGCGTTTGCTTAGGCATCAGTGTGTGAAAAGGTAGGTGCTTTTCTCTAGCTGCGTGTGCGTGCACGTGGTGCTGGGTGCACATCCCTGGGTGCTCGAGGTAAGGTTTCTGCATGGTTTTCGCTGAGGAATCGTGTGTGTGCACATGGACAAAGAGAAGGCGCAGCAACCAGGTTCCAGCGCCGAAGAAGGCAAAAGGCAAGGTTTCCGGCGCTATCTCCTTCACTCCCCAGTCCTAGTCGCGCAAAGCAAGCCGCTAAGCCGGCGACCGGCAAGAGAGCTACAACGAAGCATGCCGAACGGAGAAAATAGCAGCAGCTCATCTGTTCACACCTTGTTTCTGCCATGTGCTTGAACGCCAAGACGTTCGCGCTTCTGTGAGATGAAAGACGTCCTTCTGCATATGTGGTTGCTCACACCGGTGCACTTGTTAGTGTATCCATTCAGTCCTGGGCTGCGGGGCATTCAGAAGTGGCTCTGTGGAGACGTCTGCATAGAGGCAGCTGTCAGAACACGCACACTCGATTGTTCACCAAAACATATGCAGACGCGTCCTTAGCCTGTAGATTTGGATGCACAGAGTTCCCTGTGTTCGCAAGAGACAAGGGAATCGCGTCTGTACGCACAGAAGCAATAGCGGACCGTTTCCCTCGGAGCGAACGCGAAAGAGCCGTCTATATACTCGCAGACACGGGAACGTGCCTCAATGCGGTCACAGAGGCAGCAGCTTTTGCACAGATGCTCTGGTGATTCTGGCACTTTCCACGCACACTCCTGAAAGTCGCGCACACTGCTGTTCACTCGCTAAACGACCTCTTGGGAAACACGTCTCCGGTCGATGGACCGCTCAGATTGCTTCTCGTGTAACTGTGAACTGTGTCAGCGCAGGGAATCCGTCTCTGTTGAGCAGATGTCAATCCTGCCTCGCTTTTGCTTTGTTGCCTCTACCAAGATGATTTCCCGTTTCTCTCTTCACTGGAGCACGCAGACACAGCCAACGCACATCAAGTGTCAAGAGACACGCTCTGCTGAGCTCAACGCTTGTGCAGATGCACATGTGCGACGAAGTCAACACACGTGCTTGTGGAGAGAAAGAAAGGGACTCCCAGGCGTGTGGAGCGACGGGGAGAAAGAGCGGGCGCTGAGGAACACAGTTTCAAACAGACTGTCTCCACACAAACAGGCACCTGTCTGCAGGTATCCTAGATCTTGATTCTTGAACTTGAGGAAACACGCGTCTGAGCAAAACTCCCAAACGCTTCCAGGAAAGACACAGGCTCTCCCACAAGCACACAAGTGTTTGCCCTCAGCTATACATCAGGGACAAGCTTGTGAAGAGATGCCCTGCTATTCTTTCGCCTTATGGCATCATGTGTTTCGTTTCTCTTGGAGATCGATTGTTAAACGTCTTTCCTCGGGCGACTGTGAAGCATTTGCCAGCGGAGGAGAAGTAGCACGGAGCAGCATTCAGTACTGCCTACGAGTGTCTTTGCTACCCTACTAGCGGAGCTCCAAGAACAGGCACACATCTTCAGGTACCTTCCAAATGTGGATTCCCCTGCAGCCCCGTAGGCGGGCGTGCAGTACGCCAACCATCAACGGACGTTTTTCCCCTCAAGCCTGTCAGGACGTTGCTCGTCCGTCTTTCCCTCAATAGATGGGAGTAGGCGCGCTTGCGGATGTGTGCGTGTGTGTGGCCACGCGTTTGCTTAGGCATCAGTGTGTGAAAAGGTAGGTGCTTTTCTCTAGCTGCGTGTGCGTGCACGTGGTGCTGGGTGCACATCCCTGGGTGCTCGAGGTAAGGTTTCTGCATGGTTTTCGCTGAGGAATCGTGTGTGTGCACATGGACAAAGAGAAGGCGCAGCAACCAGGTTCCAGCGCCGAAGAAGGCAAAAGGCAAGGTTTCCGGCGCTATCTCCTTCACTCCCCAGTCCTAGTCGCGCAAAGCAAGCCGCTAAGCCGGCGACCGGCAAGAGAGCTACAACGAAGCATGCCGAACGGAGAAAATAGCAGCAGCTCATCTGTTCACACCTTGTTTCTGCCATGTGCTTGAACGCCAAGACGTTCGCGCTTCTGTGAGATGAAAGACGTCCTTCTGCATATGTGGTTGCTCACACCGGTGCACTTGTTAGTGTATCCATTCAGTCCTGGGCTGCGGGGCATTCAGAAGTGGCTCTGTGGAGACGTCTGCATAGAGGCAGCTGTCAGAACACGCACACTCGATTGTTCACCAAAACATATGCAGACGCGTCCTTAGCCTGTAGATTTGGATGCACAGAGTTCCCTGTGTTCGCAAGAGACAAGGGAATCGCGTCTGTACGCACAGAAGCAATAGCGGACCGTTTCCCTCGGAGCGAACGCGAAAGAGCCGTCTATATACTCGCAGACACGGGAACGTGCCTCAATGCGGTCACAGAGGCAGCAGCTTTTGCACAGATGCTCTGGTGATTCTGGCACTTTCCACGCACACTCCTGAAAGTCGCGCACACTGCTGTTCACTCGCTAAACGACCTCTTGGGAAACACGTCTCCGGTCGATGGACCGCTCAGATTGCTTCTCGTGTAACTGTGAACTGTGTCAGCGCAGGGAATCCGTCTCTGTTGAGCAGATGTCAATCCTGCCTCGCTTTTGCTTTGTTGCCTCTACCAAGATGATTTCCCGTTTCTCTCTTCACTGGAGCACGCAGACACAGCCAACGCACATCAAGTGTCAAGAGACACGCTCTGCTGAGCTCAACGCTTGTGCAGATGCACATGTGCGACGAAGTCAACACACGTGCTTGTGGAGAGAAAGAAAGGGACTCCCAGGCGTGTGGAGCGACGGGGAGAAAGAGCGGGCGCTGAGGAACACAGTTTCAAACAGACTGTCTCCACACAAACAGGCACCTGTCTGCAGGTATCCTAGATCTTGATTCTTGAACTTGAGGAAACGCGCGTCTGAGCAAAACTCCCAAACGCTTCCAGGAAAGACACAGGCTCTCCCACAAGCACACAAGTGTTTGCCCTCAGCTATAGATCAGGGACAAGCTTGTGAAGAGATGCCCTGCTATTCTTTCGCCTTATGGCATCATGTGTTTCGTTTCTCTTGGAGATCGATTGTTAAACGTCTTTCCTCGGGCGACTGTGAAGCATTTGCCAGCGGAGGAGAAGTAGCACGGAGCAGCATTCAGTACTGCCTACGAGTGTCTTTGCTACCCTACTAGCGGAGCTCCAAGAACAGGCACACATCTTCAGGTACCTTCCAAATGTGGATTCCCCTGCAGCCCCGTAGGCGGGCGTGCAGTACGCCAACCATCAACGGACGTTTTTCCCCTCAAGCCTGTCAGGACGTTGCTCGTCCGTCTTTCCCTCAATAGATGGGAGTAGGCGCGCTTGCGGATGTGTGCGTGTGTGTGGCCACGCGTTTGCTTAGGCATCAGTGTGTGAAAAGGTAGGTGCTTTTCTCTAGCTGCGTGTGCGTGCACGTGGTGCTGGGTGCACATCCCTGGGTGCTCGAGGTAAGGTTTCTGCATGGTTTTCGCTGAGGAATCGTGTGTGTGCACATGGACAAAGAGAAGGCGCAGCAACCAGGTTCCAGCGCCGAAGAAGGCAAAAGGCAAGGTTTCCGGCGCTATCTCCTTCACTCCCCAGTCCTAGTCGCGCAAAGCAAGCCGCTAAGCCGGCGACCGGCAAGAGAGCTACAACGAAGCATGCCGAACGGAGAAAATAGCAGCAGCGCATCTGTTCACACCTTGTTTCTGCCATGTGCTTGAACGCCAAGACGTTCGCGCTTCTGTGAGATGAAAGACGTCCTTCTGCATATGTGGTTGCTCACACCGGTGCACTTGTTAGTGTATCCATTCAGTCCTGGGCTGCGGGGCATTCAGAAGTGGCTCTGTGGAGACGTCTGCATAGAGGCAGCTGTCAGAACACGCACACTCGATTGTTCACCAAAACATATGCAGACGCGTCCTTAGCCTGTAGATTTGGATGCACAGAGTTCCCTGTGTTCGCAAGAGACAAGGGAATCGCGTCTGTACGCACAGAAGCAATAGCGGACCGTTTCCCTCGGAGCGAACGCGAAAGAGCCGTCTATATACTCGCAGACACGGGAACGTGCCTCAATGCGGTCACAGAGGCAGCAGCTTTTGCACAGATGCTCTGGTGATTCTGGCACTTTCCACGCACACTCCTGAAAGTCGCGCACACTGCTGTTCACTCGCTAAACGACCTCTTGGGAAACACGTCTCCGGTCGATGGACCGCTCAGATTGCTTCTCGTGTAACTGTGAACTGTGTCAGCGCAGGGAATCCGTCTCTGTTGAGCAGATGTCAATCCTGCCTCGCTTTTGCTTTGTTGCCTCTACCAAGATGATTTCCCGTTTCTCTCTTCACTGGAGCACGCAGACACAGCCAACGCACATCAAGTGTCAAGAGACACGCTCTGCTGAGCTCAACGCTTGTGCAGATGCACATGTGCGACGAAGTCAACACACGTGCTTGTGGAGAGAAAGAAAGGGACTCCCAGGCGTGTGGAGCGACGGGGAGAAAGAGCGGGCGCTGAGGAACACAGTTTCAAACAGACTGTCTCCACACAAACAGGCACCTGTCTGCAGGTATCCTAGATCTTGATTCTTGAACTTGAGGAAACGCGCGTCTGAGCAAAACTCCCAAACGCTTCCAGGAAAGACACAGGCTCTCCCACAAGCACACAAGTGTTTGCCCTCAGCTATAGATCAGGGACAAGCTTGTGAAGAGATGCCCTGCTATTCTTTCGCCTTATGGCATCATGTGTTTCGTTTCTCTTGGAGATCGATTGTTAAACGTCTTTCCTCGGGCGACTGTGAAGCATTTGCCAGCGGAGGAGAAGTAGCACGGAGCAGCATTCAGTACTGCCTACGAGTGTCTTTGCTACCCTACTAGCGGAGCTCCAAGAACAGGCACACATCTTCAGGTACCTTCCAAATGTGGATTCCCCTGCAGACCCGTAGGCGGGCGTGCAGTACGCCAACCATCAACGGACGTTTTTCCCCTCAAGCCTGTCAGGACGTTGCTCGTCCGTCTTTCCCTCAATAGATGGGAGTAGGCGCGCTTGCGGATGTGTGCGTGTGTGTGGCCACGCGTTTGCTTAGGCATCAGTGTGTGAAAAGGTAGGTGCTTTTCTCTAGCTGCGTGTGCGTGCACGTGGTGCTGGGTGCACATCCCTGGGTGCTCGAGGTAAGGTTTCTGCATGGTTTTCGCTGAGGAATCGTGTGTGTGCACATGGACAAAGAGAAGGCGCAGCAACCAGGTTCCAGCGCCGAAGAAGGCAAAAGGCAAGGTTTCCGGCGCTATCTCCTTCACTCCCCAGTCCTAGTCGCGCAAAGCAAGCCGCTAAGCCGGCGACCGGCAAGAGAGCTACAACGAAGCATGCCGAACGGAGAAAATAGCAGCAGCTCATCTGTTCACACCTTGTTTCTGCCATGTGCTTGAACGCCAAGACGTTCGCGCTTCTGTGAGATGAAAGACGTCCTTCTGCATATGTGGTTGCTCACACCGGTGCACTTGTTAGTGTATCCATTCAGTCCTGGGCTGCGGGGCATTCAGAAGTGGCTCTGTGGAGACGTCTGCATAGAGGCAGCTGTCAGAACACGCACACTCGATTGTTCACCAAAACATATGCAGACACGTCCTTAGCCTGTAGATTTGGATGCACAGAGTTCCCTGTGTTCGCAAGAGACAAGGGAATCGCGTCTGTACGCACAGAAGCAATAGCGGACCGTTTCCCTCGGAGCGAACGCGAAAGAGCCGTCTATATACTCGCAGACACGGGAACGTGCCTCAATGCGGTCACAGAGGCAGCAGCTTTTGCACAGATGCTCTGGTGATTCTGGCACTTTCCAGGCACACTCCTGAAAGTCGCGCACACTGCTGTTCACTCGCTAAACGACCTCTTGGGAAACACGTCTCCGGTCGATGGACCGCTCAGATTGCTTCTCGTGTAACTGTGAACTGTGTCAGCTCAGGGAATCCGTCTCTGTTGAGCAGATGTCAATCCTGCCTCGCTTTTGCTTTGTTGCCTCTACCAAGATGATTTCCCGTTTCTCTCTTCACTGGAGCACGCAGACACAGCCAACGCACATCAAGTGTCAAGAGACACGCTCTGCTGAGCTCAACGCTTGTGCAGATGCACATGTGCGACGAAGTCAACACACGTGCTTGTGGAGAGAAAGAAAGGGACTCCCAGGCGTGTGGAGCGACGGGGAGAAAGAGCGGGCGCTGAGGAACACAGTTTCAAACAGACTGTCTCCACACAAACAGGCACCTGTCTGCAGGTATCCTAGATCTTGATTCTTGAACTTGAGGAAACGCGCGTCTGAGCAAAACTCCCAAACGCTTCCAGGAAAGACACAGGCTCTCCCACAAGCACACAAGTGTTTGCCCTCAGCTATAGATCAGGGACAAGCTTGTGAAGAGATGCCCTGCTATTCTTTCGCCTTATGGCATCATGTGTTTCGTTTCTCTTGGAGATCGATTGTTAAACGTCTTTCCTCGGGCGACTGTGAAGCATTTGCCAGCGGAGGAGAAGTAGCACGGAGCAGCATTCAGTACTGCCTACGAGTGTCTTTGCTACCCTACTAGCGGAGCTCCAAGAACAGGCACACATCTTCAGGTACCTTCCAAATGTGGATTCCCCTGCAGCCCCGTAGGCGGGCGTGCAGTACGCCAACCATCAACGGACGTTTTTCCCCTCAAGCCTGTCAGGACGTTGCTCGTCCGTCTTTCCCTCAATAGATGGGAGTAGGCGCGCTTGCGGATGTGTGCGTGTGTGTGGCCACGCGTTTGCTTAGGCATCAGTGTGTGAAAAGGTAGGTGCTTTTCTCTAGCTGCGTGTGCGTGCACGTGGTGCTGGGTGCACATCCCTGGGTGCTCGAGGTAAGGTTTCTGCATGGTTTTCGCTGAGGAATCGTGTGTGTGCACATGGACAAAGAGAAGGCGCAGCAACCAGGTTCCAGCGCCGAAGAAGGCAAAAGGCAAGGTTTCCGGCGCTATCTCCTTCACTCCCCAGTCCTAGTCGCGCAAAGCAAGCCGCTAAGCCGGCGACCGGCAAGAGAGCTACAACGAAGCATGCCGAACGGAGAAAATAGCAGCAGCTCATCTGTTCACACCTTGTTTCTGCCATGTGCTTGAACGCCAAGACGTTCGCGCTTCTGTGAGATGAAAGACGTCCTTCTGCATATGTGGTTGCTCACACCGGTGCACTTGTTAGTGTATCCATTCAGTCCTGGGCTGCGGGGCATTCAGAAGTGGCTCTGTGGAGACGTCTGCATAGAGGCAGCTGCCAGAACACGCACACTCGATTGTTCACCAAAACATATGCAGACGCGTCCTTAGCCTGTAGATTTGGATGCACAGAGTTCCCTGTGTTCGCAAGAGACAAGGGAATCGCGTCTGTACGCACAGAAGCAATAGCGGACCGTTTCCCTCGGAGCGAACGCGAAAGAGCCGTCTATATACTCGCAGACACGGGAACGTGCCTCAATGCGGTCACAGAGGCAGCAGCTTTTGCACAGATGCTCTGGTGATTCTGGCACTTTCCACGCACACTCCTGAAAGTCGCGCACACTGCTGTTCACTCGCTAAACGACCTCTTGGGAAACACGTCTCCGGTCGATGGACCGCTCAGATTGCTTCTCGTGTAACTGTGAACTGTGTCAGCGCAGGGAATCCGTCTCTGTTGAGCAGATGTCAATCCTGCCTCGCTTTTGCTTTGTTGCCTCTACCAAGATGATTTCCCGTTTCTCTCTTCACTGGAGCACGCAGACACAGCCAACGCACATCAAGTGTCAAGAGACACGCTCTGCTGAGCTCAACGCTTGTGCAGATGCACATGTGCGACGAAGTCAACACACGTGCTTGTGGAGAGAAAGAAAGGGACTCCCAGGCGTGTGGAGCGACGGGGAGAAAGAGCGGGCGCTGAGGAACACAGTTTCAAACAGACTGTCTCCACACAAACAGGCACCTGTCTGCAGGTATCCTAGATCTTGATTCTTGAACTTGAGGAAACGCGCGTCTGAGCAAAACTCCCAAACGCTTCCAGGAAAGACACAGGCTCTCCCACAAGCACACAAGTGTTTGCCCTCAGCTATAGATCAGGGACAAGCTTGTGAAGAGATGCCCTGCTATTCTTTCGCCTTATGGCATCATGTGTTTCGTTTCTCTTGGAGATCGATTGTTAAACGTCTTTCCTCGGGCGACTGTGAAGCATTTGCCAGCGGAGGAGAAGTAGCACGGAGCAGCATTCAGTACTGCCTACGAGTGTCTTTGCTACCCTACTAGCGGAGCTCCAAGAACAGGCACACATCTTCAGGTACCTTCCAAATGTGGATTCCCCTGCAGCCCCGTAGGCGGGCGTGCAGTACGCCAACCATCAACGGACGTTTTTCCCCTCAAGCCTGTCAGGACGTTGCTCGTCCGTCTTTCCCTCAATAGATGGGAGTAGGCGCGCTTGCGGATGTGTGCGTGTGTGTGGCCACGCGTTTGCTTAGGCATCAGTGTGTGAAAAGGTAGGTGCTTTTCTCTAGCTGCGTGTGCGTGCACGTGGTGCTGGGTGCACATCCCTGGGTGCTCGAGGTAAGGTTTCTGCATGGTTTTCGCTGAGGAATCGTGTGTGTGCACATGGACAAAGAGAAGGCGCAGCAACCAGGTTCCAGCGCCGAAGAAGGCAAAAGGCAAGGTTTCCGGCGCTATCTCCTTCACTCCCCAGTCCTAGTCGCGCAAAGCAAGCCGCTAAGCCGGCGACCGGCAAGAGAGCTACAACGAAGCATGCCGAACGGAGAAAATAGCAGCAGCGCATCTGTTCACACCTTGTTTCTGCCATGTGCTTGAACGCCAAGACGTTCGCGCTTCTGTGAGATGAAAGACGTCCTTCTGCATATGTGGTTGCTCACACCGGTGCACTTGTTAGTGTATCCATTCAGTCCTGGGCTGCGGGGCATTCAGAAGTGGCTCTGTGGAGACGTCTGCATAGAGGCAGCTGTCAGAACACGCACACTCGATTGTTCACCAAAACATATGCAGACGCGTCCTTAGCCTGTAGATTTGGATGCACAGAGTTCCCTGTGTTCGCAAGAGACAAGGGAATCGCGTCTGTACGCACAGAAGCAATAGCGGACCGTTTCCCTCGGAGCGAACGCGAAAGAGCCGTCTATATACTCGCAGACACGGGAACGTGCCTCAATGCGGTCACAGAGGCAGCAGCTTTTGCACAGATGCTCTGGTGATTCTGGCACTTTCCACGCACACTCCTGAAAGTCGCGCACACTGCTGTTCACTCGCTAAACGACCTCTTGGGAAACACGTCTCCGGTCGATGGACCGCTCAGATTGCTTCTCGTGTAACTGTGAACTGTGTCAGCGCAGGGAATCCGTCTCTGTTGAGCAGATGTCAATCCTGCCTCGCTTTTGCTTTGTTGCCTCTACCAAGATGATTTCCCGTTTCTCTCTTCACTGGAGCACGCAGACACAGCCAACGCACATCAAGTGTCAAGAGACACGCTCTGCTGAGCTCAACGCTTGTGCAGATGCACATGTGCGACGAAGTCAACACACGTGCTTGTGGAGAGAAAGAAAGGGACTCCCAGGCGTGTGGAGCGACGGGGAGAAAGAGCGGGCGCTGAGGAACACAGTTTCAAACAGACTGTCTCCACACAAACAGGCACCTGTCTGCAGGTATCCTAGATCTTGATTCTTGAACTTGAGGAAACACGCGTCTGAGCAAAACTCCCAAACGCTTCCAGGAAAGACACAGGCTCTCCCACAAGCACACAAGTGTTTGCCCTCAGCTATAGATCAGGGACAAGCTTGTGAAGAGATGCCCTGCTATTCTTTCGCCTTATGGCATCATGTGTTTCGTTTCTCTTGGAGATCGATTGTTAAACGTCTTTCCTCGGGCGACTGTGAAGCATTTGCCAGCGGAGGAGAAGTAGCACGGAGCAGCATTCAGTACTGCCTACGAGTGTCTTTGCTACCCTACTAGCGGAGCTCCAAGAACAGGCACACATCTTCAGGTACCTTCCAAATGTGGATTCCCCTGCAGCCCCGTAGGCGGGCGTGCAGTACGCCAACCATCAACGGACGTTTTTCCCCTCAAGCCTGTCAGGACGTTGCTCGTCCGTCTTTCCCTCAATAGATGGGAGTAGGCGCGCTTGCGGATGTGTGCGTGTGTGTGGCCACGCGTTTGCTTAGGCATCAGTGTGTGAAAAGGTAGGTGCTTTTCTCTAGCTGCGTGTGCGTGCACGTGGTGCTGGGTGCACATCCCTGGGTGCTCGAGGTAAGGTTTCTGCATGGTTTTCGCTGAGGAATCGTGTGTGTGCACATGGACAAAGAGAAGGCGCAGCAACCAGGTTCCAGCGCCGAAGAAGGCAAAAGGCAAGGTTTCCGGCGCTATCTCCTTCACTCCCCAGTCCTAGTCGCGCAAAGCAAGCCGCTAAGCCGGCGACCGGCAAGAGAGCTACAACGAAGCATGCCGAACGGAGAAAATAGCAGCAGCTCATCTGTTCACACCTTGTTTCTGCCATGTGCTTGAACGCCAAGACGTTCGCGCTTCTGTGAGATGAAAGACGTCCTTCTGCATATGTGGTTGCTCACACCGGTGCACTTGTTAGTGTATCCATTCAGTCCTGGGCTGCGGGGCATTCAGAAGTGGCTCTGTGGAGACGTCTGCATAGAGGCAGCTGTCAGAACACGCACACTCGATTGTTCACCAAAACATATGCAGACGCGTCCTTAGCCTGTAGATTTGGATGCACAGAGTTCCCTGTGTTCGCAAGAGACAAGGGAATCGCGTCTGTACGCACAGAAGCAATAGCGGACCGTTTCCCTCGGAGCGAACGCGAAAGAGCCGTCTATATACTCGCAGACACGGGAACGTGCCTCAATGCGGTCACAGAGGCAGCAGCTTTTGCACAGATGCTCTGGTGATTCTGGCACTTTCCACGCACACTCCTGAAAGTCGCGCACACTGCTGTTCACTCGCTAAACGACCTCTTGGGAAACACGTCTCCGGTCGATGGACCGCTCAGATTGCTTCTCGTGTAACTGTGAACTGTGTCAGCGCAGGGAATCCGTCTCTGTTGAGCAGATGTCAATCCTGCCTCGCTTTTGCTTTGTTGCCTCTACCAAGATGATTTCCCGTTTCTCTCTTCACTGGAGCAGGCAGACACAGCCAACGCACATCAAGTGTCAAGAGACACGCTCTGCTGAGCTCAACGCTTGTGCAGATGCACATGTGCGACGAAGTCAACACACGTGCTTGTGGAGAGAAAGAAAGGGACTCCCAGGCGTGTGGAGCGACGGGGAGAAAGAGCGGGCGCTGAGGAACACAGTTTCAAACAGACTGTCTCCACACAAACAGGCACCTGTCTGCAGGTATCCTAGATCTTGATTCTTGAACTTGAGGAAACGCGCGTCTGAGCAAAACTCCCAAACGCTTCCAGGAAAGACACAGGCTCTCCCACAAGCACACAAGTGTTTGCCCTCAGCTATAGATCAGGGACAAGCTTGTGAAGAGATGCCCTGCTATTCTTTCGCCTTATGGCATCATGTGTTTCGTTTCTCTTGGAGATCGATTGTTAAACGTCTTTCCTCGGGCGACTGTGAAGCATTTGCCAGCGGAGGAGAAGTAGCACGGAGCAGCATTCAGTACTGCCTACGAGTGTCTTTGCTACCCTACTAGCGGAGCTCCAAGAACAGGCACACATCTTCAGGTACCTTCCAAATGTGGATTCCCCTGCAGCCCCGTAGGCGGGCGTGCAGTACGCCAACCATCAACGGACGTTTTTCCCCTCAAGCCTGTCAGGACGTTGCTCGTCCGTCTTTCCCTCAATAGATGGGAGTAGGCGCGCTTGCGGATGTGTGCGTGTGTGTGGCCACGCGTTTGCTTAGGCATCAGTGTGTGAAAAGGTAGGTGCTTTTCTCTAGCTGCGTGTGCGTGCACGTGGTGCTGGGTGCACATCCCTGGGTGCTCGAGGTAAGGTTTCTGCATGGTTTTCGCTGAGGAATCGTGTGTGTGCACATGGACAAAGAGAAGGCGCAGCAACCAGGTTCCAGCGCCGAAGAAGGCAAAAGGCAAGGTTTCCGGCGCTATCTCCTTCACTCCCCAGTCCTAGTCGCGCAAAGCAAGCCGCTAAGCCGGCGACCGGCAAGAGAGCTACAACGAAGCATGCCGAACGGAGAAAATAGCAGCAGCGCATCTGTTCACACCTTGTTTCTGCCATGTGCTTGAACGCCAAGACGTTCGCGCTTCTGTGAGATGAAAGACGTCCTTCTGCATATGTGGTTGCTCACACCGGTGCACTTGTTAGTGTATCCATTCAGTCCTGGGCTGCGGGGCATTCAGAAGTGGCTCTGTGGAGACGTCTGCATAGAGGCAGCTGTCAGAACACGCACACTCGATTGTTCACCAAAACATATGTAGACGCGTCCTTAGCCTGTAGATTTGGATGCACAGAGTTCCCTGTGTTCGCAAGAGACAAGGGAATCGCGTCTGTACGCACAGAAGCAATAGCGGACCGTTTCCCTCGGAGCGAACGCGAAAGAGCCGTCTATATACTCGCAGACACGGGAACGTGCCTCAATGCGGTCACAGAGGCAGCAGCTTTTGCACAGATGCTCTGGTGATTCTGGCACTTTCCACGCACACTCCTGAAAGTCGCGCACACTGCTGTTCACTCGCTAAACGACCTCTTGGGAAACACGTCTCCGGTCGATGGACCGCTCAGATTGCTTCTCGTGTAACTGTGAACTGTGTCAGCGCAGGGAATCCGTCTCTGTTGAGCAGATGTCAATCCTGCCTCGCTTTTGCTTTGTTGCCTCTACCAAGATGATTTCCCGTTTCTCTCTTCACTGGAGCACGCAGACACAGCCAACGCACATCAAGTGTCAAGAGACACGCTCTGCTGAGCTCAACGCTTGTGCAGATGCACATGTGCGACGAAGTCAACACACGTGCTTGTGGAGAGAAAGAAAGGGACTCCCAGGCGTGTGGAGCGACGGGGAGAAAGAGCGGGCGCTGAGGAACACAGTTTCAAACAGACTGTCTCCACACAAACAGGCACCTGTCTGCAGGTATCCTAGATCTTGATTCTTGAACTTGAGGAAACACGCGTCTGAGCAAAACTCCCAAACGCTTCCAGGAAAGACACAGGCTCTCCCACAAGCACACAAGTGTTTGCCCTCAGCTATAGATCAGGGACAAGCTTGTGAAGAGATGCCCTGCTATTCTTTCGCCTTATGGCATCATGTGTTTCGTTTCTCTTGGAGATCGATTGTTAAACGTCTTTCCTCGGGCGACTGTGAAGCATTTGCCAGCGGAGGAGAAGTAGCACGGAGCAGCATTCAGTACTGCCTACGAGTGTCTTTGCTACCCTACTAGCGGAGCTCCAAGAACAGGCACACATCTTCAGGTACCTTCCAAATGTGGATTCCCCTGCAGCCCCGTAGGCGGGCGTGCAGTACGCCAACCATCAACGGACGTTTTTCCCCTCAAGCCTGTCAGGACGTTGCTCGTCCGTCTTTCCCTCAATAGATGGGAGTAGGCGCGCTTGCGGATGTGTGCGTGTGTGTGGCCACGCGTTTGCTTAGGCATCAGTGTGTGAAAAGGTAGGTGCTTTTCTCTAGCTGCGTGTGCGTGCACGTGGTGCTGGGTGCACATCCCTGGGTGCTCGAGGTAAGGTTTCTGCATGGTTTTCGCTGAGGAATCGTGTGTGTGCACATGGACAAAGAGAAGGCGCAGCAACCAGGTTCCAGCGCCGAAGAAGGCAAAAGGCAAGGTTTCCGGCGCTATCTCCTTCACTCCCCAGTCCTAGTCGCGCAAAGCAAGCCGCTAAGCCGGCGACCGGCAAGAGAGCTACAACGAAGCATGCCGAACGGAGAAAATAGCAGCAGCGCATCTGTTCACACCTTGTTTCTGCCATGTGCTTGAACGCCAAGACGTTCGCGCTTCTGTGAGATGAAAGACGTCCTTCTGCATATGTGGTTGCTCACACCGGTGCACTTGTTAGTGTATCCATTCAGTCCTGGGCTGCGGGGCATTCAGAAGTGGCTCTGTGGAGACGTCTGCATAGAGGCAGCTGTCAGAACACGCACACTCGATTGTTCACCAAAACATATGCAGACGCGTCCTTAGCCTGTAGATTTGGATGCACAGAGTTCCCTGTGTTCGCAAGAGACAAGGGAATCGCGTCTGTACGCACAGAAGCAATAGCGGACCGTTTCCCTCGGAGCGAACGCGAAAGAGCCGTCTATATACTCGCAGACACGGGAACGTGCCTCAATGCGGTCACAGAGGCAGCAGCTTTTGCACAGATGCTCTGGTGATTCTGGCACTTTCCACGCACACTCCTGAAAGTCGCGCACACTGCTGTTCACTCGCTAAACGACCTCTTGGGAAACACGTCTCCGGTCGATGGACCGCTCAGATTGCTTCTCGTGTAACTGTGAACTGTGTCAGCGCAGGGAATCCGTCTCTGTTGAGCAGATGTCAATCCTGCCTCGCTTTTGCTTTGTTGCCTCTACCAAGATGATTTCCCGTTTCTCTCTTCACTGGAGCACGCAGACACAGCCAACGCACATCAAGTGTCAAGAGACACGCTCTGCTGAGCTCAACGCTTGTGCAGATGCACATGTGCGACGAAGTCAACACACGTGCTTGTGGAGAGAAAGAAAGGGACTCCCAGGCGTGTGGAGCGACGGGGAGAAAGAGCGGGCGCTGAGGAACACAGTTTCAAACAGACTGTCTCCACACAAACAGGCACCTGTCTGCAGGTATCCTAGATCTTGATTCTTGAACTTGAGGAAACGCGCGTCTGAGCAAAACTCCCAAACGCTTCCAGGAAAGACACAGGCTCTCCCACAAGCACACAAGTGTTTGCCCTCAGCTATAGATCAGGGACAAGCTTGTGAAGAGATGCCCTGCTATTCTTTCGCCTTATGGCATCATGTGTTTCGTTTCTCTTGGAGATCGATTGTTAAACGTCTTTCCTCGGGCGACTGTGAAGCATTTGCCAGCGGAGGAGAAGTAGCACGGAGCAGCATTCAGTACTGCCTACGAGTGTCTTTGCTACCCTACTAGCGGAGCTCCAAGAACAGGCACACATCTTCAGGTACCTTCCAAATGTGGATTCCCCTGCAGCCCCGTAGGCGGGCGTGCAGTACGCCAACCATCAACGGACGTTTTTCCCCTCAAGCCTGTCAGGACGTTGCTCGTCCGTCTTTCCCTCAATAGATGGGAGTAGGCGCGCTTGCGGATGTGTGCGTGTGTGTGGCCACGCGTTTGCTTAGGCATCAGTGTGTGAAAAGGTAGGTGCTTTTCTCTAGCTGCGTGTGCGTGCACGTGGTGCTGGGTGCACATCCCTGGGTGCTCGAGGTAAGGTTTCTGCATGGTTTTCGCTGAGGAATCGTGTGTGTGCACATGGACAAAGAGAAGGCGCAGCAACCAGGTTCCAGCGCCGAAGAAGGCAAAAGGCAAGGTTTCCGGCGCTATCTCCTTCACTCCCCAGTCCTAGTCGCGCAAAGCAAGCCGCTAAGCCGGCGACCGGCAAGAGAGCTACAACGAAGCATGCCGAACGGAGAAAATAGCAGCAGCTCATCTGTTCACACCTTGTTTCTGCCATGTGCTTGAACGCCAAGACGTTCGCGCTTCTGTGAGATGAAAGACGTCCTTCTGCATATGTGGTTGCTCACACCGGTGCACTTGTTAGTGTATCCATTCAGTCCTGGGCTGCGGGGCATTCAGAAGTGGCTCTGTGGAGACGTCTGCATAGAGGCAGCTGTCAGAACACGCACACTCGATTGTTCACCAAAACATATGCAGACGCGTCCTTAGCCTGTAGATTTGGATGCACAGAGTTCCCTGTGTTCGCAAGAGACAAGGGAATCGCGTCTGTACGCACAGAAGCAATAGCGGACCGTTTCCCTCGGAGCGAACGCGAAAGAGCCGTCTATATACTCGCAGACACGGGAACGTGCCTCAATGCGGTCACAGAGGCAGCAGCTTTTGCACAGATGCTCTGGTGATTCTGGCACTTTCCACGCACACTCCTGAAAGTCGCGCACACTGCTGTTCACTCGCTAAACGACCTCTTGGGAAACACGTCTCCGGTCGATGGACCGCTCAGATTGCTTCTCGTGTAACTGTGAACTGTGTCAGCGCAGGGAATCCGTCTCTGTTGAGCAGATGTCAATCCTGCCTCGCTTTTGCTTTGTTGCCTCTACCAAGATGATTTCCCGTTTCTCTCTTCACTGGAGCACGCAGACACAGCCAACGCACATCAAGTGTCAAGAGGCACGCTCTGCTGAGCTCAACGCTTGTGCAGATGCACATGTGCGACGAAGTCAACACACGTGCTTGTGGAGAGAAAGAAAGGGACTCCCAGGCGTGTGGAGCGACGGGGAGAAAGAGCGGGCGCTGAGGAACACAGTTTCAAACAGACTGTCTCCACACAAACAGGCACCTGTCTGCAGGTATCCTAGATCTTGATTCTTGAACTTGAGGAAACGCGCGTCTGAGCAAAACTCCCAAACGCTTCCAGGAAAGACACAGGCTCTCCCACAAGCACACAAGTGTTTGCCCTCAGCTATAGATCAGGGACAAGCTTGTGAAGAGATGCCCTGCTATTCTTTCGCCTTATGGCATCATGTGTTTCGTTTCTCTTGGAGATCGATTGTTAAACGTCTTTCCTCGGGCGACTGTGAAGCATTTGCCAGCGGAGGAGAAGTAGCACGGAGCAGCATTCAGTACTGCCTACGAGTGTCTTTGCTACCCTACTAGCGGAGCTCCAAGAACAGGCACACATCTTCAGGTACCTTCCAAATGTGGATTCCCCTGCAGCCCCGTAGGCGGGCGTGCAGTACGCCAACCATCAACGGACGTTTTTCCCCTCAAGCCTGTCAGGACGTTGCTCGTCCGTCTTTCCCTCAATAGATGGGAGTAGGCGCGCTTGCGGATGTGTGCGTGTGTGTGGCCACGCGTTTGCTTAGGCATCAGTGTGTGAAAAGGTAGGTGCTTTTCTCTAGCTGCGTGTGCGTGCACGTGGTGCTGGGTGCACATCCCTGGGTGCTCGAGGTAAGGTTTCTGCATGGTTTTCGCTGAGGAATCGTGTGTGTGCACATGGACAAAGAGAAGGCGCAGCAACCAGGTTCCAGCGCCGAAGAAGGCAAAAGGCAAGGTTTCCGGCGCTATCTCCTTCACTCCCCAGTCCTAGTCGCGCAAAGCAAGCCGCTAAGCCGGCGACCGGCAAGAGAGCTACAACGAAGCATGCCGAACGGAGAAAATAGCAGCAGCTCATCTGTTCACACCTTGTTTCTGCCATGTGCTTGAACGCCAAGACGTTCGCGCTTCTGTGAGATGAAAGACGTCCTTCTGCATATGTGGTTGCTCACACCGGTGCACTTGTTAGTGTATCCATTCAGTCCTGGGCTGCGGGGCATTCAGAAGTGGCTCTGTGGAGACGTCTGCATAGAGGCAGCTGTCAGAACACGCACACTCGATTGTTCACCAAAACATATGCAGACGCGTCCTTAGCCTGTAGATTTGGATGCACAGAGTTCCCTGTGTTCGCAAGAGACAAGGGAATCGCGTCTGTACGCACAGAAGCAATAGCGGACCGTTTCCCTCGGAGCGAACGCGAAAGAGCCGTCTATATACTCGCAGACACGGGAACGTGCCTCAATGCGGTCACAGAGGCAGCAGCTTTTGCACAGATGCTCTGGTGATTCTGGCACTTTCCACGCACACTCCTGAAAGTCGCGCACACTGCTGTTCACTCGCTAAACGACCTCTTGGGAAACACGTCTCCGGTCGATGGACCGCTCAGATTGCTTCTCGTGTAACTGTGAACTGTGTCAGCGCAGGGAATCCGTCTCTGTTGAGCAGATGTCAATCCTGCCTCGCTTTTGCTTTGTTGCCTCTACCAAGATGATTTCCCGTTTCTCTCTTCACTGGAGCACGCAGACACAGCCAACGCACATCAAGTGTCAAGAGACACGCTCTGCTGAGCTCAACGCTTGTGCAGATGCACATGTGCGACGAAGTCAACACACGTGCTTGTGGAGAGAAAGAAAGGGACTCCCAGGCGTGTGGAGCGACGGGGAGAAAGAGCGGGCGCTGAGGAACACAGTTTCAAACAGACTGTCTCCACACAAACAGGCACCTGTCTGCAGGTATCCTAGATCTTGATTCTTGAACTTGAGGAAACGCGCGTCTGAGCAAAACTCCCAAACGCTTCCAGGAAAGACACAGGCTCTCCCACAAGCACACAAGTGTTTGCCCTCAGCTATAGATCAGGGACAAGCTTGTGAAGAGATGCCCTGCTATTCTTTCGCCTTATGGCATCATGTGTTTCGTTTCTCTTGGAGATCGATTGTTAAACGTCTTTCCTCGGGCGACTGTGAAGCATTTGCCAGCGGAGGAGAAGTAGCACGGAGCAGCATTCAGTACTGCCTACGAGTGTCTTTGCTACCCTACTAGCGGAGCTCCAAGAACAGGCACACATCTTCAGGTACCTTCCAAATGTGGATTCCCCTGCAGCCCCGTAGGCGGGCGTGCAGTACGCCAACCATCAACGGACGTTTTTCCCCTCAAGCCTGTCAGGACGTTGCTCGTCCGTCTTTCCCTCAATAGATGGGAGTAGGCGCGCTTGCGGATGTGTGCGTGTGTGTGGCCACGCGTTTGCTTAGGCATCAGTGTGTGAAAAGGTAGGTGCTTTTCTCTAGCTGCGTGTGCGTGCACGTGGTGCTGGGTGCACATCCCTGGGTGCTCGAGGTAAGGTTTCTGCATGGTTTTCGCTGAGGAATCGTGTGTGTGCACATGGACAAAGAGAAGGCGCAGCAACCAGGTTCCAGCGCCGAAGAAGGCAAAAGGCAAGGTTTCCGGCGCTATCTCCTTCACTCCCCAGTCCTAGTCGCGCAAAGCAAGCCGCTAAGCCGGCGACCGGCAAGAGAGCTACAACGAAGCATGCCGAACGGAGAAAATAGCAGCAGCTCATCTGTTCACACCTTGTTTCTGCCATGTGCTTGAACGCCAAGACGTTCGCGCTTCTGTGAGATGAAAGACGTCCTTCTGCATATGTGGTTGCTCACACCGGTGCACTTGTTAGTGTATCCATTCAGTCCTGGGCTGCGGGGCATTCAGAAGTGGCTCTGTGGAGACGTCTGCATAGAGGCAGCTGTCAGAACACGCACACTCGATTGTTCACCAAAACATATGCAGACGCGTCCTTAGCCTGTAGATTTGGATGCACAGAGTTCCCTGTGTTCGCAAGAGACAAGGGAATCGCGTCTGTACGCACAGAAGCAATAGCGGACCGTTTCCCTCGGAGCGAACGCGAAAGAGCCGTCTATATACTCGCAGACACGGGAACGTGCCTCAATGCGGTCACAGAGGCAGCAGCTTTTGCACAGATGCTCTGGTGATTCTGGCACTTTCCACGCACACTCCTGAAAGTCGCGCACACTGCTGTTCACTCGCTAAACGACCTCTTGGGAAACACGTCTCCGGTCGATGGACCGCTCAGATTGCTTCTCGTGTAACTGTGAACTGTGTCAGCGCAGGGAATCCGTCTCTGTTGAGCAGATGTCAATCCTGCCTCGCTTTTGCTTTGTTGCCTCTACCAAGATGATTTCCCGTTTCTCTCTTCACTGGAGCAGGCAGACACAGCCAACGCACATCAAGTGTCAAGAGACACGCTCTGCTGAGCTCAACGCTTGTGCAGATGCACATGTGCGACGAAGTCAACACACGTGCTTGTGGAGAGAAAGAAAGGGACTCCCAGGCGTGTGGAGCGACGGGGAGAAAGAGCGGGCGCTGAGGAACACAGTTTCAAACAGACTGTCTCCACACAAACAGGCACCTGTCTGCAGGTATCCTAGATCTTGATTCTTGAACTTGAGGAAACGCGCGTCTGAGCAAAACTCCCAAACGCTTCCAGGAAAGACACAGGCTCTCCCACAAGCACACAAGTGTTTGCCCTCAGCTATAGATCAGGGACAAGCTTGTGAAGAGATGCCCTGCTATTCTTTCGCCTTATGGCATCATGTGTTTCGTTTCTCTTGGAGATCGATTGTTAAACGTCTTTCCTCGGGCGACTGTGAAGCATTTGCCAGCGGAGGAGAAGTAGCACGGAGCAGCATTCAGTACTGCCTACGAGTGTCTTTGCTACCCTACTAGCGGAGCTCCAAGAACAGGCACACATCTTCAGGTACCTTCCAAATGTGGATTCCCCTGCAGCCCCGTAGGCGGGCGTGCAGTACGCCAACCATCAACGGACGTTTTTCCCCTCAAGCCTGTCAGGACGTTGCTCGTCCGTCTTTCCCTCAATAGATGGGAGTAGGCGCGCTTGCGGATGTGTGCGTGTGTGTGGCCACGCGTTTGCTTAGGCATCAGTGTGTGAAAAGGTAGGTGCTTTTCTCTAGCTGCGTGTGCGTGCACGTGGTGCTGGGTGCACATCCCTGGGTGCTCGAGGTAAGGTTTCTGCATGGTTTTCGCTGAGGAATCGTGTGTGTGCACATGGACAAAGAGAAGGCGCAGCAACCAGGTTCCAGCGCCGAAGAAGGCAAAAGGCAAGGTTTCCGGCGCTATCTCCTTCACTCCCCAGTCCTAGTCGCGCAAAGCAAGCCGCTAAGCCGGCGACCGGCAAGAGAGCTACAACGAAGCATGCCGAACGGAGAAAATAGCAGCAGCTCATCTGTTCACACCTTGTTTCTGCCATGTGCTTGAACGCCAAGACGTTCGCGCTTCTGTGAGATGAAAGACGTCCTTCTGCATATGTGGTTGCTCACACCGGTGCACTTGTTAGTGTATCCATTCAGTCCTGGGCTGCGGGGCATTCAGAAGTGGCTCTGTGGAGACGTCTGCATAGAGGCAGCTGTCAGAACACGCACACTCGATTGTTCACCAAAACATATGCAGACGCGTCCTTAGCCTGTAGATTTGGATGCACAGAGTTCCCTGTGTTCGCAAGAGACAAGGGAATCGCGTCTGTACGCACAGAAGCAATAGCGGACCGTTTCCCTCGGAGCGAACGCGAAAGAGCCGTCTATATACTCGCAGACACGGGAACGTGCCTCAATGCGGTCACAGAGGCAGCAGCTTTTGCACAGATGCTCTGGTGATTCTGGCACTTTCCACGCACACTCCTGAAAGTCGCGCACACTGCTGTTCACTCGCTAAACGACCTCTTGGGAAACACGTCTCCGGTCGATGGACCGCTCAGATTGCTTCTCGTGTAACTGTGAACTGTGTCAGCGCAGGGAATCCGTCTCTGTTGAGCAGATGTCAATCCTGCCTCGCTTTTGCTTTGTTGCCTCTACCAAGATGATTTCCCGTTTCTCTCTTCACTGGAGCACGCAGACACAGCCAACGCACATCAAGTGTCAAGAGACACGCTCTGCTGAGCTCAACGCTTGTGCAGATGCACATGTGCGACGAAGTCAACACACGTGCTTGTGGAGAGAAAGAAAGGGACTCCCAGGCGTGTGGAGCGACGGGGAGAAAGAGCGGGCGCTGAGGAACACAGTTTCAAACAGACTGTCTCCACACAAACAGGCACCTGTCTGCAGGTATCCTAGATCTTGATTCTTGAACTTGAGGAAACGCGCGTCTGAGCAAAACTCCCAAACGCTTCCAGGAAAGACACAGGCTCTCCCACAAGCACACAAGTGTTTGCCCTCAGCTATAGATCAGGGACAAGCTTGTGAAGAGATGCCCTGCTATTCTTTCGCCTTATGGCATCATGTGTTTCGTTTCTCTTGGAGATCGATTGTTAAACGTCTTTCCTCGGGCGACTGTGAAGCATTTGCCAGCGGAGGAGAAGTAGCACGGAGCAGCATTCAGTACTGCCTACGAGTGTCTTTGCTACCCTACTAGCGGAGCTCCAAGAACAGGCACACATCTTCAGGTACCTTCCAAATGTGGATTCCCCTGCAGCCCCGTAGGCGGGCGTGCAGTACGCCAACCATCAACGGACGTTTTTCCCCTCAAGCCTGTCAGGACGTTGCTCGTCCGTCTTTCCCTCAATAGATGGGAGTAGGCGCGCTTGCGGATGTGTGCGTGTGTGTGGCCACGCGTTTGCTTAGGCATCAGTGTGTGAAAAGGTAGGTGCTTTTCTCTAGCTGCGTGTGCGTGCACGTGGTGCTGGGTGCACATCCCTGGGTGCTCGAGGTAAGGTTTCTGCATGGTTTTCGCTGAGGAATCGTGTGTGTGCACATGGACAAAGAGAAGGCGCAGCAACCAGGTTCCAGCGCCGAAGAAGGCAAAAGGCAAGGTTTCCGGCGCTATCTCCTTCACTCCCCAGTCCTAGTCGCGCAAAGCAAGCCGCTAAGCCGGCGACCAGCAAGAGAGCTACAACGAAGCATGCCGAACGGAGAAAATAGCAGCAGCTCATCTGTTCACACCTTGTTTCTGCCATGTGCTTGAACGCCAAGACGTTCGCGCTTCTGTGAGATGAAAGACGTCCTTCTGCATATGTGGTTGCTCACACCGGTGCACTTGTTAGTGTATCCATTCAGTCCTGGGCTGCGGGGCATTCAGAAGTGGCTCTGTGGAGACGTCTGCATAGAGGCAGCTGTCAGAACACGCACACTCGATTGTTCACCAAAACATATGCAGACGCGTCCTTAGCCTGTAGATTTGGATGCACAGAGTTCCCTGTGTTCGCAAGAGACAAGGGAATCGCGTCTGTACGCACAGAAGCAATAGCGGACCGTTTCCCTCGGAGCGAACGCGAAAGAGCCGTCTATATACTCGCAGACACGGGAACGTGCCTCAATGCGGTCACAGAGGCAGCAGCTTTTGCACAGATGCTCTGGTGATTCTGGCACTTTCCACGCACACTCCTGAAAGTCGCGCACACTGCTGTTCACTCGCTAAACGACCTCTTGGGAAACACGTCTCCGGTCGATGGACCGCTCAGATTGCTTCTCGTGTAACTGTGAACTGTGTCAGCGCAGGGAATCCGTCTCTGTTGAGCAGATGTCAATCCTGCCTCGCTTTTGCTTTGTTGCCTCTACCAAGATGATTTCCCGTTTCTCTCTTCACTGGAGCACGCAGACACAGCCAACGCACATCAAGTGTCAAGAGACACGCTCTGCTGAGCTCAACGCTTGTGCAGATGCACATGTGCGACGAAGTCAACACACGTGCTTGTGGAGAGAAAGAAAGGGACTCCCAGGCGTGTGGAGCGACGGGGAGAAAGAGCGGGCGCTGAGGAACACAGTTTCAAACAGACTGTCTCCACACAAACAGGCACCTGTCTGCAGGTATCCTAGATCTTGATTCTTGAACTTGAGGAAACACGCGTCTGAGCAAAACTCCCAAACGCTTCCAGGAAAGACACAGGCTCTCCCACAAGCACACAAGTGTTTGCCCTCAGCTATAGATCAGGGACAAGCTTGTGAAGAGATGCCCTGCTATTCTTTCGCCTTATGGCATCATGTGTTTCGTTTCTCTTGGAGATCGATTGTTAAACGTCTTTCCTCGGGCGACTGTGAAGCATTTGCCAGCGGAGGAGAAGTAGCACGGAGCAGCATTCAGTACTGCCTACGAGTGTCTTTGCTACCCTACTAGCGGAGCTCCAAGAACAGGCACACATCTTCAGGTACCTTCCAAATGTGGATTCCCCTGCAGCCCCGTAGGCGGGCGTGCAGTACGCCAACCATCAACGGACGTTTTTCCCCTCAAGCCTGTCAGGACGTTGCTCGTCCGTCTTTCCCTCAATAGATGGGAGTAGGCGCGCTTGCGGATGTGTGCGTGTGTGTGGCCACGCGTTTGCTTAGGCATCAGTGTGTGAAAAGGTAGGTGCTTTTCTCTAGCTGCGTGTGCGTGCACGTGGTGCTGGGTGCACATCCCTGGGTGCTCGAGGTAAGGTTTCTGCATGGTTTTCGCTGAGGAATCGTGTGTGTGCACATGGACAAAGAGAAGGCGCAGCAACCAGGTTCCAGCGCCGAAGAAGGCAAAAGGCAAGGTTTCCGGCGCTATCTCCTTCACTCCCCAGTCCTAGTCGCGCAAAGCAAGCCGCTAAGCCGGCGACCGGCAAGAGAGCTACAACGAAGCATGCCGAACGGAGAAAATAGCAGCAGCTCATCTGTTCACACCTTGTTTCTGCCATGTGCTTGAACGCCAAGACGTTCGCGCTTCTGTGAGATGAAAGACGTCCTTCTGCATATGTGGTTGCTCACACCGGTGCACTTGTTAGTGTATCCATTCAGTCCTGGGCTGCGGGGCATTCAGAAGTGGCTCTGTGGAGACGTCTGCATAGAGGCAGCTGTCAGAACACGCACACTCGATTGTTCACCAAAACATATGCAGACGCGTCCTTAGCCTGTAGATTTGGATGCACAGAGTTCCCTGTGTTCGCAAGAGACAAGGGAATCGCGTCTGTACGCACAGAAGCAATAGCGGACCGTTTCCCTCGGAGCGAACGCGAAAGAGCCGTCTATATACTCGCAGACACGGGAACGTGCCTCAATGCGGTCACAGAGGCAGCAGCTTTTGCACAGATGCTCTGGTGATTCTGGCACTTTCCACGCACACTCCTGAAAGTCGCGCACACTGCTGTTCACTCGCTAAACGACCTCTTGGGAAACACGTCTCCGGTCGATGGACCGCTCAGATTGCTTCTCGTGTAACTGTGAACTGTGTCAGCGCAGGGAATCCGTCTCTGTTGAGCAGATGTCAATCCTGCCTCGCTTTTGCTTTGTTGCCTCTACCAAGATGATTTCCCGTTTCTCTCTTCACTGGAGCACGCAGACACAGCCAACGCACATCAAGTGTCAAGAGACACGCTCTGCTGAGCTCAACGCTTGTGCAGATGCACATGTGCGACGAAGTCAACACACGTGCTTGTGGAGAGAAAGAAAGGGACTCCCAGGCGTGTGGAGCGACGGGGAGAAAGAGCGGGCGCTGAGGAACACAGTTTCAAACAGACTGTCTCCACACAAACAGGCACCTGTCTGCAGGTATCCTAGATCTTGATTCTTGAACTTGAGGAAACGCGCGTCTGAGCAAAACTCCCAAACGCTTCCAGGAAAGACACAGGCTCTCCCACAAGCACACAAGTGTTTGCCCTCAGCTATAGATCAGGGACAAGCTTGTGAAGAGATGCCCTGCTATTCTTTCGCCTTATGGCATCATGTGTTTCGTTTCTCT
The DNA here is from genome assembly GCF_037038585.1 of Patagioenas fasciata. NCBI lineage: Eukaryota > Metazoa > Chordata > Aves > Columbiformes > Columbidae > Patagioenas > Patagioenas fasciata. The sequence goes on from NC_092522.1 coordinate 12,092,713, forward strand.
TGGAGATCGATTGTTAAACGTCTTTCCTCGGGCGACTGTGAAGCATTTGCCAGCGGAGGAGAAGTAGCACGGAGCAGCATTCAGTACTGCCTACGAGTGTCTTTGCTACCCTACTAGCGGAGCTCCAAGAACAGGCACACATCTTCAGGTACCTTCCAAATGTGGATTCCCCTGCAGCCCCGTAGGCGGGCGTGCAGTACGCCAACCATCAACGGACGTTTTTCCCCTCAAGCCTGTCAGGACGTTGCTCGTCCGTCTTTCCCTCAATAGATGGGAGTAGGCGCGCTTGCGGATGTGTGCGTGTGTGTGGCCACGCGTTTGCTTAGGCATCAGTGTGTGAAAAGGTAGGTGCTTTTCTCTAGCTGCGTGTGCGTGCACGTGGTGCTGGGTGCACATCCCTGGGTGCTCGAGGTAAGGTTTCTGCATGGTTTTCGCTGAGGAATCGTGTGTGTGCACATGGACAAAGAGAAGGCGCAGCAACCAGGTTCCAGCGCCGAAGAAGGCAAAAGGCAAGGTTTCCGGCGCTATCTCCTTCACTCCCCAGTCCTAGTCGCGCAAAGCAAGCCGCTAAGCCGGCGACCGGCAAGAGAGCTACAACGAAGCATGCCGAACGGAGAAAATAGCAGCAGCTCATCTGTTCACACCTTGTTTCTGCCATGTGCTTGAACGCCAAGACGTTCGCGCTTCTGTGAGATGAAAGACGTCCTTCTGCATATGTGGTTGCTCACACCGGTGCACTTGTTAGTGTATCCATTCAGTCCTGGGCTGCGGGGCATTCAGAAGTGGCTCTGTGGAGACGTCTGCATAGAGGCAGCTGTCAGAACACGCACACTCGATTGTTCACCAAAACATATGCAGACGCGTCCTTAGCCTGTAGATTTGGATGCACAGAGTTCCCTGTGTTCGCAAGAGACAAGGGAATCGCGTCTGTACGCACAGAAGCAATAGCGGACCGTTTCCCTCGGAGCGAACGCGAAAGAGCCGTCTATATACTCGCAGACACGGGAACGTGCCTCAATGCGGTCACAGAGGCAGCAGCTTTTGCACAGATGCTCTGGTGATTCTGGCACTTTCCACGCACACTCCTGAAAGTCGCGCACACTGCTGTTCACTCGCTAAACGACCTCTTGGGAAACACGTCTCCGGTCGATGGACCGCTCAGATTGCTTCTCGTGTAACTGTGAACTGTGTCAGCGCAGGGAATCCGTCTCTGTTGAGCAGATGTCAATCCTGCCTCGCTTTTGCTTTGTTGCCTCTACCAAGATGATTTCCCGTTTCTCTCTTCACTGGAGCACGCAGACACAGCCAACGCACATCAAGTGTCAAGAGACACGCTCTGCTGAGCTCAACGCTTGTGCAGATGCACATGTGCGACGAAGTCAACACACGTGCTTGTGGAGAGAAAGAAAGGGACTCCCAGGCGTGTGGAGCGACGGGGAGAAAGAGCGGGCGCTGAGGAACACAGTTTCAAACAGACTGTCTCCACACAAACAGGCACCTGTCTGCAGGTATCCTAGATCTTGATTCTTGAACTTGAGGAAACGCGCGTCTGAGCAAAACTCCCAAACGCTTCCAGGAAAGACACAGGCTCTCCCACAAGCACACAAGTGTTTGCCCTCAGCTATAGATCAGGGACAAGCTTGTGAAGAGATGCCCTGCTATTCTTTCGCCTTATGGCATCATGTGTTTCGTTTCTCTTGGAGATCGATTGTTAAACGTCTTTCCTCGGGCGACTGTGAAGCATTTGCCAGCGGAGGAGAAGTAGCACGGAGCAGCATTCAGTACTGCCTACGAGTGTCTTTGCTACCCTACTAGCGGAGCTCCAAGAACAGGCACACATCTTCAGGTACCTTCCAAATGTGGATTCCCCTGCAGCCCCGTAGGCGGGCGTGCAGTACGCCAACCATCAACGGACGTTTTTCCCCTCAAGCCTGTCAGGACGTTGCTCGTCCGTCTTTCCCTCAATAGATGGGAGTAGGCGCGCTTGCGGATGTGTGCGTGTGTGTGGCCACGCGTTTGCTTAGGCATCAGTGTGTGAAAAGGTAGGTGCTTTTCTCTAGCTGCGTGTGCGTGCACGTGGTGCTGGGTGCACATCCCTGGGTGCTCGAGGTAAGGTTTCTGCATGGTTTTCGCTGAGGAATCGTGTGTGTGCACATGGACAAAGAGAAGGCGCAGCAACCAGGTTCCAGCGCCGAAGAAGGCAAAAGGCAAGGTTTCCGGCGCTATCTCCTTCACTCCCCAGTCCTAGTCGCGCAAAGCAAGCCGCTAAGCCGGCGACCGGCAAGAGAGCTACAACGAAGCATGCCGAACGGAGAAAATAGCAGCAGCTCATCTGTTCACACCTTGTTTCTGCCATGTGCTTGAACGCCAAGACGTTCGCGCTTCTGTGAGATGAAAGACGTCCTTCTGCATATGTGGTTGCTCACACCGGTGCACTTGTTAGTGTATCCATTCAGTCCTGGGCTGCGGGGCATTCAGAAGTGGCTCTGTGGAGACGTCTGCATAGAGGCAGCTGTCAGAACACGCACACTCGATTGTTCACCAAAACATATGCAGACGCGTCCTTAGCCTGTAGATTTGGATGCACAGAGTTCCCTGTGTTCGCAAGAGACAAGGGAATCGCGTCTGTACGCACAGAAGCAATAGCGGACCGTTTCCCTCGGAGCGAACGCGAAAGAGCCGTCTATATACTCGCAGACACGGGAACGTGCCTCAATGCGGTCACAGAGGCAGCAGCTTTTGCACAGATGCTCTGGTGATTCTGGCACTTTCCACGCACACTCCTGAAAGTCGCGCACACTGCTGTTCACTCGCTAAACGACCTCTTGGGAAACACGTCTCCGGTCGATGGACCGCTCAGATTGCTTCTCGTGTAACTGTGAACTGTGTCAGCGCAGGGAATCCGTCTCTGTTGAGCAGATGTCAATCCTGCCTCGCTTTTGCTTTGTTGCCTCTACCAAGATGATTTCCCGTTTCTCTCTTCACTGGAGCACGCAGACACAGCCAACGCACATCAAGTGTCAAGAGGCACGCTCTGCTGAGCTCAACGCTTGTGCAGATGCACATGTGCGACGAAGTCAACACACGTGCTTGTGGAGAGAAAGAAAGGGACTCCCAGGCGTGTGGAGCGACGGGGAGAAAGAGCGGGCGCTGAGGAACACAGTTTCAAACAGACTGTCTCCACACAAACAGGCACCTGTCTGCAGGTATCCTAGATCTTGATTCTTGAACTTGAGGAAACGCGCGTCTGAGCAAAACTCCCAAACGCTTCCAGGAAAGACACAGGCTCTCCCACAAGCACACAAGTGTTTGCCCTCAGCTATAGATCAGGGACAAGCTTGTGAAGAGATGCCCTGCTATTCTTTCGCCTTATGGCATCATGTGTTTCGTTTCTCTTGGAGATCGATTGTTAAACGTCTTTCCTCGGGCGACTGTGAAGCATTTGCCAGCGGAGGAGAAGTAGCACGGAGCAGCATTCAGTACTGCCTACGAGTGTCTTTGCTACCCTACTAGCGGAGCTCCAAGAACAGGCACACATCTTCAGGTACCTTCCAAATGTGGATTCCCCTGCAGCCCCGTAGGCGGGCGTGCAGTACGCCAACCATCAACGGACGTTTTTCCCCTCAAGCCTGTCAGGACGTTGCTCGTCCGTCTTTCCCTCAATAGATGGGAGTAGGCGCGCTTGCGGATGTGTGCGTGTGTGTGGCCACGCGTTTGCTTAGGCATCAGTGTGTGAAAAGGTAGGTGCTTTTCTCTAGCTGCGTGTGCGTGCACGTGGTGCTGGGTGCACATCCCTGGGTGCTCGAGGTAAGGTTTCTGCATGGTTTTCGCTGAGGAATCGTGTGTGTGCACATGGACAAAGAGAAGGCGCAGCAACCAGGTTCCAGCGCCGAAGAAGGCAAAAGGCAAGGTTTCCGGCGCTATCTCCTTCACTCCCCAGTCCTAGTCGCGCAAAGCAAGCCGCTAAGCCGGCGACCAGCAAGAGAGCTACAACGAAGCATGCCGAACGGAGAAAATAGCAGCAGCTCATCTGTTCACACCTTGTTTCTGCCATGTGCTTGAACGCCAAGACGTTCGCGCTTCTGTGAGATGAAAGACGTCCTTCTGCATATGTGGTTGCTCACACCGGTGCACTTGTTAGTGTATCCATTCAGTCCTGGGCTGCGGGGCATTCAGAAGTGGCTCTGTGGAGACGTCTGCATAGAGGCAGCTGTCAGAACACGCACACTCGATTGTTCACCAAAACATATGCAGACGCGTCCTTAGCCTGTAGATTTGGATGCACAGAGTTCCCTGTGTTCGCAAGAGACAAGGGAATCGCGTCTGTACGCACAGAAGCAATAGCGGACCGTTTCCCTCGGAGCGAACGCGAAAGAGCCGTCTATATACTCGCAGACACGGGAACGTGCCTCAATGCGGTCACAGAGGCAGCAGCTTTTGCACAGATGCTCTGGTGATTCTGGCACTTTCCACGCACACTCCTGAAAGTCGCGCACACTGCTGTTCACTCGCTAAACGACCTCTTGGGAAACACGTCTCCGGTCGATGGACCGCTCAGATTGCTTCTCGTGTAACTGTGAACTGTGTCAGCGCAGGGAATCCGTCTCTGTTGAGCAGATGTCAATCCTGCCTCGCTTTTGCTTTGTTGCCTCTACCAAGATGATTTCCCGTTTCTCTCTTCACTGGAGCACGCAGACACAGCCAACGCACATCAAGTGTCAAGAGACACGCTCTGCTGAGCTCAACGCTTGTGCAGATGCACATGTGCGACGAAGTCAACACACGTGCTTGTGGAGAGAAAGAAAGGGACTCCCAGGCGTGTGGAGCGACGGGGAGAAAGAGCGGGCGCTGAGGAACACAGTTTCAAACAGACTGTCTCCACACAAACAGGCACCTGTCTGCAGGTATCCTAGATCTTGATTCTTGAACTTGAGGAAACACGCGTCTGAGCAAAACTCCCAAACGCTTCCAGGAAAGACACAGGCTCTCCCACAAGCACACAAGTGTTTGCCCTCAGCTATAGATCAGGGACAAGCTTGTGAAGAGATGCCCTGCTATTCTTTCGCCTTATGGCATCATGTGTTTCGTTTCTCTTGGAGATCGATTGTTAAACGTCTTTCCTCGGGCGACTGTGAAGCATTTGCCAGCGGAGGAGAAGTAGCACGGAGCAGCATTCAGTACTGCCTACGAGTGTCTTTGCTACCCTACTAGCGGAGCTCCAAGAACAGGCACACATCTTCAGGTACCTTCCAAATGTGGATTCCCCTGCAGCCCCGTAGGCGGGCGTGCAGTACGCCAACCATCAACGGACGTTTTTCCCCTCAAGCCTGTCAGGACGTTGCTCGTCCGTCTTTCCCTCAATAGATGGGAGTAGGCGCGCTTGCGGATGTGTGCGTGTGTGTGGCCACGCGTTTGCTTAGGCATCAGTGTGTGAAAAGGTAGGTGCTTTTCTCTAGCTGCGTGTGCGTGCACGTGGTGCTGGGTGCACATCCCTGGGTGCTCGAGGTAAGGTTTCTGCATGGTTTTCGCTGAGGAATCGTGTGTGTGCACATGGACAAAGAGAAGGCGCAGCAACCAGGTTCCAGCGCCGAAGAAGGCAAAAGGCAAGGTTTCCGGCGCTATCTCCTTCACTCCCCAGTCCTAGTCGCGCAAAGCAAGCCGCTAAGCCGGCGACCGGCAAGAGAGCTACAACGAAGCATGCCGAACGGAGAAAATAGCAGCAGCTCATCTGTTCACACCTTGTTTCTGCCATGTGCTTGAACGCCAAGACGTTCGCGCTTCTGTGAGATGAAAGACGTCCTTCTGCATATGTGGTTGCTCACACCGGTGCACTTGTTAGTGTATCCATTCAGTCCTGGGCTGCGGGGCATTCAGAAGTGGCTCTGTGGAGACGTCTGCATAGAGGCAGCTGTCAGAACACGCACACTCGATTGTTCACCAAAACATATGCAGACGCGTCCTTAGCCTGTAGATTTGGATGCACAGAGTTCCCTGTGTTCGCAAGAGACAAGGGAATCGCGTCTGTACGCACAGAAGCAATAGCGGACCGTTTCCCTCGGAGCGAACGCGAAAGAGCCGTCTATATACTCGCAGACACGGGAACGTGCCTCAATGCGGTCACAGAGGCAGCAGCTTTTGCACAGATGCTCTGGTGATTCTGGCACTTTCCACGCACACTCCTGAAAGTCGCGCACACTGCTGTTCACTCGCTAAACGACCTCTTGGGAAACACGTCTCCGGTCGATGGACCGCTCAGATTGCTTCTCGTGTAACTGTGAACTGTGTCAGCGCAGGGAATCCGTCTCTGTTGAGCAGATGTCAATCCTGCCTCGCTTTTGCTTTGTTGCCTCTACCAAGATGATTTCCCGTTTCTCTCTTCACTGGAGCACGCAGACACAGCCAACGCACATCAAGTGTCAAGAGACACGCTCTGCTGAGCTCAACGCTTGTGCAGATGCACATGTGCGACGAAGTCAACACACGTGCTTGTGGAGAGAAAGAAAGGGACTCCCAGGCGTGTGGAGCGACGGGGAGAAAGAGCGGGCGCTGAGGAACACAGTTTCAAACAGACTGTCTCCACACAAACAGGCACCTGTCTGCAGGTATCCTAGATCTTGATTCTTGAACTTGAGGAAACGCGCGTCTGAGCAAAACTCCCAAACGCTTCCAGGAAAGACACAGGCTCTCCCACAAGCACACAAGTGTTTGCCCTCAGCTATAGATCAGGGACAAGCTTGTGAAGAGATGCCCTGCTATTCTTTCGCCTTATGGCATCATGTGTTTCGTTTCTCTTGGAGATCGATTGTTAAACGTCTTTCCTCGGGCGACTGTGAAGCATTTGCCAGCGGAGGAGAAGTAGCACGGAGCAGCATTCAGTACTGCCTACGAGTGTCTTTGCTACCCTACTAGCGGAGCTCCAAGAACAGGCACACATCTTCAGGTACCTTCCAAATGTGGATTCCCCTGCAGCCCCGTAGGCGGGCGTGCAGTACGCCAACCATCAACGGACGTTTTTCCCCTCAAGCCTGTCAGGACGTTGCTCGTCCGTCTTTCCCTCAATAGATGGGAGTAGGCGCGCTTGCGGATGTGTGCGTGTGTGTGGCCACGCGTTTGCTTAGGCATCAGTGTGTGAAAAGGTAGGTGCTTTTCTCTAGCTGCGTGTGCGTGCACGTGGTGCTGGGTGCACATCCCTGGGTGCTCGAGGTAAGGTTTCTGCATGGTTTTCGCTGAGGAATCGTGTGTGTGCACATGGACAAAGAGAAGGCGCAGCAACCAGGTTCCAGCGCCGAAGAAGGCAAAAGGCAAGGTTTCCGGCGCTATCTCCTTCACTCCCCAGTCCTAGTCGCGCAAAGCAAGCCGCTAAGCCGGCGACCGGCAAGAGAGCTACAACGAAGCATGCCGAACGGAGAAAATAGCAGCAGCTCATCTGTTCACACCTTGTTTCTGCCATGTGCTTGAACGCCAAGACGTTCGCGCTTCTGTGAGATGAAAGACGTCCTTCTGCATATGTGGTTGCTCACACCGGTGCACTTGTTAGTGTATCCATTCAGTCCTGGGCTGCGGGGCATTCAGAAGTGGCTCTGTGGAGACGTCTGCATAGAGGCAGCTGTCAGAACACGCACACTCGATTGTTCACCAAAACATATGCAGACGCGTCCTTAGCCTGTAGATTTGGATGCACAGAGTTCCCTGTGTTCGCAAGAGACAAGGGAATCGCGTCTGTACGCACAGAAGCAATAGCGGACCGTTTCCCTCGGAGCGAACGCGAAAGAGCCGTCTATATACTCGCAGACACGGGAACGTGCCTCAATGCGGTCACAGAGGCAGCAGCTTTTGCACAGATGCTCTGGTGATTCTGGCACTTTCCACGCACACTCCTGAAAGTCGCGCACACTGCTGTTCACTCGCTAAACGACCTCTTGGGAAACACGTCTCCGGTCGATGGACCGCTCAGATTGCTTCTCGTGTAACTGTGAACTGTGTCAGCGCAGGGAATCCGTCTCTGTTGAGCAGATGTCAATCCTGCCTCGCTTTTGCTTTGTTGCCTCTACCAAGATGATTTCCCGTTTCTCTCTTCACTGGAGCACGCAGACACAGCCAACGCACATCAAGTGTCAAGAGACACGCTCTGCTGAGCTCAACGCTTGTGCAGATGCACATGTGCGACGAAGTCAACACACGTGCTTGTGGAGAGAAAGAAAGGGACTCCCAGGCGTGTGGAGCGACGGGGAGAAAGAGCGGGCGCTGAGGAACACAGTTTCAAACAGACTGTCTCCACACAAACAGGCACCTGTCTGCAGGTATCCTAGATCTTGATTCTTGAACTTGAGGAAACGCGCGTCTGAGCAAAACTCCCAAACGCTTCCAGGAAAGACACAGGCTCTCCCACAAGCACACAAGTGTTTGCCCTCAGCTATAGATCAGGGACAAGCTTGTGAAGAGATGCCCTGCTATTCTTTCGCCTTATGGCATCATGTGTTTCGTTTCTCTTGGAGATCGATTGTTAAACGTCTTTCCTCGGGCGACTGTGAAGCATTTGCCAGCGGAGGAGAAGTAGCACGGAGCAGCATTCAGTACTGCCTACGAGTGTCTTTGCTACCCTACTAGCGGAGCTCCAAGAACAGGCACACATCTTCAGGTACCTTCCAAATGTGGATTCCCCTGCAGCCCCGTAGGCGGGCGTGCAGTACGCCAACCATCAACGGACGTTTTTCCCCTCAAGCCTGTCAGGACGTTGCTCGTCCGTCTTTCCCTCAATAGATGGGAGTAGGCGCGCTTGCGGATGTGTGCGTGTGTGTGGCCACGCGTTTGCTTAGGCATCAGTGTGTGAAAAGGTAGGTGCTTTTCTCTAGCTGCGTGTGCGTGCACGTGGTGCTGGGTGCACATCCCTGGGTGCTCGAGGTAAGGTTTCTGCATGGTTTTCGCTGAGGAATCGTGTGTGTGCACATGGACAAAGAGAAGGCGCAGCAACCAGGTTCCAGCGCCGAAGAAGGCAAAAGGCAAGGTTTCCGGCGCTATCTCCTTCACTCCCCAGTCCTAGTCGCGCAAAGCAAGCCGCTAAGCCGGCGACCGGCAAGAGAGCTACAACGAAGCATGCCGAACGGAGAAAATAGCAGCAGCTCATCTGTTCACACCTTGTTTCTGCCATGTGCTTGAACGCCAAGACGTTCGCGCTTCTGTGAGATGAAAGACGTCCTTCTGCATATGTGGTTGCTCACACCGGTGCACTTGTTAGTGTATCCATTCAGTCCTGGGCTGCGGGGCATTCAGAAGTGGCTCTGTGGAGACGTCTGCATAGAGGCAGCTGTCAGAACACGCACACTCGATTGTTCACCAAAACATATGCAGACGCGTCCTTAGCCTGTAGATTTGGATGCACAGAGTTCCCTGTGTTCGCAAGAGACAAGGGAATCGCGTCTGTACGCACAGAAGCAATAGCGGACCGTTTCCCTCGGAGCGAACGCGAAAGAGCCGTCTATATACTCGCAGACACGGGAACGTGCCTCAATGCGGTCACAGAGGCAGCAGCTTTTGCACAGATGCTCTGGTGATTCTGGCACTTTCCACGCACACTCCTGAAAGTCGCGCACACTGCTGTTCACTCGCTAAACGACCTCTTGGGAAACACGTCTCCGGTCGATGGACCGCTCAGATTGCTTCTCGTGTAACTGTGAACTCTGTCAGCGCAGGGAATCCGTCTCTGTTGAGCAGATGTCAATCCTGCCTCGCTTTTGCTTTGTTGCCTCTACCAAGATGATTTCCCGTTTCTCTCTTCACTGGAGCACGCAGACACAGCCAACGCACATCAAGTGTCAAGAGACACGCTCTGCTGAGCTCAACGCTTGTGCAGATGCACATGTGCGACGAAGTCAACACACGTGCTTGTGGAGAGAAAGAAAGGGACTCCCAGGCGTGTGGAGCGACGGGGAGAAAGAGCGGGCGCTGAGGAACACAGTTTCAAACAGACTGTCTCCACACAAACAGGCACCTGTCTGCAGGTATCCTAGATCTTGATTCTTGAACTTGAGGAAACACGCGTCTGAGCAAAACTCCCAAACGCTTCCAGGAAAGACACAGGCTCTCCCACAAGCACACAAGTGTTTGCCCTCAGCTATAGATCAGGGACAAGCTTGTGAAGAGATGCCCTGCTATTCTTTCGCCTTATGGCATCATGTGTTTCGTTTCTCTTGGAGATCGATTGTTAAACGTCTTTCCTCGGGCGACTGTGAAGCATTTGCCAGCGGAGGAGAAGTAGCACGGAGCAGCATTCAGTACTGCCTACGAGTGTCTTTGCTACCCTACTAGCGGAGCTCCAAGAACAGGCACACATCTTCAGGTACCTTCCAAATGTGGATTCCCCTGCAGCCCCGTAGGCGGGCGTGCAGTACGCCAACCATCAACGGACGTTTTTCCCCTCAAGCCTGTCAGGACGTTGCTCGTCCGTCTTTCCCTCAATAGATGGGAGTAGGCGCGCTTGCGGATGTGTGCGTGTGTGTGGCCACGCGTTTGCTTAGGCATCAGTGTGTGAAAAGGTAGGTGCTTTTCTCTAGCTGCGTGTGCGTGCACGTGGTGCTGGGTGCACATCCCTGGGTGCTCGAGGTAAGGTTTCTGCATGGTTTTCGCTGAGGAATCGTGTGTGTGCACATGGACAAAGAGAAGGCGCAGCAACCAGGTTCCAGCGCCGAAGAAGGCAAAAGGCGAGGTTTCCGGCGCTATCTCCTTCACTCCCCAGTCCTAGTCGCGCAAAGCAAGCCGCTAAGCCGGCGACCGGCAAGAGAGCTACAACGAAGCATGCCGAACGGAGAAAATAGCAGCAGCTCATCTGTTCACACCTTGTTTCTGCCATGTGCTTGAACGCCAAGACGTTCGCGCTTCTGTGAGATGAAAGACGTCCTTCTGCATATGTGGTTGCTCACACCGGTGCACTTGTTAGTGTATCCATTCAGTCCTGGGCTGCGGGGCATTCAGAAGTGGCTCTGTGGAGACGTCTGCATAGAGGCAGCTGTCAGAACACGCACACTCGATTGTTCACCAAAACATATGCAGACGCGTCCTTAGCCTGTAGATTTGGATGCACAGAGTTCCCTGTGTTCGCAAGAGACAAGGGAATCGCGTCTGTACGCACAGAAGCAATAGCGGACCGTTTCCCTCGGAGCGAACGCGAAAGAGCCGTCTATATACTCGCAGACACGGGAACGTGCCTCAATGCGGTCACAGAGGCAGCAGCTTTTGCACAGATGCTCTGGTGATTCTGGCACTTTCCACGCACACTCCTGAAAGTCGCGCACACTGCTGTTCACTCGCTAAACGACCTCTTGGGAAACACGTCTCCGGTCGATGGACCGCTCAGATTGCTTCTCGTGTAACTGTGAACTGTGTCAGCGCAGGGAATCCGTCTCTGTTGAGCAGATGTCAATCCTGCCTCGCTTTTGCTTTGTTGCCTCTACCAAGATGATTTCCCGTTTCTCTCTTCACTGGAGCACGCAGACACAGCCAACGCACATCAAGTGTCAAGAGACACGCTCTGCTGAGCTCAACGCTTGTGCAGATGCACATGTGCGACGAAGTCAACACACGTGCTTGTGGAGAGAAAGAAAGGGACTCCCAGGCGTGTGGAGCGACGGGGAGAAAGAGCGGGCGCTGAGGAACACAGTTTCAAACAGACTGTCTCCACACAAACAGGCACCTGTCTGCAGGTATCCTAGATCTTGATTCTTGAACTTGAGGAAACGCGCGTCTGAGCAAAACTCCCAAACGCTTCCAGGAAAGACACAGGCTCTCCCACAAGCACACAAGTGTTTGCCCTCAGCTATAGATCAGGGACAAGCTTGTGAAGAGATGCCCTGCTATTCTTTCGCCTTATGGCATCATGTGTTTCGTTTCTCTTGGAGATCGATTGTTAAACGTCTTTCCTCGGGCGACTGTGAAGCATTTGCCAGCGGAGGAGAAGTAGCACGGAGCAGCATTCAGTACTGCCTACGAGTGTCTTTGCTACCCTACTAGCGGAGCTCCAAGAACAGGCACACATCTTCAGGTACCTTCCAAATGTGGATTCCCCTGCAGCCCCGTAGGCGGGCGTGCAGTACGCCAACCATCAACGGACGTTTTTCCCCTCAAGCCTGTCAGGACGTTGCTCGTCCGTCTTTCCCTCAATAGATGGGAGTAGGCGCGCTTGCGGATGTGTGCGTGTGTGTGGCCACGCGTTTGCTTAGGCATCAGTGTGTGAAAAGGTAGGTGCTTTTCTCTAGCTGCGTGTGCGTGCACGTGGTGCTGGGTGCACATCCCTGGGTGCTCGAGGTAAGGTTTCTGCATGGTTTTCGCTGAGGAATCGTGTGTGTGCACATGGACAAAGAGAAGGCGCAGCAACCAGGTTCCAGCGCCGAAGAAGGCAAAAGGCAAGGTTTCCGGCGCTATCTCCTTCACTCCCCAGTCCTAGTCGCGCAAAGCAAGCCGCTAAGCCGGCGACCGGCAAGAGAGCTACAACGAAGCATGCCGAACGGAGGAAATAGCAGCAGCTCATCTGTTCACACCTTGTTTCTGCCATGTGCTTGAACGCCAAGACGTTCGCGCTTCTGTGAGATGAAAGACGTCCTTCTGCATATGTGGTTGCTCACACCGGTGCACTTGTTAGTGTATCCATTCAGTCCTGGGCTGCGGGGCATTCAGAAGTGGCTCTGTGGAGACGTCTGCATAGAGGCAGCTGTCAGAACACGCACACTCGATTGTTCACCAAAACATATGCAGACGCGTCCTTAGCCTGTAGATTTGGATGCACAGAGTTCCCTGTGTTCGCAAGAGACAAGGGAATCGCGTCTGTACGCACAGAAGCAATAGCGGACCGTTTCCCTCGGAGCGAACGCGAAAGAGCCGTCTATATACTCGCAGACACGGGAACGTGCCTCAATGCGGTCACAGAGGCAGCAGCTTTTGCACAGATGCTCTGGTGATTCTGGCACTTTCCAGGCACACTCCTGAAAGTCGCGCACACTGCTGTTCACTCGCTAAACGACCTCTTGGGAAACACGTCTCCGGTCGATGGACCGCTCAGATTGCTTCTCGTGTAACTGTGAACTGTGTCAGCGCAGGGAATCCGTCTCTGTTGAGCAGATGTCAATCCTGCCTCGCTTTTGCTTTGTTGCCTCTACCAAGATGATTTCCCGTTTCTCTCTTCACTGGAGCACGCAGACACAGCCAACGCACATCAAGTGTCAAGAGACACGCTCTGCTGAGCTCAACGCTTGTGCAGATGCACATGTGCGACGAAGTCAACACACGTGCTTGTGGAGAGAAAGAAAGGGACTCCCAGGCGTGTGGAGCGACGGGGAGAAAGAGCGGGCGCTGAGGAACACAGTTTCAAACAGACTGTCTCCACACAAACAGGCACCTGTCTGCAGGTATCCTAGATCTTGATTCTTGAACTTGAGGAAACACGCGTCTGAGCAAAACTCCCAAACGCTTCCAGGAAAGACACAGGCTCTCCCACAAGCACACAAGTGTTTGCCCTCAGCTATAGATCAGGGACAAGCTTGTGAAGAGATGCCCTGCTATTCTTTCGCCTTATGGCATCATGTGTTTCGTTTCTCTTGGAGATCGATTGTTAAACGTCTTTCCTCGGGCGACTGTGAAGCATTTGCCAGCGGAGGAGAAGTAGCACGGAGCAGCATTCAGTACTGCCTACGAGTGTCTTTGCTACCCTACTAGCGGAGCTCCAAGAACAGGCACACATCTTCAGGTACCTTCCAAATGTGGATTCCCCTGCAGCCCCGTAGGCGGGCGTGCAGTACGCCAACCATCAACGGACGTTTTTCCCCTCAAGCCTGTCAGGACGTTGCTCGTCCGTCTTTCCCTCAATAGATGGGAGTAGGCGCGCTTGCGGATGTGTGCGTGTGTGTGGCCACGCGTTTGCTTAGGCATCAGTGTGTGAAAAGGTAGGTGCTTTTCTCTAGCTGCGTGTGCGTGCACGTGGTGCTGGGTGCACATCCCTGGGTGCTCGAGGTAAGGTTTCTGCATGGTTTTCGCTGAGGAATCGTGTGTGTGCACATGGACAAAGAGAAGGCGCAGCAACCAGGTTCCAGCGCCGAAGAAGGCAAAAGGCAAGGTTTCCGGCGCTATCTCCTTCACTCCCCAGTCCTAGTCGCGCAAAGCAAGCCGCTAAGCCGGCGACCGGCAAGAGAGCTACAACGAAGCATGCCGAACGGAGAAAATAGCAGCAGCTCATCTGTTCACACCTTGTTTCTGCCATGTGCTTGAACGCCAAGACGTTCGCGCTTCTGTGAGATGAAAGACGTCCTTCTGCATATGTGGTTGCTCACACCGGTGCACTTGTTAGTGTATCCATTCAGTCCTGGGCTGCGGGGCATTCAGAAGTGGCTCTGTGGAGACGTCTGCATAGAGGCAGCTGTCAGAACACGCACACTCGATTGTTCACCAAAACATATGCAGACGCGTCCTTAGCCTGTAGATTTGGATGCACAGAGTTCCCTGTGTTCGCAAGAGACAAGGGAATCGCGTCTGTACGCACAGAAGCAATAGCGGACCGTTTCCCTCGGAGCGAACGCGAAAGAGCCGTCTATATACTCGCAGACACGGGAACGTGCCTCAATGCGGTCACAGAGGCAGCAGCTTTTGCACAGATGCTCTGGTGATTCTGGCACTTTCCACGCACACTCCTGAAAGTCGCGCACACTGCTGTTCACTCGCTAAACGACCTCTTGGGAAACACGTCTCCGGTCGATGGACCGCTCAGATTGCTTCTCGTGTAACTGTGAACTGTGTCAGCGCAGGGAATCCGTCTCTGTTGAGCAGATGTCAATCCTGCCTCGCTTTTGCTTTGTTGCCTCTACCAAGATGATTTCCCGTTTCTCTCTTCACTGGAGCACGCAGACACAGCCAACGCACATCAAGTGTCAAGAGACACGCTCTGCTGAGCTCAACGCTTGTGCAGATGCACATGTGCGACGAAGTCAACACACGTGCTTGTGGAGAGAAAGAAAGGGACTCCCAGGCGTGTGGAGCGACGGGGAGAAAGAGCGGGCGCTGAGGAACACAGTTTCAAACAGACTGTCTCCACACAAACAGGCACCTGTCTGCAGGTATCCTAGATCTTGATTCTTGAACTTGAGGAAACACGCGTCTGAGCAAAACTCCCAAACGCTTCCAGGAAAGACACAGGCTCTCCCACAAGCACACAAGTGTTTGCCCTCAGCTATAGATCAGGGACAAGCTTGTGAAGAGATGCCCTGCTATTCTTTCGCCTTATGGCATCATGTGTTTCGTTTCTCTTGGAGATCGATTGTTAAACGTCTTTCCTCGGGCGACTGTGAAGCATTTGCCAGCGGAGGAGAAGTAGCACGGAGCAGCATTCAGTACTGCCTACGAGTGTCTTTGCTACCCTACTAGCGGAGCTCCAAGAACAGGCACACATCTTCAGGTACCTTCCAAATGTGGATTCCCCTGCAGCCCCGTAGGCGGGCGTGCAGTACGCCAACCATCAACGGACGTTTTTCCCCTCAAGCCTGTCAGGACGTTGCTCGTCCGTCTTTCCCTCAATAGATGGGAGTAGGCGCGCTTGCGGATGTGTGCGTGTGTGTGGCCACGCGTTTGCTTAGGCATCAGTGTGTGAAAAGGTAGGTGCTTTTCTCTAGCTGCGTGTGCGTGCACGTGGTGCTGGGTGCACATCCCTGGGTGCTCGAGGTAAGGTTTCTGCATGGTTTTCGCTGAGGAATCGTGTGTGTGCACATGGACAAAGAGAAGGCGCAGCAACCAGGTTCCAGCGCCGAAGAAGGCAAAAGGCAAGGTTTCCGGCGCTATCTCCTTCACTCCCCAGTCCTAGTCGCGCAAAGCAAGCCGCTAAGCCGGCGACCGGCAAGAGAGCTACAACGAAGCATGCCGAACGGAGAAAATAGCAGCAGCTCATCTGTTCACACCTTGTTTCTGCCATGTGCTTGAACGCCAAGACGTTCGCGCTTCTGTGAGATGAAAGACGTCCTTCTGCATATGTGGTTGCTCACACCGGTGCACTTGTTAGTGTATCCATTCAGTCCTGGGCTGCGGGGCATTCAGAAGTGGCTCTGTGGAGACGTCTGCATAGAGGCAGCTGTCAGAACACGCACACTCGATTGTTCACCAAAACATATGCAGACGCGTCCTTAGCCTGTAGATTTGGATGCACAGAGTTCCCTGTGTTCGCAAGAGACAAGGGAATCGCGTCTGTACGCACAGAAGCAATAGCGGACCGTTTCCCTCGGAGCGAACGCGAAAGAGCCGTCTATATACTCGCAGACACGGGAACGTGCCTCAATGCGGTCACAGAGGCAGCAGCTTTTGCACAGATGCTCTGGTGATTCTGGCACTTTCCACGCACACTCCTGAAAGTCGCGCACACTGCTGTTCACTCGCTAAACGACCTCTTGGGAAACACGTCTCCGGTCGATGGACCGCTCAGATTGCTTCTCGTGTAACTGTGAACTGTGTCAGCGCAGGGAATCCGTCTCTGTTGAGCAGATGTCAATCCTGCCTCGCTTTTGCTTTGTTGCCTCTACCAAGATGATTTCCCGTTTCTCTCTTCACTGGAGCACGCAGACACAGCCAACGCACATCAAGTGTCAAGAGACACGCTCTGCTGAGCTCAACGCTTGTGCAGATGCACATGTGCGACGAAGTCAACACACGTGCTTGTGGAGAGAAAGAAAGGGACTCCCAGGCGTGTGGAGCGACGGGGAGAAAGAGCGGGCGCTGAGGAACACAGTTTCAAACAGACTGTCTCCACACAAACAGGCACCTGTCTGCAGGTATCCTAGATCTTGATTCTTGAACTTGAGGAAACGCGCGTCTGAGCAAAACTCCCAAACGCTTCCAGGAAAGACACAGGCTCTCCCACAAGCACACAAGTGTTTGCCCTCAGCTATAGATCAGGGACAAGCTTGTGAAGAGATGCCCTGCTATTCTTTCGCCTTATGGCATCATGTGTTTCGTTTCTCTTGGAGATCGATTGTTAAACGTCTTTCCTCGGGCGACTGTGAAGCATTTGCCAGCGGAGGAGAAGTAGCACGGAGCAGCATTCAGTACTGCCTACGAGTGTCTTTGCTACCCTACTAGCGGAGCTCCAAGAACAGGCACACATCTTCAGGTACCTTCCAAATGTGGATTCCCCTGCAGCCCCGTAGGCGGGCGTGCAGTACGCCAACCATCAACGGACGTTTTTCCCCTCAAGCCTGTCAGGACGTTGCTCGTCCGTCTTTCCCTCAATAGATGGGAGTAGGCGCGCTTGCGGATGTGTGCGTGTGTGTGGCCACGCGTTTGCTTAGGCATCAGTGTGTGAAAAGGTAGGTGCTTTTCTCTAGCTGCGTGTGCGTGCACGTGGTGCTGGGTGCACATCCCTGGGTGCTCGAGGTAAGGTTTCTGCATGGTTTTCGCTGAGGAATCGTGTGTGTGCACATGGACAAAGAGAAGGCGCAGCAACCAGGTTCCAGCGCCGAAGAAGGCAAAAGGCAAGGTTTCCGGCGCTATCTCCTTCACTCCCCAGTCCTAGTCGCGCAAAGCAAGCCGCTAAGCCGGCGACCGGCAAGAGAGCTACAACGAAGCATGCCGAACGGAGAAAATAGCAGCAGCTCATCTGTTCACACCTTGTTTCTGCCATGTGCTTGAACGCCAAGACGTTCGCGCTTCTGTGAGATGAAAGACGTCCTTCTGCATATGTGGTTGCTCACACCGGTGCACTTGTTAGTGTATCCATTCAGTCCTGGGCTGCGGGGCATTCAGAAGTGGCTCTGTGGAGACGTCTGCATAGAGGCAGCTGTCAGAACACGCACACTCGATTGTTCACCAAAACATATGCAGACGCGTCCTTAGCCTGTAGATTTGGATGCACAGAGTTCCCTGTGTTCGCAAGAGACAAGGGAATCGCGTCTGTACGCACAGAAGCAATAGCGGACCGTTTCCCTCGGAGCGAACGCGAAAGAGCCGTCTATATACTCGCAGACACGGGAACGTGCCTCAATGCGGTCACAGAGGCAGCAGCTTTTGCACAGATGCTCTGGTGATTCTGGCACTTTCCAGGCACACTCCTGAAAGTCGCGCACACTGCTGTTCACTCGCTAAACGACCTCTTGGGAAACACGTCTCCAGTCGATGGACCGCTCAGATTGCTTCTCGTGTAACTGTGAACTGTGTCAGCGCAGGGAATCCGTCTCTGTTGAGCAGATGTCAATCCTGCCTCGCTTTTGCTTTGTTGCCTCTACCAAGATGATTTCCCGTTTCTCTCTTCACTGGAGCACGCAGACACAGCCAACGCACATCAAGTGTCAAGAGACACGCTCTGCTGAGCTCAACGCTTGTGCAGATGCACATGTGCGACGAAGTCAACACACGTGCTTGTGGAGAGAAAGAAAGGGACTCCCAGGCGTGTGGAGCGACGGGGAGAAAGAGCGGGCGCTGAGGAACACAGTTTCAAACAGACTGTCTCCACACAAACAGGCACCTGTCTGCAGGTATCCTAGATCTTGATTCTTGAACTTGAGGAAACACGCGTCTGAGCAAAACTCCCAAACGCTTCCAGGAAAGACACAGGCTCTCCCACAAGCACACAAGTGTTTGCCCTCAGCTATAGATCAGGGACAAGCTTGTGAAGAGATGCCCTGCTATTCTTTCGCCTTATGGCATCATGTGTTTCGTTTCTCTTGGAGATCGATTGTTAAACGTCTTTCCTCGGGCGACTGTGAAGCATTTGCCAGCGGAGGAGAAGTAGCACGGAGCAGCATTCAGTACTGCCTACGAGTGTCTTTGCTACCCTACTAGCGGAGCTCCAAGAACAGGCACACATCTTCAGGTACCTTCCAAATGTGGATTCCCCTGCAGCCCCGTAGGCGGGCGTGCAGTACGCCAACCATCAACGGACGTTTTTCCCCTCAAGCCTGTCAGGACGTTGCTCGTCCGTCTTTCCCTCAATAGATGGGAGTAGGCGCGCTTGCGGATGTGTGCGTGTGTGTGGCCACGCGTTTGCTTAGGCATCAGTGTGTGAAAAGGTAGGTGCTTTTCTCTAGCTGCGTGTGCGTGCACGTGGTGCTGGGTGCACATCCCTGGGTGCTCGAGGTAAGGTTTCTGCATGGTTTTCGCTGAGGAATCGTGTGTGTGCACATGGACAAAGAGAAGGCGCAGCAACCAGGTTCCAGCGCCGAAGAAGGCAAAAGGCAAGGTTTCCGGCGCTATCTCCTTCACTCCCCAGTCCTAGTCGCGCAAAGCAAGCCGCTAAGCCGGCGACCGGCAAGAGAGCTACAACGAAGCATGCCGAACGGAGAAAATAGCAGCAGCTCATCTGTTCACACCTTGTTTCTGCCATGTGCTTGAACGCCAAGACGTTCGCGCTTCTGTGAGATGAAAGACGTCCTTCTGCATATGTGGTTGCTCACACCGGTGCACTTGTTAGTGTATCCATTCAGTCCTGGGCTGCGGGGCATTCAGAAGTGGCTCTGTGGAGACGTCTGCATAGAGGCAGCTGTCAGAACACGCACACTCGATTGTTCACCAAAACATATGCAGACGCGTCCTTAGCCTGTAGATTTGGATGCACAGAGTTCCCTGTGTTCGCAAGAGACAAGGGAATCGCGTCTGTACGCACAGAAGCAATAGCGGACCGTTTCCCTCGGAGCGAACGCGAAAGAGCCGTCTATATACTCGCAGACACGGGAACGTGCCTCAATGCGGTCACAGAGGCAGCAGCTTTTGCACAGATGCTCTGGTGATTCTGGCACTTTCCAGGCACACTCCTGAAAGTCGCGCACACTGCTGTTCACTCGCTAAACGACCTCTTGGGAAACACGTCTCCAGTCGATGGACCGCTCAGATTGCTTCTCGTGTAACTGTGAACTGTGTCAGCGCAGGGAATCCGTCTCTGTTGAGCAGATGTCAATCCTGCCTCGCTTTTGCTTTGTTGCCTCTACCAAGATGATTTCCCGTTTCTCTCTTCACTGGAGCACGCAGACACAGCCAACGCACATCAAGTGTCAAGAGACACGCTCTGCTGAGCTCAACGCTTGTGCAGATGCACATGTGCGACGAAGTCAACACACGTGCTTGTGGAGAGAAAGAAAGGGACTCCCAGGCGTGTGGAGCGACGGGGAGAAAGAGCGGGCGCTGAGGAACACAGTTTCAAACAGACTGTCTCCACACAAACAGGCACCTGTCTGCAGGTATCCTAGATCTTGATTCTTGAACTTGAGGAAACACGCGTCTGAGCAAAACTCCCAAACGCTTCCAGGAAAGACACAGGCTCTCCCACAAGCACACAAGTGTTTGCCCTCAGCTATAGATCAGGGACAAGCTTGTGAAGAGATGCCCTGCTATTCTTTCGCCTTATGGCATCATGTGTTTCGTTTCTCTTGGAGATCGATTGTTAAACGTCTTTCCTCGGGCGACTGTGAAGCATTTGCCAGCGGAGGAGAAGTAGCACGGAGCAGCATTCAGTACTGCCTACGAGTGTCTTTGCTACCCTACTAGCGGAGCTCCAAGAACAGGCACACATCTTCAGGTACCTTCCAAATGTGGATTCCCCTGCAGCCCCGTAGGCGGGCGTGCAGTACGCCAACCATCAACGGACGTTTTTCCCCTCAAGCCTGTCAGGACGTTGCTCGTCCGTCTTTCCCTCAATAGATGGGAGTAGGCGCGCTTGCGGATGTGTGCGTGTGTGTGGCCACGCGTTTGCTTAGGCATCAGTGTGTGAAAAGGTAGGTGCTTTTCTCTAGCTGCGTGTGCGTGCACGTGGTGCTGGGTGCACATCCCTGGGTGCTCGAGGTAAGGTTTCTGCATGGTTTTCGCTGAGGAATCGTGTGTGTGCACATGGACAAAGAGAAGGCGCAGCAACCAGGTTCCAGCGCCGAAGAAGGCAAAAGGCAAGGTTTCCGGCGCTATCTCCTTCACTCCCCAGTCCTAGTCGCGCAAAGCAAGCCGCTAAGCCGGCGACCGGCAAGAGAGCTACAACGAAGCATGCCGAACGGAGAAAATAGCAGCAGCTCATCTGTTCACACCTTGTTTCTGCCATGTGCTTGAACGCCAAGACGTTCGCGCTTCTGTGAGATGAAAGACGTCCTTCTGCATATGTGGTTGCTCACACCGGTGCACTTGTTAGTGTATCCATTCAGTCCTGGGCTGCGGGGCATTCAGAAGTGGCTCTGTGGAGACGTCTGCATAGAGGCAGCTGTCAGAACACGCACACTCGATTGTTCACCAAAACATATGCAGACGCGTCCTTAGCCTGTAGATTTGGATGCACAGAGTTCCCTGTGTTCGCAAGAGACAAGGGAATCGCGTCTGTACGCACAGAAGCAATAGCGGACCGTTTCCCTCGGAGCGAACGCGAAAGAGCCGTCTATATACTCGCAGACACGGGAACGTGCCTCAATGCGGTCACAGAGGCAGCAGCTTTTGCACAGATGCTCTGGTGATTCTGGCACTTTCCAGGCACACTCCTGAAAGTCGCGCACACTGCTGTTCACTCGCTAAACGACCTCTTGGGAAACACGTCTCCGGTCGATGGACCGCTCAGATTGCTTCTCGTGTAACTGTGAACTGTGTCAGCGCAGGGAATCCGTCTCTGTTGAGCAGATGTCAATCCTGCCTCGCTTTTGCTTTGTTGCCTCTACCAAGATGATTTCCCGTTTCTCTCTTCACTGGAGCACGCAGACACAGCCAACGCACATCAAGTGTCAAGAGACACGCTCTGCTGAGCTCAACGCTTGTGCAGATGCACATGTGCGACGAAGTCAACACACGTGCTTGTGGAGAGAAAGAAAGGGACTCCCAGGCGTGTGGAGCGACGGGGAGAAAGAGCGGGCGCTGAGGAACACAGTTTCAAACAGACTGTCTCCACACAAACAGGCACCTGTCTGCAGGTATCCTAGATCTTGATTCTTGAACTTGAGGAAACACGCGTCTGAGCAAAACTCCCAAACGCTTCCAGGAAAGACACAGGCTCTCCCACAAGCACACAAGTGTTTGCCCTCAGCTATAGATCAGGGACAAGCTTGTGAAGAGATGCCCTGCTATTCTTTCGCCTTATGGCATCATGTGTTTCGTTTCTCTTGGAGATCGATTGTTAAACGTCTTTCCTCGGGCGACTGTGAAGCATTTGCCAGCGGAGGAGAAGTAGCACGGAGCAGCATTCAGTACTGCCTACGAGTGTCTTTGCTACCCTACTAGCGGAGCTCCAAGAACAGGCACACATCTTCAGGTACCTTCCAAATGTGGATTCCCCTGCAGCCCCGTAGGCGGGCGTGCAGTACGCCAACCATCAACGGACGTTTTTCCCCTCAAGCCTGTCAGGACGTTGCTCGTCCGTCTTTCCCTCAATAGATGGGAGTAGGCGCGCTTGCGGATGTGTGCGTGTGTGTGGCCACGCGTTTGCTTAGGCATCAGTGTGTGAAAAGGTAGGTGCTTTTCTCTAGCTGCGTGTGCGTGCACGTGGTGCTGGGTGCACATCCCTGGGTGCTCGAGGTAAGGTTTCTGCATGGTTTTCGCTGAGGAATCGTGTGTGTGCACATGGACAAAGAGAAGGCGCAGCAACCAGGTTCCAGCGCCGAAGAAGGCAAAAGGCAAGGTTTCCGGCGCTATCTCCTTCACTCCCCAGTCCTAGTCGCGCAAAGCAAGCCGCTAAGCCGGCGACCGGCAAGAGAGCTACAACGAAGCATGCCGAACGGAGAAAATAGCAGCAGCTCATCTGTTCACACCTTGTTTCTGCCATGTGCTTGAACGCCAAGACGTTCGCGCTTCTGTGAGATGAAAGACGTCCTTCTGCATATGTGGTTGCTCACACCGGTGCACTTGTTAGTGTATCCATTCAGTCCTGGGCTGCGGGGCATTCAGAAGTGGCTCTGTGGAGACGTCTGCATAGAGGCAGCTGTCAGAACACGCACACTCGATTGTTCACCAAAACATATGCAGACGCGTCCTTAGCCTGTAGATTTGGATGCACAGAGTTCCCTGTGTTCGCAAGAGACAAGGGAATCGCGTCTGTACGCACAGAAGCAATAGCGGACCGTTTCCCTCGGAGCGAACGCGAAAGAGCCGTCTATATACTCGCAGACACGGGAACGTGCCTCAATGCGGTCACAGAGGCAGCAGCTTTTGCACAGATGCTCTGGTGATTCTGGCACTTTCCACGCACACTCCTGAAAGTCGCGCACACTGCTGTTCACTCGCTAAACGACCTCTTGGGAAACACGTCTCCAGTCGATGGACCGCTCAGATTGCTTCTCGTGTAACTGTGAACTGTGTCAGCGCAGGGAATCCGTCTCTGTTGAGCAGATGTCAATCCTGCCTCGCTTTTGCTTTGTTGCCTCTACCAAGATGATTTCCCGTTTCTCTCTTCACTGGAGCAGGCAGACACAGCCAACGCACATCAAGTGTCAAGAGACACGCTCTGCTGAGCTCAACGCTTGTGCAGATGCACATGTGCGACGAAGTCAACACACGTGCTTGTGGAGAGAAAGAAAGGGACTCCCAGGCGTGTGGAGCGACGGGGAGAAAGAGCGGGCGCTGAGGAACACAGTTTCAAACAGACTGTCTCCACACAAACAGGCACCTGTCTGCAGGTATCCTAGATCTTGATTCTTGAACTTGAGGAAACGCGCGTCTGAGCAAAACTCCCAAACGCTTCCAGGAAAGACACAGGCTCTCCCACAAGCACACAAGTGTTTGCCCTCAGCTATAGATCAGGGACAAGCTTGTGAAGAGATGCCCTGCTATTCTTTCGCCTTATGGCATCATGTGTTTCGTTTCTCTTGGAGATCGATTGTTAAACGTCTTTCCTCGGGCGACTGTGAAGCATTTGCCAGCGGAGGAGAAGTAGCACGGAGCAGCATTCAGTACTGCCTACGAGTGTCTTTGCTACCCTACTAGCGGAGCTCCAAGAACAGGCACACATCTTCAGGTACCTTCCAAATGTGGATTCCCCTGCAGCCCCGTAGGCGGGCGTGCAGTACGCCAACCATCAACGGACGTTTTTCCCCTCAAGCCTGTCAGGACGTTGCTCGTCCGTCTTTCCCTCAATAGATGGGAGTAGGCGCGCTTGCGGATGTGTGCGTGTGTGTGGCCACGCGTTTGCTTAGGCATCAGTGTGTGAAAAGGTAGGTGCTTTTCTCTAGCTGCGTGTGCGTGCACGTGGTGCTGGGTGCACATCCCTGGGTGCTCGAGGTAAGGTTTCTGCATGGTTTTCGCTGAGGAATCGTGTGTGTGCACATGGACAAAGAGAAGGCGCAGCAACCAGGTTCCAGCGCCGAAGAAGGCAAAAGGCAAGGTTTCCGGCGCTATCTCCTTCACTCCCCAGTCCTAGTCGCGCAAAGCAAGCCGCTAAGCCGGCGACCGGCAAGAGAGCTACAACGAAGCATGCCGAACGGAGAAAATAGCAGCAGCTCATCTGTTCACACCTTGTTTCTGCCATGTGCTTGAACGCCAAGACGTTCGCGCTTCTGTGAGATGAAAGACGTCCTTCTGCATATGTGGTTGCTCACACCGGTGCACTTGTTAGTGTATCCATTCAGTCCTGGGCTGCGGGGCATTCAGAAGTGGCTCTGTGGAGACGTCTGCATAGAGGCAGCTGTCAGAACACGCACACTCGATTGTTCACCAAAACATATGCAGACGCGTCCTTAGCCTGTAGATTTGGATGCACAGAGTTCCCTGTGTTCGCAAGAGACAAGGGAATCGCGTCTGTACGCACAGAAGCAATAGCGGACCGTTTCCCTCGGAGCGAACGCGAAAGAGCCGTCTATATACTCGCAGACACGGGAACGTGCCTCAATGCGGTCACAGAGGCAGCAGCTTTTGCACAGATGCTCTGGTGATTCTGGCACTTTCCACGCACACTCCTGAAAGTCGCGCACACTGCTGTTCACTCGCTAAACGACCTCTTGGGAAACACGTCTCCGGTCGATGGACCGCTCAGATTGCTTCTCGTGTAACTGTGAACTGTGTCAGCGCAGGGAATCCGTCTCTGTTGAGCAGATGTCAATCCTGCCTCGCTTTTGCTTTGTTGCCTCTACCAAGATGATTTCCCGTTTCTCTCTTCACTGGAGCACGCAGACACAGCCAACGCACATCAAGTGTCAAGAGACACGCTCTGCTGAGCTCAACGCTTGTGCAGATGCACATGTGCGACGAAGTCAACACACGTGCTTGTGGAGAGAAAGAAAGGGACTCCCAGGCGTGTGGAGCGACGGGGAGAAAGAGCGGGCGCTGAGGAACACAGTTTCAAACAGACTGTCTCCACACAAACAGGCACCTGTCTGCAGGTATCCTAGATCTTGATTCTTGAACTTGAGGAAACGCGCGTCTGAGCAAAACTCCCAAACGCTTCCAGGAAAGACACAGGCTCTCCCACAAGCACACAAGTGTTTGCCCTCAGCTATAGATCAGGGACAAGCTTGTGAAGAGATGCCCTGCTATTCTTTCGCCTTATGGCATCATGTGTTTCGTTTCTCTTGGAGATCGATTGTTAAACGTCTTTCCTCGGGCGACTGTGAAGCATTTGCCAGCGGAGGAGAAGTAGCACGGAGCAGCATTCAGTACTGCCTACGAGTGTCTTTGCTACCCTACTAGCGGAGCTCCAAGAACAGGCACACATCTTCAGGTACCTTCCAAATGTGGATTCCCCTGCAGCCCCGTAGGCGGGCGTGCAGTACGCCAACCATCAACGGACGTTTTTCCCCTCAAGCCTGTCAGGACGTTGCTCGTCCGTCTTTCCCTCAATAGATGGGAGTAGGCGCGCTTGCGGATGTGTGCGTGTGTGTGGCCACGCGTTTGCTTAGGCATCAGTGTGTGAAAAGGTAGGTGCTTTTCTCTAGCTGCGTGTGCGTGCACGTGGTGCTGGGTGCACATCCCTGGGTGCTCGAGGTAAGGTTTCTGCATGGTTTTCGCTGAGGAATCGTGTGTGTGCACATGGACAAAGAGAAGGCGCAGCAACCAGGTTCCAGCGCCGAAGAAGGCAAAAGGCAAGGTTTCCGGCGCTATCTCCTTCACTCCCCAGTCCTAGTCGCGCAAAGCAAGCCGCTAAGCCGGCGACCGGCAAGAGAGCTACAACGAAGCATGCCGAACGGAGAAAATAGCAGCAGCTCATCTGTTCACACCTTGTTTCTGCCATGTGCTTGAACGCCAAGACGTTCGCGCTTCTGTGAGATGAAAGACGTCCTTCTGCATATGTGGTTGCTCACACCGGTGCACTTGTTAGTGTATCCATTCAGTCCTGGGCTGCGGGGCATTCAGAAGTGGCTCTGTGGAGACGTCTGCATAGAGGCAGCTGTCAGAACACGCACACTCGATTGTTCACCAAAACATATGCAGACGCGTCCTTAGCCTGTAGATTTGGATGCACAGAGTTCCCTGTGTTCGCAAGAGACAAGGGAATCGCGTCTGTACGCACAGAAGCAATAGCGGACCGTTTCCCTCGGAGCGAACGCGAAAGAGCCGTCTATATACTCGCAGACACGGGAACGTGCCTCAATGCGGTCACAGAGGCAGCAGCTTTTGCACAGATGCTCTGGTGATTCTGGCACTTTCCACGCACACTCCTGAAAGTCGCGCACACTGCTGTTCACTCGCTAAACGACCTCTTGGGAAACACGTCTCCGGTCGATGGACCGCTCAGATTGCTTCTCGTGTAACTGTGAACTGTGTCAGCGCAGGGAATCCGTCTCTGTTGAGCAGATGTCAATCCTGCCTCGCTTTTGCTTTGTTGCCTCTACCAAGATGATTTCCCGTTTCTCTCTTCACTGGAGCACGCAGACACAGCCAACGCACATCAAGTGTCAAGAGACACGCTCTGCTGAGCTCAACGCTTGTGCAGATGCACATGTGCGACGAAGTCAACACACGTGCTTGTGGAGAGAAAGAAAGGGACTCCCAGGCGTGTGGAGCGACGGGGAGAAAGAGCGGGCGCTGAGGAACACAGTTTCAAACAGACTGTCTCCACACAAACAGGCACCTGTCTGCAGGTATCCTAGATCTTGATTCTTGAACTTGAGGAAACACGCGTCTGAGCAAAACTCCCAAACGCTTCCAGGAAAGACACAGGCTCTCCCACAAGCACACAAGTGTTTGCCCTCAGCTATAGATCAGGGACAAGCTTGTGAAGAGATGCCCTGCTATTCTTTCGCCTTATGGCATCATGTGTTTCGTTTCTCTTGGAGATCGATTGTTAAACGTCTTTCCTCGGGCGACTGTGAAGCATTTGCCAGCGGAGGAGAAGTAGCACGGAGCAGCATTCAGTACTGCCTACGAGTGTCTTTGCTACCCTACTAGCGGAGCTCCAAGAACAGGCACACATCTTCAGGTACCTTCCAAATGTGGATTCCCCTGCAGCCCCGTAGGCGGGCGTGCAGTACGCCAACCATCAACGGACGTTTTTCCCCTCAAGCCTGTCAGGACGTTGCTCGTCCGTCTTTCCCTCAATAGATGGGAGTAGGCGCGCTTGCGGATGTGTGCGTGTGTGTGGCCACGCGTTTGCTTAGGCATCAGTGTGTGAAAAGGTAGGTGCTTTTCTCTAGCTGCGTGTGCGTGCACGTGGTGCTGGGTGCACATCCCTGGGTGCTCGAGGTAAGGTTTCTGCATGGTTTTCGCTGAGGAATCGTGTGTGTGCACATGGACAAAGAGAAGGCGCAGCAACCAGGTTCCAGCGCCGAAGAAGGCAAAAGGCAAGGTTTCCGGCGCTATCTCCTTCACTCCCCAGTCCTAGTCGCGCAAAGCAAGCCGCTAAGCCGGCGACCGGCAAGAGAGCTACAACGAAGCATGCCGAACGGAGAAAATAGCAGCAGCTCATCTGTTCACACCTTGTTTCTGCCATGTGCTTGAACGCCAAGACGTTCGCGCTTCTGTGAGATGAAAGACGTCCTTCTGCATATGTGGTTGCTCACACCGGTGCACTTGTTAGTGTATCCATTCAGTCCTGGGCTGCGGGGCATTCAGAAGTGGCTCTGTGGAGACGTCTGCATAGAGGCAGCTGTCAGAACACGCACACTCGATTGTTCACCAAAACATATGCAGACGCGTCCTTAGCCTGTAGATTTGGATGCACAGAGTTCCCTGTGTTCGCAAGAGACAAGGGAATCGCGTCTGTACGCACAGAAGCAATAGCGGACCGTTTCCCTCGGAGCGAACGCGAAAGAGCCGTCTATATACTCGCAGACACGGGAACGTGCCTCAATGCGGTCACAGAGGCAGCAGCTTTTGCACAGATGCTCTGGTGATTCTGGCACTTTCCACGCACACTCCTGAAAGTCGCGCACACTGCTGTTCACTCGCTAAACGACCTCTTGGGAAACACGTCTCCGGTCGATGGACCGCTCAGATTGCTTCTCGTGTAACTGTGAACTGTGTCAGCGCAGGGAATCCGTCTCTGTTGAGCAGATGTCAATCCTGCCTCGCTTTTGCTTTGTTGCCTCTACCAAGATGATTTCCCGTTTCTCTCTTCACTGGAGCACGCAGACACAGCCAACGCACATCAAGTGTCAAGAGACACGCTCTGCTGAGCTCAACGCTTGTGCAGATGCACATGTGCGACGAAGTCAACACACGTGCTTGTGGAGAGAAAGAAAGGGACTCCCAGGCGTGTGGAGCGACGGGGAGAAAGAGCGGGCGCTGAGGAACACAGTTTCAAACAGACTGTCTCCACACAAACAGGCACCTGTCTGCAGGTATCCTAGATCTTGATTCTTGAACTTGAGGAAACACGCGTCTGAGCAAAACTCCCAAACGCTTCCAGGAAAGACACAGGCTCTCCCACAAGCACACAAGTGTTTGCCCTCAGCTATAGATCAGGGACAAGCTTGTGAAGAGATGCCCTGCTATTCTTTCGCCTTATGGCATCATGTGTTTCGTTTCTCTTGGAGATCGATTGTTAAACGTCTTTCCTCGGGCGACTGTGAAGCATTTGCCAGCGGAGGAGAAGTAGCACGGAGCAGCATTCAGTACTGCCTACGAGTGTCTTTGCTACCCTACTAGCGGAGCTCCAAGAACAGGCACACATCTTCAGGTACCTTCCAAATGTGGATTCCCCTGCAGCCCCGTAGGCGGGCGTGCAGTACGCCAACCATCAACGGACGTTTTTCCCCTCAAGCCTGTCAGGACGTTGCTCGTCCGTCTTTCCCTCAATAGATGGGAGTAGGCGCGCTTGCGGATGTGTGCGTGTGTGTGGCCACGCGTTTGCTTAGGCATCAGTGTGTGAAAAGGTAGGTGCTTTTCTCTAGCTGCGTGTGCGTGCACGTGGTGCTGGGTGCACATCCCTGGGTGCTCGAGGTAAGGTTTCTGCATGGTTTTCGCTGAGGAATCGTGTGTGTGCACATGGACAAAGAGAAGGCGCAGCAACCAGGTTCCAGCGCCGAAGAAGGCAAAAGGCAAGGTTTCCGGCGCTATCTCCTTCACTCCCCAGTCCTAGTCGCGCAAAGCAAGCCGCTAAGCCGGCGACCGGCAAGAGAGCTACAACGAAGCATGCCGAACGGAGAAAATAGCAGCAGCTCATCTGTTCACACCTTGTTTCTGCCATGTGCTTGAACGCCAAGACGTTCGCGCTTCTGTGAGATGAAAGACGTCCTTCTGCATATGTGGTTGCTCACACCGGTGCACTTGTTAGTGTATCCATTCAGTCCTGGGCTGCGGGGCATTCAGAAGTGGCTCTGTGGAGACGTCTGCATAGAGGCAGCTGTCAGAACACGCACACTCGATTGTTCACCAAAACATATGCAGACGCGTCCTTAGCCTGTAGATTTGGATGCACAGAGTTCCCTGTGTTCGCAAGAGACAAGGGAATCGCGTCTGTACGCACAGAAGCAATAGCGGACCGTTTCCCTCGGAGCGAACGCGAAAGAGCCGTCTATATACTCGCAGACACGGGAACGTGCCTCAATGCGGTCACAGAGGCAGCAGCTTTTGCACAGATGCTCTGGTGATTCTGGCACTTTCCACGCACACTCCTGAAAGTCGCGCACACTGCTGTTCACTCGCTAAACGACCTCTTGGGAAACACGTCTCCGGTCGATGGACCGCTCAGATTGCTTCTCGTGTAACTGTGAACTGTGTCAGCGCAGGGAATCCGTCTCTGTTGAGCAGATGTCAATCCTGCCTCGCTTTTGCTTTGTTGCCTCTACCAAGATGATTTCCCGTTTCTCTCTTCACTGGAGCACGCAGACACAGCCAACGCACATCAAGTGTCAAGAGACACGCTCTGCTGAGCTCAACGCTTGTGCAGATGCACATGTGCGACGAAGTCAACACACGTGCTTGTGGAGAGAAAGAAAGGGACTCCCAGGCGTGTGGAGCGACGGGGAGAAAGAGCGGGCGCTGAGGAACACAGTTTCAAACAGACTGTCTCCACACAAACAGGCACCTGTCTGCAGGTATCCTAGATCTTGATTCTTGAACTTGAGGAAACGCGCGTCTGAGCAAAACTCCCAAACGCTTCCAGGAAAGACACAGGCTCTCCCACAAGCACACAAGTGTTTGCCCTCAGCTATAGATCAGGGACAAGCTTGTGAAGAGATGCCCTGCTATTCTTTCGCCTTATGGCATCATGTGTTTCGTTTCTCTTGGAGATCGATTGTTAAACGTCTTTCCTCGGGCGACTGTGAAGCATTTGCCAGCGGAGGAGAAGTAGCACGGAGCAGCATTCAGTACTGCCTACGAGTGTCTTTGCTACCCTACTAGCGGAGCTCCAAGAACAGGCACACATCTTCAGGTACCTTCCAAATGTGGATTCCCCTGCAGCCCCGTAGGCGGGCGTGCAGTACGCCAACCATCAACGGACGTTTTTCCCCTCAAGCCTGTCAGGACGTTGCTCGTCCGTCTTTCCCTCAATAGATGGGAGTAGGCGCGCTTGCGGATGTGTGCGTGTGTGTGGCCACGCGTTTGCTTAGGCATCAGTGTGTGAAAAGGTAGGTGCTTTTCTCTAGCTGCGTGTGCGTGCACGTGGTGCTGGGTGCACATCCCTGGGTGCTCGAGGTAAGGTTTCTGCATGGTTTTCGCTGAGGAATCGTGTGTGTGCACATGGACAAAGAGAAGGCGCAGCAACCAGGTTCCAGCGCCGAAGAAGGCAAAAGGCAAGGTTTCCGGCGCTATCTCCTTCACTCCCCAGTCCTAGTCGCGCAAAGCAAGCCGCTAAGCCGGCGACCGGCAAGAGAGCTACAACGAAGCATGCCGAACGGAGAAAATAGCAGCAGCTCATCTGTTCACACCTTGTTTCTGCCATGTGCTTGAACGCCAAGACGTTCGCGCTTCTGTGAGATGAAAGACGTCCTTCTGCATATGTGGTTGCTCACACCGGTGCACTTGTTAGTGTATCCATTCAGTCCTGGGCTGCGGGGCATTCAGAAGTGGCTCTGTGGAGACGTCTGCATAGAGGCAGCTGTCAGAACACGCACACTCGATTGTTCACCAAAACATATGCAGACGCGTCCTTAGCCTGTAGATTTGGATGCACAGAGTTCCCTGTGTTCGCAAGAGACAAGGGAATCGCGTCTGTACGCACAGAAGCAATAGCGGACCGTTTCCCTCGGAGCGAACGCGAAAGAGCCGTCTATATACTCGCAGACACGGGAACGTGCCTCAATGCGGTCACAGAGGCAGCAGCTTTTGCACAGATGCTCTGGTGATTCTGGCACTTTCCACGCACACTCCTGAAAGTCGCGCACACTGCTGTTCACTCGCTAAACGACCTCTTGGGAAACACGTCTCCAGTCGATGGACCGCTCAGATTGCTTCTCGTGTAACTGTGAACTGTGTCAGCGCAGGGAATCCGTCTCTGTTGAGCAGATGTCAATCCTGCCTCGCTTTTGCTTTGTTGCCTCTACCAAGATGATTTCCCGTTTCTCTCTTCACTGGAGCACGCAGACACAGCCAACGCACATCAAGTGTCAAGAGACACGCTCTGCTGAGCTCAACGCTTGTGCAGATGCACATGTGCGACGAAGTCAACACACGTGCTTGTGGAGAGAAAGAAAGGGACTCCCAGGCGTGTGGAGCGACGGGGAGAAAGAGCGGGCGCTGAGGAACACAGTTTCAAACAGACTGTCTCCACACAAACAGGCACCTGTCTGCAGGTATCCTAGATCTTGATTCTTGAACTTGAGGAAACGCGCGTCTGAGCAAAACTCCCAAACGCTTCCAGGAAAGACACAGGCTCTCCCACAAGCACACAAGTGTTTGCCCTCAGCTATAGATCAGGGACAAGCTTGTGAAGAGATGCCCTGCTATTCTTTCGCCTTATGGCATCATGTGTTTCGTTTCTCTTGGAGATCGATTGTTAAACGTCTTTCCTCGGGCGACTGTGAAGCATTTGCCAGCGGAGGAGAAGTAGCACGGAGCAGCATTCAGTACTGCCTACGAGTGTCTTTGCTACCCTACTAGCGGAGCTCCAAGAACAGGCACACATCTTCAGGTACCTTCCAAATGTGGATTCCCCTGCAGCCCCGTAGGCGGGCGTGCAGTACGCCAACCATCAACGGACGTTTTTCCCCTCAAGCCTGTCAGGACGTTGCTCGTCCGTCTTTCCCTCAATAGATGGGAGTAGGCGCGCTTGCGGATGTGTGCGTGTGTGTGGCCACGCGTTTGCTTAGGCATCAGTGTGTGAAAAGGTAGGTGCTTTTCTCTAGCTGCGTGTGCGTGCACGTGGTGCTGGGTGCACATCCCTGGGTGCTCGAGGTAAGGTTTCTGCATGGTTTTCGCTGAGGAATCGTGTGTGTGCACATGGACAAAGAGAAGGCGCAGCAACCAGGTTCCAGCGCCGAAGAAGGCAAAAGGCAAGGTTTCCGGCGCTATCTCCTTCACTCCCCAGTCCTAGTCGCGCAAAGCAAGCCGCTAAGCCGGCGACCGGCAAGAGAGCTACAACGAAGCATGCCGAACGGAGAAAATAGCAGCAGCTCATCTGTTCACACCTTGTTTCTGCCATGTGCTTGAACGCCAAGACGTTCGCGCTTCTGTGAGATGAAAGACGTCCTTCTGCATATGTGGTTGCTCACACCGGTGCACTTGTTAGTGTATCCATTCAGTCCTGGGCTGCGGGGCATTCAGAAGTGGCTCTGTGGAGACGTCTGCATAGAGGCAGCTGTCAGAACACGCACACTCGATTGTTCACCAAAACATATGCAGACGCGTCCTTAGCCTGTAGATTTGGATGCACAGAGTTCCCTGTGTTCGCAAGAGACAAGGGAATCGCGTCTGTACGCACAGAAGCAATAGCGGACCGTTTCCCTCGGAGCGAACGCGAAAGAGCCGTCTATATACTCGCAGACACGGGAACGTGCCTCAATGCGGTCACAGAGGCAGCAGCTTTTGCACAGATGCTCTGGTGATTCTGGCACTTTCCACGCACACTCCTGAAAGTCGCGCACACTGCTGTTCACTCGCTAAACGACCTCTTGGGAAACACGTCTCCGGTCGATGGACCGCTCAGATTGCTTCTCGTGTAACTGTGAACTGTGTCAGCGCAGGGAATCCGTCTCTGTTGAGCAGATGTCAATCCTGCCTCGCTTTTGCTTTGTTGCCTCTACCAAGATGATTTCCCGTTTCTCTCTTCACTGGAGCACGCAGACACAGCCAACGCACATCAAGTGTCAAGAGACACGCTCTGCTGAGCTCAACGCTTGTGCAGATGCACATGTGCGACGAAGTCAACACACGTGCTTGTGGAGAGAAAGAAAGGGACTCCCAGGCGTGTGGAGCGACGGGGAGAAAGAGCGGGCGCTGAGGAACACAGTTTCAAACAGACTGTCTCCACACAAACAGGCACCTGTCTGCAGGTATCCTAGATCTTGATTCTTGAACTTGAGGAAACGCGCGTCTGAGCAAAACTCCCAAACGCTTCCAGGAAAGACACAGGCTCTCCCACAAGCACACAAGTGTTTGCCCTCAGCTATAGATCAGGGACAAGCTTGTGAAGAGATGCCCTGCTATTCTTTCGCCTTATGGCATCATGTGTTTCGTTTCTCTTGGAGATCGATTGTTAAACGTCTTTCCTCGGGCGACTGTGAAGCATTTGCCAGCGGAGGAGAAGTAGCACGGAGCAGCATTCAGTACTGCCTACGAGTGTCTTTGCTACCCTACTAGCGGAGCTCCAAGAACAGGCACACATCTTCAGGTACCTTCCAAATGTGGATTCCCCTGCAGCCCCGTAGGCGGGCGTGCAGTACGCCAACCATCAACGGACGTTTTTCCCCTCAAGCCTGTCAGGACGTTGCTCGTCCGTCTTTCCCTCAATAGATGGGAGTAGGCGCGCTTGCGGATGTGTGCGTGTGTGTGGCCACGCGTTTGCTTAGGCATCAGTGTGTGAAAAGGTAGGTGCTTTTCTCTAGCTGCGTGTGCGTGCACGTGGTGCTGGGTGCACATCCCTGGGTGCTCGAGGTAAGGTTTCTGCATGGTTTTCGCTGAGGAATCGTGTGTGTGCACATGGACAAAGAGAAGGCGCAGCAACCAGGTTCCAGCGCCGAAGAAGGCAAAAGGCAAGGTTTCCGGCGCTATCTCCTTCACTCCCCAGTCCTAGTCGCGCAAAGCAAGCCGCTAAGCCGGCGACCGGCAAGAGAGCTACAACGAAGCATGCCGAACGGAGAAAATAGCAGCAGCTCATCTGTTCACACCTTGTTTCTGCCATGTGCTTGAACGCCAAGACGTTCGCGCTTCTGTGAGATGAAAGACGTCCTTCTGCATATGTGGTTGCTCACACCGGTGCACTTGTTAGTGTATCCATTCAGTCCTGGGCTGCGGGGCATTCAGAAGTGGCTCTGTGGAGACGTCTGCATAGAGGCAGCTGTCAGAACACGCACACTCGATTGTTCACCAAAACATATGCAGACGCGTCCTTAGCCTGTAGATTTGGATGCACAGAGTTCCCTGTGTTCGCAAGAGACAAGGGAATCGCGTCTGTACGCACAGAAGCAATAGCGGACCGTTTCCCTCGGAGCGAACGCGAAAGAGCCGTCTATATACTCGCAGACACGGGAACGTGCCTCAATGCGGTCACAGAGGCAGCAGCTTTTGCACAGATGCTCTGGTGATTCTGGCACTTTCCACGCACACTCCTGAAAGTCGCGCACACTGCTGTTCACTCGCTAAACGACCTCTTGGGAAACACGTCTCCAGTCGATGGACCGCTCAGATTGCTTCTCGTGTAACTGTGAACTGTGTCAGCGCAGGGAATCCGTCTCTGTTGAGCAGATGTCAATCCTGCCTCGCTTTTGCTTTGTTGCCTCTACCAAGATGATTTCCCGTTTCTCTCTTCACTGGAGCACGCAGACACAGCCAACGCACATCAAGTGTCAAGAGACACGCTCTGCTGAGCTCAACGCTTGTGCAGATGCACATGTGCGACGAAGTCAACACACGTGCTTGTGGAGAGAAAGAAAGGGACTCCCAGGCGTGTGGAGCGACGGGGAGAAAGAGCGGGCGCTGAGGAACACAGTTTCAAACAGACTGTCTCCACACAAACAGGCACCTGTCTGCAGGTATCCTAGATCTTGATTCTTGAACTTGAGGAAACGCGCGTCTGAGCAAAACTCCCAAACGCTTCCAGGAAAGACACAGGCTCTCCCACAAGCACACAAGTGTTTGCCCTCAGCTATAGATCAGGGACAAGCTTGTGAAGAGATGCCCTGCTATTCTTTCGCCTTATGGCATCATGTGTTTCGTTTCTCTTGGAGATCGATTGTTAAACGTCTTTCCTCGGGCGACTGTGAAGCATTTGCCAGCGGAGGAGAAGTAGCACGGAGCAGCATTCAGTACTGCCTACGAGTGTCTTTGCTACCCTACTAGCGGAGCTCCAAGAACAGGCACACATCTTCAGGTACCTTCCAAATGTGGATTCCCCTGCAGCCCCGTAGGCGGGCGTGCAGTACGCCAACCATCAACGGACGTTTTTCCCCTCAAGCCTGTCAGGACGTTGCTCGTCCGTCTTTCCCTCAATAGATGGGAGTAGGCGCGCTTGCGGATGTGTGCGTGTGTGTGGCCACGCGTTTGCTTAGGCATCAGTGTGTGAAAAGGTAGGTGCTTTTCTCTAGCTGCGTGTGCGTGCACGTGGTGCTGGGTGCACATCCCTGGGTGCTCGAGGTAAGGTTTCTGCATGGTTTTCGCTGAGGAATCGTGTGTGTGCACATGGACAAAGAGAAGGCGCAGCAACCAGGTTCCAGCGCCGAAGAAGGCAAAAGGCAAGGTTTCCGGCGCTATCTCCTTCACTCCCCAGTCCTAGTCGCGCAAAGCAAGCCGCTAAGCCGGCGACCGGCAAGAGAGCTACAACGAAGCATGCCGAACGGAGAAAATAGCAGCAGCTCATCTGTTCACACCTTGTTTCTGCCATGTGCTTGAACGCCAAGACGTTCGCGCTTCTGTGAGATGAAAGACGTCCTTCTGCATATGTGGTTGCTCACACCGGTGCACTTGTTAGTGTATCCATTCAGTCCTGGGCTGCGGGGCATTCAGAAGTGGCTCTGTGGAGACGTCTGCATAGAGGCAGCTGTCAGAACACGCACACTCGATTGTTCACCAAAACATATGCAGACGCGTCCTTAGCCTGTAGATTTGGATGCACAGAGTTCCCTGTGTTCGCAAGAGACAAGGGAATCGCGTCTGTACGCACAGAAGCAATAGCGGACCGTTTCCCTCGGAGCGAACGCGAAAGAGCCGTCTATATACTCGCAGACACGGGAACGTGCCTCAATGCGGTCACAGAGGCAGCAGCTTTTGCACAGATGCTCTGGTGATTCTGGCACTTTCCACGCACACTCCTGAAAGTCGCGCACACTGCTGTTCACTCGCTAAACGACCTCTTGGGAAACACGTCTCCGGTCGATGGACCGCTCAGATTGCTTCTCGTGTAACTGTGAACTGTGTCAGCGCAGGGAATCCGTCTCTGTTGAGCAGATGTCAATCCTGCCTCGCTTTTGCTTTGTTGCCTCTACCAAGATGATTTCCCGTTTCTCTCTTCACTGGAGCACGCAGACACAGCCAACGCACATCAAGTGTCAAGAGACACGCTCTGCTGAGCTCAACGCTTGTGCAGATGCACATGTGCGACGAAGTCAACACACGTGCTTGTGGAGAGAAAGAAAGGGACTCCCAGGCGTGTGGAGCGACGGGGAGAAAGAGCGGGCGCTGAGGAACACAGTTTCAAACAGACTGTCTCCACACAAACAGGCACCTGTCTGCAGGTATCCTAGATCTTGATTCTTGAACTTGAGGAAACGCGCGTCTGAGCAAAACTCCCAAACGCTTCCAGGAAAGACACAGGCTCTCCCACAAGCACACAAGTGTTTGCCCTCAGCTATAGATCAGGGACAAGCTTGTGAAGAGATGCCCTGCTATTCTTTCGCCTTATGGCATCATGTGTTTCGTTTCTCTTGGAGATCGATTGTTAAACGTCTTTCCTCGGGCGACTGTGAAGCATTTGCCAGCGGAGGAGAAGTAGCACGGAGCAGCATTCAGTACTGCCTACGAGTGTCTTTGCTACCCTACTAGCGGAGCTCCAAGAACAGGCACACATCTTCAGGTACCTTCCAAATGTGGATTCCCCTGCAGCCCCGTAGGCGGGCGTGCAGTACGCCAACCATCAACGGACGTTTTTCCCCTCAAGCCTGTCAGGACGTTGCTCGTCCGTCTTTCCCTCAATAGATGGGAGTAGGCGCGCTTGCGGATGTGTGCGTGTGTGTGGCCACGCGTTTGCTTAGGCATCAGTGTGTGAAAAGGTAGGTGCTTTTCTCTAGCTGCGTGTGCGTGCACGTGGTGCTGGGTGCACATCCCTGGGTGCTCGAGGTAAGGTTTCTGCATGGTTTTCGCTGAGGAATCGTGTGTGTGCACATGGACAAAGAGAAGGCGCAGCAACCAGGTTCCAGCGCCGAAGAAGGCAAAAGGCAAGGTTTCCGGCGCTATCTCCTTCACTCCCCAGTCCTAGTCGCGCAAAGCAAGCCGCTAAGCCGGCGACCGGCAAGAGAGCTACAACGAAGCATGCCGAACGGAGAAAATAGCAGCAGCTCATCTGTTCACACCTTGTTTCTGCCATGTGCTTGAACGCCAAGACGTTCGCGCTTCTGTGAGATGAAAGACGTCCTTCTGCATATGTGGTTGCTCACACCGGTGCACTTGTTAGTGTATCCATTCAGTCCTGGGCTGCGGGGCATTCAGAAGTGGCTCTGTGGAGACGTCTGCATAGAGGCAGCTGTCAGAACACGCACACTCGATTGTTCACCAAAACATATGCAGACGCGTCCTTAGCCTGTAGATTTGGATGCACAGAGTTCCCTGTGTTCGCAAGAGACAAGGGAATCGCGTCTGTACGCACAGAAGCAATAGCGGACCGTTTCCCTCGGAGCGAACGCGAAAGAGCCGTCTATATACTCGCAGACACGGGAACGTGCCTCAATGCGGTCACAGAGGCAGCAGCTTTTGCACAGATGCTCTGGTGATTCTGGCACTTTCCACGCACACTCCTGAAAGTCGCGCACACTGCTGTTCACTCGCTAAACGACCTCTTGGGAAACACGTCTCCAGTCGATGGACCGCTCAGATTGCTTCTCGTGTAACTGTGAACTGTGTCAGCGCAGGGAATCCGTCTCTGTTGAGCAGATGTCAATCCTGCCTCGCTTTTGCTTTGTTGCCTCTACCAAGATGATTTCCCGTTTCTCTCTTCACTGGAGCACGCAGACACAGCCAACGCACATCAAGTGTCAAGAGACACGCTCTGCTGAGCTCAACGCTTGTGCAGATGCACATGTGCGACGAAGTCAACACACGTGCTTGTGGAGAGAAAGAAAGGGACTCCCAGGCGTGTGGAGCGACGGGGAGAAAGAGCGGGCGCTGAGGAACACAGTTTCAAACAGACTGTCTCCACACAAACAGGCACCTGTCTGCAGGTATCCTAGATCTTGATTCTTGAACTTGAGGAAACGCGCGTCTGAGCAAAACTCCCAAACGCTTCCAGGAAAGACACAGGCTCTCCCACAAGCACACAAGTGTTTGCCCTCAGCTATAGATCAGGGACAAGCTTGTGAAGAGATGCCCTGCTATTCTTTCGCCTTATGGCATCATGTGTTTCGTTTCTCTTGGAGATCGATTGTTAAACGTCTTTCCTCGGGCGACTGTGAAGCATTTGCCAGCGGAGGAGAAGTAGCACGGAGCAGCATTCAGTACTGCCTACGAGTGTCTTTGCTACCCTACTAGCGGAGCTCCAAGAACAGGCACACATCTTCAGGTACCTTCCAAATGTGGATTCCCCTGCAGCCCCGTAGGCGGGCGTGCAGTACGCCAACCATCAACGGACGTTTTTCCCCTCAAGCCTGTCAGGACGTTGCTCGTCCGTCTTTCCCTCAATAGATGGGAGTAGGCGCGCTTGCGGATGTGTGCGTGTGTGTGGCCACGCGTTTGCTTAGGCATCAGTGTGTGAAAAGGTAGGTGCTTTTCTCTAGCTGCGTGTGCGTGCACGTGGTGCTGGGTGCACATCCCTGGGTGCTCGAGGTAAGGTTTCTGCATGGTTTTCGCTGAGGAATCGTGTGTGTGCACATGGACAAAGAGAAGGCGCAGCAACCAGGTTCCAGCGCCGAAGAAGGCAAAAGGCAAGGTTTCCGGCGCTATCTCCTTCACTCCCCAGTCCTAGTCGCGCAAAGCAAGCCGCTAAGCCGGCGACCGGCAAGAGAGCTACAACGAAGCATGCCGAACGGAGAAAATAGCAGCAGCTCATCTGTTCACACCTTGTTTCTGCCATGTGCTTGAACGCCAAGACGTTCGCGCTTCTGTGAGATGAAAGACGTCCTTCTGCATATGTGGTTGCTCACACCGGTGCACTTGTTAGTGTATCCATTCAGTCCTGGGCTGCGGGGCATTCAGAAGTGGCTCTGTGGAGACGTCTGCATAGAGGCAGCTGTCAGAACACGCACACTCGATTGTTCACCAAAACATATGCAGACGCGTCCTTAGCCTGTAGATTTGGATGCACAGAGTTCCCTGTGTTCGCAAGAGACAAGGGAATCGCGTCTGTACGCACAGAAGCAATAGCGGACCGTTTCCCTCGGAGCGAACGCGAAAGAGCCGTCTATATACTCGCAGACACGGGAACGTGCCTCAATGCGGTCACAGAGGCAGCAGCTTTTGCACAGATGCTCTGGTGATTCTGGCACTTTCCACGCACACTCCTGAAAGTCGCGCACACTGCTGTTCACTCGCTAAACGACCTCTTGGGAAACACGTCTCCGGTCGATGGACCGCTCAGATTGCTTCTCGTGTAACTGTGAACTGTGTCAGCGCAGGGAATCCGTCTCTGTTGAGCAGATGTCAATCCTGCCTCGCTTTTGCTTTGTTGCCTCTACCAAGATGATTTCCCGTTTCTCTCTTCACTGGAGCACGCAGACACAGCCAACGCACATCAAGTGTCAAGAGACACGCTCTGCTGAGCTCAACGCTTGTGCAGATGCACATGTGCGACGAAGTCAACACACGTGCTTGTGGAGAGAAAGAAAGGGACTCCCAGGCGTGTGGAGCGACGGGGAGAAAGAGCGGGCGCTGAGGAACACAGTTTCAAACAGACTGTCTCCACACAAACAGGCACCTGTCTGCAGGTATCCTAGATCTTGATTCTTGAACTTGAGGAAACGCGCGTCTGAGCAAAACTCCCAAACGCTTCCAGGAAAGACACAGGCTCTCCCACAAGCACACAAGTGTTTGCCCTCAGCTATAGATCAGGGACAAGCTTGTGAAGAGATGCCCTGCTATTCTTTCGCCTTATGGCATCATGTGTTTCGTTTCTCTTGGAGATCGATTGTTAAACGTCTTTCCTCGGGCGACTGTGAAGCATTTGCCAGCGGAGGAGAAGTAGCACGGAGCAGCATTCAGTACTGCCTACGAGTGTCTTTGCTACCCTACTAGCGGAGCTCCAAGAACAGGCACACATCTTCAGGTACCTTCCAAATGTGGATTCCCCTGCAGCCCCGTAGGCGGGCGTGCAGTACGCCAACCATCAACGGACGTTTTTCCCCTCAAGCCTGTCAGGACGTTGCTCGTCCGTCTTTCCCTCAATAGATGGGAGTAGGCGCGCTTGCGGATGTGTGCGTGTGTGTGGCCACGCGTTTGCTTAGGCATCAGTGTGTGAAAAGGTAGGTGCTTTTCTCTAGCTGCGTGTGCGTGCACGTGGTGCTGGGTGCACATCCCTGGGTGCTCGAGGTAAGGTTTCTGCATGGTTTTCGCTGAGGAATCGTGTGTGTGCACATGGACAAAGAGAAGGCGCAGCAACCAGGTTCCAGCGCCGAAGAAGGCAAAAGGCAAGGTTTCCGGCGCTATCTCCTTCACTCCCCAGTCCTAGTCGCGCAAAGCAAGCCGCTAAGCCGGCGACCGGCAAGAGAGCTACAACGAAGCATGCCGAACGGAGAAAATAGCAGCAGCTCATCTGTTCACACCTTGTTTCTGCCATGTGCTTGAACGCCAAGACGTTCGCGCTTCTGTGAGATGAAAGACGTCCTTCTGCATATGTGGTTGCTCACACCGGTGCACTTGTTAGTGTATCCATTCAGTCCTGGGCTGCGGGGCATTCAGAAGTGGCTCTGTGGAGACGTCTGCATAGAGGCAGCTGTCAGAACACGCACACTCGATTGTTCACCAAAACATATGCAGACGCGTCCTTAGCCTGTAGATTTGGATGCACAGAGTTCCCTGTGTTCGCAAGAGACAAGGGAATCGCGTCTGTACGCACAGAAGCAATAGCGGACCGTTTCCCTCGGAGCGAACGCGAAAGAGCCGTCTATATACTCGCAGACACGGGAACGTGCCTCAATGCGGTCACAGAGGCAGCAGCTTTTGCACAGATGCTCTGGTGATTCTGGCACTTTCCACGCACACTCCTGAAAGTCGCGCACACTGCTGTTCACTCGCTAAACGACCTCTTGGGAAACACGTCTCCGGTCGATGGACCGCTCAGATTGCTTCTCGTGTAACTGTGAACTGTGTCAGCGCAGGGAATCCGTCTCTGTTGAGCAGATGTCAATCCTGCCTCGCTTTTGCTTTGTTGCCTCTACCAAGATGATTTCCCGTTTCTCTCTTCACTGGAGCACGCAGACACAGCCAACGCACATCAAGTGTCAAGAGACACGCTCTGCTGAGCTCAACGCTTGTGCAGATGCACATGTGCGACGAAGTCAACACACGTGCTTGTGGAGAGAAAGAAAGGGACTCCCAGGCGTGTGGAGCGACGGGGAGAAAGAGCGGGCGCTGAGGAACACAGTTTCAAACAGACTGTCTCCACACAAACAGGCACCTGTCTGCAGGTATCCTAGATCTTGATTCTTGAACTTGAGGAAACACGCGTCTGAGCAAAACTCCCAAACGCTTCCAGGAAAGACACAGGCTCTCCCACAAGCACACAAGTGTTTGCCCTCAGCTATAGATCAGGGACAAGCTTGTGAAGAGATGCCCTGCTATTCTTTCGCCTTATGGCATCATGTGTTTCGTTTCTCTTGGAGATCGATTGTTAAACGTCTTTCCTCGGGCGACTGTGAAGCATTTGCCAGCGGAGGAGAAGTAGCACGGAGCAGCATTCAGTACTGCCTACGAGTGTCTTTGCTACCCTACTAGCGGAGCTCCAAGAACAGGCACACATCTTCAGGTACCTTCCAAATGTGGATTCCCCTGCAGCCCCGTAGGCGGGCGTGCAGTACGCCAACCATCAACGGACGTTTTTCCCCTCAAGCCTGTCAGGACGTTGC
Organism: Patagioenas fasciata; assembly: GCF_037038585.1. Lineage (NCBI taxonomy): Eukaryota > Metazoa > Chordata > Aves > Columbiformes > Columbidae > Patagioenas > Patagioenas fasciata. The sequence goes on from NC_092522.1 coordinate 12,135,411, forward strand.
TCGTCCGTCTTTCCCTCAATAGATGGGAGTAGGCGCGCTTGCGGATGTGTGCGTGTGTGTGGCCACGCGTTTGCTTAGGCATCAGTGTGTGAAAAGGTAGGTGCTTTTCTCTAGCTGCGTGTGCGTGCACGTGGTGCTGGGTGCACATCCCTGGGTGCTCGAGGTAAGGTTTCTGCATGGTTTTCGCTGAGGAATCGTGTGTGTGCACATGGACAAAGAGAAGGCGCAGCAACCAGGTTCCAGCGCCGAAGAAGGCAAAAGGCAAGGTTTCCGGCGCTATCTCCTTCACTCCCCAGTCCTAGTCGCGCAAAGCAAGCCGCTAAGCCGGCGACCGGCAAGAGAGCTACAACGAAGCATGCCGAACGGAGAAAATAGCAGCAGCTCATCTGTTCACACCTTGTTTCTGCCATGTGCTTGAACGCCAAGACGTTCGCGCTTCTGTGAGATGAAAGACGTCCTTCTGCATATGTGGTTGCTCACACCGGTGCACTTGTTAGTGTATCCATTCAGTCCTGGGCTGCGGGGCATTCAGAAGTGGCTCTGTGGAGACGTCTGCATAGAGGCAGCTGTCAGAACACGCACACTCGATTGTTCACCAAAACATATGCAGACGCGTCCTTAGCCTGTAGATTTGGATGCACAGAGTTCCCTGTGTTCGCAAGAGACAAGGGAATCGCGTCTGTACGCACAGAAGCAATAGCGGACCGTTTCCCTCGGAGCGAACGCGAAAGAGCCGTCTATATACTCGCAGACACGGGAACGTGCCTCAATGCGGTCACAGAGGCAGCAGCTTTTGCACAGATGCTCTGGTGATTCTGGCACTTTCCACGCACACTCCTGAAAGTCGCGCACACTGCTGTTCACTCGCTAAACGACCTCTTGGGAAACACGTCTCCGGTCGATGGACCGCTCAGATTGCTTCTCGTGTAACTGTGAACTGTGTCAGCGCAGGGAATCCGTCTCTGTTGAGCAGATGTCAATCCTGCCTCGCTTTTGCTTTGTTGCCTCTACCAAGATGATTTCCCGTTTCTCTCTTCACTGGAGCACGCAGACACAGCCAACGCACATCAAGTGTCAAGAGACACGCTCTGCTGAGCTCAACGCTTGTGCAGATGCACATGTGCGACGAAGTCAACACACGTGCTTGTGGAGAGAAAGAAAGGGACTCCCAGGCGTGTGGAGCGACGGGGAGAAAGAGCGGGCGCTGAGGAACACAGTTTCAAACAGACTGTCTCCACACAAACAGGCACCTGTCTGCAGGTATCCTAGATCTTGATTCTTGAACTTGAGGAAACGCGCGTCTGAGCAAAACTCCCAAACGCTTCCAGGAAAGACACAGGCTCTCCCACAAGCACACAAGTGTTTGCCCTCAGCTATAGATCAGGGACAAGCTTGTGAAGAGATGCCCTGCTATTCTTTCGCCTTATGGCATCATGTGTTTCGTTTCTCTTGGAGATCGATTGTTAAACGTCTTTCCTCGGGCGACTGTGAAGCATTTGCCACCGGAGGAGAAGTAGCACGGAGCAGCATTCAGTACTGCCTACGAGTGTCTTTGCTACCCTACTAGCGGAGCTCCAAGAACAGGCACACATCTTCAGGTACCTTCCAAATGTGGATTCCCCTGCAGCCCCGTAGGCGGGCGTGCAGTACGCCAACCATCAACGGACGTTTTTCCCCTCAAGCCTGTCAGGACGTTGCTCGTCCGTCTTTCCCTCAATAGATGGGAGTAGGCGCGCTTGCGGATGTGTGCGTGTGTGTGGCCACGCGTTTGCTTAGGCATCAGTGTGTGAAAAGGTAGGTGCTTTTCTCTAGCTGCGTGTGCGTGCACGTGGTGCTGGGTGCACATCCCTGGGTGCTCGAGGTAAGGTTTCTGCATGGTTTTCGCTGAGGAATCGTGTGTGTGCACATGGACAAAGAGAAGGCGCAGCAACCAGGTTCCAGCGCCGAAGAAGGCAAAAGGCAAGGTTTCCGGCGCTATCTCCTTCACTCCCCAGTCCTAGTCGCGCAAAGCAAGCCGCTAAGCCGGCGACCGGCAAGAGAGCTACAACGAAGCATGCCGAACGGAGAAAATAGCAGCAGCTCATCTGTTCACACCTTGTTTCTGCCATGTGCTTGAACGCCAAGACGTTCGCGCTTCTGTGAGATGAAAGACGTCCTTCTGCATATGTGGTTGCTCACACCGGTGCACTTGTTAGTGTATCCATTCAGTCCTGGGCTGCGGGGCATTCAGAAGTGGCTCTGTGGAGACGTCTGCATAGAGGCAGCTGTCAGAACACGCACACTCGATTGTTCACCAAAACATATGCAGACGCGTCCTTAGCCTGTAGATTTGGATGCACAGAGTTCCCTGTGTTCGCAAGAGACAAGGGAATCGCGTCTGTACGCACAGAAGCAATAGCGGACCGTTTCCCTCGGAGCGAACGCGAAAGAGCCGTCTATATACTCACAGACACGGGAACGTGCCTCAATGCGGTCACAGAGGCAGCATCTTTTGCACAGATGCTCTGGTGATTCTGGCACTTTCCAGGCACACTCCTGAAAGTCGCGCACACTGCTGTTCACTCGCTAAACGACCTCTTGGGAAACACGTCTCCGGTCGATGGACCGCTCAGATTGCTTCTCGTGTAACTGTGAACTGTGTCAGCGCAGGGAATCCGTCTCTGTTGAGCAGATGTCAATCCTGCCTCGCTTTTGCTTTGTTGCCTCTACCAAGATGATTTCCCGTTTCTCTCTTCACTGGAGCACGCAGACACAGCCAACGCACATCAAGTGTCAAGAGACACACTCTGCTGAGCTCAACGCTTGTGCAGATGCACATGTGCGACGAAGTCAACACACGTGCTTGTGGAGAGAAAGAAAGGGACTCCCAGGCGTGTGGAGCGACGGGGAGAAAGAGCGGGCGCTGAGGAACACAGTTTCAAACAGACTGTCTCCACACAAACAGGCACCTGTCTGCAGGTATCCTAGATCTTGATTCTTGAACTTGAGGAAACACGCGTCTGAGCAAAACTCCCAAACGCTTCCAGGAAAGACACAGGCTCTCCCACAAGCACACAAGTGTTTGCCCTCAGCTATAGATCAGGGACAAGCTTGTGAAGAGATGCCCTGCTATTCTTTCGCCTTATGGCATCATGTGTTTCGTTTCTCTTGGAGATCGATTGTTAAACGTCTTTCCTCGGGCGACTGTGAAGCATTTGCCAGCGGAGGAGAAGTAGCACGGAGCAGCATTCAGTACTGCCTACGAGTGTCTTTGCTACCCTACTAGCGGAGCTCCAAGAACAGGCACACATCTTCAGGTACCTTCCAAATGTGGATTCCCCTGCAGCCCCGTAGGCGGGCGTGCAGTACGCCAACCATCAACGGACGTTTTTCCCCTCAAGCCTGTCAGGACGTTGCTCGTCCGTCTTTCCCTCAATAGATGGGAGTAGGTGCGCTTGCGGATGTGTGCGTGTGTGTGGCCACGCGTTTGCTTAGGCATCAGTGTGTGAAAAGGTAGGTGCTTTTCTCTAGCTGCGTGTGCGTGCACGTGGTGCTGGGTGCACATCCCTGGGTGCTCGTGGAAAGGTTTCTGCATGGTTTTCGCTGAGGAATCGTGTGTGTGCACATGGACAAAGAGAAGGCGCAGCAACCAGGTTCCAGCGCCGAAGAAGGAAATAGGCAAGGTTTCCGGCGCTATCTCCTTCTCTCCGCAGACCTAGTCGCGCAAAGCAAGCCGCTAAGCCGGCGACCGGCAAGAGAGCTACAACGAAGCATGCCGAACGGAGAAAATAGCAGCAGCGCACCTGTTCACACCTTGTTTCTGCCATGTGCTTGAACGCCAAGACGTTCGCGCTTCTGTGAGATGAAAGACGTCCTTCTGCAGATGTGGTTGCTCACACCGGTGCACTTGTTAGTGTATCCATTCAGTCCTGGGCTGCGGGGCATTCAGAAGTGGCTCTGTGGAGACGTCTGCATAGAGGCAGCTGTCAGAACACGCACACTCGATTGTTCACCAAAACATATGCAGACGCGTCCTTAGCCTGTAGATTTGGATGCACAGAGTTCCCTGTGTTCGCAAGAGACAAGGGAATCGCGTCTGTACGCACAGAAGCAATAGCGGACCGTTTCCCTCGGAGCGAACGCGAAAGAGCCGTCTATATACTCGCAGACACGGGAACGTGCCTCAATGCGGTCACAGAGGCAGCAGCTTTTGCACAGATGCTCTGGTGATTCTGGCACTTTCCACGCACACTCCTGAAAGTCGCGCACACTGCTGTTCACTCGCTAAACGACCTCTTGGGAAACACGTCTCCGGTCGATGGACCGCTCAGATTGCTTCTCGTGTAACTGTGAACTGTGTCAGCGCAGGGAATCCGTCTCTGTTGAGCAGATGTCAATCCTGCCTCGCTTTTGCTTTGTTGCCTCTACCAAGATGATTTCCCGTTTCTCTCTTCACTGGAGCACGCAGACACAGCCAACGCACATCAAGTGTCAAGAGACACGCTCTGCTGAGCTCAACGCTTGTGCAGATGCACATGTGCGACGAAGTCAACACACGTGCTTGTGGAGAGAAAGAAAGGGACTCCCAGGCGTGTGGAGCGACGGGGAGAAAGAGCGGGCGCTGAGGAACACAGTTTCAAACAGACTGTCTCCACACAAACAGGCACCTGTCTGCAGGTATCCTAGATCTTGATTCTTGAACTTGAGGAAACACGCGTCTGAGCAAAACTCCCAAACGCTTCCAGGAAAGACACAGGCTCTCCCACAAGCACACAAGTGTTTGCCCTCAGCTATAGATCAGGGACAAGCTTGTGAAGAGATGCCCTGCTATTCTTTCGCCTTATGGCATCATGTGTTTCGTTTCTCTTGGAGATCGATTGTTAAACGTCTTTCCTCGGGCGACTGTGAAGCATTTGCCAGCGGAGGAGAAGTAGCACGGAGCAGCATTCAGTACTGCCTACGAGTGTCTTTGCTACCCTACTAGCGGAGCTCCAAGAACAGGCACACATCTTCAGGTACCTTCCAAATGTGGATTCCCCTGCAGCCCCGTAGGCGGGCGTGCAGTACGCCAACCATCAACGGACGTTTTTCCCCTCAAGCCTGTCAGGACGTTGCTCGTCCGTCTTTCCCTCAATAGATGGGAGTAGGCGCGCTTGCGGATGTGTGCGTGTGTGTGGCCACGCGTTTGCTTAGGCATCAGTGTGTGAAAAGGTAGGTGCTTTTCTCTAGCTGCGTGTGCGTGCACGTGGTGCTGGGTGCACATCCCTGGGTGCTCGAGGTAAGGTTTCTGCATGGTTTTCGCTGAGGAATCGTGTGTGTGCACATGGACAAAGAGAAGGCGCAGCAACCAGGTTCCAGCGCCGAAGAAGGCAAAAGGCAAGGTTTCCGGCGCTATCTCCTTCACTCCCCAGTCCTAGTCGCGCAAAGCAAGCCGCTAAGCCGGCGACCGGCAAGAGAGCTACAACGAAGCATGCCGAACGGAGAAAATAGCAGCAGCTCATCTGTTCACACCTTGTTTCTGCCATGTGCTTGAACGCCAAGACGTTCGCGCTTCTGTGAGATGAAAGACGTCCTTCTGCATATGTGGTTGCTCACACCGGTGCACTTGTTAGTGTATCCATTCAGTCCTGGGCTGCGGGGCATTCAGAAGTGGCTCTGTGGAGACGTCTGCATAGAGGCAGCTGTCAGAACACGCACACTCGATTGTTCACCAAAACATATGCAGACGCGTCCTTAGCCTGTAGATTTGGATGCACAGAGTTCCCTGTGTTCGCAAGAGACAAGGGAATCGCGTCTGTACGCACAGAAGCAATAGCGGACCGTTTCCCTCGGAGCGAACGCGAAAGAGCCGTCTATATACTCGCAGACACGGGAACGTGCCTCAATGCGGTCACAGAGGCAGCAGCTTTTGCACAGATGCTCTGGTGATTCTGGCACTTTCCACGCACACTCCTGAAAGTCGCGCACACTGCTGTTCACTCGCTAAACGACCTCTTGGGAAACACGTCTCCGGTCGATGGACCGCTCAGATTGCTTCTCGTGTAACTGTGAACTGTGTCAGCGCAGGGAATCCGTCTCTGTTGAGCAGATGTCAATCCTGCCTCGCTTTTGCTTTGTTGCCTCTACCAAGATGATTTCCCGTTTCTCTCTTCACTGGAGCACGCAGACACAGCCAACGCACATCAAGTGTCAAGAGACACGCTCTGCTGAGCTCAACGCTTGTGCAGATGCACATGTGCGACGAAGTCAACACACGTGCTTGTGGAGAGAAAGAAAGGGACTCCCAGGCGTGTGGAGCGACGGGGAGAAAGAGCGGGCGCTGAGGAACACAGTTTCAAACAGACTGTCTCCACACAAACAGGCACCTGTCTGCAGGTATCCTAGATCTTGATTCTTGAACTTGAGGAAACACGCGTCTGAGCAAAACTCCCAAACGCTTCCAGGAAAGACACAGGCTCTCCCACAAGCACACAAGTGTTTGCCCTCAGCTATAGATCAGGGACAAGCTTGTGAAGAGATGCCCTGCTATTCTTTCGCCTTATGGCATCATGTGTTTCGTTTCTCTTGGAGATCGATTGTTAAACGTCTTTCCTCGGGCGACTGTGAAGCATTTGCCAGCGGAGGAGAAGTAGCACGGAGCAGCATTCAGTACTGCCTACGAGTGTCTTTGCTACCCTACTAGCGGAGCTCCAAGAACAGGCACACATCTTCAGGTACCTTCCAAATGTGGATTCCCCTGCAGCCCCGTAGGCGGGCGTGCAGTACGCCAACCATCAACGGACGTTTTTCCCCTCAAGCCTGTCAGGACGTTGCTCGTCCGTCTTTCCCTCAATAGATGGGAGTAGGCGCGCTTGCGGATGTGTGCGTGTGTGTGGCCACGCGTTTGCTTAGGCATCAGTGTGTGAAAAGGTAGGTGCTTTTCTCTAGCTGCGTGTGCGTGCACGTGGTGCTGGGTGCACATCCCTGGGTGCTCGAGGTAAGGTTTCTGCATGGTTTTCGCTGAGGAATCGTGTGTGTGCACATGGACAAAGAGAAGGCGCAGCAACCAGGTTCCAGCGCCGAAGAAGGCAAAAGGCAAGGTTTCCGGCGCTATCTCCTTCACTCCCCAGTCCTAGTCGCGCAAAGCAAGCCGCTAAGCCGGCGACCGGCAAGAGAGCTACAACGAAGCATGCCGAACGGAGAAAATAGCAGCAGCTCATCTGTTCACACCTTGTTTCTGCCATGTGCTTGAACGCCAAGACGTTCGCGCTTCTGTGAGATGAAAGACGTCCTTCTGCATATGTGGTTGCTCACACCGGTGCACTTGTTAGTGTATCCATTCAGTCCTGGGCTGCGGGGCATTCAGAAGTGGCTCTGTGGAGACGTCTGCATAGAGGCAGCTGTCAGAACACGCACACTCGATTGTTCACCAAAACATATGCAGACGCGTCCTTAGCCTGTAGATTTGGATGCACAGAGTTCCCTGTGTTCGCAAGAGACAAGGGAATCGCGTCTGTACGCACAGAAGCAATAGCGGACCGTTTCCCTCGGAGCGAACGCGAAAGAGCCGTCTATATACTCGCAGACACGGGAACGTGCCTCAATGCGGTCACAGAGGCAGCAGCTTTTGCACAGATGCTCTGGTGATTCTGGCACTTTCCACGCACACTCCTGAAAGTCGCGCACACTGCTGTTCACTCGCTAAACGACCTCTTGGGAAACACGTCTCCGGTCGATGGACCGCTCAGATTGCTTCTCGTGTAACTGTGAACTGTGTCAGCGCAGGGAATCCGTCTCTGTTGAGCAGATGTCAATCCTGCCTCGCTTTTGCTTTGTTGCCTCTACCAAGATGATTTCCCGTTTCTCTCTTCACTGGAGCACGCAGACACAGCCAACGCACATCAAGTGTCAAGAGACACGCTCTGCTGAGCTCAACGCTTGTGCAGATGCACATGTGCGACGAAGTCAACACACGTGCTTGTGGAGAGAAAGAAAGGGACTCCCAGGCGTGTGGAGCGACGGGGAGAAAGAGCGGGCGCTGAGGAACACAGTTTCAAACAGACTGTCTCCACACAAACAGGCACCTGTCTGCAGGTATCCTAGATCTTGATTCTTGAACTTGAGGAAACACGCGTCTGAGCAAAACTCCCAAACGCTTCCAGGAAAGACACAGGCTCTCCCACAAGCACACAAGTGTTTGCCCTCAGCTATAGATCAGGGACAAGCTTGTGAAGAGATGCCCTGCTATTCTTTCGCCTTATGGCATCATGTGTTTCGTTTCTCTTGGAGATCGATTGTTAAACGTCTTTCCTCGGGCGACTGTGAAGCATTTGCCAGCGGAGGAGAAGTAGCACGGAGCAGCATTCAGTACTGCCTACGAGTGTCTTTGCTACCCTACTAGCGGAGCTCCAAGAACAGGCACACATCTTCAGGTACCTTCCAAATGTGGATTCCCCTGCAGCCCCGTAGGCGGGCGTGCAGTACGCCAACCATCAACGGACGTTTTTCCCCTCAAGCCTGTCAGGACGTTGCTCGTCCGTCTTTCCCTCAATAGATGGGAGTAGGCGCGCTTGCGGATGTGTGCGTGTGTGTGGCCACGCGTTTGCTTAGGCATCAGTGTGTGAAAAGGTAGGTGCTTTTCTCTAGCTGCGTGTGCGTGCACGTGGTGCTGGGTGCACGTCCCTGGGTGCTCGAGGTAAGGTTTCTGCATGGTTTTCGCTGAGGAATCGTGTGTGTGCACATGGACAAAGAGAAGGCGCAGCAACCAGGTTCCAGCGCCGAAGAAGGCAAAAGGCAAGGTTTCCGGCGCTATCTCCTTCACTCCCCAGTCCTAGTCGCGCAAAGCAAGCCGCTAAGCCGGCGACCGGCAAGAGAGCTACAACGAAGCATGCCGAACGGAGAAAATAGCAGCAGCTCATCTGTTCACACCTTGTTTCTGCCATGTGCTTGAACGCCAAGACGTTCGCGCTTCTGTGAGATGAAAGACGTCCTTCTGCATATGTGGTTGCTCACACCGGTGCACTTGTTAGTGTATCCATTCAGTCCTGGGCTGCGGGGCATTCAGAAGTGGCTCTGTGGAGACGTCTGCATAGAGGCAGCTGTCAGAACACGCACACTCGATTGTTCACCAAAACATATGCAGACGCGTCCTTAGCCTGTAGATTTGGATGCACAGAGTTCCCTGTGTTCGCAAGAGACAAGGGAATCGCGTCTGTACGCACAGAAGCAATAGCGGACCGTTTCCCTCGGAGCGAACGCGAAAGAGCCGTCTATATACTCGCAGACACGGGAACGTGCCTCAATGCGGTCACAGAGGCAGCAGCTTTTGCACAGATGCTCTGGTGATTCTGGCACTTTCCACGCACACTCCTGAAAGTCGCGCACACTGCTGTTCACTCGCTAAACGACCTCTTGGGAAACACGTCTCCGGTCGATGGACCGCTCAGATTGCTTCTCGTGTAACTGTGAACTGTGTCAGCGCAGGGAATCCGTCTCTGTTGAGCAGATGTCAATCCTGCCTCGCTTTTGCTTTGTTGCCTCTACCAAGATGATTTCCCGTTTCTCTCTTCACTGGAGCACGCAGACACAGCCAACGCACATCAAGTGTCAAGAGACACGCTCTGCTGAGCTCAACGCTTGTGCAGATGCACATGTGCGACGAAGTCAACACACGTGCTTGTGGAGAGAAAGAAAGGGACTCCCAGGCGTGTGGAGCGACGGGGAGAAAGAGCGGGCGCTGAGGAACACAGTTTCAAACAGACTGTCTCCACACAAACAGGCACCTGTCTGCAGGTATCCTAGATCTTGATTCTTGAACTTGAGGAAACACGCGTCTGAGCAAAACTCCCAAACGCTTCCAGGAAAGACACAGGCTCTCCCACAAGCACACAAGTGTTTGCCCTCAGCTATAGATCAGGGACAAGCTTGTGAAGAGATGCCCTGCTATTCTTTCGCCTTATGGCATCATGTGTTTCGTTTCTCTTGGAGATCGATTGTTAAACGTCTTTCCTCGGGCGACTGTGAAGCATTTGCCAGCGGAGGAGAAGTAGCACGGAGCAGCATTCAGTACTGCCTACGAGTGTCTTTGCTACCCTACTAGCGGAGCTCCAAGAACAGGCACACATCTTCAGGTACCTTCCAAATGTGGATTCCCCTGCAGCCCCGTAGGCGGGCGTGCAGTACGCCAACCATCAACGGACGTTTTTCCCCTCAAGCCTGTCAGGACGTTGCTCGTCCGTCTTTCCCTCAATAGATGGGAGTAGGCGCGCTTGCGGATGTGTGCGTGTGTGTGGCCACGCGTTTGCTTAGGCATCAGTGTGTGAAAAGGTAGGTGCTTTTCTCTAGCTGCGTGTGCGTGCACGTGGTGCTGGGTGCACGTCCCTGGGTGCTCGAGGTAAGGTTTCTGCATGGTTTTCGCTGAGGAATCGTGTGTGTGCACATGGACAAAGAGAAGGCGCAGCAACCAGGTTCCAGCGCCGAAGAAGGCAAAAGGCAAGGTTTCCGGCGCTATCTCCTTCACTCCCCAGTCCTAGTCGCGCAAAGCAAGCCGCTAAGCCGGCGACCGGCAAGAGAGCTACAACGAAGCATGCCGAACGGAGAAAATAGCAGCAGCTCATCTGTTCACACCTTGTTTCTGCCATGTGCTTGAACGCCAAGACGTTCGCGCTTCTGTGAGATGAAAGACGTCCTTCTGCATATGTGGTTGCTCACACCGGTGCACTTGTTAGTGTATCCATTCAGTCCTGGGCTGCGGGGCATTCAGAAGTGGCTCTGTGGAGACGTCTGCATAGAGGCAGCTGTCAGAACACGCACACTCGATTGTTCACCAAAACATATGCAGACGCGTCCTTAGCCTGTAGATTTGGATGCACAGAGTTCCCTGTGTTCGCAAGAGACAAGGGAATCGCGTCTGTACGCACAGAAGCAATAGCGGACCGTTTCCCTCGGAGCGAACGCGAAAGAGCCGTCTATATACTCGCAGACACGGGAACGTGCCTCAATGCGGTCACAGAGGCAGCAGCTTTTGCACAGATGCTCTGGTGATTCTGGCACTTTCCACGCACACTCCTGAAAGTCGCGCACACTGCTGTTCACTCGCTAAACGACCTCTTGGGAAACACGTCTCCGGTCGATGGACCGCTCAGATTGCTTCTCGTGTAACTGTGAACTGTGTCAGCGCAGGGAATCCGTCTCTGTTGAGCAGATGTCAATCCTGCCTCGCTTTTGCTTTGTTGCCTCTACCAAGATGATTTCCCGTTTCTCTCTTCACTGGAGCACGCAGACACAGCCAACGCACATCAAGTGTCAAGAGACACGCTCTGCTGAGCTCAACGCTTGTGCAGATGCACATGTGCGACGAAGTCAACACACGTGCTTGTGGAGAGAAAGAAAGGGACTCCCAGGCGTGTGGAGCGACGGGGAGAAAGAGCGGGCGCTGAGGAACACAGTTTCAAACAGACTGTCTCCACACAAACAGGCACCTGTCTGCAGGTATCCTAGATCTTGATTCTTGAACTTGAGGAAACACGCGTCTGAGCAAAACTCCCAAACGCTTCCAGGAAAGACACAGGCTCTCCCACAAGCACACAAGTGTTTGCCCTCAGCTATAGATCAGGGACAAGCTTGTGAAGAGATGCCCTGCTATTCTTTCGCCTTATGGCATCATGTGTTTCGTTTCTCTTGGAGATCGATTGTTAAACGTCTTTCCTCGGGCGACTGTGAAGCATTTGCCAGCGGAGGAGAAGTAGCACGGAGCAGCATTCAGTACTGCCTACGAGTGTCTTTGCTACCCTACTAGCGGAGCTCCAAGAACAGGCACACATCTTCAGGTACCTTCCAAATGTGGATTCCCCTGCAGCCCCGTAGGCGGGCGTGCAGTACGCCAACCATCAACGGACGTTTTTCCCCTCAAGCCTGTCAGGACGTTGCTCGTCCGTCTTTCCCTCAATAGATGGGAGTAGGCGCGCTTGCGGATGTGTGCGTGTGTGTGGCCACGCGTTTGCTTAGGCATCAGTGTGTGAAAAGGTAGGTGCTTTTCTCTAGCTGCGTGTGCGTGCACGTGGTGCTGGGTGCACATCCCTGGGTGCTCGAGGTAAGGTTTCTGCATGGTTTTCGCTGAGGAATCGTGTGTGTGCACATGGACAAAGAGAAGGCGCAGCAACCAGGTTCCAGCGCCGAAGAAGGCAAAAGGCAAGGTTTCCGGCGCTATCTCCTTCACTCCCCAGTCCTAGTCGCGCAAAGCAAGCCGCTAAGCCGGCGACCGGCAAGAGAGCTACAACGAAGCATGCCGAACGGAGAAAATAGCAGCAGCTCATCTGTTCACACCTTGTTTCTGCCATGTGCTTGAACGCCAAGACGTTCGCGCTTCTGTGAGATGAAAGACGTCCTTCTGCATATGTGGTTGCTCACACCGGTGCACTTGTTAGTGTATCCATTCAGTCCTGGGCTGCGGGGCATTCAGAAGTGGCTCTGTGGAGACGTCTGCATAGAGGCAGCTGTCAGAACACGCACACTCGATTGTTCACCAAAACATATGCAGACGCGTCCTTAGCCTGTAGATTTGGATGCACAGAGTTCCCTGTGTTCGCAAGAGACAAGGGAATCGCGTCTGTACGCACAGAAGCAATAGCGGACCGTTTCCCTCGGAGCGAACGCGAAAGAGCCGTCTATATACTCGCAGACACGGGAACGTGCCTCAATGCGGTCACAGAGGCAGCAGCTTTTGCACAGATGCTCTGGTGATTCTGGCACTTTCCACGCACACTCCTGAAAGTCGCGCACACTGCTGTTCACTCGCTAAACGACCTCTTGGGAAACACGTCTCCGGTCGATGGACCGCTCAGATTGCTTCTCGTGTAACTGTGAACTGTGTCAGCGCAGGGAATCCGTCTCTGTTGAGCAGATGTCAATCCTGCCTCGCTTTTGCTTTGTTGCCTCTACCAAGATGATTTCCCGTTTCTCTCTTCACTGGAGCAGGCAGACACAGCCAACGCACATCAAGTGTCAAGAGACACGCTCTGCTGAGCTCAACGCTTGTGCAGATGCACATGTGCGACGAAGTCAACACACGTGCTTGTGGAGAGAAAGAAAGGGACTCCCAGGCGTGTGGAGCGACGGGGAGAAAGAGCGGGCGCTGAGGAACACAGTTTCAAACAGACTGTCTCCACACAAACAGGCACCTGTCTGCAGGTATCCTAGATCTTGATTCTTGAACTTGAGGAAACACGCGTCTGAGCAAAACTCCCAAACGCTTCCAGGAAAGACACAGGCTCTCCCACAAGCACACAAGTGTTTGCCCTCAGCTATAGATCAGGGACAAGCTTGTGAAGAGATGCCCTGCTATTCTTTCGCCTTATGGCATCATGTGTTTCGTTTCTCTTGGAGATCGATTGTTAAACGTCTTTCCTCGGGCGACTGTGAAGCATTTGCCAGCGGAGGAGAAGTAGCACGGAGCAGCATTCAGTACTGCCTACGAGTGTCTTTGCTACCCTACTAGCGGAGCTCCAAGAACAGGCACACATCTTCAGGTACCTTCCAAATGTGGATTCCCCTGCAGCCCCGTAGGCGGGCGTGCAGTACGCCAACCATCAACGGACGTTTTTCCCCTCAAGCCTGTCAGGACGTTGCTCGTCCGTCTTTCCCTCAATAGATGGGAGTAGGCGCGCTTGCGGATGTGTGCGTGTGTGTGGCCACGCGTTTGCTTAGGCATCAGTGTGTGAAAAGGTAGGTGCTTTTCTCTAGCTGCGTGTGCGTGCACGTGGTGCTGGGTGCACATCCCTGGGTGCTCGAGGTAAGGTTTCTGCATGGTTTTCGCTGAGGAATCGTGTGTGTGCACATGGACAAAGAGAAGGCGCAGCAACCAGGTTCCAGCGCCGAAGAAGGCAAAAGGCAAGGTTTCCGGCGCTATCTCCTTCACTCCCCAGTCCTAGTCGCGCAAAGCAAGCCGCTAAGCCGGCGACCGGCAAGAGAGCTACAACGAAGCATGCCGAACGGAGAAAATAGCAGCAGCTCATCTGTTCACACCTTGTTTCTGCCATGTGCTTGAACGCCAAGACGTTCGCGCTTCTGTGAGATGAAAGACGTCCTTCTGCATATGTGGTTGCTCACACCGGTGCACTTGTTAGTGTATCCATTCAGTCCTGGGCTGCGGGGCATTCAGAAGTGGCTCTGTGGAGACGTCTGCATAGAGGCAGCTGTCAGAACACGCACACTCGATTGTTCACCAAAACATATGCAGACGCGTCCTTAGCCTGTAGATTTGGATGCACAGAGTTCCCTGTGTTCGCAAGAGACAAGGGAATCGCGTCTGTACGCACAGAAGCAATAGCGGACCGTTTCCCTCGGAGCGAACGCGAAAGAGCCGTCTATATACTCGCAGACACGGGAACGTGCCTCAATGCGGTCACAGAGGCAGCAGCTTTTGCACAGATGCTCTGGTGATTCTGGCACTTTCCACGCACACTCCTGAAAGTCGCGCACACTGCTGTTCACTCGCTAAACGACCTCTTGGGAAACACGTCTCCGGTCGATGGACCGCTCAGATTGCTTCTCGTGTAACTGTGAACTGTGTCAGCGCAGGGAATCCGTCTCTGTTGAGCAGATGTCAATCCTGCCTCGCTTTTGCTTTGTTGCCTCTACCAAGATGATTTCCCGTTTCTCTCTTCACTGGAGCAGGCAGACACAGCCAACGCACATCAAGTGTCAAGAGACACGCTCTGCTGAGCTCAACGCTTGTGCAGATGCACATGTGCGACGAAGTCAACACACGTGCTTGTGGAGAGAAAGAAAGGGACTCCCAGGCGTGTGGAGCGACGGGGAGAAAGAGCGGGCGCTGAGGAACACAGTTTCAAACAGACTGTCTCCACACAAACAGGCACCTGTCTGCAGGTATCCTAGATCTTGATTCTTGAACTTGAGGAAACACGCGTCTGAGCAAAACTCCCAAACGCTTCCAGGAAAGACACAGGCTCTCCCACAAGCACACAAGTGTTTGCCCTCAGCTATAGATCAGGGACAAGCTTGTGAAGAGATGCCCTGCTATTCTTTCGCCTTATGGCATCATGTGTTTCGTTTCTCTTGGAGATCGATTGTTAAACGTCTTTCCTCGGGCGACTGTGAAGCATTTGCCAGCGGAGGAGAAGTAGCACGGAGCAGCATTCAGTACTGCCTACGAGTGTCTTTGCTACCCTACTAGCGGAGCTCCAAGAACAGGCACACATCTTCAGGTACCTTCCAAATGTGGATTCCCCTGCAGCCCCGTAGGCGGGCGTGCAGTACGCCAACCATCAACGGACGTTTTTCCCCTCAAGCCTGTCAGGACGTTGCTCGTCCGTCTTTCCCTCAATAGATGGGAGTAGGCGCGCTTGCGGATGTGTGCGTGTGTGTGGCCACGCGCTTGCTTAGGCATCAGTGTGTGAAAAGGTAGGTGCTTTTCTCTAGCTGCGTGTGCGTGCACGTGGTGCTGGGTGCACATCCCTGGGTGCTCGAGGTAAGGTTTCTGCATGGTTTTCGCTGAGGAATCGTGTGTGTGCACATGGACAAAGAGAAGGCGCAGCAACCAGGTTCCAGCGCCGAAGAAGGCAAAAGGCAAGGTTTCCGGCGCTATCTCCTTCACTCCCCAGTCCTAGTCGCGCAAAGCAAGCCGCTAAGCCGGCGACCGGCAAGAGAGCTACAACGAAGCATGCCGAACGGAGAAAATAGCAGCAGCTCATCTGTTCACACCTTGTTTCTGCCATGTGCTTGAACGCCAAGACGTTCGCGCTTCTGTGAGATGAAAGACGTCCTTCTGCATATGTGGTTGCTCACACCGGTGCACTTGTTAGTGTATCCATTCAGTCCTGGGCTGCGGGGCATTCAGAAGTGGCTCTGTGGAGACGTCTGCATAGAGGCAGCTGTCAGAACACGCACACTCGATTGTTCACCAAAACATATGCAGACGCGTCCTTAGCCTGTAGATTTGGATGCACAGAGTTCCCTGTGTTCGCAAGAGACAAGGGAATCGCGTCTGTACGCACAGAAGCAATAGCGGACCGTTTCCCTCGGAGCGAACGCGAAAGAGCCGTCTATATACTCGCAGACACGGGAACGTGCCTCAATGCGGTCACAGAGGCAGCAGCTTTTGCACAGATGCTCTGGTGATTCTGGCACTTTCCACGCACACTCCTGAAAGTCGCGCACACTGCTGTTCACTCGCTAAACGACCTCTTGGGAAACACGTCTCCGGTCGATGGACCGCTCAGATTGCTTCTCGTGTAACTGTGAACTGTGTCAGCGCAGGGAATCCGTCTCTGTTGAGCAGATGTCAATCCTGCCTCGCTTTTGCTTTGTTGCCTCTACCAAGATGATTTCCCGTTTCTCTCTTCACTGGAGCAGGCAGACACAGCCAACGCACATCAAGTGTCAAGAGACACGCTCTGCTGAGCTCAACGCTTGTGCAGATGCACATGTGCGACGAAGTCAACACACGTGCTTGTGGAGAGAAAGAAAGGGACTCCCAGGCGTGTGGAGCGACGGGGAGAAAGAGCGGGCGCTGAGGAACACAGTTTCAAACAGACTGTCTCCACACAAACAGGCACCTGTCTGCAGGTATCCTAGATCTTGATTCTTGAACTTGAGGAAACACGCGTCTGAGCAAAACTCCCAAACGCTTCCAGGAAAGACACAGGCTCTCCCACAAGCACACAAGTGTTTGCCCTCAGCTATAGATCAGGGACAAGCTTGTGAAGAGATGCCCTGCTATTCTTTCGCCTTATGGCATCATGTGTTTCGTTTCTCTTGGAGATCGATTGTTAAACGTCTTTCCTCGGGCGACTGTGAAGCATTTGCCAGCGGAGGAGAAGTAGCACGGAGCAGCATTCAGTACTGCCTACGAGTGTCTTTGCTACCCTACTAGCGGAGCTCCAAGAACAGGCACACATCTTCAGGTACCTTCCAAATGTGGATTCCCCTGCAGCCCCGTAGGCGGGCGTGCAGTACGCCAACCATCAACGGACGTTTTTCCCCTCAAGCCTGTCAGGACGTTGCTCGTCCGTCTTTCCCTCAATAGATGGGAGTAGGCGCGCTTGCGGATGTGTGCGTGTGTGTGGCCACGCGTTTGCTTAGGCATCAGTGTGTGAAAAGGTAGGTGCTTTTCTCTAGCTGCGTGTGCGTGCACGTGGTGCTGGGTGCACATCCCTGGGTGCTCGAGGTAAGGTTTCTGCATGGTTTTCGCTGAGGAATCGTGTGTGTGCACATGGACAAAGAGAAGGCGCAGCAACCAGGTTCCAGCGCCGAAGAAGGCAAAAGGCAAGGTTTCCGGCGCTATCTCCTTCACTCCCCAGTCCTAGTCGCGCAAAGCAAGCCGCTAAGCCGGCGACCGGCAAGAGAGCTACAACGAAGCATGCCGAACGGAGAAAATAGCAGCAGCTCATCTGTTCACACCTTGTTTCTGCCATGTGCTTGAACGCCAAGACGTTCACGCTTCTGTGAGATGAAAGACGTCCTTCTGCATATGTGGTTGCTCACACCGGTGCACTTGTTAGTGTATCCATTCAGTCCTGGGCTGCGGGGCATTCAGAAGTGGCTCTGTGGAGACGTCTGCATAGAGGCAGCTGTCAGAACACGCACACTCGATTGTTCACCAAAACATATGCAGACGCGTCCTTAGCCTGTAGATTTGGATGCACAGAGTTCCCTGTGTTCGCAAGAGACAAGGGAATCGCGTCTGTACGCACAGAAGCAATAGCGGACCGTTTCCCTCGGAGCGAACGCGAAAGAGCCGTCTATATACTCGCAGACACGGGAACGTGCCTCAATGCGGTCACAGAGGCAGCAGCTTTTGCACAGATGCTCTGGTGATTCTGGCACTTTCCACGCACACTCCTGAAAGTCGCGCACACTGCTGTTCACTCGCTAAATGACCTCTTGGGAAACACGTCTCCGGTCGATGGACCGCTCAGATTGCTTCTCGTGTAACTGTGAACTGTGTCAGCGCAGGGAATCCGTCTCTGTTGAGCAGATGTCAATCCTGCCTCGCTTTTGCTTTGTTGCCTCTACCAAGATGATTTCCCGTTTCTCTCTTCACTGGAGCAGGCAGACACAGCCAACGCACATCAAGTGTCAAGAGACACGCTCTGCTGAGCTCAACGCTTGTGCAGATGCACATGTGCGACGAAGTCAACACACGTGCTTGTGGAGAGAAAGAAAGGGACTCCCAGGCGTGTGGAGCGACGGGGAGAAAGAGCGGGCGCTGAGGAACACAGTTTCAAACAGACTGTCTCCACACAAACAGGCACCTGTCTGCAGGTATCCTAGATCTTGATTCTTGAACTTGAGGAAACACGCGTCTGAGCAAAACTCCCAAACGCTTCCAGGAAAGACACAGGCTCTCCCACAAGCACACAAGTGTTTGCCCTCAGCTATAGATCAGGGACAAGCTTGTGAAGAGATGCCCTGCTATTCTTTCGCCTTATGGCATCATGTGTTTCGTTTCTCTTGGAGATCGATTGTTAAACGTCTTTCCTCGGGCGACTGTGAAGCATTTGCCAGCGGAGGAGAAGTAGCACGGAGCAGCATTCAGTACTGCCTACGAGTGTCTTTGCTACCCTACTAGCGGAGCTCCAAGAACAGGCACACATCTTCAGGTACCTTCCAAATGTGGATTCCCCTGCAGCCCCGTAGGCGGGCGTGCAGTACGCCAACCATCAACGGACGTTTTTCCCCTCAAGCCTGTCAGGACGTTGCTCGTCCGTCTTTCCCTCAATAGATGGGAGTAGGCGCGCTTGCGGATGTGTGCGTGTGTGTGGCCACGCGCTTGCTTAGGCATCAGTGTGTGAAAAGGTAGGTGCTTTTCTCTAGCTGCGTGTGCGTGCACGTGGTGCTGGGTGCACATCCCTGGGTGCTCGAGGTAAGGTTTCTGCATGGTTTTCGCTGAGGAATCGTGTGTGTGCACATGGACAAAGAGAAGGCGCAGCAACCAGGTTCCAGCGCCGAAGAAGGCAAAAGGCAAGGTTTCCGGCGCTATCTCCTTCACTCCCCAGTCCTAGTCGCGCAAAGCAAGCCGCTAAGCCGGCGACCGGCAAGAGAGCTACAACGAAGCATGCCGAACGGAGAAAATAGCAGCAGCTCATCTGTTCACACCTTGTTTCTGCCATGTGCTTGAACGCCAAGACGTTCGCGCTTCTGTGAGATGAAAGACGTCCTTCTGCATATGTGGTTGCTCACACCGGTGCACTTGTTAGTGTATCCATTCAGTCCTGGGCTGCGGGGCATTCAGAAGTGGCTCTGTGGAGACGTCTGCATAGAGGCAGCTGTCAGAACACGCACACTCGATTGTTCACCAAAACATATGCAGACGCGTCCTTAGCCTGTAGATTTGGATGCACAGAGTTCCCTGTGTTCGCAAGAGACAAGGGAATCGCGTCTGTACGCACAGAAGCAATAGCGGACCGTTTCCCTCGGAGCGAACGCGAAAGAGCCGTCTATATACTCGCAGACACGGGAACGTGCCTCAATGCGGTCACAGAGGCAGCAGCTTTTGCACAGATGCTCTGGTGATTCTGGCACTTTCCACGCACACTCCTGAAAGTCGCGCACACTGCTGTTCACTCGCTAAACGACCTCTTGGGAAACACGTCTCCGGTCGATGGACCGCTCAGATTGCTTCTCGTGTAACTGTGAACTGTGTCAGCGCAGGGAATCCGTCTCTGTTGAGCAGATGTCAATCCTGCCTCGCTTTTGCTTTGTTGCCTCTACCAAGATGATTTCCCGTTTCTCTCTTCACTGGAGCAGGCAGACACAGCCAACGCACATCAAGTGTCAAGAGACACGCTCTGCTGAGCTCAACGCTTGTGCAGATGCACATGTGCGACGAAGTCAACACACGTGCTTGTGGAGAGAAAGAAAGGGACTCCCAGGCGTGTGGAGCGACGGGGAGAAAGAGCGGGCGCTGAGGAACACAGTTTCAAACAGACTGTCTCCACACAAACAGGCACCTGTCTGCAGGTATCCTAGATCTTGATTCTTGAACTTGAGGAAACACGCGTCTGAGCAAAACTCCCAAACGCTTCCAGGAAAGACACAGGCTCTCCCACAAGCACACAAGTGTTTGCCCTCAGCTATAGATCAGGGACAAGCTTGTGAAGAGATGCCCTGCTATTCTTTCGCCTTATGGCATCATGTGTTTCGTTTCTCTTGGAGATCGATTGTTAAACGTCTTTCCTCGGGCGACTGTGAAGCATTTGCCACCGGAGGAGAAGTAGCACGGAGCAGCATTCAGTACTGCCTACGAGTGTCTTTGCTACCCTACTAGCGGAGCTCCAAGAACAGGCACACATCTTCAGGTACCTTCCAAATGTGGATTCCCCTGCAGCCCCGTAGGCGGGCGTGCAGTACGCCAACCATCAACGGACGTTTTTCCCCTCAAGCCTGTCAGGACGTTGCTCGTCCGTCTTTCCCTCAATAGATGGGAGTAGGCGCGCTTGCGGATGTGTGCGTGTGTGTGGCCACGCGTTTGCTTAGGCATCAGTGTGTGAAAAGGTAGGTGCTTTTCTCTAGCTGCGTGTGCGTGCACGTGGTGCTGGGTGCACATCCCTGGGTGCTCGAGGTAAGGTTTCTGCATGGTTTTCGCTGAGGAATCGTGTGTGTGCACATGGACAAAGAGAAGGCGCAGCAACCAGGTTCCAGCGCCGAAGAAGGCAAAAGGCAAGGTTTCCGGCGCTATCTCCTTCACTCCCCAGTCCTAGTCGCGCAAAGCAAGCCGCTAAGCCGGCGACCGGCAAGAGAGCTACAACGAAGCATGCCGAACGGAGAAAATAGCAGCAGCTCATCTGTTCACACCTTGTTTCTGCCATGTGCTTGAACGCCAAGACGTTCGCGCTTCTGTGAGATGAAAGACGTCCTTCTGCATATGTGGTTGCTCACACCGGTGCACTTGTTAGTGTATCCATTCAGTCCTGGGCTGCGGGGCATTCAGAAGTGGCTCTGTGGAGACGTCTGCATAGAGGCAGCTGTCAGAACACGCACACTCGATTGTTCACCAAAACATATGCAGACGCGTCCTTAGCCTGTAGATTTGGATGCACAGAGTTCCCTGTGTTCGCAAGAGACAAGGGAATCGCGTCTGTACGCACAGAAGCAATAGCGGACCGTTTCCCTCGGAGCGAACGCGAAAGAGCCGTCTATATACTCGCAGACACGGGAACGTGCCTCAATGCGGTCACAGAGGCAGCAGCTTTTGCACAGATGCTCTGGTGATTCTGGCACTTTCCACGCACACTCCTGAAAGTCGCGCACACTGCTGTTCACTCGCTAAACGACCTCTTGGGAAACACGTCTCCGGTCGATGGACCGCTCAGATTGCTTCTCGTGTAACTGTGAACTGTGTCAGCGCAGGGAATCCGTCTCTGTTGAGCAGATGTCAATCCTGCCTCGCTTTTGCTTTGTTGCCTCTACCAAGATGATTTCCCGTTTCTCTCTTCACTGGAGCAGGCAGACACAGCCAACGCACATCAAGTGTCAAGAGACACGCTCTGCTGAGCTCAACGCTTGTGCAGATGCACATGTGCGACGAAGTCAACACACGTGCTTGTGGAGAGAAAGAAAGGGACTCCCAGGCGTGTGGAGCGACGGGGAGAAAGAGCGGGCGCTGAGGAACACAGTTTCAAACAGACTGTCTCCACACAAACAGGCACCCGTCTGCAGGTATCCTAGATCTTGATTCTTGAACTTGAGGAAACACGCGTCTGAGCAAAACTCCCAAACGCTTCCAGGAAAGACACAGGCTCTCCCACAAGCACACAAGTGTTTGCCCTCAGCTATAGATCAGGGACAAGCTTGTGAAGAGATGCCCTGCTATTCTTTCGCCTTATGGCATCATGTGTTTCGTTTCTCTTGGAGATCGATTGTTAAACGTCTTTCCTCGGGCGACTGTGAAGCATTTGCCAGCGGAGGAGAAGTAGCACGGAGCAGCATTCAGTACTGCCTACGAGTGTCTTTGCTACCCTACTAGCGGAGCTCCAAGAACAGGCACACATCTTCAGGTACCTTCCAAATGTGGATTCCCCTGCAGCCCCGTAGGCGGGCGTGCAGTACGCCAACCATCAACGGACGTTTTTCCCCTCAAGCCTGTCAGGACGTTGCTCGTCCGTCTTTCCCTCAATAGATGGGAGTAGGCGCGCTTGCGGATGTGTGCGTGTGTGTGGCCACGCGTTTGCTTAGGCATCAGTGTGTGAAAAGGTAGGTGCTTTTCTCTAGCTGCGTGTGCGTGCACGTGGTGCTGGGTGCACATCCCTGGGTGCTCGAGGTAAGGTTTCTGCATGGTTTTCGCTGAGGAATCGTGTGTGTGCACATGGACAAAGAGAAGGCGCAGCAACCAGGTTCCAGCGCCGAAGAAGGCAAAAGGCAAGGTTTCCGGCGCTATCTCCTTCACTCCCCAGTCCTAGTCGCGCAAAGCAAGCCGCTAAGCCGGCGACCGGCAAGAGAGCTACAACGAAGCATGCCGAACGGAGAAAATAGCAGCAGCTCATCTGTTCACACCTTGTTTCTGCCATGTGCTTGAACGCCAAGACGTTCGCGCTTCTGTGAGATGAAAGACGTCCTTCTGCATATGTGGTTGCTCACACCGGTGCACTTGTTAGTGTATCCATTCAGTCCTGGGCTGCGGGGCATTCAGAAGTGGCTCTGTGGAGACGTCTGCATAGAGGCAGCTGTCAGAACACGCACACTCGATTGTTCACCAAAACATATGCAGACGCGTCCTTAGCCTGTAGATTTGGATGCACAGAGTTCCCTGTGTTCGCAAGAGACAAGGGAATCGCGTCTGTACGCACAGAAGCAATAGCGGACCGTTTCCCTCGGAGCGAACGCGAAAGAGCCGTCTATATACTCGCAGACACGGGAACGTGCCTCAATGCGGTCACAGAGGCAGCAGCTTTTGCACAGATGCTCTGGTGATTCTGGCACTTTCCACGCACACTCCTGAAAGTCGCGCACACTGCTGTTCACTCGCTAAACGACCTCTTGGGAAACACGTCTCCGGTCGATGGACCGCTCAGATTGCTTCTCGTGTAACTGTGAACTGTGTCAGCGCAGGGAATCCGTCTCTGTTGAGCAGATGTCAATCCTGCCTCGCTTTTGCTTTGTTGCCTCTACCAAGATGATTTCCCGTTTCTCTCTTCACTGGAGCAGGCAGACACAGCCAACGCACATCAAGTGTCAAGAGACACGCTCTGCTGAGCTCAACGCTTGTGCAGATGCACATGTGCGACGAAGTCAACACACGTGCTTGTGGAGAGAAAGAAAGGGACTCCCAGGCGTGTGGAGCGACGGGGAGAAAGAGCGGGCGCTGAGGAACACAGTTTCAAACAGACTGTCTCCACACAAACAGGCACCTGTCTGCAGGTATCCTAGATCTTGATTCTTGAACTTGAGGAAACACGCGTCTGAGCAAAACTCCCAAACGCTTCCAGGAAAGACACAGGCTCTCCCACAAGCACACAAGTGTTTGCCCTCAGCTATAGATCAGGGACAAGCTTGTGAAGAGATGCCCTGCTATTCTTTCGCCTTATGGCATCATGTGTTTCGTTTCTCTTGGAGATCGATTGTTAAACGTCTTTCCTCGGGCGACTGTGAAGCATTTGCCAGCGGAGGAGAAGTAGCACGGAGCAGCATTCAGTACTGCCTACGAGTGTCTTTGCTACCCTACTAGCGGAGCTCCAAGAACAGGCACACATCTTCAGGTACCTTCCAAATGTGGATTCCCCTGCAGCCCCGTAGGCGGGCGTGCAGTACGCCAACCATCAACGGACGTTTTTCCCCTCAAGCCTGTCAGGACGTTGCTCGTCCGTCTTTCCCTCAATAGATGGGAGTAGGCGCGCTTGCGGATGTGTGCGTGTGTGTGGCCACGCGCTTGCTTAGGCATCAGTGTGTGAAAAGGTAGGTGCTTTTCTCTAGCTGCGTGTGCGTGCACGTGGTGCTGGGTGCACATCCCTGGGTGCTCGAGGTAAGGTTTCTGCATGGTTTTCGCTGAGGAATCGTGTGTGTGCACATGGACAAAGAGAAGGCGCAGCAACCAGGTTCCAGCGCCGAAGAAGGCAAAAGGCAAGGTTTCCGGCGCTATCTCCTTCACTCCCCAGTCCTAGTCGCGCAAAGCAAGCCGCTAAGCCGGCGACCGGCAAGAGAGCTACAACGAAGCATGCCGAACGGAGAAAATAGCAGCAGCTCATCTGTTCACACCTTGTTTCTGCCATGTGCTTGAACGCCAAGACGTTCGCGCTTCTGTGAGATGAAAGACGTCCTTCTGCATATGTGGTTGCTCACACCGGTGCACTTGTTAGTGTATCCATTCAGTCCTGGGCTGCGGGGCATTCAGAAGTGGCTCTGTGGAGACGTCTGCATAGAGGCAGCTGTCAGAACACGCACACTCGATTGTTCACCAAAACATATGCAGACGCGTCCTTAGCCTGTAGATTTGGATGCACAGAGTTCCCTGTGTTCGCAAGAGACAAGGGAATCGCGTCTGTACGCACAGAAGCAATAGCGGACCGTTTCCCTCGGAGCGAACGCGAAAGAGCCGTCTATATACTCGCAGACACGGGAACGTGCCTCAATGCGGTCACAGAGGCAGCAGCTTTTGCACAGATGCTCTGGTGATTCTGGCACTTTCCACGCACACTCCTGAAAGTCGCGCACACTGCTGTTCACTCGCTAAACGACCTCTTGGGAAACACGTCTCCGGTCGATGGACCGCTCAGATTGCTTCTCGTGTAACTGTGAACTGTGTCAGCGCAGGGAATCCGTCTCTGTTGAGCAGATGTCAATCCTGCCTCGCTTTTGCTTTGTTGCCTCTACCAAGATGATTTCCCGTTTCTCTCTTCACTGGAGCACGCAGACACAGCCAACGCACATCAAGTGTCAAGAGACACGCTCTGCTGAGCTCAACGCTTGTGCAGATGCACATGTGCGACGAAGTCAACACACGTGCTTGTGGAGAGAAAGAAAGGGACTCCCAGGCGTGTGGAGCGACGGGGAGAAAGAGCGGGCGCTGAGGAACACAGTTTCAAACAGACTGTCTCCACACAAACAGGCACCCGTCTGCAGGTATCCTAGATCTTGATTCTTGAACTTGAGGAAACACGCGTCTGAGCAAAACTCCCAAACGCTTCCAGGAAAGACACAGGCTCTCCCACAAGCACACAAGTGTTTGCCCTCAGCTATAGATCAGGGACAAGCTTGTGAAGAGATGCCCTGCTATTCTTTCGCCTTATGGCATCATGTGTTTCGTTTCTCTTGGAGATCGATTGTTAAACGTCTTTCCTCGGGCGACTGTGAAGCATTTGCCAGCGGAGGAGAAGTAGCACGGAGCAGCATTCAGTACTGCCTACGAGTGTCTTTGCTACCCTACTAGCGGAGCTCCAAGAACAGGCACACATCTTCAGGTACCTTCCAAATGTGGATTCCCCTGCAGCCCCGTAGGCGGGCGTGCAGTACGCCAACCATCAACGGACGTTTTTCCCCTCAAGCCTGTCAGGACGTTGCTCGTCCGTCTTTCCCTCAATAGATGGGAGTAGGCGCGCTTGCGGATGTGTGCGTGTGTGTGGCCACGCGTTTGCTTAGGCATCAGTGTGTGAAAAGGTAGGTGCTTTTCTCTAGCTGCGTGTGCGTGCACGTGGTGCTGGGTGCACATCCCTGGGTGCTCGAGGTAAGGTTTCTGCATGGTTTTCGCTGAGGAATCGTGTGTGTGCACATGGACAAAGAGAAGGCGCAGCAACCAGGTTCCAGCGCCGAAGAAGGCAAAAGGCAAGGTTTCCGGCGCTATCTCCTTCACTCCCCAGTCCTAGTCGCGCAAAGCAAGCCGCTAAGCCGGCGACCGGCAAGAGAGCTACAACGAAGCATGCCGAACGGAGAAAATAGCAGCAGCTCATCTGTTCACACCTTGTTTTTGCCATGTGCTTGAACGCCAAGACGTTCGCGCTTCTGTGAGATGAAAGACGTCCTTCTGCATATGTGGTTGCTCACACCGGTGCACTTGTTAGTGTATCCATTCAGTCCTGGGCTGCGGGGCATTCAGAAGTGGCTCTGTGGAGACGTCTGCATAGAGGCAGCTGTCAGAACACGCACACTCGATTGTTCACCAAAACATATGCAGACGCGTCCTTAGCCTGTAGATTTGGATGCACAGAGTTCCCTGTGTTCGCAAGAGACAAGGGAATCGCGTCTGTACGCACAGAAGCAATAGCGGACCGTTTCCCTCGGAGCGAACGCGAAAGAGCCGTCTATATACTCGCAGACACGGGAACGTGCCTCAATGCGGTCACAGAGGCAGCAGCTTTTGCACAGATGCTCTGGTGATTCTGGCACTTTCCACGCACACTCCTGAAAGTCGCGCACACTGCTGTTCACTCGCTAAACGACCTCTTGGGAAACACGTCTCCGGTCGATGGACCGCTCAGATTGCTTCTCGTGTAACTGTGAACTGTGTCAGCGCAGGGAATCCGTCTCTGTTGAGCAGATGTCAATCCTGCCTCGCTTTTGCTTTGTTGCCTCTACCAAGATGATTTCCCGTTTCTCTCTTCACTGGAGCAGGCAGACACAGCCAACGCACATCAAGTGTCAAGAGACACGCTCTGCTGAGCTCAACGCTTGTGCAGATGCACATGTGCGACGAAGTCAACACACGTGCTTGTGGAGAGAAAGAAAGGGACTCCCAGGCGTGTGGAGCGACGGGGAGAAAGAGCGGGCGCTGAGGAACACAGTTTCAAACAGACTGTCTCCACACAAACAGGCACCTGTCTGCAGGTATCCTAGATCTTGATTCTTGAACTTGAGGAAACACGCGTCTGAGCAAAACTCCCAAACGCTTCCAGGAAAGACACAGGCTCTCCCACAAGCACACAAGTGTTTGCCCTCAGCTATAGATCAGGGACAAGCTTGTGAAGAGATGCCCTGCTATTCTTTCGCCTTATGGCATCATGTGTTTCGTTTCTCTTGGAGATCGATTGTTAAACGTCTTTCCTCGGGCGACTGTGAAGCATTTGCCAGCGGAGGAGAAGTAGCACGGAGCAGCATTCAGTACTGCCTACGAGTGTCTTTGCTACCCTACTAGCGGAGCTCCAAGAACAGGCACACATCTTCAGGTACCTTCCAAATGTGGATTCCCCTGCAGCCCCGTAGGCGGGCGTGCAGTACGCCAACCATCAACGGACGTTTTTCCCCTCAAGCCTGTCAGGACGTTGCTCGTCCGTCTTTCCCTCAATAGATGGGAGTAGGCGCGCTTGCGGATGTGTGCGTGTGTGTGGCCACGCGCTTGCTTAGGCATCAGTGTGTGAAAAGGTAGGTGCTTTTCTCTAGCTGCGTGTGCGTGCACGTGGTGCTGGGTGCACATCCCTGGGTGCTCGAGGTAAGGTTTCTGCATGGTTTTCGCTGAGGAATCGTGTGTGTGCACATGGACAAAGAGAAGGCGCAGCAACCAGGTTCCAGCGCCGAAGAAGGCAAAAGGCAAGGTTTCCGGCGCTATCTCCTTCACTCCCCAGTCCTAGTCGCGCAAAGCAAGCCGCTAAGCCGGCGACCGGCAAGAGAGCTACAACGAAGCATGCCGAACGGAGAAAATAGCAGCAGCTCATCTGTTCACACCTTGTTTTTGCCATGTGCTTGAACGCCAAGACGTTCGCGCTTCTGTGAGATGAAAGACGTCCTTCTGCATATGTGGTTGCTCACACCGGTGCACTTGTTAGTGTATCCATTCAGTCCTGGGCTGCGGGGCATTCAGAAGTGGCTCTGTGGAGACGTCTGCATAGAGGCAGCTGTCAGAACACGCACACTCGATTGTTCACCAAAACATATGCAGACGCGTCCTTAGCCTGTAGATTTGGATGCACAGAGTTCCCTGTGTTCGCAAGAGACAAGGGAATCGCGTCTGTACGCACAGAAGCAATAGCGGACCGTTTCCCTCGGAGCGAACGCGAAAGAGCCGTCTATATACTCGCAGACACGGGAACGTGCCTCAATGCGGTCACAGAGGCAGCAGCTTTTGCACAGATGCTCTGGTGATTCTGGCACTTTCCACGCACACTCCTGAAAGTCGCGCACACTGCTGTTCACTCGCTAAACGACCTCTTGGGAAACACGTCTCCGGTCGATGGACCGCTCAGATTGCTTCTCGTGTAACTGTGAACTGTGTCAGCGCAGGGAATCCGTCTCTGTTGAGCAGATGTCAATCCTGCCTCGCTTTTGCTTTGTTGCCTCTACCAAGATGATTTCCCGTTTCTCTCTTCACTGGAGCACGCAGACACAGCCAACGCACATCAAGTGTCAAGAGACACGCTCTGCTGAGCTCAACGCTTGTGCAGATGCACATGTGCGACGAAGTCAACACACGTGCTTGTGGAGAGAAAGAAAGGGACTCCCAGGCGTGTGGAGCGACGGGGAGAAAGAGCGGGCGCTGAGGAACACAGTTTCAAACAGACTGTCTCCACACAAACAGGCACCCGTCTGCAGGTATCCTAGATCTTGATTCTTGAACTTGAGGAAACACGCGTCTGAGCAAAACTCCCAAACGCTTCCAGGAAAGACACAGGCTCTCCCACAAGCACACAAGTGTTTGCCCTCAGCTATAGATCAGGGACAAGCTTGTGAAGAGATGCCCTGCTATTCTTTCGCCTTATGGCATCATGTGTTTCGTTTCTCTTGGAGATCGATTGTTAAACGTCTTTCCTCGGGCGACTGTGAAGCATTTGCCAGCGGAGGAGAAGTAGCACGGAGCAGCATTCAGTACTGCCTACGAGTGTCTTTGCTACCCTACTAGCGGAGCTCCAAGAACAGGCACACATCTTCAGGTACCTTCCAAATGTGGATTCCCCTGCAGCCCCGTAGGCGGGCGTGCAGTACGCCAACCATCAACGGACGTTTTTCCCCTCAAGCCTGTCAGGACGTTGCTCGTCCGTCTTTCCCTCAATAGATGGGAGTAGGCGCGCTTGCGGATGTGTGCGTGTGTGTGGCCACGCGTTTGCTTAGGCATCAGTGTGTGAAAAGGTAGGTGCTTTTCTCTAGCTGCGTGTGCGTGCACGTGGTGCTGGGTGCACATCCCTGGGTGCTCGAGGTAAGGTTTCTGCATGGTTTTCGCTGAGGAATCGTGTGTGTGCACATGGACAAAGAGAAGGCGCAGCAACCAGGTTCCAGCGCCGAAGAAGGCAAAAGGCAAGGTTTCCGGCGCTATCTCCTTCACTCCCCAGTCCTAGTCGCGCAAAGCAAGCCGCTAAGCCGGCGACCGGCAAGAGAGCTACAACGAAGCATGCCGAACGGAGAAAATAGCAGCAGCTCATCTGTTCACACCTTGTTTTTGCCATGTGCTTGAACGCCAAGACGTTCGCGCTTCTGTGAGATGAAAGACGTCCTTCTGCATATGTGGTTGCTCACACCGGTGCACTTGTTAGTGTATCCATTCAGTCCTGGGCTGCGGGGCATTCAGAAGTGGCTCTGTGGAGACGTCTGCATAGAGGCAGCTGTCAGAACACGCACACTCGATTGTTCACCAAAACATATGCAGACGCGTCCTTAGCCTGTAGATTTGGATGCACAGAGTTCCCTGTGTTCGCAAGAGACAAGGGAATCGCGTCTGTACGCACAGAAGCAATAGCGGACCGTTTCCCTCGGAGCGAACGCGAAAGAGCCGTCTATATACTCGCAGACACGGGAACGTGCCTCAATGCGGTCACAGAGGCAGCAGCTTTTGCACAGATGCTCTGGTGATTCTGGCACTTTCCACGCACACTCCTGAAAGTCGCGCACACTGCTGTTCACTCGCTAAACGACCTCTTGGGAAACACGTCTCCGGTCGATGGACCGCTCAGATTGCTTCTCGTGTAACTGTGAACTGTGTCAGCGCAGGGAATCCGTCTCTGTTGAGCAGATGTCAATCCTGCCTCGCTTTTGCTTTGTTGCCTCTACCAAGATGATTTCCCGTTTCTCTCTTCACTGGAGCACGCAGACACAGCCAACGCACATCAAGTGTCAAGAGACACGCTCTGCTGAGCTCAACGCTTGTGCAGATGCACATGTGCGACGAAGTCAACACACGTGCTTGTGGAGAGAAAGAAAGGGACTCCCAGGCGTGTGGAGCGACGGGGAGAAAGAGCGGGCGCTGAGGAACACAGTTTCAAACAGACTGTCTCCACACAAACAGGCACCTGTCTGCAGGTATCCTAGATCTTGATTCTTGAACTTGAGGAAACACGCGTCTGAGCAAAACTCCCAAACGCTTCCAGGAAAGACACAGGCTCTCCCACAAGCACACAAGTGTTTGCCCTCAGCTATAGATCAGGGACAAGCTTGTGAAGAGATGCCCTGCTATTCTTTCGCCTTATGGCATCATGTGTTTCGTTTCTCTTGGAGATCGATTGTTAAACGTCTTTCCTCGGGCGACTGTGAAGCATTTGCCAGCGGAGGAGAAGTAGCACGGAGCAGCATTCAGTACTGCCTACGAGTGTCTTTGCTACCCTACTAGCGGAGCTCCAAGAACAGGCACACATCTTCAGGTACCTTCCAAATGTGGATTCCCCTGCAGCCCCGTAGGCGGGCGTGCAGTACGCCAACCATCAACGGACGTTTTTCCCCTCAAGCCTGTCAGGACGTTGCTCGTCCGTCTTTCCCTCAATAGATGGGAGTAGGCGCGCTTGCGGATGTGTGCGTGTGTGTGGCCACGCGCTTGCTTAGGCATCAGTGTGTGAAAAGGTAGGTGCTTTTCTCTAGCTGCGTGTGCGTGCACGTGGTGCTGGGTGCACATCCCTGGGTGCTCGAGGTAAGGTTTCTGCATGGTTTTCGCTGAGGAATCGTGTGTGTGCACATGGACAAAGAGAAGGCGCAGCAACCAGGTTCCAGCGCCGAAGAAGGCAAAAGGCAAGGTTTCCGGCGCTATCTCCTTCACTCCCCAGTCCTAGTCGCGCAAAGCAAGCCGCTAAGCCGGCGACCGGCAAGAGAGCTACAACGAAGCATGCCGAACGGAGAAAATAGCAGCAGCTCATCTGTTCACACCTTGTTTCTGCCATGTGCTTGAACGCCAAGACGTTCGCGCTTCTGTGAGATGAAAGACGTCCTTCTGCATATGTGGTTGCTCACACCGGTGCACTTGTTAGTGTATCCATTCAGTCCTGGGCTGCGGGGCATTCAGAAGTGGCTCTGTGGAGACGTCTGCATAGAGGCAGCTGTCAGAACACGCACACTCGATTGTTCACCAAAACATATGCAGACGCGTCCTTAGCCTGTAGATTTGGATGCACAGAGTTCCCTGTGTTCGCAAGAGACAAGGGAATCGCGTCTGTACGCACAGAAGCAATAGCGGACCGTTTCCCTCGGAGCGAACGCGAAAGAGCCGTCTATATACTCGCAGACACGGGAACGTGCCTCAATGCGGTCACAGAGGCAGCAGCTTTTGCACAGATGCTCTGGTGATTCTGGCACTTTCCACGCACACTCCTGAAAGTCGCGCACACTGCTGTTCACTCGCTAAACGACCTCTTGGGAAACACGTCTCCGGTCGATGGACCGCTCAGATTGCTTCTCGTGTAACTGTGAACTCTGTCAGCGCAGGGAATCCGTCTCTGTTGAGCAGATGTCAATCCTGCCTCGCTTTTGCTTTGTTGCCTCTACCAAGATGATTTCCCGTTTCTCTCTTCACTGGAGCACGCAGACACAGCCAACGCACATCAAGTGTCAAGAGACACGCTCTGCTGAGCTCAACGCTTGTGCAGATGCACATGTGCGACGAAGTCAACACACGTGCTTGTGGAGAGAAAGAAAGGGACTCCCAGGCGTGTGGAGCGACGGGGAGAAAGAGCGGGCGCTGAGGAACACAGTTTCAAACAGACTGTCTCCACACAAACAGGCACCTGTCTGCAGGTATCCTAGATCTTGATTCTTGAACTTGAGGAAACACGCGTCTGAGCAAAACTCCCAAACGCTTCCAGGAAAGACACAGGCTCTCCCACAAGCACACAAGTGTTTGCCCTCAGCTATAGATCAGGGACAAGCTTGTGAAGAGATGCCCTGCTATTCTTTCGCCTTATGGCATCATGTGTTTCGTTTCTCTTGGAGATCGATTGTTAAACGTCTTTCCTCGGGCGACTGTGAAGCATTTGCCAGCGGAGGAGAAGTAGCACGGAGCAGCATTCAGTACTGCCTACGAGTGTCTTTGCTACCCTACTAGCGGAGCTCCAAGAACAGGCACACATCTTCAGGTACCTTCCAAATGTGGATTCCCCTGCAGCCCCGTAGGCGGGCGTGCAGTACGCCAACCATCAACGGACGTTTTTCCCCTCAAGCCTGTCAGGACGTTGCTCGTCCGTCTTTCCCTCAATAGATGGGAGTAGGCGCGCTTGCGGATGTGTGCGTGTGTGTGGCCACGCGTTTGCTTAGGCATCAGTGTGTGAAAAGGTAGGTGCTTTTCTCTAGCTGCGTGTGCGTGCACGTGGTGCTGGGTGCACATCCCTGGGTGCTCGTGGAAAGGTTTCTGCATGGTTTTCGCTGAGGAATCGTGTGTGTGCACATGGACAAAGAGAAGGCGCAGCAACCAGGTTCCAGCGCCGAAGAAGGCAAAAGGCAAGGTTTCCGGCGCTATCTCCTTCACTCCCCAGTCCTAGTCGCGCAAAGCAAGCCGCTAAGCCGGCGACCGGCAAGAGAGCTACAACGAAGCATGCCGAACGGAGAAAATAGCAGCAGCTCATCTGTTCACACCTTGTTTCTGCCATGTGCTTGAACGCCAAGACGTTCACGCTTCTGTGAGATGAAAGACGTCCTTCTGCATATGTGGTTGCTCACACCGGTGCACTTGTTAGTGTATCCATTCAGTCCTGGGCTGCGGGGCATTCAGAAGTGGCTCTGTGGAGACGTCTGCATAGAGGCAGCTGTCAGAACACGCACACTCGATTGTTCACCAAAACATATGCAGACGCGTCCTTAGCCTGTAGATTTGGATGCACAGAGTTCCCTGTGTTCGCAAGAGACAAGGGAATCGCGTCTGTACGCACAGAAGCAATAGCGGACCGTTTCCCTCGGAGCGAACGCGAAAGAGCCGTCTATATACTCGCAGACACGGGAACGTGCCTCAATGCGGTCACAGAGGCAGCAGCTTTTGCACAGATGCTCTGGTGATTCTGGCACTTTCCACGCACACTCCTGAAAGTCGCGCACACTGCTGTTCACTCGCTAAATGACCTCTTGGGAAACACGTCTCCGGTCGATGGACCGCTCAGATTGCTTCTCGTGTAACTGTGAACTGTGTCAGCGCAGGGAATCCGTCTCTGTTGAGCAGATGTCAATCCTGCCTCGCTTTTGCTTTGTTGCCTCTACCAAGATGATTTCCCGTTTCTCTCTTCACTGGAGCACGCAGACACAGCCAACGCACATCAAGTGTCAAGAGACACGCTCTGCTGAGCTCAACGCTTGTGCAGATGCACATGTGCGACGAAGTCAACACACGTGCTTGTGGAGAGAAAGAAAGGGACTCCCAGGCGTGTGGAGCGACGGGGAGAAAGAGCGGGCGCTGAGGAACACAGTTTCAAACAGACTGTCTCCACACAAACAGGCACCTGTCTGCAGGTATCCTAGATCTTGATTCTTGAACTTGAGGAAACACGCGTCTGAGCAAAACTCCCAAACGCTTCCAGGAAAGACACAGGCTCTCCCACAAGCACACAAGTGTTTGCCCTCAGCTATAGATCAGGGACAAGCTTGTGAAGAGATGCCCTGCTATTCTTTCGCCTTATGGCATCATGTGTTTCGTTTCTCTTGGAGATCGATTGTTAAACGTCTTTCCTCGGGCGACTGTGAAGCATTTGCCAGCGGAGGAGAAGTAGCACGGAGCAGCATTCAGTACTGCCTACGAGTGTCTTTGCTACCCTACTAGCGGAGCTCCAAGAACAGGCACACATCTTCAGGTACCTTCCAAATGTGGATTCCCCTGCAGCCCCGTAGGCGGGCGTGCAGTACGCCAACCATCAACGGACGTTTTTCCCCTCAAGCCTGTCAGGACGTTGCTCGTCCGTCTTTCCCTCAATAGATGGGAGTAGGCGCGCTTGCGGATGTGTGCGTGTGTGTGGCCACGCGTTTGCTTAGGCATCAGTGTGTGAAAAGGTAGGTGCTTTTCTCTAGCTGCGTGTGCGTGCACGTGGTGCTGGGTGCACATCCCTGGGTGCTCGAGGTAAGGTTTCTGCATGGTTTTCGCTGAGGAATCGTGTGTGTGCACATGGACAAAGAGAAGGCGCAGCAACCAGGTTCCAGCGCCGAAGAAGGCAAAAGGCAAGGTTTCCGGCGCTATCTCCTTCACTCCCCAGTCCTAGTCGCGCAAAGCAAGCCGCTAAGCCGGCGACCGGCAAGAGAGCTACAACGAAGCATGCCGAACGGAGAAAACAGCAGCAGCTCATCTGTTCACACCTTGTTTCTGCCATGTGCTTGAACGCCAAGACGTTCGCGCTTCTGTGAGATGAAAGACGTCCTTCTGCATATGTGGTTGCTCACACCGGTGCACTTGTTAGTGTATCCATTCAGTCCTGGGCTGCGGGGCATTCAGAAGTGGCTCTGTGGAGACGTCTGCATAGAGGCAGCTGTCAGAACACGCACACTCGATTGTTCACCAAAACATATGCAGACGCGTCCTTAGCCTGTAGATTTGGATGCACAGAGTTCCCTGTGTTCGCAAGAGACAAGGGAATCGCGTCTGTACGCACAGAAGCAATAGCGGACCGTTTCCCTCGGAGCGAACGCGAAAGAGCCGTCTATATACTCGCAGACACGGGAACGTGCCTCAATGCGGTCACAGAGGCAGCAGCTTTTGCACAGATGCTCTGGTGATTCTGGCACTTTCCACGCACACTCCTGAAAGTCGCGCACACTGCTGTTCACTCGCTAAACGACCTCTTGGGAAACACGTCTCCGGTCGATGGACCGCTCAGATTGCTTCTCGTGTAACTGTGAACTGTGTCAGCGCAGGGAATCCGTCTCTGTTGAGCAGATGTCAATCCTGCCTCGCTTTTGCTTTGTTGCCTCTACCAAGATGATTTCCCGTTTCTCTCTTCACTGGAGCAGGCAGACACAGCCAACGCACATCAAGTGTCAAGAGACACGCTCTGCTGAGCTCAACGCTTGTGCAGATGCACATGTGCGACGAAGTCAACACACGTGCTTGTGGAGAGAAAGAAAGGGACTCCCAGGCGTGTGGAGCGACGGGGAGAAAGAGCGGGCGCTGAGGAACACAGTTTCAAACAGACTGTCTCCACACAAACAGGCACCTGTCTGCAGGTATCCTAGATCTTGATTCTTGAACTTGAGGAAACACGCGTCTGAGCAAAACTCCCAAACGCTTCCAGGAAAGACACAGGCTCTCCCACAAGCACACAAGTGTTTGCCCTCAGCTATAGATCAGGGACAAGCTTGTGAAGAGATGCCCTGCTATTCTTTCGCCTTATGGCATCATGTGTTTCGTTTCTCTTGGAGATCGATTGTTAAACGTCTTTCCTCGGGCGACTGTGAAGCATTTGCCAGCGGAGGAGAAGTAGCACGGAGCAGCATTCAGTACTGCCTACGAGTGTCTTTGCTACCCTACTAGCGGAGCTCCAAGAACAGGCACACATCTTCAGGTACCTTCCAAATGTGGATTCCCCTGCAGCCCCGTAGGCGGGCGTGCAGTACGCCAACCATCAACGGACGTTTTTCCCCTCAAGCCTGTCAGGACGTTGCTCGTCCGTCTTTCCCTCAATAGATGGGAGTAGGCGCGCTTGCGGATGTGTGCGTG
This sequence comes from Patagioenas fasciata, assembly GCF_037038585.1. Lineage (NCBI taxonomy): Eukaryota > Metazoa > Chordata > Aves > Columbiformes > Columbidae > Patagioenas > Patagioenas fasciata. Next base: position 12,171,124 of record NC_092522.1, read on the forward strand.
TGTGTGGCCACGCGTTTGCTTAGGCATCAGTGTGTGAAAAGGTAGGTGCTTTTCTCTAGCTGCGTGTGCGTGCACGTGGTGCTGGGTGCACATCCCTGGGTGCTCGAGGTAAGGTTTCTGCATGGTTTTCGCTGAGGAATCGTGTGTGTGCACATGGACAAAGAGAAGGCGCAGCAACCAGGTTCCAGCGCCGAAGAAGGCAAAAGGCAAGGTTTCCGGCGCTATCTCCTTCACTCCCCAGTCCTAGTCGCGCAAAGCAAGCCGCTAAGCCGGCGACCGGCAAGAGAGCTACAACGAAGCATGCCGAACGGAGAAAATAGCAGCAGCTCATCTGTTCACACCTTGTTTCTGCCATGTGCTTGAACGCCAAGACGTTCGCGCTTCTGTGAGATGAAAGACGTCCTTCTGCATATGTGGTTGCTCACACCGGTGCACTTGTTAGTGTATCCATTCAGTCCTGGGCTGCGGGGCATTCAGAAGTGGCTCTGTGGAGACGTCTGCATAGAGGCAGCTGTCAGAACACGCACACTCGATTGTTCACCAAAACATATGCAGACGCGTCCTTAGCCTGTAGATTTGGATGCACAGAGTTCCCTGTGTTCGCAAGAGACAAGGGAATCGCGTCTGTACGCACAGAAGCAATAGCGGACCGTTTCCCTCGGAGCGAACGCGAAAGAGCCGTCTATATACTCGCAGACACGGGAACGTGCCTCAATGCGGTCACAGAGGCAGCAGCTTTTGCACAGATGCTCTGGTGATTCTGGCACTTTCCACGCACACTCCTGAAAGTCGCGCACACTGCTGTTCACTCGCTAAACGACCTCTTGGGAAACACGTCTCCGGTCGATGGACCGCTCAGATTGCTTCTCGTGTAACTGTGAACTGTGTCAGCGCAGGGAATCCGTCTCTGTTGAGCAGATGTCAATCCTGCCTCGCTTTTGCTTTGTTGCCTCTACCAAGATGATTTCCCGTTTCTCTCTTCACTGGAGCAGGCAGACACAGCCAACGCACATCAAGTGTCAAGAGACACGCTCTGCTGAGCTCAACGCTTGTGCAGATGCACATGTGCGACGAAGTCAACACACGTGCTTGTGGAGAGAAAGAAAGGGACTCCCAGGCGTGTGGAGCGACGGGGAGAAAGAGCGGGCGCTGAGGAACACAGTTTCAAACAGACTGTCTCCACACAAACAGGCACCTGTCTGCAGGTATCCTAGATCTTGATTCTTGAACTTGAGGAAACACGCGTCTGAGCAAAACTCCCAAACGCTTCCAGGAAAGACACAGGCTCTCCCACAAGCACACAAGTGTTTGCCCTCAGCTATAGATCAGGGACAAGCTTGTGAAGAGATGCCCTGCTATTCTTTCGCCTTATGGCATCATGTGTTTCGTTTCTCTTGGAGATCGATTGTTAAACGTCTTTCCTCGGGCGACTGTGAAGCATTTGCCAGCGGAGGAGAAGTAGCACGGAGCAGCATTCAGTACTGCCTACGAGTGTCTTTGCTACCCTACTAGCGGAGCTCCAAGAACAGGCACACATCTTCAGGTACCTTCCAAATGTGGATTCCCCTGCAGCCCCGTAGGCGGGCGTGCAGTACGCCAACCATCAACGGACGTTTTTCCCCTCAAGCCTGTCAGGACGTTGCTCGTCCGTCTTTCCCTCAATAGATGGGAGTAGGCGCGCTTGCGGATGTGTGCGTGTGTGTGGCCACGCGCTTGCTTAGGCATCAGTGTGTGAAAAGGTAGGTGCTTTTCTCTAGCTGCGTGTGCGTGCACGTGGTGCTGGGTGCACATCCCTGGGTGCTCGAGGTAAGGTTTCTGCATGGTTTTCGCTGAGGAATCGTGTGTGTGCACATGGACAAAGAGAAGGCGCAGCAACCAGGTTCCAGCGCCGAAGAAGGCAAAAGGCAAGGTTTCCGGCGCTATCTCCTTCACTCCCCAGTCCTAGTCGCGCAAAGCAAGCCGCTAAGCCGGCGACCGGCAAGAGAGCTACAACGAAGCATGCCGAACGGAGAAAATAGCAGCAGCTCATCTGTTCACACCTTGTTTCTGCCATGTGCTTGAACGCCAAGACGTTCGCGCTTCTGTGAGATGAAAGACGTCCTTCTGCATATGTGGTTGCTCACACCGGTGCACTTGTTAGTGTATCCATTCAGTCCTGGGCTGCGGGGCATTCAGAAGTGGCTCTGTGGAGACGTCTGCATAGAGGCAGCTGTCAGAACACGCACACTCGATTGTTCACCAAAACATATGCAGACGCGTCCTTAGCCTGTAGATTTGGATGCACAGAGTTCCCTGTGTTCGCAAGAGACAAGGGAATCGCGTCTGTACGCACAGAAGCAATAGCGGACCGTTTCCCTCGGAGCGAACGCGAAAGAGCCGTCTATATACTCGCAGACACGGGAACGTGCCTCAATGCGGTCACAGAGGCAGCAGCTTTTGCACAGATGCTCTGGTGATTCTGGCACTTTCCACGCACACTCCTGAAAGTCGCGCACACTGCTGTTCACTCGCTAAACGACCTCTTGGGAAACACGTCTCCGGTCGATGGACCGCTCAGATTGCTTCTCGTGTAACTGTGAACTGTGTCAGCGCAGGGAATCCGTCTCTGTTGAGCAGATGTCAATCCTGCCTCGCTTTTGCTTTGTTGCCTCTACCAAGATGATTTCCCGTTTCTCTCTTCACTGGAGCACGCAGACACAGCCAACGCACATCAAGTGTCAAGAGACACGCTCTGCTGAGCTCAACGCTTGTGCAGATGCACATGTGCGACGAAGTCAACACACGTGCTTGTGGAGAGAAAGAAAGGGACTCCCAGGCGTGTGGAGCGACGGGGAGAAAGAGCGGGCGCTGAGGAACACAGTTTCAAACAGACTGTCTCCACACAAACAGGCACCCGTCTGCAGGTATCCTAGATCTTGATTCTTGAACTTGAGGAAACACGCGTCTGAGCAAAACTCCCAAACGCTTCCAGGAAAGACACAGGCTCTCCCACAAGCACACAAGTGTTTGCCCTCAGCTATAGATCAGGGACAAGCTTGTGAAGAGATGCCCTGCTATTCTTTCGCCTTATGGCATCATGTGTTTCGTTTCTCTTGGAGATCGATTGTTAAACGTCTTTCCTCGGGCGACTGTGAAGCATTTGCCAGCGGAGGAGAAGTAGCACGGAGCAGCATTCAGTACTGCCTACGAGTGTCTTTGCTACCCTACTAGCGGAGCTCCAAGAACAGGCACACATCTTCAGGTACCTTCCAAATGTGGATTCCCCTGCAGCCCCGTAGGCGGGCGTGCAGTACGCCAACCATCAACGGACGTTTTTCCCCTCAAGCCTGTCAGGACGTTGCTCGTCCGTCTTTCCCTCAATAGATGGGAGTAGGCGCGCTTGCGGATGTGTGCGTGTGTGTGGCCACGCGTTTGCTTAGGCATCAGTGTGTGAAAAGGTAGGTGCTTTTCTCTAGCTGCGTGTGCGTGCACGTGGTGCTGGGTGCACATCCCTGGGTGCTCGAGGTAAGGTTTCTGCATGGTTTTCGCTGAGGAATCGTGTGTGTGCACATGGACAAAGAGAAGGCGCAGCAACCAGGTTCCAGCGCCGAAGAAGGCAAAAGGCAAGGTTTCCGGCGCTATCTCCTTCACTCCCCAGTCCTAGTCGCGCAAAGCAAGCCGCTAAGCCGGCGACCGGCAAGAGAGCTACAACGAAGCATGCCGAACGGAGAAAATAGCAGCAGCTCATCTGTTCACACCTTGTTTTTGCCATGTGCTTGAACGCCAAGACGTTCGCGCTTCTGTGAGATGAAAGACGTCCTTCTGCATATGTGGTTGCTCACACAGGTGCACTTGTTAGTGTATCCATTCAGTCCTGGGCTGCGGGGCATTCAGAAGTGGCTCTGTGGAGACGTCTGCATAGAGGCAGCTGTCAGAACACGCACACTCGATTGTTCACCAAAACATATGCAGACGCGTCCTTAGCCTGTAGATTTGGATGCACAGAGTTCCCTGTGTTCGCAAGAGACAAGGGAATCGCGTCTGTACGCACAGAAGCAATAGCGGACCGTTTCCCTCGGAGCGAACGCGAAAGAGCCGTCTATATACTCGCAGACACGGGAACGTGCCTCAATGCGGTCACAGAGGCAGCAGCTTTTGCACAGATGCTCTGGTGATTCTGGCACTTTCCAGGCACACTCCTGAAAGTCGCGCACACTGCTGTTCACTCGCTAAACGACCTCTTGGGAAACACGTCTCCGGTCGATGGACCGCTCAGATTGCTTCTCGTGTAACTGTGAACTGTGTCAGCGCAGGGAATCCGTCTCTGTTGAGCAGATGTCAATCCTGCCTCGCTTTTGCTTTGTTGCCTCTACCAAGATGATTTCCCGTTTCTCTCTTCACTGGAGCACGCAGACACAGCCAACGCACATCAAGTGTCAAGAGACACGCTCTGCTGAGCTCAACGCTTGTGCAGATGCACATGTGCGACGAAGTCAACACACGTGCTTGTGGAGAGAAAGAAAGGGACTCCCAGGCGTGTGGAGCGACGGGGAGAAAGAGCGGGCGCTGAGGAACACAGTTTCAAACAGACTGTCTCCACACAAACAGGCACCTGTCTGCAGGTATCCTAGATCTTGATTCTTGAACTTGAGGAAACACGCGTCTGAGCAAAACTCCCAAACGCTTCCAGGAAAGACACAGGCTCTCCCACAAGCACACAAGTGTTTGCCCTCAGCTATACATCAGGGACAAGCTTGTGAAGAGATGCCCTGCTATTCTTTCGCCTTATGGCATCATGTGTTTCGTTTCTCTTGGAGATCGATTGTTAAACGTCTTTCCTCGGGCGACTGTGAAGCATTTGCCAGCGGAGGAGAAGTAGCACGGAGCAGCATTCAGTACTGCCTACGAGTGTCTTTGCTACCCTACTAGCGGAGCTCCAAGAACAGGCACACATCTTCAGGTACCTTCCAAATGTGGATTCCCCTGCAGCCCCGTAGGCGGGCGTGCAGTACGCCAACCATCAACGGACGTTTTTCCCCTCAAGCCTGTCAGGACGTTGCTCGTCCGTCTTTCCCTCAATAGATGGGAGTAGGCGCGCTTGCGGATGTGTGCGTGTGTGTGGCCACGCGTTTGCTTAGGCATCAGTGTGTGAAAAGGTAGGTGCTTTTCTCTAGCTGCGTGTGCGTGCACGTGGTGCTGGGTGCACATCCCTGGGTGCTCGAGGTAAGGTTTCTGCATGGTTTTCGCTGAGGAATCGTGTGTGTGCACATGGACAAAGAGAAGGCGCAGCAACCAGGTTCCAGCGCCGAAGAAGGCAAAAGGCAAGGTTTCCGGCGCTATCTCCTTCACTCCCCAGTCCTAGTCGCGCAAAGCAAGCCGCTAAGCCGGCGACCGGCAAGAGAGCTACAACGAAGCATGCCGAACGGAGAAAATAGCAGCAGCTCATCTGTTCACACTTTGTTTCTGCCATGTGCTTGAACGCCAAGACGTTCGCGCTTCTGTGAGATGAAAGACGTCCTTCTGCATATGTGGTTGCTCACACCGGTGCACTTGTTAGTGTATCCATTCAGTCCTGGGCTGCGGGGCATTCAGAAGTGGCTCTGTGGAGACGTCTGCATAGAGGCAGCTGTCAGAACACGCACACTCGATTGTTCACCAAAACATATGCAGACGCGTCCTTAGCCTGTAGATTTGGATGCACAGAGTTCCCTGTGTTCGCAAGAGACAAGGGAATCGCGTCTGTACGCACAGAAGCAATAGCGGACCGTTTCCCTCGGAGCGAACGCGAAAGAGCCGTCTATATACTCGCAGACACGGGAACGTGCCTCAATGCGGTCACAGAGGCAGCAGCTTTTGCACAGATGCTCTGGTGATTCTGGCACTTTCCACGCACACTCCTGAAAGTCGCGCACACTGCTGTTCACTCGCTAAACGACCTCTTGGGAAACACGTCTCCGGTCGATGGACCGCTCAGATTGCTTCTCGTGTAACTGTGAACTGTGTCAGCGCAGGGAATCCGTCTCTGTTGAGCAGATGTCAATCCTGCCTCGCTTTTGCTTTGTTGCCTCTACCAAGATGATTTCCCGTTTCTCTCTTCACTGGAGCACGCAGACACAGCCAACGCACATCAAGTGTCAAGAGACACGCTCTGCTGAGCTCAACGCTTGTGCAGATGCACATGTGCGACGAAGTCAACACACGTGCTTGTGGAGAGAAAGAAAGGGACTCCCAGGCGTGTGGAGCGACGGGGAGAAAGAGCGGGCGCTGAGGAACACAGTTTCAAACAGACTGTCTCCACACAAACAGGCACCTGTCTGCAGGTATCCTAGATCTTGATTCTTGAACTTGAGGAAACACGCGTCTGAGCAAAACTCCCAAACGCTTCCAGGAAAGACACAGGCTCTCCCACAAGCACACAAGTGTTTGCCCTCAGCTATACATCAGGGACAAGCTTGTGAAGAGATGCCCTGCTATTCTTTCGCCTTATGGCATCATGTGTTTCGTTTCTCTTGGAGATCGATTGTTAAACGTCTTTCCTCGGGCGACTGTGAAGCATTTGCCAGCGGAGGAGAAGTAGCACGGAGCAGCATTCAGTACTGCCTACGAGTGTCTTTGCTACCCTACTAGCGGAGCTCCAAGAACAGGCACACATCTTCAGGTACCTTCCAAATGTGGATTCCCCTGCAGCCCCGTAGGCGGGCGTGCAGTACGCCAACCATCAACGGACGTTTTTCCCCTCAAGCCTGTCAGGACGTTGCTCGTCCGTCTTTCCCTCAATAGATGGGAGTAGGCGCGCTTGCGGATGTGTGCGTGTGTGTGGCCACGCGTTTGCTTAGGCATCAGTGTGTGAAAAGGTAGGTGCTTTTCTCTAGCTGCGTGTGCGTGCACGTGGTGCTGGGTGCACATCCCTGGGTGCTCGAGGTAAGGTTTCTGCATGGTTTTCGCTGAGGAATCGTGTGTGTGCACATGGACAAAGAGAAGGCGCAGCAACCAGGTTCCAGCGCCGAAGAAGGCAAAAGGCAAGGTTTCCGGCGCTATCTCCTTCACTCCCCAGTCCTAGTCGCGCAAAGCAAGCCGCTAAGCCGGCGACCGGCAAGAGAGCTACAACGAAGCATGCCGAACGGAGAAAATAGCAGCAGCTCATCTGTTCACACCTTGTTTTTGCCATGTGCTTGAACGCCAAGACGTTCGCGCTTCTGTGAGATGAAAGACGTCCTTCTGCATATGTGGTTGCTCACACCGGTGCACTTGTTAGTGTATCCATTCAGTCCTGGGCTGCGGGGCATTCAGAAGTGGCTCTGTGGAGACGTCTGCATAGAGGCAGCTGTCAGAACACGCACACTCGATTGTTCACCAAAACATATGCAGACGCGTCCTTAGCCTGTAGATTTGGATGCACAGAGTTCCCTGTGTTCGCAAGAGACAAGGGAATCGCGTCTGTACGCACAGAAGCAATAGCGGACCGTTTCCCTCGGAGCGAACGCGAAAGAGCCGTCTATATACTCGCAGACACGGGAACGTGCCTCAATGCGGTCACAGAGGCAGCAGCTTTTGCACAGATGCTCTGGTGATTCTGGCACTTTCCACGCACACTCCTGAAAGTCGCGCACACTGCTGTTCACTCGCTAAACGACCTCTTGGGAAACACGTCTCCGGTCGATGGACCGCTCAGATTGCTTCTCGTGTAACTGTGAACTGTGTCAGCGCAGGGAATCCGTCTCTGTTGAGCAGATGTCAATCCTGCCTCGCTTTTGCTTTGTTGCCTCTACCAAGATGATTTCCCGTTTCTCTCTTCACTGGAGCACGCAGACACAGCCAACGCACATCAAGTGTCAAGAGACACGCTCTGCTGAGCTCAACGCTTGTGCAGATGCACATGTGCGACGAAGTCAACACACGTGCTTGTGGAGAGAAAGAAAGGGACTCCCAGGCGTGTGGAGCGACGGGGAGAAAGAGCGGGCGCTGAGGAACACAGTTTCAAACAGACTGTCTCCACACAAACAGGCACCTGTCTGCAGGTATCCTAGATCTTGATTCTTGAACTTGAGGAAACACGCGTCTGAGCAAAACTCCCAAACGCTTCCAGGAAAGACACAGGCTCTCCCACAAGCACACAAGTGTTTGCCCTCAGCTATAGATCAGGGACAAGCTTGTGAAGAGATGCCCTGCTATTCTTTCGCCTTATGGCATCATGTGTTTCGTTTCTCTTGGAGATCGATTGTTAAACGTCTTTCCTCGGGCGACTGTGAAGCATTTGCCAGCGGAGGAGAAGTAGCACGGAGCAGCATTCAGTACTGCCTACGAGTGTCTTTGCTACCCTACTAGCGGAGCTCCAAGAACAGGCACACATCTTCAGGTACCTTCCAAATGTGGATTCCCCTGCAGCCCCGTAGGCGGGCGTGCAGTACGCCAACCATCAACGGACGTTTTTCCCCTCAAGCCTGTCAGGACGTTGCTCGTCCGTCTTTCCCTCAATAGATGGGAGTAGGCGCGCTTGCGGATGTGTGCGTGTGTGTGGCCACGCGTTTGCTTAGGCATCAGTGTGTGAAAAGGTAGGTGCTTTTCTCTAGCTGCGTGTGCGTGCACGTGGTGCTGGGTGCACATCCCTGGGTGCTCGAGGTAAGGTTTCTGCATGGTTTTCGCTGAGGAATCGTGTGTGTGCACATGGACAAAGAGAAGGCGCAGCAACCAGGTTCCAGCGCCGAAGAAGGCAAAAGGCAAGGTTTCCGGCGCTATCTCCTTCACTCCCCAGTCCTAGTCGCGCAAAGCAAGCCGCTAAGCCGGCGACCGGCAAGAGAGCTACAACGAAGCATGCCGAACGGAGAAAATAGCAGCAGCTCATCTGTTCACACTTTGTTTCTGCCATGTGCTTGAACGCCAAGACGTTCGCGCTTCTGTGAGATGAAAGACGTCCTTCTGCATATGTGGTTGCTCACACCGGTGCACTTGTTAGTGTATCCATTCAGTCCTGGGCTGCGGGGCATTCAGAAGTGGCTCTGTGGAGACGTCTGCATAGAGGCAGCTGTCAGAACACGCACACTCGATTGTTCACCAAAACATATGCAGACGCGTCCTTAGCCTGTAGATTTGGATGCACAGAGTTCCCTGTGTTCGCAAGAGACAAGGGAATCGCGTCTGTACGCACAGAAGCAATAGCGGACCGTTTCCCTCGGAGCGAACGCGAAAGAGCCGTCTATATACTCGCAGACACGGGAACGTGCCTCAATGCGGTCACAGAGGCAGCAGCTTTTGCACAGATGCTCTGGTGATTCTGGCACTTTCCACGCACACTCCTGAAAGTCGCGCACACTGCTGTTCACTCGCTAAACGACCTCTTGGGAAACACGTCTCCGGTCGATGGACCGCTCAGATTGCTTCTCGTGTAACTGTGAACTGTGTCAGCGCAGGGAATCCGTCTCTGTTGAGCAGATGTCAATCCTGCCTCGCTTTTGCTTTGTTGCCTCTACCAAGATGATTTCCCGTTTCTCTCTTCACTGGAGCACGCAGACACAGCCAACGCACATCAAGTGTCAAGAGACACGCTCTGCTGAGCTCAACGCTTGTGCAGATGCACATGTGCGACGAAGTCAACACACGTGCTTGTGGAGAGAAAGAAAGGGACTCCCAGGCGTGTGGAGCGACGGGGAGAAAGAGCGGGCGCTGAGGAACACAGTTTCAAACAGACTGTCTCCACACAAACAGGCACCTGTCTGCAGGTATCCTAGATCTTGATTCTTGAACTTGAGGAAACACGCGTCTGAGCAAAACTCCCAAACGCTTCCAGGAAAGACACAGGCTCTCCCACAAGCACACAAGTGTTTGCCCTCAGCTATACATCAGGGACAAGCTTGTGAAGAGATGCCCTGCTATTCTTTCGCCTTATGGCATCATGTGTTTCGTTTCTCTTGGAGATCGATTGTTAAACGTCTTTCCTCGGGCGACTGTGAAGCATTTGCCAGCGGAGGAGAAGTAGCACGGAGCAGCATTCAGTACTGCCTACGAGTGTCTTTGCTACCCTACTAGCGGAGCTCCAAGAACAGGCACACATCTTCAGGTACCTTCCAAATGTGGATTCCCCTGCAGCCCCGTAGGCGGGCGTGCAGTACGCCAACCGTCAACGGACGTTTTTCCCCTCAAGCCTGTCAGGACGTTGCTCGTCCGTCTTTCCCTCAATAGATGGGAGTAGGCGCGCTTGCGGATGTGTGCGTGTGTGTGGCCACGCGTTTGCTTAGGCATCAGTGTGTGAAAAGGTAGGTGCTTTTCTCTAGCTGCGTGTGCGTGCACGTGGTGCTGGGTGCACATCCCTGGGTGCTCGAGGTAAGGTTTCTGCATGGTTTTCGCTGAGGAATCGTGTGTGTGCACATGGACAAAGAGAAGGCGCAGCAACCAGGTTCCAGCGCCGAAGAAGGCAAAAGGCAAGGTTTCCGGCGCTATCTCCTTCACTCCCCAGTCCTAGTCGCGCAAAGCAAGCCGCTAAGCCGGCGACCGGCAAGAGAGCTACAACGAAGCATGCCGAACGGAGAAAATAGCAGCAGCTCATCTGTTCACACCTTGTTTCTGCCATGTGCTTGAACGCCAAGACGTTCGCGCTTCTGTGAGATGAAAGACGTCCTTCTGCATATGTGGTTGCTCACACCGGTGCACTTGTTAGTGTATCCATTCAGTCCTGGGCTGCGGGGCATTCAGAAGTGGCTCTGTGGAGACGTCTGCATAGAGGCAGCTGTCAGAACACGCACACTCGATTGTTCACCAAAACATATGCAGACGCGTCCTTAGCCTGTAGATTTGGATGCACAGAGTTCCCTGTGTTCGCAAGAGACAAGGGAATCGCGTCTGTACGCACAGAAGCAATAGCGGACCGTTTCCCTCGGAGCGAACGCGAAAGAGCCGTCTATATACTCGCAGACACGGGAACGTGCCTCAATGCGGTCACAGAGGCAGCAGCTTTTGCACAGATGCTCTGGTGATTCTGGCACTTTCCACGCACACTCCTGAAAGTCGCGCACACTGCTGTTCACTCGCTAAACGACCTCTTGGGAAACACGTCTCCGGTCGATGGACCGCTCAGATTGCTTCTCGTGTAACTGTGAACTGTGTCAGCGCAGGGAATCCGTCTCTGTTGAGCAGATGTCAATCCTGCCTCGCTTTTGCTTTGTTGCCTCTACCAAGATGATTTCCCGTTTCTCTCTTCACTGGAGCACGCAGACACAGCCAACGCACATCAAGTGTCAAGAGACACGCTCTGCTGAGCTCAACGCTTGTGCAGATGCACATGTGCGACGAAGTCAACACACGTGCTTGTGGAGAGAAAGAAAGGGACTCCCAGGCGTGTGGAGCGACGGGGAGAAAGAGCGGGCGCTGAGGAACACAGTTTCAAACAGACTGTCTCCACACAAACAGGCACCTGTCTGCAGGTATCCTAGATCTTGATTCTTGAACTTGAGGAAACACGCGTCTGAGCAAAACTCCCAAACGCTTCCAGGAAAGACACAGGCTCTCCCACAAGCACACAAGTGTTTGCCCTCAGCTATACATCAGGGACAAGCTTGTGAAGAGATGCCCTGCTATTCTTTCGCCTTATGGCATCATGTGTTTCGTTTCTCTTGGAGATCGATTGTTAAACGTCTTTCCTCGGGCGACTGTGAAGCATTTGCCAGCGGAGGAGAAGTAGCACGGAGCAGCATTCAGTACTGCCTACGAGTGTCTTTGCTACCCTACTAGCGGAGCTCCAAGAACAGGCACACATCTTCAGGTACCTTCCAAATGTGGATTCCCCTGCAGCCCCGTAGGCGGGCGTGCAGTACGCCAACCATCAACGGACGTTTTTCCCCTCAAGCCTGTCAGGACGTTGCTCGTCCGTCTTTCCCTCAATAGATGGGAGTAGGCGCGCTTGCGGATGTGTGCGTGTGTGTGGCCACGCGTTTGCTTAGGCATCAGTGTGTGAAAAGGTAGGTGCTTTTCTCTAGCTGCGTGTGCGTGCACGTGGTGCTGGGTGCACATCCCTGGGTGCTCGAGGTAAGGTTTCTGCATGGTTTTCGCTGAGGAATCGTGTGTGTGCACATGGACAAAGAGAAGGCGCAGCAACCAGGTTCCAGCGCCGAAGAAGGCAAAAGGCAAGGTTTCCGGCGCTATCTCCTTCACTCCCCAGTCCTAGTCGCGCAAAGCAAGCCGCTAAGCCGGCGACCGGCAAGAGAGCTACAACGAAGCATGCCGAACGGAGAAAATAGCAGCAGCTCATCTGTTCACACCTTGTTTCTGCCATGTGCTTGAACGCCAAGACGTTCGCGCTTCTGTGAGATGAAAGACGTCCTTCTGCATATGTGGTTGCTCACACCGGTGCACTTGTTAGTGTATCCATTCAGTCCTGGGCTGCGGGGCATTCAGAAGTGGCTCTGTGGAGACGTCTGCATAGAGGCAGCTGTCAGAACACGCACACTCGATTGTTCACCAAAACATATGCAGACGCGTCCTTAGCCTGTAGATTTGGATGCACAGAGTTCCCTGTGTTCGCAAGAGACAAGGGAATCGCGTCTGTACGCACAGAAGCAATAGCGGACCGTTTCCCTCGGAGCGAACGCGAAAGAGCCGTCTATATACTCGCAGACACGGGAACGTGCCTCAATGCGGTCACAGAGGCAGCAGCTTTTGCACAGATGCTCTGGTGATTCTGGCACTTTCCACGCACACTCCTGAAAGTCGCGCACACTGCTGTTCACTCGCTAAACGACCTCTTGGGAAACACGTCTCCGGTCGATGGACCGCTCAGATTGCTTCTCGTGTAACTGTGAACTGTGTCAGCGCAGGGAATCCGTCTCTGTTGAGCAGATGTCAATCCTGCCTCGCTTTTGCTTTGTTGCCTCTACCAAGATGATTTCCCGTTTCTCTCTTCACTGGAGCACGCAGACACAGCCAACGCACATCAAGTGTCAAGAGACACGCTCTGCTGAGCTCAACGCTTGTGCAGATGCACATGTGCGACGAAGTCAACACACGTGCTTGTGGAGAGAAAGAAAGGGACTCCCAGGCGTGTGGAGCGACGGGGAGAAAGAGCGGGCGCTGAGGAACACAGTTTCAAACAGACTGTCTCCACACAAACAGGCACCTGTCTGCAGGTATCCTAGATCTTGATTCTTGAACTTGAGGAAACACGCGTCTGAGCAAAACTCCCAAACGCTTCCAGGAAAGACACAGGCTCTCCCACAAGCACACAAGTGTTTGCCCTCAGCTATACATCAGGGACAAGCTTGTGAAGAGATGCCCTGCTATTCTTTCGCCTTATGGCATCATGTGTTTCGTTTCTCTTGGAGATCGATTGTTAAACGTCTTTCCTCGGGCGACTGTGAAGCATTTGCCAGCGGAGGAGAAGTAGCACGGAGCAGCATTCAGTACTGCCTACGAGTGTCTTTGCTACCCTACTAGCGGAGCTCCAAGAACAGGCACACATCTTCAGGTACCTTCCAAATGTGGATTCCCCTGCAGCCCCGTAGGCGGGCGTGCAGTACGCCAACCGTCAACGGACGTTTTTCCCCTCAAGCCTGTCAGGACGTTGCTCGTCCGTCTTTCCCTCAATAGATGGGAGTAGGCGCGCTTGCGGATGTGTGCGTGTGTGTGGCCACGCGTTTGCTTAGGCATCAGTGTGTGAAAAGGTAGGTGCTTTTCTCTAGCTGCGTGTGCGTGCACGTGGTGCTGGGTGCACATCCCTGGGTGCTCGAGGTAAGGTTTCTGCATGGTTTTCGCTGAGGAATCGTGTGTGTGCACATGGACAAAGAGAAGGCGCAGCAACCAGGTTCCAGCGCCGAAGAAGGCAAAAGGCAAGGTTTCCGGCGCTATCTCCTTCACTCCCCAGTCCTAGTCGCGCAAAGCAAGCCGCTAAGCCGGCGACCGGCAAGAGAGCTACAACGAAGCATGCCGAACGGAGAAAATAGCAGCAGCTCATCTGTTCACACCTTGTTTCTGCCATGTGCTTGAACGCCAAGACGTTCGCGCTTCTGTGAGATGAAAGACGTCCTTCTGCATATGTGGTTGCTCACACCGGTGCACTTGTTAGTGTATCCATTCAGTCCTGGGCTGCGGGGCATTCAGAAGTGGCTCTGTGGAGACGTCTGCATAGAGGCAGCTGTCAGAACACGCACACTCGATTGTTCACCAAAACATATGCAGACGCGTCCTTAGCCTGTAGATTTGGATGCACAGAGTTCCCTGTGTTCGCAAGAGACAAGGGAATCGCGTCTGTACGCACAGAAGCAATAGCGGACCGTTTCCCTCGGAGCGAACGCGAAAGAGCCGTCTATATACTCGCAGACACGGGAACGTGCCTCAATGCGGTCACAGAGGCAGCAGCTTTTGCACAGATGCTCTGGTGATTCTGGCACTTTCCACGCACACTCCTGAAAGTCGCGCACACTGCTGTTCACTCGCTAAACGACCTCTTGGGAAACACGTCTCCGGTCGATGGACCGCTCAGATTGCTTCTCGTGTAACTGTGAACTGTGTCAGCGCAGGGAATCCGTCTCTGTTGAGCAGATGTCAATCCTGCCTCGCTTTTGCTTTGTTGCCTCTACCAAGATGATTTCCCGTTTCTCTCTTCACTGGAGCACGCAGACACAGCCAACGCACATCAAGTGTCAAGAGACACGCTCTGCTGAGCTCAACGCTTGTGCAGATGCACATGTGCGACGAAGTCAACACACGTGCTTGTGGAGAGAAAGAAAGGGACTCCCAGGCGTGTGGAGCGACGGGGAGAAAGAGCGGGCGCTGAGGAACACAGTTTCAAACAGACTGTCTCCACACAAACAGGCACCTGTCTGCAGGTATCCTAGATCTTGATTCTTGAACTTGAGGAAACACGCGTCTGAGCAAAACTCCCAAACGCTTCCAGGAAAGACACAGGCTCTCCCACAAGCACACAAGTGTTTGCCCTCAGCTATACATCAGGGACAAGCTTGTGAAGAGATGCCCTGCTATTCTTTCGCCTTATGGCATCATGTGTTTCGTTTCTCTTGGAGATCGATTGTTAAACGTCTTTCCTCGGGCGACTGTGAAGCATTTGCCAGCGGAGGAGAAGTAGCACGGAGCAGCATTCAGTACTGCCTACGAGTGTCTTTGCTACCCTACTAGCGGAGCTCCAAGAACAGGCACACATCTTCAGGTACCTTCCAAATGTGGATTCCCCTGCAGCCCCGTAGGCGGGCGTGCAGTACGCCAACCATCAACGGACGTTTTTCCCCTCAAGCCTGTCAGGACGTTGCTCGTCCGTCTTTCCCTCAATAGATGGGAGTAGGCGCGCTTGCGGATGTGTGCGTGTGTGTGGCCACGCGTTTGCTTAGGCATCAGTGTGTGAAAAGGTAGGTGCTTTTCTCTAGCTGCGTGTGCGTGCACGTGGTGCTGGGTGCACATCCCTGGGTGCTCGAGGTAAGGTTTCTGCATGGTTTTCGCTGAGGAATCGTGTGTGTGCACATGGACAAAGAGAAGGCGCAGCAACCAGGTTCCAGCGCCGAAGAAGGCAAAAGGCAAGGTTTCCGGCGCTATCTCCTTCACTCCCCAGTCCTAGTCGCGCAAAGCAAGCCGCTAAGCCGGCGACCGGCAAGAGAGCTACAACGAAGCATGCCGAACGGAGAAAATAGCAGCAGCTCATCTGTTCACACCTTGTTTCTGCCATGTGCTTGAACGCCAAGACGTTCGCGCTTCTGTGAGATGAAAGACGTCCTTCTGCATATGTGGTTGCTCACACCGGTGCACTTGTTAGTGTATCCATTCAGTCCTGGGCTGCGGGGCATTCAGAAGTGGCTCTGTGGAGACGTCTGCATAGAGGCAGCTGTCAGAACACGCACACTCGATTGTTCACCAAAACATATGCAGACGCGTCCTTAGCCTGTAGATTTGGATGCACAGAGTTCCCTGTGTTCGCAAGAGACAAGGGAATCGCGTCTGTACGCACAGAAGCAATAGCGGACCGTTTCCCTCGGAGCGAACGCGAAAGAGCCGTCTATATACTCGCAGACACGGGAACGTGCCTCAATGCGGTCACAGAGGCAGCAGCTTTTGCACAGATGCTCTGGTGATTCTGGCACTTTCCACGCACACTCCTGAAAGTCGCGCACACTGCTGTTCACTCGCTAAACGACCTCTTGGGAAACACGTCTCCGGTCGATGGACCGCTCAGATTGCTTCTCGTGTAACTGTGAACTGTGTCAGCGCAGGGAATCCGTCTCTGTTGAGCAGATGTCAATCCTGCCTCGCTTTTGCTTTGTTGCCTCTACCAAGATGATTTCCCGTTTCTCTCTTCACTGGAGCACGCAGACACAGCCAACGCACATCAAGTGTCAAGAGACACGCTCTGCTGAGCTCAACGCTTGTGCAGATGCACATGTGCGACGAAGTCAACACACGTGCTTGTGGAGAGAAAGAAAGGGACTCCCAGGCGTGTGGAGCGACGGGGAGAAAGAGCGGGCGCTGAGGAACACAGTTTCAAACAGACTGTCTCCACACAAACAGGCACCTGTCTGCAGGTATCCTAGATCTTGATTCTTGAACTTGAGGAAACACGCGTCTGAGCAAAACTCCCAAACGCTTCCAGGAAAGACACAGGCTCTCCCACAAGCACACAAGTGTTTGCCCTCAGCTATAGATCAGGGACAAGCTTGTGAAGAGATGCCCTGCTATTCTTTCGCCTTATGGCATCATGTGTTTCGTTTCTCTTGGAGATCGATTGTTAAACGTCTTTCCTCGGGCGACTGTGAAGCATTTGCCAGCGGAGGAGAAGTAGCACGGAGCAGCATTCAGTACTGCCTACGAGTGTCTTTGCTACCCTACTAGCGGAGCTCCAAGAACAGGCACACATCTTCAGGTACCTTCCAAATGTGGATTCCCCTGCAGCCCCGTAGGCGGGCGTGCAGTACGCCAACCGTCAACGGACGTTTTTCCCCTCAAGCCTGTCAGGACGTTGCTCGTCCGTCTTTCCCTCAATAGATGGGAGTAGGCGCGCTTGCGGATGTGTGCGTGTGTGTGGCCACGCGTTTGCTTAGGCATCAGTGTGTGAAAAGGTAGGTGCTTTTCTCTAGCTGCGTGTGCGTGCACGTGGTGCTGGGTGCACATCCCTGGGTGCTCGAGGTAAGGTTTCTGCATGGTTTTCGCTGAGGAATCGTGTGTGTGCACATGGACAAAGAGAAGGCGCAGCAACCAGGTTCCAGCGTCGAAGAAGGCAAAAGGCAAGGTTTCCGGCGCTATCTCCTTCACTCCCCAGTCCTAGTCGCGCAAAGCAAGCCGCTAAGCCGGCGACCGGCAAGAGAGCTACAACGAAGCATGCCGAACGGAGAAAATAGCAGCAGCTCATCTGTTCACACCTTGTTTCTGCCATGTGCTTGAACGCCAAGACGTTCGCGCTTCTGTGAGATGAAAGACGTCCTTCTGCATATGTGGTTGCTCACACCGGTGCACTTGTTAGTGTATCCATTCAGTCCTGGGCTGCGGGGCATTCAGAAGTGGCTCTGTGGAGACGTCTGCATAGAGGCAGCTGTCAGAACACGCACACTCGATTGTTCACCAAAACATATGCAGACGCGTCCTTAGCCTGTAGATTTGGATGCACAGAGTTCCCTGTGTTCGCAAGAGACAAGGGAATCGCGTCTGTACGCACAGAAGCAATAGCGGACCGTTTCCCTCGGAGCGAACGCGAAAGAGCCGTCTATATACTCGCAGACACGGGAACGTGCCTCAATGCGGTCACAGAGGCAGCAGCTTTTGCACAGATGCTCTGGTGATTCTGGCACTTTCCACGCACACTCCTGAAAGTCGCGCACACTGCTGTTCACTCGCTAAACGACCTCTTGGGAAACACGTCTCCGGTCGATGGACCGCTCAGATTGCTTCTCGTGTAACTGTGAACTGTGTCAGCGCAGGGAATCCGTCTCTGTTGAGCAGATGTCAATCCTGCCTCGCTTTTGCTTTGTTGCCTCTACCAAGATGATTTCCCGTTTCTCTCTTCACTGGAGCACGCAGACACAGCCAACGCACATCAAGTGTCAAGAGACACGCTCTGCTGAGCTCAACGCTTGTGCAGATGCACATGTGCGACGAAGTCAACACACGTGCTTGTGGAGAGAAAGAAAGGGACTCCCAGGCGTGTGGAGCGACGGGGAGAAAGAGCGGGCGCTGAGGAACACAGTTTCAAACAGACTGTCTCCACACAAACAGGCACCTGTCTGCAGGTATCCTAGATCTTGATTCTTGAACTTGAGGAAACACGCGTCTGAGCAAAACTCCCAAACGCTTCCAGGAAAGACACAGGCTCTCCCACAAGCACACAAGTGTTTGCCCTCAGCTATACATCAGGGACAAGCTTGTGAAGAGATGCCCTGCTATTCTTTCGCCTTATGGCATCATGTGTTTCGTTTCTCTTGGAGATCGATTGTTAAACGTCTTTCCTCGGGCGACTGTGAAGCATTTGCCAGCGGAGGAGAAGTAGCACGGAGCAGCATTCAGTACTGCCTACGAGTGTCTTTGCTACCCTACTAGCGGAGCTCCAAGAACAGGCACACATCTTCAGGTACCTTCCAAATGTGGATTCCCCTGCAGCCCCGTAGGCGGGCGTGCAGTACGCCAACCATCAACGGACGTTTTTCCCCTCAAGCCTGTCAGGACGTTGCTCGTCCGTCTTTCCCTCAATAGATGGGAGTAGGCGCGCTTGCGGATGTGTGCGTGTGTGTGGCCACGCGTTTGCTTAGGCATCAGTGTGTGAAAAGGTAGGTGCTTTTCTCTAGCTGCGTGTGCGTGCACGTGGTGCTGGGTGCACATCCCTGGGTGCTCGAGGTAAGGTTTCTGCATGGTTTTCGCTGAGGAATCGTGTGTGTGCACATGGACAAAGAGAAGGCGCAGCAACCAGGTTCCAGCGCCGAAGAAGGCAAAAGGCAAGGTTTCCGGCGCTATCTCCTTCACTCCCCAGTCCTAGTCGCGCAAAGCAAGCCGCTAAGCCGGCGACCGGCAAGAGAGCTACAACGAAGCATGCCGAACGGAGAAAATAGCAGCAGCTCATCTGTTCACACCTTGTTTCTGCCATGTGCTTGAACGCCAAGACGTTCGCGCTTCTGTGAGATGAAAGACGTCCTTCTGCATATGTGGTTGCTCACACCGGTGCACTTGTTAGTGTATCCATTCAGTCCTGGGCTGCGGGGCATTCAGAAGTGGCTCTGTGGAGACGTCTGCATAGAGGCAGCTGTCAGAACACGCACACTCGATTGTTCACCAAAACATATGCAGACGCGTCCTTAGCCTGTAGATTTGGATGCACAGAGTTCCCTGTGTTCGCAAGAGACAAGGGAATCGCGTCTGTACGCACAGAAGCAATAGCGGACCGTTTCCCTCGGAGCGAACGCGAAAGAGCCGTCTATATACTCGCAGACACGGGAACGTGCCTCAATGCGGTCACAGAGGCAGCAGCTTTTGCACAGATGCTCTGGTGATTCTGGCACTTTCCACGCACACTCCTGAAAGTCGCGCACACTGCTGTTCACTCGCTAAACGACCTCTTGGGAAACACGTCTCCGGTCGATGGACCGCTCAGATTGCTTCTCGTGTAACTGTGAACTGTGTCAGCGCAGGGAATCCGTCTCTGTTGAGCAGATGTCAATCCTGCCTCGCTTTTGCTTTGTTGCCTCTACCAAGATGATTTCCCGTTTCTCTCTTCACTGGAGCACGCAGACACAGCCAACGCACATCAAGTGTCAAGAGACACGCTCTGCTGAGCTCAACGCTTGTGCAGATGCACATGTGCGACGAAGTCAACACACGTGCTTGTGGAGAGAAAGAAAGGGACTCCCAGGCGTGTGGAGCGACGGGGAGAAAGAGCGGGCGCTGAGGAACACAGTTTCAAACAGACTGTCTCCACACAAACAGGCACCTGTCTGCAGGTATCCTAGATCTTGATTCTTGAACTTGAGGAAACACGCGTCTGAGCAAAACTCCCAAACGCTTCCAGGAAAGACACAGGCTCTCCCACAAGCACACAAGTGTTTGCCCTCAGCTATACATCAGGGACAAGCTTGTGAAGAGATGCCCTGCTATTCTTTCGCCTTATGGCATCATGTGTTTCGTTTCTCTTGGAGATCGATTGTTAAACGTCTTTCCTCGGGCGACTGTGAAGCATTTGCCAGCGGAGGAGAAGTAGCACGGAGCAGCATTCAGTACTGCCTACGAGTGTCTTTGCTACCCTACTAGCGGAGCTCCAAGAACAGGCACACATCTTCAGGTACCTTCCAAATGTGGATTCCCCTGCAGCCCCGTAGGCGGGCGTGCAGTACGCCAACCATCAACGGACGTTTTTCCCCTCAAGCCTGTCAGGACGTTGCTCGTCCGTCTTTCCCTCAATAGATGGGAGTAGGCGCGCTTGCGGATGTGTGCGTGTGTGTGGCCACGCGTTTGCTTAGGCATCAGTGTGTGAAAAGGTAGGTGCTTTTCTCTAGCTGCGTGTGCGTGCACGTGGTGCTGGGTGCACATCCCTGGGTGCTCGAGGTAAGGTTTCTGCATGGTTTTCGCTGAGGAATCGTGTGTGTGCACATGGACAAAGAGAAGGCGCAGCAACCAGGTTCCAGCGCCGAAGAAGGCAAAAGGCAAGGTTTCCGGCGCTATCTCCTTCACTCCCCAGTCCTAGTCGCGCAAAGCAAGCCGCTAAGCCGGCGACCGGCAAGAGAGCTACAACGAAGCATGCCGAACGGAGAAAATAGCAGCAGCTCATCTGTTCACACCTTGTTTCTGCCATGTGCTTGAACGCCAAGACGTTCGCGCTTCTGTGAGATGAAAGACGTCCTTCTGCATATGTGGTTGCTCACACCGGTGCACTTGTTAGTGTATCCATTCAGTCCTGGGCTGCGGGGCATTCAGAAGTGGCTCTGTGGAGACGTCTGCATAGAGGCAGCTGTCAGAACACGCACACTCGATTGTTCACCAAAACATATGCAGACGCGTCCTTAGCCTGTAGATTTGGATGCACAGAGTTCCCTGTGTTCGCAAGAGACAAGGGAATCGCGTCTGTACGCACAGAAGCAATAGCGGACCGTTTCCCTCGGAGCGAACGCGAAAGAGCCGTCTATATACTCGCAGACACGGGAACGTGCCTCAATGCGGTCACAGAGGCAGCAGCTTTTGCACAGATGCTCTGGTGATTCTGGCACTTTCCACGCACACTCCTGAAAGTCGCGCACACTGCTGTTCACTCGCTAAACGACCTCTTGGGAAACACGTCTCCGGTCGATGGACCGCTCAGATTGCTTCTCGTGTAACTGTGAACTGTGTCAGCGCAGGGAATCCGTCTCTGTTGAGCAGATGTCAATCCTGCCTCGCTTTTGCTTTGTTGCCTCTACCAAGATGATTTCCCGTTTCTCTCTTCACTGGAGCACGCAGACACAGCCAACGCACATCAAGTGTCAAGAGACACGCTCTGCTGAGCTCAACGCTTGTGCAGATGCACATGTGCGACGAAGTCAACACACGTGCTTGTGGAGAGAAAGAAAGGGACTCCCAGGCGTGTGGAGCGACGGGGAGAAAGAGCGGGCGCTGAGGAACACAGTTTCAAACAGACTGTCTCCACACAAACAGGCACCTGTCTGCAGGTATCCTAGATCTTGATTCTTGAACTTGAGGAAACACGCGTCTGAGCAAAACTCCCAAACGCTTCCAGGAAAGACACAGGCTCTCCCACAAGCACACAAGTGTTTGCCCTCAGCTATACATCAGGGACAAGCTTGTGAAGAGATGCCCTGCTATTCTTTCGCCTTATGGCATCATGTGTTTCGTTTCTCTTGGAGATCGATTGTTAAACGTCTTTCCTCGGGCGACTGTGAAGCATTTGCCAGCGGAGGAGAAGTAGCACGGAGCAGCATTCAGTACTGCCTACGAGTGTCTTTGCTACCCTACTAGCGGAGCTCCAAGAACAGGCACACATCTTCAGGTACCTTCCAAATGTGGATTCCCCTGCAGCCCCGTAGGCGGGCGTGCAGTACGCCAACCATCAACGGACGTTTTTCCCCTCAAGCCTGTCAGGACGTTGCTCGTCCGTCTTTCCCTCAATAGATGGGAGTAGGCGCGCTTGCGGATGTGTGCGTGTGTGTGGCCACGCGTTTGCTTAGGCATCAGTGTGTGAAAAGGTAGGTGCTTTTCTCTAGCTGCGTGTGCGTGCACGTGGTGCTGGGTGCACATCCCTGGGTGCTCGAGGTAAGGTTTCTGCATGGTTTTCGCTGAGGAATCGTGTGTGTGCACATGGACAAAGAGAAGGCGCAGCAACCAGGTTCCAGCGCCGAAGAAGGCAAAAGGCAAGGTTTCCGGCGCTATCTCCTTCACTCCCCAGTCCTAGTCGCGCAAAGCAAGCCGCTAAGCCGGCGACCGGCAAGAGAGCTACAACGAAGCATGCCGAACGGAGAAAATAGCAGCAGCTCATCTGTTCACACCTTGTTTCTGCCATGTGCTTGAACGCCAAGACGTTCGCGCTTCTGTGAGATGAAAGACGTCCTTCTGCATATGTGGTTGCTCACACCGGTGCACTTGTTAGTGTATCCATTCAGTCCTGGGCTGCGGGGCATTCAGAAGTGGCTCTGTGGAGACGTCTGCATAGAGGCAGCTGTCAGAACACGCACACTCGATTGTTCACCAAAACATATGCAGACGCGTCCTTAGCCTGTAGATTTGGATGCACAGAGTTCCCTGTGTTCGCAAGAGACAAGGGAATCGCGTCTGTACGCACAGAAGCAATAGCGGACCGTTTCCCTCGGAGCGAACGCGAAAGAGCCGTCTATATACTCGCAGACACGGGAACGTGCCTCAATGCGGTCACAGAGGCAGCAGCTTTTGCACAGATGCTCTGGTGATTCTGGCACTTTCCACGCACACTCCTGAAAGTCGCGCACACTGCTGTTCACTCGCTAAACGACCTCTTGGGAAACACGTCTCCGGTCGATGGACCGCTCAGATTGCTTCTCGTGTAACTGTGAACTGTGTCAGCGCAGGGAATCCGTCTCTGTTGAGCAGATGTCAATCCTGCCTCGCTTTTGCTTTGTTGCCTCTACCAAGATGATTTCCCGTTTCTCTCTTCACTGGAGCACGCAGACACAGCCAACGCACATCAAGTGTCAAGAGACACGCTCTGCTGAGCTCAACGCTTGTGCAGATGCACATGTGCGACGAAGTCAACACACGTGCTTGTGGAGAGAAAGAAAGGGACTCCCAGGCGTGTGGAGCGACGGGGAGAAAGAGCGGGCGCTGAGGAACACAGTTTCAAACAGACTGTCTCCACACAAACAGGCACCTGTCTGCAGGTATCCTAGATCTTGATTCTTGAACTTGAGGAAACACGCGTCTGAGCAAAACTCCCAAACGCTTCCAGGAAAGACACAGGCTCTCCCACAAGCACACAAGTGTTTGCCCTCAGCTATAGATCAGGGACAAGCTTGTGAAGAGATGCCCTGCTATTCTTTCGCCTTATGGCATCATGTGTTTCGTTTCTCTTGGAGATCGATTGTTAAACGTCTTTCCTCGGGCGACTGTGAAGCATTTGCCAGCGGAGGAGAAGTAGCACGGAGCAGCATTCAGTACTGCCTACGAGTGTCTTTGCTACCCTACTAGCGGAGCTCCAAGAACAGGCACACATCTTCAGGTACCTTCCAAATGTGGATTCCCCTGCAGCCCCGTAGGCGGGCGTGCAGTACGCCAACCGTCAACGGACGTTTTTCCCCTCAAGCCTGTCAGGACGTTGCTCGTCCGTCTTTCCCTCAATAGATGGGAGTAGGCGCGCTTGCGGATGTGTGCGTGTGTGTGGCCACGCGTTTGCTTAGGCATCAGTGTGTGAAAAGGTAGGTGCTTTTCTCTAGCTGCGTGTGCGTGCACGTGGTGCTGGGTGCACATCCCTGGGTGCTCGAGGTAAGGTTTCTGCATGGTTTTCGCTGAGGAATCGTGTGTGTGCACATGGACAAAGAGAAGGCGCAGCAACCAGGTTCCAGCGCCGAAGAAGGCAAAAGGCAAGGTTTCCGGCGCTATCTCCTTCACTCCCCAGTCCTAGTCGCGCAAAGCAAGCCGCTAAGCCGGCGACCGGCAAGAGAGCTACAACGAAGCATGCCGAACGGAGAAAATAGCAGCAGCTCATCTGTTCACACCTTGTTTCTGCCATGTGCTTGAACGCCAAGACGTTCGCGCTTCTGTGAGATGAAAGACGTCCTTCTGCATATGTGGTTGCTCACACCGGTGCACTTGTTAGTGTATCCATTCAGTCCTGGGCTGCGGGGCATTCAGAAGTGGCTCTGTGGAGACGTCTGCATAGAGGCAGCTGTCAGAACACGCACACTCGATTGTTCACCAAAACATATGCAGACGCGTCCTTAGCCTGTAGATTTGGATGCACAGAGTTCCCTGTGTTCGCAAGAGACAAGGGAATCGCGTCTGTACGCACAGAAGCAATAGCGGACCGTTTCCCTCGGAGCGAACGCGAAAGAGCCGTCTATATACTCGCAGACACGGGAACGTGCCTCAATGCGGTCACAGAGGCAGCAGCTTTTGCACAGATGCTCTGGTGATTCTGGCACTTTCCACGCACACTCCTGAAAGTCGCGCACACTGCTGTTCACTCGCTAAACGACCTCTTGGGAAACACGTCTCCGGTCGATGGACCGCTCAGATTGCTTCTCGTGTAACTGTGAACTGTGTCAGCGCAGGGAATCCGTCTCTGTTGAGCAGATGTCAATCCTGCCTCGCTTTTGCTTTGTTGCCTCTACCAAGATGATTTCCCGTTTCTCTCTTCACTGGAGCACGCAGACACAGCCAACGCACATCAAGTGTCAAGAGACACGCTCTGCTGAGCTCAACGCTTGTGCAGATGCACATGTGCGACGAAGTCAACACACGTGCTTGTGGAGAGAAAGAAAGGGACTCCCAGGCGTGTGGAGCGACGGGGAGAAAGAGCGGGCGCTGAGGAACACAGTTTCAAACAGACTGTCTCCACACAAACAGGCACCTGTCTGCAGGTATCCTAGATCTTGATTCTTGAACTTGAGGAAACACGCGTCTGAGCAAAACTCCCAAACGCTTCCAGGAAAGACACAGGCTCTCCCACAAGCACACAAGTGTTTGCCCTCAGCTATACATCAGGGACAAGCTTGTGAAGAGATGCCCTGCTATTCTTTCGCCTTATGGCATCATGTGTTTCGTTTCTCTTGGAGATCGATTGTTAAACGTCTTTCCTCGGGCGACTGTGAAGCATTTGCCAGCGGAGGAGAAGTAGCACGGAGCAGCATTCAGTACTGCCTACGAGTGTCTTTGCTACCCTACTAGCGGAGCTCCAAGAACAGGCACACATCTTCAGGTACCTTCCAAATGTGGATTCCCCTGCAGCCCCGTAGGCGGGCGTGCAGTACGCCAACCATCAACGGACGTTTTCCCCCTCAAGCCTGTCAGGACGTTGCTCGTCCGTCTTTCCCTCAATAGATGGGAGTAGGCGCGCTTGCGGATGTGTGCGTGTGTGTGGCCACGCGTTTGCTTAGGCATCAGTGTGTGAAAAGGTAGGTGCTTTTCTCTAGCTGCGTGTGCGTGCACGTGGTGCTGGGTGCACATCCCTGGGTGCTCGAGGTAAGGTTTCTGCATGGTTTTCGCTGAGGAATCGTGTGTGTGCACATGGACAAAGAGAAGGCGCAGCAACCAGGTTCCAGCGCCGAAGAAGGCAAAAGGCAAGGTTTCCGGCGCTATCTCCTTCACTCCCCAGTCCTAGTCGCGCAAAGCAAGCCGCTAAGCCGGCGACCGGCAAGAGAGCTACAACGAAGCATGCCGAACGGAGAAAATAGCAGCAGCTCATCTGTTCGCACCTTGTTTCTGCCATGTGCTTGAACGCCAAGACGTTCGCGCTTCTGTGAGATGAAAGACGTCCTTCTGCATATGTGGTTGCTCACACCGGTGCACTTGTTAGTGTATCCATTCAGTCCTGGGCTGCGGGGCATTCAGAAGTGGCTCTGTGGAGACGTCTGCATAGAGGCAGCTGTCAGAACACGCACACTCGATTGTTCACCAAAACATATGCAGACGCGTCCTTAGCCTGTAGATTTGGATGCACAGAGTTCCCTGTGTTCGCAAGAGACAAGGGAATCGCGTCTGTACGCACAGAAGCAATAGCGGACCGTTTCCCTCGGAGCGAACGCGAAAGAGCCGTCTATATACTCGCAGACACGGGAACGTGCCTCAATGCGGTCACAGAGGCAGCAGCTTTTGCACAGATGCTCTGGTGATTCTGGCACTTTCCACGCACACTCCTGAAAGTCGCGCACACTGCTGTTCACTCGCTAAACGACCTCTTGGGAAACACGTCTCCGGTCGATGGACCGCTCAGATTGCTTCTCGTGTAACTGTGAACTGTGTCAGCGCAGGGAATCCGTCTCTGTTGAGCAGATGTCAATCCTGCCTCGCTTTTGCTTTGTTGCCTCTACCAAGATGATTTCCCGTTTCTCTCTTCACTGGAGCACGCAGACACAGCCAACGCACATCAAGTGTCAAGAGACACGCTCTGCTGAGCTCAACGCTTGTGCAGATGCACATGTGCGACGAAGTCAACACACGTGCTTGTGGAGAGAAAGAAAGGGACTCCCAGGCGTGTGGAGCGACGGGGAGAAAGAGCGGGCGCTGAGGAACACAGTTTCAAACAGACTGTCTCCACACAAACAGGCACCTGTCTGCAGGTATCCTAGATCTTGATTCTTGAACTTGAGGAAACACGCGTCTGAGCAAAACTCCCAAACGCTTCCAGGAAAGACACAGGCTCTCCCACAAGCACACAAGTGTTTGCCCTCAGCTATACATCAGGGACAAGCTTGTGAAGAGATGCCCTGCTATTCTTTCGCCTTATGGCATCATGTGTTTCGTTTCTCTTGGAGATCGATTGTTAAACGTCTTTCCTCGGGCGACTGTGAAGCATTTGCCAGCGGAGGAGAAGTAGCACGGAGCAGCATTCAGTACTGCCTACGAGTGTCTTTGCTACCCTACTAGCGGAGCTCCAAGAACAGGCACACATCTTCAGGTACCTTCCAAATGTGGATTCCCCTGCAGCCCCGTAGGCGGGCGTGCAGTACGCCAACCATCAACGGACGTTTTTCCCCTCAAGCCTGTCAGGACGTTGCTCGTCCGTCTTTCCCTCAATAGATGGGAGTAGGCGCGCTTGCGGATGTGTGCGTGTGTGTGGCCACGCGTTTGCTTAGGCATCAGTGTGTGAAAAGGTAGGTGCTTTTCTCTAGCTGCGTGTGCGTGCACGTGGTGCTGGGTGCACGTCCCTGGGTGCTCGAGGTAAGGTTTCTGCATGGTTTTCGCTGAGGAATCGTGTGTGTGCACATGGACAAAGAGAAGGCGCAGCAACCAGGTTCCAGCGCCGAAGAAGGCAAAAGGCAAGGTTTCCGGCGCTATCTCCTTCACTCCCCAGTCCTAGTCGCGCAAAGCAAGCCGCTAAGCCGGCGACCGGCAAGAGAGCTACAACGAAGCATGCCGAACGGAGAAAATAGCAGCAGCTCATCTGTTCACACCTTGTTTCTGCCATGTGCTTGAACGCCAAGACGTTCGCGCTTCTGTGAGATGAAAGACGTCCTTCTGCATATGTGGTTGCTCACACCGGTGCACTTGTTAGTGTATCCATTCAGTCCTGGGCTGCGGGGCATTCAGAAGTGGCTCTGTGGAGACGTCTGCATAGAGGCAGCTGTCAGAACACGCACACTCGATTGTTCACCAAAACATATGCAGACGCGTCCTTAGCCTGTAGATTTGGATGCACAGAGTTCCCTGTGTTCGCAAGAGACAAGGGAATCGCGTCTGTACGCACAGAAGCAATAGCGGACCGTTTCCCTCGGAGCGAACGCGAAAGAGCCGTCTATATACTCGCAGACACGGGAACGTGCCTCAATGCGGTCACAGAGGCAGCAGCTTTTGCACAGATGCTCTGGTGATTCTGGCACTTTCCACGCACACTCCTGAAAGTCGCGCACACTGCTGTTCACTCGCTAAACGACCTCTTGGGAAACACGTCTCCGGTCGATGGACCGCTCAGATTGCTTCTCGTGTAACTGTGAACTGTGTCAGCGCAGGGAATCCGTCTCTGTTGAGCAGATGTCAATCCTGCCTCGCTTTTGCTTTGTTGCCTCTACCAAGATGATTTCCCGTTTCTCTCTTCACTGGAGCACGCAGACACAGCCAACGCACATCAAGTGTCAAGAGACACGCTCTGCTGAGCTCAACGCTTGTGCAGATGCACATGTGCGACGAAGTCAACACACGTGCTTGTGGAGAGAAAGAAAGGGACTCCCAGGCGTGTGGAGCGACGGGGAGAAAGAGCGGGCGCTGAGGAACACAGTTTCAAACAGGCTGTCTCCACACAAACAGGCACCTGTCTGCAGGTATCCTAGATCTTGATTCTTGAACTTGAGGAAACACGCGTCTGAGCAAAACTCCCAAACGCTTCCAGGAAAGACACAGGCTCTCCCACAAGCACACAAGTGTTTGCCCTCAGCTATACATCAGGGACAAGCTTGTGAAGAGATGCCCTGCTATTCTTTCGCCTTATGGCATCATGTGTTTCGTTTCTCTTGGAGATCGATTGTTAAACGTCTTTCCTCGGGCGACTGTGAAGCATTTGCCAGCGGAGGAGAAGTAGCACGGAGCAGCATTCAGTACTGCCTACGAGTGTCTTTGCTACCCTACTAGCGGAGCTCCAAGAACAGGCACACATCTTCAGGTACCTTCCAAATGTGGATTCCCCTGCAGCCCCGTAGGCGGGCGTGCAGTACGCCAACCATCAACGGACGTTTTTCCCCTCAAGCCTGTCAGGACGTTGCTCGTCCGTCTTTCCCTCAATAGATGGGAGTAGGCGCGCTTGCGGATGTGTGCGTGTGTGTGGCCACGCGTTTGCTTAGGCATCAGTGTGTGAAAAGGTAGGTGCTTTTCTCTAGCTGCGTGTGCGTGCACGTGGTGCTGGGTGCACATCCCTGGGTGCTCGAGGTAAGGTTTCTGCATGGTTTTCGCTGAGGAATCGTGTGTGTGCACATGGACAAAGAGAAGGCGCAGCAACCAGGTTCCAGCGCCGAAGAAGGCAAAAGGCAAGGTTTCCGGCGCTATCTCCTTCACTCCCCAGTCCTAGTCGCGCAAAGCAAGCCGCTAAGCCGGCGACCGGCAAGAGAGCTACAACGAAGCATGCCGAACGGAGAAAATAGCAGCAGCTCATCTGTTCACACCTTGTTTCTGCCATGTGCTTGAACGCCAAGACGTTCGCGCTTCTGTGAGATGAAAGACGTCCTTCTGCATATGTGGTTGCTCACACCGGTGCACTTGTTAGTGTATCCATTCAGTCCTGGGCTGCGGGGCATTCAGAAGTGGCTCTGTGGAGACGTCTGCATAGAGGCAGCTGTCAGAACACGCACACTCGATTGTTCACCAAAACATATGCAGACGCGTCCTTAGCCTGTAGATTTGGATGCACAGAGTTCCCTGTGTTCGCAAGAGACAAGGGAATCGCGTCTGTACGCACAGAAGCAATAGCGGACCGTTTCCCTCGGAGCGAACGCGAAAGAGCCGTCTATATACTCGCAGACACGGGAACGTGCCTCAATGCGGTCACAGAGGCAGCAGCTTTTGCACAGATGCTCTGGTGATTCTGGCACTTTCCACGCACACTCCTGAAAGTCGCGCACACTGCTGTTCACTCGCTAAACGACCTCTTGGGAAACACGTCTCCGGTCGATGGACCGCTCAGATTGCTTCTCGTGTAACTGTGAACTGTGTCAGCGCAGGGAATCCGTCTCTGTTGAGCAGATGTCAATCCTGCCTCGCTTTTGCTTTGTTGCCTCTACCAAGATGATTTCCCGTTTCTCTCTTCACTGGAGCACGCAGACACAGCCAACGCACATCAAGTGTCAAGAGACACGCTCTGCTGAGCTCAACGCTTGTGCAGATGCACATGTGCGACGAAGTCAACACACGTGCTTGTGGAGAGAAAGAAAGGGACTCCCAGGCGTGTGGAGCGACGGGGAGAAAGAGCGGGCGCTGAGGAACACAGTTTCAAACAGACTGTCTCCACACAAACAGGCACCTGTCTGCAGGTATCCTAGATCTTGATTCTTGAACTTGAGGAAACACGCGTCTGAGCAAAACTCCCAAACGCTTCCAGGAAAGACACAGGCTCTCCCACAAGCACACAAGTGTTTGCCCTCAGCTATACATCAGGGACAAGCTTGTGAAGAGATGCCCTGCTATTCTTTCGCCTTATGGCATCATGTGTTTCGTTTCTCTTGGAGATCGATTGTTAAACGTCTTTCCTCGGGCGACTGTGAAGCATTTGCCAGCGGAGGAGAAGTAGCACGGAGCAGCATTCAGTACTGCCTACGAGTGTCTTTGCTACCCTACTAGCGGAGCTCCAAGAACAGGCACACATCTTCAGGTACCTTCCAAATGTGGATTCCCCTGCAGCCCCGTAGGCGGGCGTGCAGTACGCCAACCATCAACGGACGTTTTTCCCCTCAAGCCTGTCAGGACGTTGCTCGTCCGTCTTTCCCTCAATAGATGGGAGTAGGCGCGCTTGCGGATGTGTGCGTGTGTGTGGCCACGCGTTTGCTTAGGCATCAGTGTGTGAAAAGGTAGGTGCTTTTCTCTAGCTGCGTGTGCGTGCACGTGGTGCTGGGTGCACATCCCTGGGTGCTCGAGGTAAGGTTTCTGCATGGTTTTCGCTGAGGAATCGTGTGTGTGCACATGGACAAAGAGAAGGCGCAGCAACCAGGTTCCAGCGCCGAAGAAGGCAAAAGGCAAGGTTTCCGGCGCTATCTCCTTCACTCCCCAGTCCTAGTCGCGCAAAGCAAGCCGCTAAGCCGGCGACCGGCAAGAGAGCTACAACGAAGCATGCCGAACGGAGAAAATAGCAGCAGCTCATCTGTTCACACCTTGTTTCTGCCATGTGCTTGAACGCCAAGACGTTCGCGCTTCTGTGAGATGAAAGACGTCCTTCTGCATATGTGGTTGCTCACACCGGTGCACTTGTTAGTGTATCCATTCAGTCCTGGGCTGCGGGGCATTCAGAAGTGGCTCTGTGGAGACGTCTGCATAGAGGCAGCTGTCAGAACACGCACACTCGATTGTTCACCAAAACATATGCAGACGCGTCCTTAGCCTGTAGATTTGGATGCACAGAGTTCCCTGTGTTCGCAAGAGACAAGGGAATCGCGTCTGTACGCACAGAAGCAATAGCGGACCGTTTCCCTCGGAGCGAACGCGAAAGAGCCGTCTATATACTCGCAGACACGGGAACGTGCCTCAATGCGGTCACAGAGGCAGCAGCTTTTGCACAGATGCTCTGGTGATTCTGGCACTTTCCACGCACACTCCTGAAAGTCGCGCACACTGCTGTTCACTCGCTAAACGACCTCTTGGGAAACACGTCTCCGGTCGATGGACCGCTCAGATTGCTTCTCGTGTAACTGTGAACTGTGTCAGCGCAGGGAATCCGTCTCTGTTGAGCAGATGTCAATCCTGCCTCGCTTTTGCTTTGTTGCCTCTACCAAGATGATTTCCCGTTTCTCTCTTCACTGGAGCACGCAGACACAGCCAACGCACATCAAGTGTCAAGAGACACGCTCTGCTGAGCTCAACGCTTGTGCAGATGCACATGTGCGACGAAGTCAACACACGTGCTTGTGGAGAGAAAGAAAGGGACTCCCAGGCGTGTGGAGCGACGGGGAGAAAGAGCGGGCGCTGAGGAACACAGTTTCAAACAGACTGTCTCCACACAAACAGGCACCTGTCTGCAGGTATCCTAGATCTTGATTCTTGAACTTGAGGAAACACGCGTCTGAGCAAAACTCCCAAACGCTTCCAGGAAAGACACAGGCTCTCCCACAAGCACACAAGTGTTTGCCCTCAGCTATAGATCAGGGACAAGCTTGTGAAGAGATGCCCTGCTATTCTTTCGCCTTATGGCATCATGTGTTTCGTTTCTCTTGGAGATCGATTGTTAAACGTCTTTCCTCGGGCGACTGTGAAGCATTTGCCAGCGGAGGAGAAGTAGCACGGAGCAGCATTCAGTACTGCCTACGAGTGTCTTTGCTACCCTACTAGCGGAGCTCCAAGAACAGGCACACATCTTCAGGTACCTTCCAAATGTGGATTCCCCTGCAGCCCCGTAGGCGGGCGTGCAGTACGCCAACCATCAACGGACGTTTTTCCCCTCAAGCCTGTCAGGACGTTGCTCGTCCGTCTTTCCCTCAATAGATGGGAGTAGGCGCGCTTGCGGATGTGTGCGTGTGTGTGGCCACGCGTTTGCTTAGGCATCAGTGTGTGAAAAGGTAGGTGCTTTTCTCTAGCTGCGTGTGCGTGCACGTGGTGCTGGGTGCACATCCCTGGGTGCTCGAGGTAAGGTTTCTGCATGGTTTTCGCTGAGGAATCGTGTGTGTGCACATGGACAAAGAGAAGGCGCAGCAACCAGGTTCCAGCGCCGAAGAAGGCAAAAGGCAAGGTTTCCGGCGCTATCTCCTTCACTCCCCAGTCCTAGTCGCGCAAAGCAAGCCGCTAAGCCGGCGACCGGCAAGAGAGCTACAACGAAGCATGCCGAACGGAGAAAATAGCAGCAGCTCATCTGTTCGCACCTTGTTTCTGCCATGTGCTTGAACGCCAAGACGTTCGCGCTTCTGTGAGATGAAAGACGTCCTTCTGCATATGTGGTTGCTCACACCGGTGCACTTGTTAGTGTATCCATTCAGTCCTGGGCTGCGGGGCATTCAGAAGTGGCTCTGTGGAGGCGTCTGCATAGAGGCAGCTGTCAGAACACGCACACTCGATTGTTCACCAAAACATATGCAGACGCGTCCTTAGCCTGTAGATTTGGATGCACAGAGTTCCCTGTGTTCGCAAGAGACAAGGGAATCGCGTCTGTACGCACAGAAGCAATAGCGGACCGTTTCCCTCGGAGCGAACGCGAAAGAGCCGTCTATATACTCGCAGACACGGGAACGTGCCTCAATGCGGTCACAGAGGCAGCAGCTTTTGCACAGATGCTCTGGTGATTCTGGCACTTTCCACGCACACTCCTGAAAGTCGCGCACACTGCTGTTCACTCGCTAAACGACCTCTTGGGAAACACGTCTCCGGTCGATGGACCGCTCAGATTGCTTCTCGTGTAACTGTGAACTGTGTCAGCGCAGGGAATCCGTCTCTGTTGAGCAGATGTCAATCCTGCCTCGCTTTTGCTTTGTTGCCTCTACCAAGATGATTTCCCGTTTCTCTCTTCACTGGAGCACGCAGACACAGCCAACGCACATCAAGTGTCAAGAGACACGCTCTGCTGAGCTCAACGCTTGTGCAGATGCACATGTGCGACGAAGTCAACACACGTGCTTGTGGAGAGAAAGAAAGGGACTCCCAGGCGTGTGGAGCGACGGGGAGAAAGAGCGGGCGCTGAGGAACACAGTTTCAAACAGACTGTCTCCACACAAACAGGCACCTGTCTGCAGGTATCCTAGATCTTGATTCTTGAACTTGAGGAAACACGCGTCTGAGCAAAACTCCCAAACGCTTCCAGGAAAGACACAGGCTCTCCCACAAGCACACAAGTGTTTGCCCTCAGCTATAGATCAGGGACAAGCTTGTGAAGAGATGCCCTGCTATTCTTTCGCCTTATGGCATCATGTGTTTCGTTTCTCTTGGAGATCGATTGTTAAACGTCTTTCCTCGGGCGACTGTGAAGCATTTGCCAGCGGAGGAGAAGTAGCACGGAGCAGCATTCAGTACTGCCTACGAGTGTCTTTGCTACCCTACTAGCGGAGCTCCAAGAACAGGCACACATCTTCAGGTACCTTCCAAATGTGGATTCCCCTGCAGCCCCGTAGGCGGGCGTGCAGTACGCCAACCATCAACGGACGTTTTTCCCCTCAAGCCTGTCAGGACGTTGCTCGTCCGTCTTTCCCTCAATAGATGGGAGTAGGCGCGCTTGCGGATGTGTGCGTGTGTGTGGCCACGCGTTTGCTTAGGCATCAGTGTGTGAAAAGGTAGGTGCTTTTCTCTAGCTGCGTGTGCGTGCACGTGGTGCTGGGTGCACATCCCTGGGTGCTCGAGGTAAGGTTTCTGCATGGTTTTCGCTGAGGAATCGTGTGTGTGCACATGGACAAAGAGAAGGCGCAGCAACCAGGTTCCAGCGCCGAAGAAGGCAAAAGGCAAGGTTTCCGGCGCTATCTCCTTCACTCCCCAGTCCTAGTCGCGCAAAGCAAGCCGCTAAGCCGGCGACCGGCAAGAGAGCTACAACGAAGCATGCCGAACGGAGAAAATAGCAGCAGCTCATCTGTTCGCACCTTGTTTCTGCCATGTGCTTGAACGCCAAGACGTTCGCGCTTCTGTGAGATGAAAGACGTCCTTCTGCATATGTGGTTGCTCACACCGGTGCACTTGTTAGTGTATCCATTCAGTCCTGGGCTGCGGGGCATTCAGAAGTGGCTCTGTGGAGGCGTCTGCATAGAGGCAGCTGTCAGAACACGCACACTCGATTGTTCACCAAAACATATGCAGACGCGTCCTTAGCCTGTAGATTTGGATGCACAGAGTTCCCTGTGTTCGCAAGAGACAAGGGAATCGCGTCTGTACGCACAGAAGCAATAGCGGACCGTTTCCCTCGGAGCGAACGCGAAAGAGCCGTCTATATACTCGCAGACACGGGAACGTGCCTCAATGCGGTCACAGAGGCAGCAGCTTTTGCACAGATGCTCTGGTGATTCTGGCACTTTCCACGCACACTCCTGAAAGTCGCGCACACTGCTGTTCACTCGCTAAACGACCTCTTGGGAAACACGTCTCCGGTCGATGGACCGCTCAGATTGCTTCTCGTGTAACTGTGAACTGTGTCAGCGCAGGGAATCCGTCTCTGTTGAGCAGATGTCAATCCTGCCTCGCTTTTGCTTTGTTGCCTCTACCAAGATGATTTCCCGTTTCTCTCTTCACTGGAGCACGCAGACACAGCCAACGCACATCAAGTGTCAAGAGACACGCTCTGCTGAGCTCAACGCTTGTGCAGATGCACATGTGCGACGAAGTCAACACACGTGCTTGTGGAGAGAAAGAAAGGGACTCCCAGGCGTGTGGAGCGACGGGGAGAAAGAGCGGGCGCTGAGGAACACAGTTTCAAACAGACTGTCTCCACACAAACAGGCACCTGTCTGCAGGTATCCTAGATCTTGATTCTTGAACTTGAGGAAACACGCGTCTGAGCAAAACTCCCAAACGCTTCCAGGAAAGACACAGGCTCTCCCACAAGCACACAAGTGTTTGCCCTCAGCTATACATCAGGGACAAGCTTGTGAAGAGATGCCCTGCTATTCTTTCGCCTTATGGCATCATGTGTTTCGTTTCTCTTGGAGATCGATTGTTAAACGTCTTTCCTCGGGCGACTGTGAAGCATTTGCCAGCGGAGGAGAAGTAGCACGGAGCAGCATTCAGTACTGCCTACGAGTGTCTTTGCTACCCTACTAGCGGAGCTCCAAGAACAGGCACACATCTTCAGGTACCTTCCAAATGTGGATTCCCCTGCAGCCCCGTAGGCGGGCGTGCAGTACGCCAACCATCAACGGACGTTTTTCCCCTCAAGCCTGTCAGGACGTTGCTCGTCCGTCTTTCCCTCAATAGATGGGAGTAGGCGCGCTTGCGGATGTGTGCGTGTGTGTGGCCACGCGTTTGCTTAGGCATCAGTGTGTGAAAAGGTAGGTGCTTTTCTCTAGCTGCGTGTGCGTGCACGTGGTGCTGGGTGCACATCCCTGGGTGCTCGAGGTAAGGTTTCTGCATGGTTTTCGCTGAGGAATCGTGTGTGTGCACATGGACAAAGAGAAGGCGCAGCAACCAGGTTCCAGCGCCGAAGAAGGCAAAAGGCAAGGTTTCCGGCGCTATCTCCTTCACTCCCCAGTCCTAGTCGCGCAAAGCAAGCCGCTAAGCCGGCGACCGGCAAGAGAGCTACAACGAAGCATGCCGAACGGAGAAAATAGCAGCAGCTCATCTGTTCACACCTTGTTTCTGCCATGTGCTTGAACGCCAAGACGTTCGCGCTTCTGTGAGATGAAAGACGTCCTTCTGCATATGTGGTTGCTCACACCGGTGCACTTGTTAGTGTATCCATTCAGTCCTGGGCTGCGGGGCATTCAGAAGTGGCTCTGTGGAGACGTCTGCATAGAGGCAGCTGTCAGAACACGCACACTCGATTGTTCACCAAAACATATGCAGACGCGTCCTTAGCCTGTAGATTTGGATGCACAGAGTTCCCTGTGTTCGCAAGAGACAAGGGAATCGCGTCTGTACGCACAGAAGCAATAGCGGACCGTTTCCCTCGGAGCGAACGCGAAAGAGCCGTCTATATACTCGCAGACACGGGAACGTGCCTCAATGCGGTCACAGAGGCAGCAGCTTTTGCACAGATGCTCTGGTGATTCTGGCACTTTCCACGCACACTCCTGAAAGTCGCGCACACTGCTGTTCACTCGCTAAACGACCTCTTGGGAAACACGTCTCCGGTCGATGGACCGCTCAGATTGCTTCTCGTGTAACTGTGAACTGTGTCAGCGCAGGGAATCCGTCTCTGTTGAGCAGATGTCAATCCTGCCTCGCTTTTGCTTTGTTGCCTCTACCAAGATGATTTCCCGTTTCTCTCTTCACTGGAGCACGCAGACACAGCCAACGCACATCAAGTGTCAAGAGACACGCTCTGCTGAGCTCAACGCTTGTGCAGATGCACATGTGCGACGAAGTCAACACACGTGCTTGTGGAGAGAAAGAAAGGGACTCCCAGGCGTGTGGAGCGACGGGGAGAAAGAGCGGGCGCTGAGGAACACAGTTTCAAACAGACTGTCTCCACACAAACAGGCACCTGTCTGCAGGTATCCTAGATCTTGATTCTTGAACTTGAGGAAACACGCGTCTGAGCAAAACTCCCAAACGCTTCCAGGAAAGACACAGGCTCTCCCACAAGCACACAAGTGTTTGCCCTCAGCTATACATCAGGGACAAGCTTGTGAAGAGATGCCCTGCTATTCTTTCGCCTTATGGCATCATGTGTTTCGTTTCTCTTGGAGATCGATTGTTAAACGTCTTTCCTCGGGCGACTGTGAAGCATTTGCCAGCGGAGGAGAAGTAGCACGGAGCAGCATTCAGTACTGCCTACGAGTGTCTTTGCTACCCTACTAGCGGAGCTCCAAGAACAGGCACACATCTTCAGGTACCTTCCAAATGTGGATTCCCCTGCAGCCCCGTAGGCGGGCGTGCAGTACGCCAACCATCAACGGACGTTTTTCCCCTCAAGCCTGTCAGGACGTTGCTCGTCCGTCTTTCCCTCAATAGATGGGAGTAGGCGCGCTTGCGGATGTGTGCGTGTGTGTGGCCACGCGTTTGCTTAGGCATCAGTGTGTGAAAAGGTAGGTGCTTTTCTCTAGCTGCGTGTGCGTGCACGTGGTGCTGG
The DNA here is from genome assembly GCF_037038585.1 of Patagioenas fasciata. Classification (NCBI taxonomy): domain Eukaryota; kingdom Metazoa; phylum Chordata; class Aves; order Columbiformes; family Columbidae; genus Patagioenas; species Patagioenas fasciata. The sequence continues at coordinate 12,208,565 of NC_092522.1, forward strand.
GTGCACATCCCTGGGTGCTCGAGGTAAGGTTTCTGCATGGTTTTCGCTGAGGAATCGTGTGTGTGCACATGGACAAAGAGAAGGCGCAGCAACCAGGTTCCAGCGCCGAAGAAGGCAAAAGGCAAGGTTTCCGGCGCTATCTCCTTCACTCCCCAGTCCTAGTCGCGCAAAGCAAGCCGCTAAGCCGGCGACCGGCAAGAGAGCTACAACGAAGCATGCCGAACGGAGAAAATAGCAGCAGCTCATCTGTTCACACCTTGTTTCTGCCATGTGCTTGAACGCCAAGACGTTCGCGCTTCTGTGAGATGAAAGACGTCCTTCTGCATATGTGGTTGCTCACACCGGTGCACTTGTTAGTGTATCCATTCAGTCCTGGGCTGCGGGGCATTCAGAAGTGGCTCTGTGGAGGCGTCTGCATAGAGGCAGCTGTCAGAACACGCACACTCGATTGTTCACCAAAACATATGCAGACGCGTCCTTAGCCTGTAGATTTGGATGCACAGAGTTCCCTGTGTTCGCAAGAGACAAGGGAATCGCGTCTGTACGCACAGAAGCAATAGCGGACCGTTTCCCTCGGAGCGAACGCGAAAGAGCCGTCTATATACTCGCAGACACGGGAACGTGCCTCAATGCGGTCACAGAGGCAGCAGCTTTTGCACAGATGCTCTGGTGATTCTGGCACTTTCCACGCACACTCCTGAAAGTCGCGCACACTGCTGTTCACTCGCTAAACGACCTCTTGGGAAACACGTCTCCGGTCGATGGACCGCTCAGATTGCTTCTCGTGTAACTGTGAACTGTGTCAGCGCAGGGAATCCGTCTCTGTTGAGCAGATGTCAATCCTGCCTCGCTTTTGCTTTGTTGCCTCTACCAAGATGATTTCCTGTTTCTCTCTTCACTGGAGCACGCAGACACAGCCAACGCACATCAAGTGTCAAGAGACACGCTCTGCTGAGCTCAACGCTTGTGCAGATGCACATGTGCGACGAAGTCAACACACGTGCTTGTGGAGAGAAAGAAAGGGACTCCCAGGCGTGTGGAGCGACGGGGAGAAAGAGCGGGCGCTGAGGAACACAGTTTCAAACAGACTGTCTCCACACAAACAGGCACCTGTCTGCAGGTATCCTAGATCTTGATTCTTGAACTTGAGGAAACACGCGTCTGAGCAAAACTCCCAAACGCTTCCAGGAAAGACACAGGCTCTCCCACAAGCACACAAGTGTTTGCCCTCAGCTATACATCAGGGACAAGCTTGTGAAGAGATGCCCTGCTATTCTTTCGCCTTATGGCATCATGTGTTTCGTTTCTCTTGGAGATCGATTGTTAAACGTCTTTCCTCGGGCGACTGTGAAGCATTTGCCAGCGGAGGAGAAGTAGCACGGAGCAGCATTCAGTACTGCCTACGAGTGTCTTTGCTACCCTACTAGCGGAGCTCCAAGAACAGGCACACATCTTCAGGTACCTTCCAAATGTGGATTCCCCTGCAGCCCCGTAGGCGGGCGTGCAGTACGCCAACCATCAACGGACGTTTTTCCCCTCAAGCCTGTCAGGACGTTGCTCGTCCGTCTTTCCCTCAATAGATGGGAGTAGGCGCGCTTGCGGATGTGTGCGTGTGTGTGGCCACGCGTTTGCTTAGGCATCAGTGTGTGAAAAGGTAGGTGCTTTTCTCTAGCTGCGTGTGCGTGCACGTGGTGCTGGGTGCACATCCCTGGGTGCTCGAGGTAAGGTTTCTGCATGGTTTTCGCTGAGGAATCGTGTGTGTGCACATGGACAAAGAGAAGGCGCAGCAACCAGGTTCCAGCGCCGAAGAAGGCAAAAGGCAAGGTTTCCGGCGCTATCTCCTTCACTCCCCAGTCCTAGTCGCGCAAAGCAAGCCGCTAAGCCGGCGACCGGCAAGAGAGCTACAACGAAGCATGCCGAACGGAGAAAATAGCAGCAGCTCATCTGTTCACACCTTGTTTCTGCCATGTGCTTGAACGCCAAGACGTTCGCGCTTCTGTGAGATGAAAGACGTCCTTCTGCATATGTGGTTGCTCACACCGGTGCACTTGTTAGTGTATCCATTCAGTCCTGGGCTGCGGGGCATTCAGAAGTGGCTCTGTGGAGACGTCTGCATAGAGGCAGCTGTCAGAACACGCACACTCGATTGTTCACCAAAACATATGCAGACGCGTCCTTAGCCTGTAGATTTGGATGCACAGAGTTCCCTGTGTTCGCAAGAGACAAGGGAATCGCGTCTGTACGCACAGAAGCAATAGCGGACCGTTTCCCTCGGAGCGAACGCGAAAGAGCCGTCTATATACTCGCAGACACGGGAACGTGCCTCAATGCGGTCACAGAGGCAGCAGCTTTTGCACAGATGCTCTGGTGATTCTGGCACTTTCCACGCACACTCCTGAAAGTCGCGCACACTGCTGTTCACTCGCTAAACGACCTCTTGGGAAACACGTCTCCGGTCGATGGACCGCTCAGATTGCTTCTCGTGTAACTGTGAACTGTGTCAGCGCAGGGAATCCGTCTCTGTTGAGCAGATGTCAATCCTGCCTCGCTTTTGCTTTGTTGCCTCTACCAAGATGATTTCCCGTTTCTCTCTTCACTGGAGCACGCAGACACAGCCAACGCACATCAAGTGTCAAGAGACACGCTCTGCTGAGCTCAACGCTTGTGCAGATGCACATGTGCGACGAAGTCAACACACGTGCTTGTGGAGAGAAAGAAAGGGACTCCCAGGCGTGTGGAGCGACGGGGAGAAAGAGCGGGCGCTGAGGAACACAGTTTCAAACAGACTGTCTCCACACAAACAGGCACCTGTCTGCAGGTATCCTAGATCTTGATTCTTGAACTTGAGGAAACACGCGTCTGAGCAAAACTCCCAAACGCTTCCAGGAAAGACACAGGCTCTCCCACAAGCACACAAGTGTTTGCCCTCAGCTATACATCAGGGACAAGCTTGTGAAGAGATGCCCTGCTATTCTTTCGCCTTATGGCATCATGTGTTTCGTTTCTCTTGGAGATCGATTGTTAAACGTCTTTCCTCGGGCGACTGTGAAGCATTTGCCAGCGGAGGAGAAGTAGCACGGAGCAGCATTCAGTACTGCCTACGAGTGTCTTTGCTACCCTACTAGCGGAGCTCCAAGAACAGGCACACATCTTCAGGTACCTTCCAAATGTGGATTCCCCTGCAGCCCCGTAGGCGGGCGTGCAGTACGCCAACCATCAACGGACGTTTTTCCCCTCAAGCCTGTCAGGACGTTGCTCGTCCGTCTTTCCCTCAATAGATGGGAGTAGGCGCGCTTGCGGATGTGTGCGTGTGTGTGGCCACGCGTTTGCTTAGGCATCAGTGTGTGAAAAGGTAGGTGCTTTTCTCTAGCTGCGTGTGCGTGCACGTGGTGCTGGGTGCACATCCCTGGGTGCTCGAGGTAAGGTTTCTGCATGGTTTTCGCTGAGGAATCGTGTGTGTGCACATGGACAAAGAGAAGGCGCAGCAACCAGGTTCCAGCGCCGAAGAAGGCAAAAGGCAAGGTTTCCGGCGCTATCTCCTTCACTCCCCAGTCCTAGTCGCGCAAAGCAAGCCGCTAAGCCGGCGACCGGCAAGAGAGCTACAACGAAGCATGCCGAACGGAGAAAATAGCAGCAGCTCATCTGTTCACACCTTGTTTCTGCCATGTGCTTGAACGCCAAGACGTTCGCGCTTCTGTGAGATGAAAGACGTCCTTCTGCATATGTGGTTGCTCACACCGGTGCACTTGTTAGTGTATCCATTCAGTCCTGGGCTGCGGGGCATTCAGAAGTGGCTCTGTGGAGGCGTCTGCATAGAGGCAGCTGTCAGAACACGCACACTCGATTGTTCACCAAAACATATGCAGACGCGTCCTTAGCCTGTAGATTTGGATGCACAGAGTTCCCTGTGTTCGCAAGAGACAAGGGAATCGCGTCTGTACGCACAGAAGCAATAGCGGACCGTTTCCCTCGGAGCGAACGCGAAAGAGCCGTCTATATACTCGCAGACACGGGAACGTGCCTCAATGCGGTCACAGAGGCAGCAGCTTTTGCACAGATGCTCTGGTGATTCTGGCACTTTCCACGCACACTCCTGAAAGTCGCGCACACTGCTGTTCACTCGCTAAACGACCTCTTGGGAAACACGTCTCCGGTCGATGGACCGCTCAGATTGCTTCTCGTGTAACTGTGAACTGTGTCAGCGCAGGGAATCCGTCTCTGTTGAGCAGATGTCAATCCTGCCTCGCTTTTGCTTTGTTGCCTCTACCAAGATGATTTCCCGTTTCTCTCTTCACTGGAGCACGCAGACACAGCCAACGCACATCAAGTGTCAAGAGACACGCTCTGCTGAGCTCAACGCTTGTGCAGATGCACATGTGCGACGAAGTCAACACACGTGCTTGTGGAGAGAAAGAAAGGGACTCCCAGGCGTGTGGAGCGACGGGGAGAAAGAGCGGGCGCTGAGGAACACAGTTTCAAACAGACTGTCTCCACACAAACAGGCACCTGTCTGCAGGTATCCTAGATCTTGATTCTTGAACTTGAGGAAACACGCGTCTGAGCAAAACTCCCAAACGCTTCCAGGAAAGACACAGGCTCTCCCACAAGCACACAAGTGTTTGCCCTCAGCTATACATCAGGGACAAGCTTGTGAAGAGATGCCCTGCTATTCTTTCGCCTTATGGCATCATGTGTTTCGTTTCTCTTGGAGATCGATTGTTAAACGTCTTTCCTCGGGCGACTGTGAAGCATTTGCCAGCGGAGGAGAAGTAGCACGGAGCAGCATTCAGTACTGCCTACGAGTGTCTTTGCTACCCTACTAGCGGAGCTCCAAGAACAGGCACACATCTTCAGGTACCTTCCAAATGTGGATTCCCCTGCAGCCCCGTAGGCGGGCGTGCAGTACGCCAACCATCAACGGACGTTTTTCCCCTCAAGCCTGTCAGGACGTTGCTCGTCCGTCTTTCCCTCAATAGATGGGAGTAGGCGCGCTTGCGGATGTGTGCGTGTGTGTGGCCACGCGTTTGCTTAGGCATCAGTGTGTGAAAAGGTAGGTGCTTTTCTCTAGCTGCGTGTGCGTGCACGTGGTGCTGGGTGCACATCCCTGGGTGCTCGAGGTAAGGTTTCTGCATGGTTTTCGCTGAGGAATCGTGTGTGTGCACATGGACAAAGAGAAGGCGCAGCAACCAGGTTCCAGCGCCGAAGAAGGCAAAAGGCAAGGTTTCCGGCGCTATCTCCTTCACTCCCCAGTCCTAGTCGCGCAAAGCAAGCCGCTAAGCCGGCGACCGGCAAGAGAGCTACAACGAAGCATGCCGAACGGAGAAAATAGCAGCAGCTCATCTGTTCACACCTTGTTTCTGCCATGTGCTTGAACGCCAAGACGTTCGCGCTTCTGTGAGATGAAAGACGTCCTTCTGCATATGTGGTTGCTCACACCGGTGCACTTGTTAGTGTATCCATTCAGTCCTGGGCTGCGGGGCATTCAGAAGTGGCTCTGTGGAGACGTCTGCATAGAGGCAGCTGTCAGAACACGCACACTCGATTGTTCACCAAAACATATGCAGACGCGTCCTTAGCCTGTAGATTTGGATGCACAGAGTTCCCTGTGTTCGCAAGAGACAAGGGAATCGCGTCTGTACGCACAGAAGCAATAGCGGACCGTTTCCCTCGGAGCGAACGCGAAAGAGCCGTCTATATACTCGCAGACACGGGAACGTGCCTCAATGCGGTCACAGAGGCAGCAGCTTTTGCACAGATGCTCTGGTGATTCTGGCACTTTCCACGCACACTCCTGAAAGTCGCGCACACTGCTGTTCACTCGCTAAACGACCTCTTGGGAAACACGTCTCCGGTCGATGGACCGCTCAGATTGCTTCTCGTGTAACTGTGAACTGTGTCAGCGCAGGGAATCCGTCTCTGTTGAGCAGATGTCAATCCTGCCTCGCTTTTGCTTTGTTGCCTCTACCAAGATGATTTCCCGTTTCTCTCTTCACTGGAGCACGCAGACACAGCCAACGCACATCAAGTGTCAAGAGACACGCTCTGCTGAGCTCAACGCTTGTGCAGATGCACATGTGCGACGAAGTCAACACACGTGCTTGTGGAGAGAAAGAAAGGGACTCCCAGGCGTGTGGAGCGACGGGGAGAAAGAGCGGGCGCTGAGGAACACAGTTTCAAACAGACTGTCTCCACACAAACAGGCACCTGTCTGCAGGTATCCTAGATCTTGATTCTTGAACTTGAGGAAACACGCGTCTGAGCAAAACTCCCAAACGCTTCCAGGAAAGACACAGGCTCTCCCACAAGCACACAAGTGTTTGCCCTCAGCTATAGATCAGGGACAAGCTTGTGAAGAGATGCCCTGCTATTCTTTCGCCTTATGGCATCATGTGTTTCGTTTCTCTTGGAGATCGATTGTTAAACGTCTTTCCTCGGGCGACTGTGAAGCATTTGCCAGCGGAGGAGAAGTAGCACGGAGCAGCATTCAGTACTGCCTACGAGTGTCTTTGCTACCCTACTAGCGGAGCTCCAAGAACAGGCACACATCTTCAGGTACCTTCCAAATGTGGATTCCCCTGCAGCCCCGTAGGCGGGCGTGCAGTACGCCAACCATCAACGGACGTTTTTCCCCTCAAGCCTGTCAGGACGTTGCTCGTCCGTCTTTCCCTCAATAGATGGGAGTAGGCGCGCTTGCGGATGTGTGCGTGTGTGTGGCCACGCGTTTGCTTAGGCATCAGTGTGTGAAAAGGTAGGTGCTTTTCTCTAGCTGCGTGTGCGTGCACGTGGTGCTGGGTGCACATCCCTGGGTGCTCGAGGTAAGGTTTCTGCATGGTTTTCGCTGAGGAATCGTGTGTGTGCACATGGACAAAGAGAAGGCGCAGCAACCAGGTTCCAGCGCCGAAGAAGGCAAAAGGCAAGGTTTCCGGCGCTATCTCCTTCACTCCCCAGTCCTAGTCGCGCAAAGCAAGCCGCTAAGCCGGCGACCGGCAAGAGAGCTACAACGAAGCATGCCGAACGGAGAAAATAGCAGCAGCTCATCTGTTCACACCTTGTTTCTGCCATGTGCTTGAACGCCAAGACGTTCGCGCTTCTGTGAGATGAAAGACGTCCTTCTGCATATGTGGTTGCTCACACCGGTGCACTTGTTAGTGTATCCATTCAGTCCTGGGCTGCGGGGCATTCAGAAGTGGCTCTGTGGAGGCGTCTGCATAGAGGCAGCTGTCAGAACACGCACACTCGATTGTTCACCAAAACATATGCAGACGCGTCCTTAGCCTGTAGATTTGGATGCACAGAGTTCCCTGTGTTCGCAAGAGACAAGGGAATCGCGTCTGTACGCACAGAAGCAATAGCGGACCGTTTCCCTCGGAGCGAACGCGAAAGAGCCGTCTATATACTCGCAGACACGGGAACGTGCCTCAATGCGGTCACAGAGGCAGCAGCTTTTGCACAGATGCTCTGGTGATTCTGGCACTTTCCACGCACACTCCTGAAAGTCGCGCACACTGCTGTTCACTCGCTAAACGACCTCTTGGGAAACACGTCTCCGGTCGATGGACCGCTCAGATTGCTTCTCGTGTAACTGTGAACTGTGTCAGCGCAGGGAATCCGTCTCTGTTGAGCAGATGTCAATCCTGCCTCGCTTTTGCTTTGTTGCCTCTACCAAGATGATTTCCCGTTTCTCTCTTCACTGGAGCACGCAGACACAGCCAACGCACATCAAGTGTCAAGAGACACGCTCTGCTGAGCTCAACGCTTGTGCAGATGCACATGTGCGACGAAGTCAACACACGTGCTTGTGGAGAGAAAGAAAGGGACTCCCAGGCGTGTGGAGCGACGGGGAGAAAGAGCGGGCGCTGAGGAACACAGTTTCAAACAGACTGTCTCCACACAAACAGGCACCTGTCTGCAGGTATCCTAGATCTTGATTCTTGAACTTGAGGAAACACGCGTCTGAGCAAAACTCCCAAACGCTTCCAGGAAAGACACAGGCTCTCCCACAAGCACACAAGTGTTTGCCCTCAGCTATACATCAGGGACAAGCTTGTGAAGAGATGCCCTGCTATTCTTTCGCCTTATGGCATCATGTGTTTCGTTTCTCTTGGAGATCGATTGTTAAACGTCTTTCCTCGGGCGACTGTGAAGCATTTGCCAGCGGAGGAGAAGTAGCACGGAGCAGCATTCAGTACTGCCTACGAGTGTCTTTGCTACCCTACTAGCGGAGCTCCAAGAACAGGCACACATCTTCAGGTACCTTCCAAATGTGGATTCCCCTGCAGCCCCGTAGGCGGGCGTGCAGTACGCCAACCATCAACGGACGTTTTTCCCCTCAAGCCTGTCAGGACGTTGCTCGTCCGTCTTTCCCTCAATAGATGGGAGTAGGCGCGCTTGCGGATGTGTGCGTGTGTGTGGCCACGCGTTTGCTTAGGCATCAGTGTGTGAAAAGGTAGGTGCTTTTCTCTAGCTGCGTGTGCGTGCACGTGGTGCTGGGTGCACATCCCTGGGTGCTCGAGGTAAGGTTTCTGCATGGTTTTCGCTGAGGAATCGTGTGTGTGCACATGGACAAAGAGAAGGCGCAGCAACCAGGTTCCAGCGCCGAAGAAGGCAAAAGGCAAGGTTTCCGGCGCTATCTCCTTCACTCCCCAGTCCTAGTCGCGCAAAGCAAGCCGCTAAGCCGGCGACCGGCAAGAGAGCTACAACGAAGCATGCCGAACGGAGAAAATAGCAGCAGCTCATCTGTTCACACCTTGTTTCTGCCATGTGCTTGAACGCCAAGACGTTCGCGCTTCTGTGAGATGAAAGACGTCCTTCTGCATATGTGGTTGCTCACACCGGTGCACTTGTTAGTGTATCCATTCAGTCCTGGGCTGCGGGGCATTCAGAAGTGGCTCTGTGGAGGCGTCTGCATAGAGGCAGCTGTCAGAACACGCACACTCGATTGTTCACCAAAACATATGCAGACGCGTCCTTAGCCTGTAGATTTGGATGCACAGAGTTCCCTGTGTTCGCAAGAGACAAGGGAATCGCGTCTGTACACACAGAAGCAATAGCGGACCGTTTCCCTCGGAGCGAACGCGAAAGAGCCGTCTATATACTCGCAGACACGGGAACGTGCCTCAATGCGGTCACAGAGGCAGCAGCTTTTGCACAGATGCTCTGGTGATTCTGGCACTTTCCACGCACACTCCTGAAAGTCGCGCACACTGCTGTTCACTCGCTAAACGACCTCTTGGGAAACACGTCTCCGGTCGATGGACCGCTCAGATTGCTTCTCGTGTAACTGTGAACTGTGTCAGCGCAGGGAATCCGTCTCTGTTGAGCAGATGTCAATCCTGCCTCGCTTTTGCTTTGTTGCCTCTACCAAGATGATTTCCCGTTTCTCTCTTCACTGGAGCACGCAGACACAGCCAACGCACATCAAGTGTCAAGAGACACGCTCTGCTGAGCTCAACGCTTGTGCAGATGCACATGTGCGACGAAGTCAACACACGTGCTTGTGGAGAGAAAGAAAGGGACTCCCAGGCGTGTGGAGCGACGGGGAGAAAGAGCGGGCGCTGAGGAACACAGTTTCAAACAGACTGTCTCCACACAAACAGGCACCTGTCTGCAGGTATCCTAGATCTTGATTCTTGAACTTGAGGAAACACGCGTCTGAGCAAAACTCCCAAACGCTTCCAGGAAAGACACAGGCTCTCCCACAAGCACACAAGTGTTTGCCCTCAGCTATACATCAGGGACAAGCTTGTGAAGAGATGCCCTGCTATTCTTTCGCCTTATGGCATCATGTGTTTCGTTTCTCTTGGAGATCGATTGTTAAACGTCTTTCCTCGGGCGACTGTGAAGCATTTGCCAGCGGAGGAGAAGTAGCACGGAGCAGCATTCAGTACTGCCTACGAGTGTCTTTGCTACCCTACTAGCGGAGCTCCAAGAACAGGCACACATCTTCAGGTACCTTCCAAATGTGGATTCCCCTGCAGCCCCGTAGGCGGGCGTGCAGTACGCCAACCATCAACGGACGTTTTTCCCCTCAAGCCTGTCAGGACGTTGCTCGTCCGTCTTTCCCTCAATAGATGGGAGTAGGCGCGCTTGCGGATGTGTGCGTGTGTGTGGCCACGCGTTTGCTTAGGCATCAGTGTGTGAAAAGGTAGGTGCTTTTCTCTAGCTGCGTGTGCGTGCACGTGGTGCTGGGTGCACATCCCTGGGTGCTCGAGGTAAGGTTTCTGCATGGTTTTCGCTGAGGAATCGTGTGTGTGCACATGGACAAAGAGAAGGCGCAGCAACCAGGTTCCAGCGCCGAAGAAGGCAAAAGGCAAGGTTTCCGGCGCTATCTCCTTCACTCCCCAGTCCTAGTCGCGCAAAGCAAGCCGCTAAGCCGGCGACCGGCAAGAGAGCTACAACGAAGCATGCCGAACGGAGAAAATAGCAGCAGCTCATCTGTTCACACCTTGTTTCTGCCATGTGCTTGAACGCCAAGACGTTCGCGCTTCTGTGAGATGAAAGACGTCCTTCTGCATATGTGGTTGCTCACACCGGTGCACTTGTTAGTGTATCCATTCAGTCCTGGGCTGCGGGGCATTCAGAAGTGGCTCTGTGGAGGCGTCTGCATAGAGGCAGCTGTCAGAACACGCACACTCGATTGTTCACCAAAACATATGCAGACGCGTCCTTAGCCTGTAGATTTGGATGCACAGAGTTCCCTGTGTTCGCAAGAGACAAGGGAATCGCGTCTGTACGCACAGAAGCAATAGCGGACCGTTTCCCTCGGAGCGAACGCGAAAGAGCCGTCTATATACTCGCAGACACGGGAACGTGCCTCAATGCGGTCACAGAGGCAGCAGCTTTTGCACAGATGCTCTGGTGATTCTGGCACTTTCCACGCACACTCCTGAAAGTCGCGCACACTGCTGTTCACTCGCTAAACGACCTCTTGGGAAACACGTCTCCGGTCGATGGACCGCTCAGATTGCTTCTCGTGTAACTGTGAACTGTGTCAGCGCAGGGAATCCGTCTCTGTTGAGCAGATGTCAATCCTGCCTCGCTTTTGCTTTGTTGCCTCTACCAAGATGATTTCCCGTTTCTCTCTTCACTGGAGCACGCAGACACAGCCAACGCACATCAAGTGTCAAGAGACACGCTCTGCTGAGCTCAACGCTTGTGCAGATGCACATGTGCGACGAAGTCAACACACGTGCTTGTGGAGAGAAAGAAAGGGACTCCCAGGCGTGTGGAGCGACGGGGAGAAAGAGCGGGCGCTGAGGAACACAGTTTCAAACAGACTGTCTCCACACAAACAGGCACCTGTCTGCAGGTATCCTAGATCTTGATTCTTGAACTTGAGGAAACACGCGTCTGAGCAAAACTCCCAAACGCTTCCAGGAAAGACACAGGCTCTCCCACAAGCACACAAGTGTTTGCCCTCAGCTATACATCAGGGACAAGCTTGTGAAGAGATGCCCTGCTATTCTTTCGCCTTATGGCATCATGTGTTTCGTTTCTCTTGGAGATCGATTGTTAAACGTCTTTCCTCGGGCGACTGTGAAGCATTTGCCAGCGGAGGAGAAGTAGCACGGAGCAGCATTCAGTACTGCCTACGAGTGTCTTTGCTACCCTACTAGCGGAGCTCCAAGAACAGGCACACATCTTCAGGTACCTTCCAAATGTGGATTCCCCTGCAGCCCCGTAGGCGGGCGTGCAGTACGCCAACCATCAACGGACGTTTTTCCCCTCAAGCCTGTCAGGACGTTGCTCGTCCGTCTTTCCCTCAATAGATGGGAGTAGGCGCGCTTGCGGATGTGTGCGTGTGTGTGGCCACGCGTTTGCTTAGGCATCAGTGTGTGAAAAGGTAGGTGCTTTTCTCTAGCTGCGTGTGCGTGCACGTGGTGCTGGGTGCACATCCCTGGGTGCTCGAGGTAAGGTTTCTGCATGGTTTTCGCTGAGGAATCGTGTGTGTGCACATGGACAAAGAGAAGGCGCAGCAACCAGGTTCCAGCGCCGAAGAAGGCAAAAGGCAAGGTTTCCGGCGCTATCTCCTTCACTCCCCAGTCCTAGTCGCGCAAAGCAAGCCGCTAAGCCGGCGACCGGCAAGAGAGCTACAACGAAGCATGCCGAACGGAGAAAATAGCAGCAGCTCATCTGTTCACACCTTGTTTCTGCCATGTGCTTGAACGCCAAGACGTTCGCGCTTCTGTGAGATGAAAGACGTCCTTCTGCATATGTGGTTGCTCACACCGGTGCACTTGTTAGTGTATCCATTCAGTCCTGGGCTGCGGGGCATTCAGAAGTGGCTCTGTGGAGGCGTCTGCATAGAGGCAGCTGTCAGAACACGCACACTCGATTGTTCACCAAAACATATGCAGACGCGTCCTTAGCCTGTAGATTTGGATGCACAGAGTTCCCTGTGTTCGCAAGAGACAAGGGAATCGCGTCTGTACGCACAGAAGCAATAGCGGACCGTTTCCCTCGGAGCGAACGCGAAAGAGCCGTCTATATACTCGCAGACACGGGAACGTGCCTCAATGCGGTCACAGAGGCAGCAGCTTTTGCACAGATGCTCTGGTGATTCTGGCACTTTCCACGCACACTCCTGAAAGTCGCGCACACTGCTGTTCACTCGCTAAACGACCTCTTGGGAAACACGTCTCCGGTCGATGGACCGCTCAGATTGCTTCTCGTGTAACTGTGAACTGTGTCAGCGCAGGGAATCCGTCTCTGTTGAGCAGATGTCAATCCTGCCTCGCTTTTGCTTTGTTGCCTCTACCAAGATGATTTCCCGTTTCTCTCTTCACTGGAGCAGGCAGACACAGCCAACGCACATCAAGTGTCAAGAGACACGCTCTGCTGAGCTCAACGCTTGTGCAGATGCACATGTGCGACGAAGTCAACACACGTGCTTGTGGAGAGAAAGAAAGGGACTCCCAGGCGTGTGGAGCGACGGGGAGAAAGAGCGGGCGCTGAGGAACACAGTTTCAAACAGACTGTCTCCACACAAACAGGCACCTGTCTGCAGGTATCCTAGATCTTGATTCTTGAACTTGAGGAAACACGCGTCTGAGCAAAACTCCCAAACGCTTCCAGGAAAGACACAGGCTCTCCCACAAGCACACAAGTGTTTGCCCTCAGCTATACATCAGGGACAAGCTTGTGAAGAGATGCCCTGCTATTCTTTCGCCTTATGGCATCATGTGTTTCGTTTCTCTTGGAGATCGATTGTTAAACGTCTTTCCTCGGGCGACTGTGAAGCATTTGCCAGCGGAGGAGAAGTAGCACGGAGCAGCATTCAGTACTGCCTACGAGTGTCTTTGCTACCCTACTAGCGGAGCTCCAAGAACAGGCACACATCTTCAGGTACCTTCCAAATGTGGATTCCCCTGCAGCCCCGTAGGCGGGCGTGCAGTACGCCAACCATCAACGGACGTTTTTCCCCTCAAGCCTGTCAGGACGTTGCTCGTCCGTCTTTCCCTCAATAGATGGGAGTAGGCGCGCTTGCGGATGTGTGCGTGTGTGTGGCCACGCGTTTGCTTAGGCATCAGTGTGTGAAAAGGTAGGTGCTTTTCTCTAGCTGCGTGTGCGTGCACGTGGTGCTGGGTGCACATCCCTGGGTGCTCGAGGTAAGGTTTCTGCATGGTTTTCGCTGAGGAATCGTGTGTGTGCACATGGACAAAGAGAAGGCGCAGCAACCAGGTTCCAGCGCCGAAGAAGGCAAAAGGCAAGGTTTCCGGCGCTATCTCCTTCACTCCCCAGTCCTAGTCGCGCAAAGCAAGCCGCTAAGCCGGCGACCGGCAAGAGAGCTACAACGAAGCATGCCGAACGGAGAAAATAGCAGCAGCTCATCTGTTCACACCTTGTTTCTGCCATGTGCTTGAACGCCAAGACGTTCGCGCTTCTGTGAGATGAAAGACGTCCTTCTGCATATGTGGTTGCTCACACCGGTGCACTTGTTAGTGTATCCATTCAGTCCTGGGCTGCGGGGCATTCAGAAGTGGCTCTGTGGAGGCGTCTGCATAGAGGCAGCTGTCAGAACACGCACACTCGATTGTTCACCAAAACATATGCAGACGCGTCCTTAGCCTGTAGATTTGGATGCACAGAGTTCCCTGTGTTCGCAAGAGACAAGGGAATCGCGTCTGTACGCACAGAAGCAATAGCGGACCGTTTCCCTCGGAGCGAACGCGAAAGAGCCGTCTATATACTCGCAGACACGGGAACGTGCCTCAATGCGGTCACAGAGGCAGCAGCTTTTGCACAGATGCTCTGGTGATTCTGGCACTTTCCACGCACACTCCTGAAAGTCGCGCACACTGCTGTTCACTCGCTAAACGACCTCTTGGGAAACACGTCTCCGGTCGATGGACCGCTCAGATTGCTTCTCGTGTAACTGTGAACTGTGTCAGCGCAGGGAATCCGTCTCTGTTGAGCAGATGTCAATCCTGCCTCGCTTTTGCTTTGTTGCCTCTACCAAGATGATTTCCCGTTTCTCTCTTCACTGGAGCACGCAGACACAGCCAACGCACATCAAGTGTCAAGAGACACGCTCTGCTGAGCTCAACGCTTGTGCAGATGCACATGTGCGACGAAGTCAACACACGTGCTTGTGGAGAGAAAGAAAGGGACTCCCAGGCGTGTGGAGCGACGGGGAGAAAGAGCGGGCGCTGAGGAACACAGTTTCAAACAGACTGTCTCCACACAAACAGGCACCTGTCTGCAGGTATCCTAGATCTTGATTCTTGAACTTGAGGAAACACGCGTCTGAGCAAAACTCCCAAACGCTTCCAGGAAAGACACAGGCTCTCCCACAAGCACACAAGTGTTTGCCCTCAGCTATACATCAGGGACAAGCTTGTGAAGAGATGCCCTGCTATTCTTTCGCCTTATGGCATCATGTGTTTCGTTTCTCTTGGAGATCGATTGTTAAACGTCTTTCCTCGGGCGACTGTGAAGCATTTGCCAGCGGAGGAGAAGTAGCACGGAGCAGCATTCAGTACTGCTTACGAGTGTCTTTGCTACCCTACTAGCGGAGCTCCAAGAACAGGCACACATCTTCAGGTACCTTCCAAATGTGGATTCCCCTGCAGCCCCGTAGGCGGGCGTGCAGTACGCCAACCATCAACGGACGTTTTTCCCCTCAAGCCTGTCAGGACGTTGCTCGTCCGTCTTTCCCTCAATAGATGGGAGTAGGCGCGCTTGCGGATGTGTG
This sequence comes from Patagioenas fasciata, assembly GCF_037038585.1. Classification (NCBI taxonomy): domain Eukaryota; kingdom Metazoa; phylum Chordata; class Aves; order Columbiformes; family Columbidae; genus Patagioenas; species Patagioenas fasciata. The sequence goes on from NC_092522.1 coordinate 12,223,758, forward strand.
CGTGTGTGTGGCCACGCGTTTGCTTAGGCATCAGTGTGTGAAAAGGTAGGTGCTTTTCTCTAGCTGCGTGTGCGTGCACGTGGTGCTGGGTGCACATCCCTGGGTGCTCGAGGTAAGGTTTCTGCATGGTTTTCGCTGAGGAATCGTGTGTGTGCACATGGACAAAGAGAAGGCGCAGCAACCAGGTTCCAGCGCCGAAGAAGGCAAAAGGCAAGGTTTCCGGCGCTATCTCCTTCACTCCCCAGTCCTAGTCGCGCAAAGCAAGCCGCTAAGCCGGCGACCGGCAAGAGAGCTACAACGAAGCATGCCGAACGGAGAAAATAGCAGCAGCTCATCTGTTCACACCTTGTTTCTGCCATGTGCTTGAACGCCAAGACGTTCGCGCTTCTGTGAGATGAAAGACGTCCTTCTGCATATGTGGTTGCTCACACCGGTGCACTTGTTAGTGTATCCATTCAGTCCTGGGCTGCGGGGCATTCAGAAGTGGCTCTGTGGAGGCGTCTGCATAGAGGCAGCTGTCAGAACACGCACACTCGATTGTTCACCAAAACATATGCAGACGCGTCCTTAGCCTGTAGATTTGGATGCACAGAGTTCCCTGTGTTCGCAAGAGACAAGGGAATCGCGTCTGTACGCACAGAAGCAATAGCGGACCGTTTCCCTCGGAGCGAACGCGAAAGAGCCGTCTATATACTCGCAGACACGGGAACGTGCCTCAATGCGGTCACAGAGGCAGCAGCTTTTGCACAGATGCTCTGGTGATTCTGGCACTTTCCACGCACACTCCTGAAAGTCGCGCACACTGCTGTTCACTCGCTAAACGACCTCTTGGGAAACACGTCTCCGGTCGATGGACCGCTCAGATTGCTTCTCGTGTAACTGTGAACTGTGTCAGCGCAGGGAATCCGTCTCTGTTGAGCAGATGTCAATCCTGCCTCGCTTTTGCTTTGTTGCCTCTACCAAGATGATTTCCCGTTTCTCTCTTCACTGGAGCAGGCAGACACAGCCAACGCACATCAAGTGTCAAGAGACACGCTCTGCTGAGCTCAACGCTTGTGCAGATGCACATGTGCGACGAAGTCAACACACGTGCTTGTGGAGAGAAAGAAAGGGACTCCCAGGCGTGTGGAGCGACGGGGAGAAAGAGCGGGCGCTGAGGAACACAGTTTCAAACAGACTGTCTCCACACAAACAGGCACCTGTCTGCAGGTATCCTAGATCTTGATTCTTGAACTTGAGGAAACACGCGTCTGAGCAAAACTCCCAAACGCTTCCAGGAAAGACACAGGCTCTCCCACAAGCACACAAGTGTTTGCCCTCAGCTATAGATCAGGGACAAGCTTGTGAAGAGATGCCCTGCTATTCTTTCGCCTTATGGCATCATGTGTTTCGTTTCTCTTGGAGATCGATTGTTAAACGTCTTTCCTCGGGCGACTGTGAAGCATTTGCCAGCGGAGGAGAAGTAGCACGGAGCAGCATTCAGTACTGCCTACGAGTGTCTTTGCTACCCTACTAGCGGAGCTCCAAGAACAGGCACACATCTTCAGGTACCTTCCAAATGTGGATTCCCCTGCAGCCCCGTAGGCGGGCGTGCAGTACGCCAACCATCAACGGACGTTTTTCCCCTCAAGCCTGTCAGGACGTTGCTCGTCCGTCTTTCCCTCAATAGATGGGAGTAGGCGCGCTTGCGGATGTGTGCGTGTGTGTGGCCACGCGTTTGCTTAGGCATCAGTGTGTGAAAAGGTAGGTGCTTTTCTCTAGCTGCGTGTGCGTGCACGTGGTGCTGGGTGCACATCCCTGGGTGCTCGAGGTAAGGTTTCTGCATGGTTTTCGCTGAGGAATCGTGTGTGTGCACATGGACAAAGAGAAGGCGCAGCAACCAGGTTCCAGCGCCGAAGAAGGCAAAAGGCAAGGTTTCCGGCGCTATCTCCTTCACTCCCCAGTCCTAGTCGCGCAAAGCAAGCCGCTAAGCCGGCGACCGGCAAGAGAGCTACAACGAAGCATGCCGAACGGAGAAAATAGCAGCAGCTCATCTGTTCACACCTTGTTTCTGCCATGTGCTTGAACGCCAAGACGTTCGCGCTTCTGTGAGATGAAAGACGTCCTTCTGCATATGTGGTTGCTCACACCGGTGCACTTGTTAGTGTATCCATTCAGTCCTGGGCTGCGGGGCATTCAGAAGTGGCTCTGTGGAGGCGTCTGCATAGAGGCAGCTGTCAGAACACGCACACTCGATTGTTCACCAAAACATATGCAGACGCGTCCTTAGCCTGTAGATTTGGATGCACAGAGTTCCCTGTGTTCGCAAGAGACAAGGGAATCGCGTCTGTACGCACAGAAGCAATAGCGGACCGTTTCCCTCGGAGCGAACGCGAAAGAGCCGTCTATATACTCGCAGACACGGGAACGTGCCTCAATGCGGTCACAGAGGCAGCAGCTTTTGCACAGATGCTCTGGTGATTCTGGCACTTTCCACGCACACTCCTGAAAGTCGCGCACACTGCTGTTCACTCGCTAAACGACCTCTTGGGAAACACGTCTCCGGTCGATGGACCGCTCAGATTGCTTCTCGTGTAACTGTGAACTGTGTCAGCGCAGGGAATCCGTCTCTGTTGAGCAGATGTCAATCCTGCCTCGCTTTTGCTTTGTTGCCTCTACCAAGATGATTTCCCGTTTCTCTCTTCACTGGAGCACGCAGACACAGCCAACGCACATCAAGTGTCAAGAGACACGCTCTGCTGAGCTCAACGCTTGTGCAGATGCACATGTGCGACGAAGTCAACACACGTGCTTGTGGAGAGAAAGAAAGGGACTCCCAGGCGTGTGGAGCGACGGGGAGAAAGAGCGGGCGCTGAGGAACACAGTTTCAAACAGACTGTCTCCACACAAACAGGCACCTGTCTGCAGGTATCCTAGATCTTGATTCTTGAACTTGAGGAAACACGCGTCTGAGCAAAACTCCCAAACGCTTCCAGGAAAGACACAGGCTCTCCCACAAGCACACAAGTGTTTGCCCTCAGCTATACATCAGGGACAAGCTTGTGAAGAGATGCCCTGCTATTCTTTCGCCTTATGGCATCATGTGTTTCGTTTCTCTTGGAGATCGATTGTTAAACGTCTTTCCTCGGGCGACTGTGAAGCATTTGCCAGCGGAGGAGAAGTAGCACGGAGCAGCATTCAGTACTGCCTACGAGTGTCTTTGCTACCCTACTAGCGGAGCTCCAAGAACAGGCACACATCTTCAGGTACCTTCCAAATGTGGATTCCCCTGCAGCCCCGTAGGCGGGCGTGCAGTACGCCAACCATCAACGGACGTTTTTCCCCTCAAGCCTGTCAGGACGTTGCTCGTCCGTCTTTCCCTCAATAGATGGGAGTAGGCGCGCTTGCGGATGTGTGCGTGTGTGTGGCCACGCGTTTGCTTAGGCATCAGTGTGTGAAAAGGTAGGTGCTTTTCTCTAGCTGCGTGTGCGTGCACGTGGTGCTGGGTGCACATCCCTGGGTGCTCGAGGTAAGGTTTCTGCATGGTTTTCGCTGAGGAATCGTGTGTGTGCACATGGACAAAGAGAAGGCGCAGCAACCAGGTTCCAGCGCCGAAGAAGGCAAAAGGCAAGGTTTCCGGCGCTATCTCCTTCACTCCCCAGTCCTAGTCGCGCAAAGCAAGCCGCTAAGCCGGCGACCGGCAAGAGAGCTACAACGAAGCATGCCGAACGGAGAAAATAGCAGCAGCTCATCTGTTCACACCTTGTTTCTGCCATGTGCTTGAACGCCAAGACGTTCGCGCTTCTGTGAGATGAAAGACGTCCTTCTGCATATGTGGTTGCTCACACCGGTGCACTTGTTAGTGTATCCATTCAGTCCTGGGCTGCGGGGCATTCAGAAGTGGCTCTGTGGAGGCGTCTGCATAGAGGCAGCTGTCAGAACACGCACACTCGATTGTTCACCAAAACATATGCAGACGCGTCCTTAGCCTGTAGATTTGGATGCACAGAGTTCCCTGTGTTCGCAAGAGACAAGGGAATCGCGTCTGTACGCACAGAAGCAATAGCGGACCGTTTCCCTCGGAGCGAACGCGAAAGAGCCGTCTATATACTCGCAGACACGGGAACGTGCCTCAATGCGGTCACAGAGGCAGCAGCTTTTGCACAGATGCTCTGGTGATTCTGGCACTTTCCACGCACACTCCTGAAAGTCGCGCACACTGCTGTTCACTCGCTAAACGACCTCTTGGGAAACACGTCTCCGGTCGATGGACCGCTCAGATTGCTTCTCGTGTAACTGTGAACTGTGTCAGCGCAGGGAATCCGTCTCTGTTGAGCAGATGTCAATCCTGCCTCGCTTTTGCTTTGTTGCCTCTACCAAGATGATTTCCCGTTTCTCTCTTCACTGGAGCACGCAGACACAGCCAACGCACATCAAGTGTCAAGAGACACGCTCTGCTGAGCTCAACGCTTGTGCAGATGCACATGTGCGACGAAGTCAACACACGTGCTTGTGGAGAGAAAGAAAGGGACTCCCAGGCGTGTGGAGCGACGGGGAGAAAGAGCGGGCGCTGAGGAACACAGTTTCAAACAGACTGTCTCCACACAAACAGGCACCTGTCTGCAGGTATCCTAGATCTTGATTCTTGAACTTGAGGAAACACGCGTCTGAGCAAAACTCCCAAACGCTTCCAGGAAAGACACAGGCTCTCCCACAAGCACACAAGTGTTTGCCCTCAGCTATACATCAGGGACAAGCTTGTGAAGAGATGCCCTGCTATTCTTTCGCCTTATGGCATCATGTGTTTCGTTTCTCTTGGAGATCGATTGTTAAACGTCTTTCCTCGGGCGACTGTGAAGCATTTGCCAGCGGAGGAGAAGTAGCACGGAGCAGCATTCAGTACTGCCTACGAGTGTCTTTGCTACCCTACTAGCGGAGCTCCAAGAACAGGCACACATCTTCAGGTACCTTCCAAATGTGGATTCCCCTGCAGCCCCGTAGGCGGGCGTGCAGTACGCCAACCATCAACGGACGTTTTTCCCCTCAAGCCTGTCAGGACGTTGCTCGTCCGTCTTTCCCTCAATAGATGGGAGTAGGCGCGCTTGCGGATGTGTGCGTGTGTGTGGCCACGCGTTTGCTTAGGCATCAGTGTGTGAAAAGGTAGGTGCTTTTCTCTAGCTGCGTGTGCGTGCACGTGGTGCTGGGTGCACATCCCTGGGTGCTCGAGGTAAGGTTTCTGCATGGTTTTCGCTGAGGAATCGTGTGTGTGCACATGGACAAAGAGAAGGCGCAGCAACCAGGTTCCAGCGCCGAAGAAGGCAAAAGGCAAGGTTTCCGGCGCTATCTCCTTCACTCCCCAGTCCTAGTCGCGCAAAGCAAGCCGCTAAGCCGGCGACCGGCAAGAGAGCTACAACGAAGCATGCCGAACGGAGAAAATAGCAGCAGCTCATCTGTTCACACCTTGTTTCTGCCATGTGCTTGAACGCCAAGACGTTCGCGCTTCTGTGAGATGAAAGACGTCCTTCTGCATATGTGGTTGCTCACACCGGTGCACTTGTTAGTGTATCCATTCAGTCCTGGGCTGCGGGGCATTCAGAAGTGGCTCTGTGGAGACGTCTGCATAGAGGCAGCTGTCAGAACACGCACACTCGATTGTTCACCAAAACATATGCAGACGCGTCCTTAGCCTGTAGATTTGGATGCACAGAGTTCCCTGTGTTCGCAAGAGACAAGGGAATCGCGTCTGTACGCACAGAAGCAATAGCGGACCGTTTCCCTCGGAGCGAACGCGAAAGAGCCGTCTATATACTCGCAGACACGGGAACGTGCCTCAATGCGGTCACAGAGGCAGCAGCTTTTGCACAGATGCTCTGGTGATTCTGGCACTTTCCACGCACACTCCTGAAAGTCGCGCACACTGCTGTTCACTCGCTAAACGACCTCTTGGGAAACACGTCTCCGGTCGATGGACCGCTCAGATTGCTTCTCGTGTAACTGTGAACTGTGTCAGCGCAGGGAATCCGTCTCTGTTGAGCAGATGTCAATCCTGCCTCGCTTTTGCTTTGTTGCCTCTACCAAGATGATTTCCCGTTTCTCTCTTCACTGGAGCACGCAGACACAGCCAACGCACATCAAGTGTCAAGAGACACGCTCTGCTGAGCTCAACGCTTGTGCAGATGCACATGTGCGACGAAGTCAACACACGTGCTTGTGGAGAGAAAGAAAGGGACTCCCAGGCGTGTGGAGCGACGGGGAGAAAGAGCGGGCGCTGAGGAACACAGTTTCAAACAGACTGTCTCCACACAAACAGGCACCTGTCTGCAGGTATCCTAGATCTTGATTCTTGAACTTGAGGAAACACGCGTCTGAGCAAAACTCCCAAACGCTTCCAGGAAAGACACAGGCTCTCCCACAAGCACACAAGTGTTTGCCCTCAGCTATACATCAGGGACAAGCTTGTGAAGAGATGCCCTGCTATTCTTTCGCCTTATGGCATCATGTGTTTCGTTTCTCTTGGAGATCGATTGTTAAACGTCTTTCCTCGGGCGACTGTGAAGCATTTGCCAGCGGAGGAGAAGTAGCACGGAGCAGCATTCAGTACTGCCTACGAGTGTCTTTGCTACCCTACTAGCGGAGCTCCAAGAACAGGCACACATCTTCAGGTACCTTCCAAATGTGGATTCCCCTGCAGCCCCGTAGGCGGGCGTGCAGTACGCCAACCATCAACGGACGTTTTTCCCCTCAAGCCTGTCAGGACGTTGCTCGTCCGTCTTTCCCTCAATAGATGGGAGTAGGCGCGCTTGCGGATGTGTGCGTGTGTGTGGCCACGCGTTTGCTTAGGCATCAGTGTGTGAAAAGGTAGGTGCTTTTCTCTAGCTGCGTGTGCGTGCACGTGGTGCTGGGTGCACATCCCTGGGTGCTCGAGGTAAGGTTTCTGCATGGTTTTCGCTGAGGAATCGTGTGTGTGCACATGGACAAAGAGAAGGCGCAGCAACCAGGTTCCAGCGCCGAAGAAGGCAAAAGGCAAGGTTTCCGGCGCTATCTCCTTCACTCCCCAGTCCTAGTCGCGCAAAGCAAGCCGCTAAGCCGGCGACCGGCAAGAGAGCTACAACGAAGCATGCCGAACGGAGAAAATAGCAGCAGCTCATCTGTTCACACCTTGTTTCTGCCATGTGCTTGAACGCCAAGACGTTCGCGCTTCTGTGAGATGAAAGACGTCCTTCTGCATATGTGGTTGCTCACACCGGTGCACTTGTTAGTGTATCCATTCAGTCCTGGGCTGCGGGGCATTCAGAAGTGGCTCTGTGGAGGCGTCTGCATAGAGGCAGCTGTCAGAACACGCACACTCGATTGTTCACCAAAACATATGCAGACGCGTCCTTAGCCTGTAGATTTGGATGCACAGAGTTCCCTGTGTTCGCAAGAGACAAGGGAATCGCGTCTGTACGCACAGAAGCAATAGCGGACCGTTTCCCTCGGAGCGAACGCGAAAGAGCCGTCTATATACTCGCAGACACGGGAACGTGCCTCAATGCGGTCACAGAGGCAGCAGCTTTTGCACAGATGCTCTGGTGATTCTGGCACTTTCCACGCACACTCCTGAAAGTCGCGCACACTGCTGTTCACTCGCTAAACGACCTCTTGGGAAACACGTCTCCGGTCGATGGACCGCTCAGATTGCTTCTCGTGTAACTGTGAACTGTGTCAGCGCAGGGAATCCGTCTCTGTTGAGCAGATGTCAATCCTGCCTCGCTTTTGCTTTGTTGCCTCTACCAAGATGATTTCCCGTTTCTCTCTTCACTGGAGCACGCAGACACAGCCAACGCACATCAAGTGTCAAGAGACACGCTCTGCTGAGCTCAACGCTTGTGCAGATGCACATGTGCGACGAAGTCAACACACGTGCTTGTGGAGAGAAAGAAAGGGACTCCCAGGCGTGTGGAGCGACGGGGAGAAAGAGCGGGCGCTGAGGAACACAGTTTCAAACAGACTGTCTCCACACAAACAGGCACCTGTCTGCAGGTATCCTAGATCTTGATTCTTGAACTTGAGGAAACACGCGTCTGAGCAAAACTCCCAAACGCTTCCAGGAAAGACACAGGCTCTCCCACAAGCACACAAGTGTTTGCCCTCAGCTATACATCAGGGACAAGCTTGTGAAGAGATGCCCTGCTATTCTTTCGCCTTATGGCATCATGTGTTTCGTTTCTCTTGGAGATCGATTGTTAAACGTCTTTCCTCGGGCGACTGTGAAGCATTTGCCAGCGGAGGAGAAGTAGCACGGAGCAGCATTCAGTACTGCCTACGAGTGTCTTTGCTACCCTACTAGCGGAGCTCCAAGAACAGGCACACATCTTCAGGTACCTTCCAAATGTGGATTCCCCTGCAGCCCCGTAGGCGGGCGTGCAGTACGCCAACCATCAACGGACGTTTTTCCCCTCAAGCCTGTCAGGACGTTGCTCGTCCGTCTTTCCCTCAATAGATGGGAGTAGGCGCGCTTGCGGATGTGTGCGTGTGTGTGGCCACGCGTTTGCTTAGGCATCAGTGTGTGAAAAGGTAGGTGCTTTTCTCTAGCTGCGTGTGCGTGCACGTGGTGCTGGGTGCACATCCCTGGGTGCTCGAGGTAAGGTTTCTGCATGGTTTTCGCTGAGGAATCGTGTGTGTGCACATGGACAAAGAGAAGGCGCAGCAACCAGGTTCCAGCGCCGAAGAAGGCAAAAGGCAAGGTTTCCGGCGCTATCTCCTTCACTCCCCAGTCCTAGTCGCGCAAAGCAAGCCGCTAAGCCGGCGACCGGCAAGAGAGCTACAACGAAGCATGCCGAACGGAGAAAATAGCAGCAGCTCATCTGTTCACACCTTGTTTCTGCCATGTGCTTGAACGCCAAGACGTTCGCGCTTCTGTGAGATGAAAGACGTCCTTCTGCATATGTGGTTGCTCACACCGGTGCACTTGTTAGTGTATCCATTCAGTCCTGGGCTGCGGGGCATTCAGAAGTGGCTCTGTGGAGGCGTCTGCATAGAGGCAGCTGTCAGAACACGCACACTCGATTGTTCACCAAAACATATGCAGACGCGTCCTTAGCCTGTAGATTTGGATGCACAGAGTTCCCTGTGTTCGCAAGAGACAAGGGAATCGCGTCTGTACGCACAGAAGCAATAGCGGACCGTTTCCCTCGGAGCGAACGCGAAAGAGCCGTCTATATACTCGCAGACACGGGAACGTGCCTCAATGCGGTCACAGAGGCAGCAGCTTTTGCACAGATGCTCTGGTGATTCTGGCACTTTCCACGCACACTCCTGAAAGTCGCGCACACTGCTGTTCACTCGCTAAACGACCTCTTGGGAAACACGTCTCCGGTCGATGGACCGCTCAGATTGCTTCTCGTGTAACTGTGAACTGTGTCAGCGCAGGGAATCCGTCTCTGTTGAGCAGATGTCAATCCTGCCTCGCTTTTGCTTTGTTGCCTCTACCAAGATGATTTCCCGTTTCTCTCTTCACTGGAGCACGCAGACACAGCCAACGCACATCAAGTGTCAAGAGACACGCTCTGCTGAGCTCAACGCTTGTGCAGATGCACATGTGCGACGAAGTCAACACACGTGCTTGTGGAGAGAAAGAAAGGGACTCCCAGGCGTGTGGAGCGACGGGGAGAAAGAGCGGGCGCTGAGGAACACAGTTTCAAACAGACTGTCTCCACACAAACAGGCACCTGTCTGCAGGTATCCTAGATCTTGATTCTTGAACTTGAGGAAACACGCGTCTGAGCAAAACTCCCAAACGCTTCCAGGAAAGACACAGGCTCTCCCACAAGCACACAAGTGTTTGCCCTCAGCTATAGATCAGGGACAAGCTTGTGAAGAGATGCCCTGCTATTCTTTCGCCTTATGGCATCATGTGTTTCGTTTCTCTTGGAGATCGATTGTTAAACGTCTTTCCTCGGGCGACTGTGAAGCATTTGCCAGCGGAGGAGAAGTAGCACGGAGCAGCATTCAGTACTGCCTACGAGTGTCTTTGCTACCCTACTAGCGGAGCTCCAAGAACAGGCACACATCTTCAGGTACCTTCCAAATGTGGATTCCCCTGCAGCCCCGTAGGCGGGCGTGCAGTACGCCAACCATCAACGGACGTTTTTCCCCTCAAGCCTGTCAGGACGTTGCTCGTCCGTCTTTCCCTCAATAGATGGGAGTAGGCGCGCTTGCGGATGTGTGCGTGTGTGTGGCCACGCGTTTGCTTAGGCATCAGTGTGTGAAAAGGTAGGTGCTTTTCTCTAGCTGCGTGTGCGTGCACGTGGTGCTGGGTGCACATCCCTGGGTGCTCGAGGTAAGGTTTCTGCATGGTTTTCGCTGAGGAATCGTGTGTGTGCACATGGACAAAGAGAAGGCGCAGCAACCAGGTTCCAGCGCCGAAGAAGGCAAAAGGCAAGGTTTCCGGCGCTATCTCCTTCACTCCCCAGTCCTAGTCGCGCAAAGCAAGCCGCTAAGCCGGCGACCGGCAAGAGAGCTACAACGAAGCATGCCGAACGGAGAAAATAGCAGCAGCTCATCTGTTCACACCTTGTTTCTGCCATGTGCTTGAACGCCAAGACGTTCGCGCTTCTGTGAGATGAAAGACGTCCTTCTGCATATGTGGTTGCTCACACCGGTGCACTTGTTAGTGTATCCATTCAGTCCTGGGCTGCGGGGCATTCAGAAGTGGCTCTGTGGAGACGTCTGCATAGAGGCAGCTGTCAGAACACGCACACTCGATTGTTCACCAAAACATATGCAGACGCGTCCTTAGCCTGTAGATTTGGATGCACAGAGTTCCCTGTGTTCGCAAGAGACAAGGGAATCGCGTCTGTACGCACAGAAGCAATAGCGGACCGTTTCCCTCGGAGCGAACGCGAAAGAGCCGTCTATATACTCGCAGACACGGGAACGTGCCTCAATGCGGTCACAGAGGCAGCAGCTTTTGCACAGATGCTCTGGTGATTCTGGCACTTTCCACGCACACTCCTGAAAGTCGCGCACACTGCTGTTCACTCGCTAAACGACCTCTTGGGAAACACGTCTCCGGTCGATGGACCGCTCAGATTGCTTCTCGTGTAACTGTGAACTGTGTCAGCGCAGGGAATCCGTCTCTGTTGAGCAGATGTCAATCCTGCCTCGCTTTTGCTTTGTTGCCTCTACCAAGATGATTTCCCGTTTCTCTCTTCACTGGAGCACGCAGACACAGCCAACGCACATCAAGTGTCAAGAGACACGCTCTGCTGAGCTCAACGCTTGTGCAGATGCACATGTGCGACGAAGTCAACACACGTGCTTGTGGAGAGAAAGAAAGGGACTCCCAGGCGTGTGGAGCGACGGGGAGAAAGAGCGGGCGCTGAGGAACACAGTTTCAAACAGACTGTCTCCACACAAACAGGCACCTGTCTGCAGGTATCCTAGATCTTGATTCTTGAACTTGAGGAAACACGCGTCTGAGCAAAACTCCCAAACGCTTCCAGGAAAGACACAGGCTCTCCCACAAGCACACAAGTGTTTGCCCTCAGCTATAGATCAGGGACAAGCTTGTGAAGAGATGCCCTGCTATTCTTTCGCCTTATGGCATCATGTGTTTCGTTTCTCTTGGAGATCGATTGTTAAACGTCTTTCCTCGGGCGACTGTGAAGCATTTGCCAGCGGAGGAGAAGTAGCACGGAGCAGCATTCAGTACTGCCTACGAGTGTCTTTGCTACCCTACTAGCGGAGCTCCAAGAACAGGCACACATCTTCAGGTACCTTCCAAATGTGGATTCCCCTGCAGCCCCGTAGGCGGGCGTGCAGTACGCCAACCATCAACGGACGTTTTTCCCCTCAAGCCTGTCAGGACGTTGCTCGTCCGTCTTTCCCTCAATAGATGGGAGTAGGCGCGCTTGCGGATGTGTGCGTGTGTGTGGCCACGCGTTTGCTTAGGCATCAGTGTGTGAAAAGGTAGGTGCTTTTCTCTAGCTGCGTGTGCGTGCACGTGGTGCTGGGTGCACATCCCTGGGTGCTCGAGGTAAGGTTTCTGCATGGTTTTCGCTGAGGAATCGTGTGTATGCACATGGACAAAGAGAAGGCGCAGCAACCAGGTTCCAGCGCCGAAGAAGGCAAAAGGCAAGGTTTCCGGCGCTATCTCCTTCACTCCCCAGTCCTAGTCGCGCAAAGCAAGCCGCTAAGCCGGCGACCGGCAAGAGAGCTACAACGAAGCATGCCGAACGGAGAAAATAGCAGCAGCTCATCTGTTCACACCTTGTTTCTGCCATGTGCTTGAACGCCAAGACGTTCGCGCTTCTGTGAGATGAAAGACGTCCTTCTGCATATGTGGTTGCTCACACCGGTGCACTTGTTAGTGTATCCATTCAGTCCTGGGCTGCGGGGCATTCAGAAGTGGCTCTGTGGAGGCGTCTGCATAGAGGCAGCTGTCAGAACACGCACACTCGATTGTTCACCAAAACATATGCAGACGCGTCCTTAGCCTGTAGATTTGAATGCACAGAGTTCCCTGTGTTCGCAAGAGACAAGGGAATCGCGTCTGTACGCACAGAAGCAATAGCGGACCGTTTCCCTCGGAGCGAACGCGAAAGAGCCGTCTATATACTCGCAGACACGGGAACGTGCCTCAATGCGGTCACAGAGGCAGCAGCTTTTGCACAGATGCTCTGGTGATTCTGGCACTTTCCACGCACACTCCTGAAAGTCGCGCACACTGCTGTTCACTCGCTAAACGACCTCTTGGGAAACACGTCTCCGGTCGATGGACCGCTCAGATTGCTTCTCGTGTAACTGTGAACTGTGTCAGCGCAGGGAATCCGTCTCTGTTGAGCAGATGTCAATCCTGCCTCGCTTTTGCTTTGTTGCCTCTACCAAGATGATTTCCCGTTTCTCTCTTCACTGGAGCACGCAGACACAGCCAACGCACATCAAGTGTCAAGAGACACGCTCTGCTGAGCTCAACGCTTGTGCAGATGCACATGTGCGACGAAGTCAACACACGTGCTTGTGGAGAGAAAGAAAGGGACTCCCAGGCGTGTGGAGCGACGGGGAGAAAGAGCGGGCGCTGAGGAGCACAGTTTCAAACAGACTGTCTCCACACAAACAGGCACCTGTCTGCAGGTATCCTAGATCTTGATTCTTGAACTTGAGGAAACACGCGTCTGAGCAAAACTCCCAAACGCTTCCAGGAAAGACACAGGCTCTCCCACAAGCACACAAGTGTTTGCCCTCAGCTATACATCAGGGACAAGCTTGTGAAGAGATGCCCTGCTATTCTTTCGCCTTATGGCATCATGTGTTTCGTTTCTCTTGGAGATCGATTGTTAAACGTCTTTCCTCGGGCGACTGTGAAGCATTTGCCAGCGGAGGAGAAGTAGCACGGAGCAGCATTCAGTACTGCCTACGAGTGTCTTTGCTACCCTACTAGCGGAGCTCCAAGAACAGGCACACATCTTCAGGTACCTTCCAAATGTGGATTCCCCTGCAGCCCCGTAGGCGGGCGTGCAGTACGCCAACCATCAACGGACGTTTTTCCCCTCAAGCCTGTCAGGACGTTGCTCGTCCGTCTTTCCCTCAATAGATGGGAGTAGGCGCGCTTGCGGATGTGTGCGTGTGTGTGGCCACGCGTTTGCTTAGGCATCAGTGTGTGAAAAGGTAGGTGCTTTTCTCTAGCTGCGTGTGCGTGCACGTGGTGCTGGGTGCACATCCCTGGGTGCTCGAGGTAAGGTTTCTGCATGGTTTTCGCTGAGGAATCGTGTGTGTGCACATGGACAAAGAGAAGGCGCAGCAACCAGGTTCCAGCGCCGAAGAAGGCAAAAGGCAAGGTTTCCGGCGCTATCTCCTTCACTCCCCAGTCCTAGTCGCGCAAAGCAAGCCGCTAAGCCGGCGACCGGCAAGAGAGCTACAACGAAGCATGCCGAACGGAGAAAATAGCAGCAGCTCATCTGTTCACACCTTGTTTCTGCCATGTGCTTGAACGCCAAGACGTTCGCGCTTCTGTGAGATGAAAGACATCCTTCTGCATATGTGGTTGCTCACACCGGTGCACTTGTTAGTGTATCCATTCAGTCCTGGGCTGCGGGGCATTCAGAAGTGGCTCTGTGGAGGCGTCTGCATAGAGGCAGCTGTCAGAACACGCACACTCGATTGTTCACCAAAACATATGCAGACGCGTCCTTAGCCTGTAGATTTGGATGCACAGAGTTCCCTGTGTTCGCAAGAGACAAGGGAATCGCGTCTGTACGCACAGAAGCAATAGCGGACCGTTTCCCTCGGAGCGAACGCGAAAGAGCCGTCTATATACTCGCAGACACGGGAACGTGCCTCAATGCGGTCACAGAGGCAGCAGCTTTTGCACAGATGCTCTGGTGATTCTGGCACTTTCCACGCACACTCCTGAAAGTCGCGCACACTGCTGTTCACTCGCTAAACGACCTCTTGGGAAACACGTCTCCGGTCGATGGACCGCTCAGATTGCTTCTCGTGTAACTGTGAACTGTGTCAGCGCAGGGAATCCGTCTCTGTTGAGCAGATGTCAATCCTGCCTCGCTTTTGCTTTGTTGCCTCTACCAAGATGATTTCCCGTTTCTCTCTTCACTGGAGCACGCAGACACAGCCAACGCACATCAAGTGTCAAGAGACACGCTCTGCTGAGCTCAACGCTTGTGCAGATGCACATGTGCGACGAAGTCAACACACGTGCTTGTGGAGAGAAAGAAAGGGACTCCCAGGCGTGTGGAGCGACGGGGAGAAAGAGCGGGCGCTGAGGAACACAGTTTCAAACAGACTGTCTCCACACAAACAGGCACCTGTCTGCAGGTATCCTAGATCTTGATTCTTGAACTTGAGGAAACACGCGTCTGAGCAAAACTCCCAAACGCTTCCAGGAAAGACACAGGCTCTCCCACAAGCACACAAGTGTTTGCCCTCAGCTATACATCAGGGACAAGCTTGTGAAGAGATGCCCTGCTATTCTTTCGCCTTATGGCATCATGTGTTTCGTTTCTCTTGGAGATCGATTGTTAAACGTCTTTCCTCGGGCGACTGTGAAGCATTTGCCAGCGGAGGAGAAGTAGCACGGAGCAGCATTCAGTACTGCCTACGAGTGTCTTTGCTACCCTACTAGCGGAGCTCCAAGAACAGGCACACATCTTCAGGTACCTTCCAAATGTGGATTCCCCTGCAGCCCCGTAGGCGGGCGTGCAGTACGCCAACCATCAACGGACGTTTTTCCCCTCAAGCCTGTCAGGACGTTGCTCGTCCGTCTTTCCCTCAATAGATGGGAGTAGGCGCGCTTGCGGATGTGTGCGTGTGTGTGGCCACGCGTTTGCTTAGGCATCAGTGTGTGAAAAGGTAGGTGCTTTTCTCTAGCTGCGTGTGCGTGCACGTGGTGCTGGGTGCACATCCCTGGGTGCTCGAGGTAAGGTTTCTGCATGGTTTTCGCTGAGGAATCGTGTGTGTGCACATGGACAAAGAGAAGGCGCAGCAACCAGGTTCCAGCGCCGAAGAAGGCAAAAGGCAAGGTTTCCGGCGCTATCTCCTTCACTCCCCAGTCCTAGTCGCGCAAAGCAAGCCGCTAAGCCGGCGACCGGCAAGAGAGCTACAACGAAGCATGCCGAACGGAGAAAATAGCAGCAGCTCATCTGTTCACACCTTGTTTCTGCCATGTGCTTGAACGCCAAGACGTTCGCGCTTCTGTGAGATGAAAGACGTCCTTCTGCATATGTGGTTGCTCACACCGGTGCACTTGTTAGTGTATCCATTCAGTCCTGGGCTGCGGGGCATTCAGAAGTGGCTCTGTGGAGACGTCTGCATAGAGGCAGCTGTCAGAACACGCACACTCGATTGTTCACCAAAACATATGCAGACGCGTCCTTAGCCTGTAGATTTGGATGCACAGAGTTCCCTGTGTTCGCAAGAGACAAGGGAATCGCGTCTGTACGCACAGAAGCAATAGCGGACCGTTTCCCTCGGAGCGAACGCGAAAGAGCCGTCTATATACTCGCAGACACGGGAACGTGCCTCAATGCGGTCACAGAGGCAGCAGCTTTTGCACAGATGCTCTGGTGATTCTGGCACTTTCCACGCACACTCCTGAAAGTCGCGCACACTGCTGTTCACTCGCTAAACGACCTCTTGGGAAACACGTCTCCGGTCGATGGACCGCTCAGATTGCTTCTCGTGTAACTGTGAACTGTGTCAGCGCAGGGAATCCGTCTCTGTTGAGCAGATGTCAATCCTGCCTCGCTTTTGCTTTGTTGCCTCTACCAAGATGATTTCCCGTTTCTCTCTTCACTGGAGCACGCAGACACAGCCAACGCACATCAAGTGTCAAGAGACACGCTCTGCTGAGCTCAACGCTTGTGCAGATGCACATGTGCGACGAAGTCAACACACGTGCTTGTGGAGAGAAAGAAAGGGACTCCCAGGCGTGTGGAGCGACGGGGAGAAAGAGCGGGCGCTGAGGAACACAGTTTCAAACAGACTGTCTCCACACAAACAGGCACCTGTCTGCAGGTATCCTAGATCTTGATTCTTGAACTTGAGGAAACACGCGTCTGAGCAAAACTCCCAAACGCTTCCAGGAAAGACACAGGCTCTCCCACAAGCACACAAGTGTTTGCCCTCAGCTATACATCAGGGACAAGCTTGTGAAGAGATGCCCTGCTATTCTTTCGCCTTATGGCATCATGTGTTTCGTTTCTCTTGGAGATCGATTGTTAAACGTCTTTCCTCGGGCGACTGTGAAGCATTTGCCAGCGGAGGAGAAGTAGCACGGAGCAGCATTCAGTACTGCCTACGAGTGTCTTTGCTACCCTACTAGCGGAGCTCCAAGAACAGGCACACATCTTCAGGTACCTTCCAAATGTGGATTCCCCTGCAGCCCCGTAGGCGGGCGTGCAGTACGCCAACCATCAACGGACGTTTTTCCCCTCAAGCCTGTCAGGACGTTGCTCGTCCGTCTTTCCCTCAATAGATGGGAGTAGGCGCGCTTGCGGATGTGTGCGTGTGTGTGGCCACGCGTTTGCTTAGGCATCAGTGTGTGAAAAGGTAGGTGCTTTTCTCTAGCTGCGTGTGCGTGCACGTGGTGCTGGGTGCACATCCCTGGGTGCTCGAGGTAAGGTTTCTGCATGGTTTTCGCTGAGGAATCGTGTGTGTGCACATGGACAAAGAGAAGGCGCAGCAACCAGGTTCCAGCGCCGAAGAAGGCAAAAGGCAAGGTTTCCGGCGCTATCTCCTTCACTCCCCAGTCCTAGTCGCGCAAAGCAAGCCGCTAAGCCGGCGACCGGCAAGAGAGCTACAACGAAGCATGCCGAACGGAGAAAATAGCAGCAGCTCATCTGTTCACACCTTGTTTCTGCCATGTGCTTGAACGCCAAGACGTTCGCGCTTCTGTGAGATGAAAGACGTCCTTCTGCATATGTGGTTGCTCACACCGGTGCACTTGTTAGTGTATCCATTCAGTCCTGGGCTGCGGGGCATTCAGAAGTGGCTCTGTGGAGACGTCTGCATAGAGGCAGCTGTCAGAACACGCACACTCGATTGTTCACCAAAACATATGCAGACGCGTCCTTAGCCTGTAGATTTGGATGCACAGAGTTCCCTGTGTTCGCAAGAGACAAGGGAATCGCGTCTGTACGCACAGAAGCAATAGCGGACCGTTTCCCTCGGAGCGAACGCGAAAGAGCCGTCTATATACTCGCAGACACGGGAACGTGCCTCAATGCGGTCACAGAGGCAGCAGCTTTTGCACAGATGCTCTGGTGATTCTGGCACTTTCCACGCACACTCCTGAAAGTCGCGCACACTGCTGTTCACTCGCTAAACGACCTCTTGGGAAACACGTCTCCGGTCGATGGACCGCTCAGATTGCTTCTCGTGTAACTGTGAACTGTGTCAGCGCAGGGAATCCGTCTCTGTTGAGCAGATGTCAATCCTGCCTCGCTTTTGCTTTGTTGCCTCTACCAAGATGATTTCCCGTTTCTCTCTTCACTGGAGCACGCAGACACAGCCAACGCACATCAAGTGTCAAGAGACACGCTCTGCTGAGCTCAACGCTTGTGCAGATGCACATGTGCGACGAAGTCAACACACGTGCTTGTGGAGAGAAAGAAAGGGACTCCCAGGCGTGTGGAGCGACGGGGAGAAAGAGCGGGCGCTGAGGAACACAGTTTCAAACAGACTGTCTCCACACAAACAGGCACCTGTCTGCAGGTATCCTAGATCTTGATTCTTGAACTTGAGGAAACACGCGTCTGAGCAAAACTCCCAAACGCTTCCAGGAAAGACACAGGCTCTCCCACAAGCACACAAGTGTTTGCCCTCAGCTATAGATCAGGGACAAGCTTGTGAAGAGATGCCCTGCTATTCTTTCGCCTTATGGCATCATGTGTTTCGTTTCTCTTGGAGATCGATTGTTAAACGTCTTTCCTCGGGCGACTGTGAAGCATTTGCCAGCGGAGGAGAAGTAGCACGGAGCAGCATTCAGTACTGCCTACGAGTGTCTTTGCTACCCTACTAGCGGAGCTCCAAGAACAGGCACACATCTTCAGGTACCTTCCAAATGTGGATTCCCCTGCAGCCCCGTAGGCGGGCGTGCAGTACGCCAACCATCAACGGACGTTTTTCCCCTCAAGCCTGTCAGGACGTTGCTCGTCCGTCTTTCCCTCAATAGATGGGAGTAGGCGCGCTTGCGGATGTGTGCGTGTGTGTGGCCACGCGTTTGCTTAGGCATCAGTGTGTGAAAAGGTAGGTGCTTTTCTCTAGCTGCGTGTGCGTGCACGTGGTGCTGGGTGCACATCCCTGGGTGCTCGAGGTAAGGTTTCTGCATGGTTTTCGCTGAGGAATCGTGTGTATGCACATGGACAAAGAGAAGGCGCAGCAACCAGGTTCCAGCGCCGAAGAAGGCAAAAGGCAAGGTTTCCGGCGCTATCTCCTTCACTCCCCAGTCCTAGTCGCGCAAAGCAAGCCGCTAAGCCGGCGACCGGCAAGAGAGCTACAACGAAGCATGCCGAACGGAGAAAATAGCAGCAGCTCATCTGTTCACACCTTGTTTCTGCCATGTGCTTGAACGCCAAGACGTTCGCGCTTCTGTGAGATGAAAGACGTCCTTCTGCATATGTGGTTGCTCACACCGGTGCACTTGTTAGTGTATCCATTCAGTCCTGGGCTGCGGGGCATTCAGAAGTGGCTCTGTGGAGACGTCTGCATAGAGGCAGCTGTCAGAACACGCACACTCGATTGTTCACCAAAACATATGCAGACGCGTCCTTAGCCTGTAGATTTGGATGCACAGAGTTCCCTGTGTTCGCAAGAGACAAGGGAATCGCGTCTGTACGCACAGAAGCAATAGCGGACCGTTTCCCTCGGAGCGAACGCGAAAGAGCCGTCTATATACTCGCAGACACGGGAACGTGCCTCAATGCGGTCACAGAGGCAGCAGCTTTTGCACAGATGCTCTGGTGATTCTGGCACTTTCCACGCACACTCCTGAAAGTCGCGCACACTGCTGTTCACTCGCTAAACGACCTCTTGGGAAACACGTCTCCGGTCGATGGACCGCTCAGATTGCTTCTCGTGTAACTGTGAACTGTGTCAGCGCAGGGAATCCGTCTCTGTTGAGCAGATGTCAATCCTGCCTCGCTTTTGCTTTGTTGCCTCTACCAAGATGATTTCCCGTTTCTCTCTTCACTGGAGCATGCAGACACAGCCAACGCACATCAAGTGTCAAGAGACACGCTCTGCTGAGCTCAACGCTTGTGCAGATGCACATGTGCGACGAAGTCAACACACGTGCTTGTGGAGAGAAAGAAAGGGACTCCCAGGCGTGTGGAGCGACGGGGAGAAAGAGCGGGCGCTGAGGAGCACAGTTTCAAACAGACTGTCTCCACACAAACAGGCACCTGTCTGCAGGTATCCTAGATCTTGATTCTTGAACTTGAGGAAACACGCGTCTGAGCAAAACTCCCAAACGCTTCCAGGAAAGACACAGGCTCTCCCACAAGCACACAAGTGTTTGCCCTCAGCTATACATCAGGGACAAGCTTGTGAAGAGATGCCCTGCTATTCTTTCGCCTTATGGCATCATGTGTTTCGTTTCTCTTGGAGATCGATTGTTAAACGTCTTTCCTCGGGCGACTGTGAAGCATTTGCCAGCGGAGGAGAAGTAGCACGGAGCAGCATTCAGTACTGCCTACGAGTGTCTTTGCTACCCTACTAGCGGAGCTCCAAGAACAGGCACACATCTTCAGGTACCTTCCAAATGTGGATTCCCCTGCAGCCCCGTAGGCGGGCGTGCAGTACGCCAACCATCAACGGACGTTTTTCCCCTCAAGCCTGTCAGGACGTTGCTCGTCCGTCTTTCCCTCAATAGATGGGAGTAGGCGCGCTTGCGGATGTGTGCGTGTGTGTGGCCACGCGTTTGCTTAGGCATCAGTGTGTGAAAAGGTAGGTGCTTTTCTCTAGCTGCGTGTGCGTGCACGTGGTGCTGGGTGCACATCCCTGGGTGCTCGAGGTAAGGTTTCTGCATGGTTTTCGCTGAGGAATCGTGTGTGTGCACATGGACAAAGAGAAGGCGCAGCAACCAGGTTCCAGCGCCGAAGAAGGCAAAAGGCAAGGTTTCCGGCGCTATCTCCTTCACTCCCCAGTCCTAGTCGCGCAAAGCAAGCCGCTAAGCCGGCGACCGGCAAGAGAGCTACAACGAAGCATGCCGAACGGAGAAAATAGCAGCAGCTCATCTGTTCACACCTTGTTTCTGCCATGTGCTTGAACGCCAAGACGTTCGCGCTTCTGTGAGATGAAAGACGTCCTTCTGCATATGTGGTTGCTCACACCGGTGCACTTGTTAGTGTATCCATTCAGTCCTGGGCTGCGGGGCATTCAGAAGTGGCTCTGTGGAGGCGTCTGCATAGAGGCAGCTGTCAGAACACGCACACTCGATTGTTCACCAAAACATATGCAGACGCGTCCTTAGCCTGTAGATTTGGATGCACAGAGTTCCCTGTGTTCGCAAGAGACAAGGGAATCGCGTCTGTACGCACAGAAGCAATAGCGGACCGTTTCCCTCGGAGCGAACGCGAAGAGCCGTCTATATACTCGCAGACACGGGAACGTGCCTCAATGCGGTCACAGAGGCAGCAGCTTTTGCACAGATGCTCTGGTGATTCTGGCACTTTCCACGCACACTCCTGAAAGTCGCGCACACTGCTGTTCACTCGCTAAACGACCTCTTGGGAAACACGTCTCCGGTCGATGGACCGCTCAGATTGCTTCTCGTGTAACTGTGAACTGTGTCAGCGCAGGGAATCCGTCTCTGTTGAGCAGATGTCAATCCTGCCTCGCTTTTGCTTTGTTGCCTCTACCAAGATGATTTCCCGTTTCTCTCTTCACTGGAGCACGCAGACACAGCCAACGCACATCAAGTGTCAAGAGACACGCTCTGCTGAGCTCAACGCTTGTGCAGATGCACATGTGCGACGAAGTCAACACACGTGCTTGTGGAGAGAAAGAAAGGGACTCCCAGGCGTGTGGAGCGACGGGGAGAAAGAGCGGGCGCTGAGGAGCACAGTTTCAAACAGACTGTCTCCACACAAACAGGCACCTGTCTGCAGGTATCCTAGATCTTGATTCTTGAACTTGAGGAAACACGCGTCTGAGCAAAACTCCCAAACGCTTCCAGGAAAGACACAGGCTCTCCCACAAGCACACAAGTGTTTGCCCTCAGCTATAGATCAGGGACAAGCTTGTGAAGAGATGCCCTGCTATTCTTTCGCCTTATGGCATCATGTGTTTCGTTTCTCTTGGAGATCGATTGTTAAACGTCTTTCCTCGGGCGACTGTGAAGCATTTGCCAGCGGAGGAGAAGTAGCACGGAGCAGCATTCAGTACTGCCTACGAGTGTCTTTGCTACCCTACTAGCGGAGCTCCAAGAACAGGCACACATCTTCAGGTACCTTCCAAATGTGGATTCCCCTGCAGCCCCGTAGGCGGGCGTGCAGTACGCCAACCATCAACGGACGTTTTTCCCCTCAAGCCTGTCAGGACGTTGCTCGTCCGTCTTTCCCTCAATAGATGGGAGTAGGCGCGCTTGCGGATGTGTGCGTGTGTGTGGCCACGCGTTTGCTTAGGCATCAGTGTGTGAAAAGGTAGGTGCTTTTCTCTAGCTGCGTGTGCGTGCACGTGGTGCTGGGTGCACATCCCTGGGTGCTCGAGGTAAGGTTTCTGCATGGTTTTCGCTGAGGAATCGTGTGTGTGCACATGGACAAAGAGAAGGCGCAGCAACCAGGTTCCAGCGCCGAAGAAGGCAAAAGGCAAGGTTTCCGGCGCTATCTCCTTCACTCCCCAGTCCTAGTCGCGCAAAGCAAGCCGCTAAGCCGGCGACCGGCAAGAGAGCTACAACGAAGCATGCCGAACGGAGAAAATAGCAGCAGCTCATCTGTTCACACCTTGTTTCTGCCATGTGCTTGAACGCCAAGACGTTCGCGCTTCTGTGAGATGAAAGACGTCCTTCTGCATATGTGGTTGCTCACACCGGTGCACTTGTTAGTGTATCCATTCAGTCCTGGGCTGCGGGGCATTCAGAAGTGGCTCTGTGGAGGCGTCTGCATAGAGGCAGCTGTCAGAACACGCACACTCGATTGTTCACCAAAACATATGCAGACGCATCCTTAGCCTGTAGATTTGGATGCACAGAGTTCCCTGTGTTCGCAAGAGACAAGGGAATCGCGTCTGTACGCACAGAAGCAATAGCGGACCGTTTCCCTCGGAGCGAACGCGAAAGAGCCGTCTATATACTCGCAGACACGGGAACGTGCCTCAATGCGGTCACAGAGGCAGCAGCTTTTGCACAGATGCTCTGGTGATTCTGGCACTTTCCACGCACACTCCTGAAAGTCGCGCACACTGCTGTTCACTCGCTAAACGACCTCTTGGGAAACACGTCTCCGGTCGATGGACCGCTCAGATTGCTTCTCGTGTAACTGTGAACTGTGTCAGCGCAGGGAATCCGTCTCTGTTGAGCAGATGTCAATCCTGCCTCGCTTTTGCTTTGTTGCCTCTACCAAGATGATTTCCCGTTTCTCTCTTCACTGGAGCACGCAGACACAGCCAACGCACATCAAGTGTCAAGAGACACGCTCTGCTGAGCTCAACGCTTGTGCAGATGCACATGTGCGACGAAGTCAACACACGTGCTTGTGGAGAGAAAGAAAGGGACTCCCAGGCGTGTGGAGCGACGGGGAGAAAGAGCGGGCGCTGAGGAACACAGTTTCAAACAGACTGTCTCCACACAAACAGGCACCTGTCTGCAGGTATCCTAGATCTTGATTCTTGAACTTGAGGAAACACGCGTCTGAGCAAAACTCCCAAACGCTTCCAGGAAAGACACAGGCTCTCCCACAAGCACACAAGTGTTTGCCCTCAGCTATACATCAGGGACAAGCTTGTGAAGAGATGCCCTGCTATTCTTTCGCCTTATGGCATCATGTGTTTCGTTTCTCTTGGAGATCGATTGTTAAACGTCTTTCCTCGGGCGACTGTGAAGCATTTGCCAGCGGAGGAGAAGTAGCACGGAGCAGCATTCAGTACTGCCTACGAGTGTCTTTGCTACCCTACTAGCGGAGCTCCAAGAACAGGCACACATCTTCAGGTACCTTCCAAATGTGGATTCCCCTGCAGCCCCGTAGGCGGGCGTGCAGTACGCCAACCATCAACGGACGTTTTTCCCCTCAAGCCTGTCAGGACGTTGCTCGTCCGTCTTTCCCTCAATAGATGGGAGTAGGCGCGCTTGCGGATGTGTGCGTGTGTGTGGCCACGCGTTTGCTTAGGCATCAGTGTGTGAAAAGGTAGGTGCTTTTCTCTAGCTGCGTGTGCGTGCACGTGGTGCTGGGTGCACATCCCTGGGTGCTCGAGGTAAGGTTTCTGCATGGTTTTCGCTGAGGAATCGTGTGTGTGCACATGGACAAAGAGAAGGCGCAGCAACCAGGTTCCAGCGCCGAAGAAGGCAAAAGGCAAGGTTTCCGGCGCTATCTCCTTCACTCCCCAGTCCTAGTCGCGCAAAGCAAGCCGCTAAGCCGGCGACCGGCAAGAGAGCTACAACGAAGCATGCCGAACGGAGAAAATAGCAGCAGCTCATCTGTTCACACCTTGTTTCTGCCATGTGCTTGAACGCCAAGACGTTCGCGCTTCTGTGAGATGAAAGACGTCCTTCTGCATATGTGGTTGCTCACACCGGTGCACTTGTTAGTGTATCCATTCAGTCCTGGGCTGCGGGGCATTCAGAAGTGGCTCTGTGGAGACGTCTGCATAGAGGCAGCTGTCAGAACACGCACACTCGATTGTTCACCAAAACATATGCAGACGCGTCCTTAGCCTGTAGATTTGGATGCACAGAGTTCCCTGTGTTCGCAAGAGACAAGGGAATCGCGTCTGTACGCACAGAAGCAATAGCGGACCGTTTCCCTCGGAGCGAACGCGAAAGAGCCGTCTATATACTCGCAGACACGGGAACGTGCCTCAATGCGGTCACAGAGGCAGCAGCTTTTGCACAGATGCTCTGGTGATTCTGGCACTTTCCACGCACACTCCTGAAAGTCGCGCACACTGCTGTTCACTCGCTAAACGACCTCTTGGGAAACACGTCTCCGGTCGATGGACCGCTCAGATTGCTTCTCGTGTAACTGTGAACTGTGTCAGCGCAGGGAATCCGTCTCTGTTGAGCAGATGTCAATCCTGCCTCGCTTTTGCTTTGTTGCCTCTACCAAGATGATTTCCCGTTTCTCTCTTCACTGGAGCACGCAGACACAGCCAACGCACATCAAGTGTCAAGAGACACGCTCTGCTGAGCTCAACGCTTGTGCAGATGCACATGTGCGACGAAGTCAACACACGTGCTTGTGGAGAGAAAGAAAGGGACTCCCAGGCGTGTGGAGCGACGGGGAGAAAGAGCGGGCGCTGAGGAACACAGTTTCAAACAGACTGTCTCCACACAAACAGGCACCTGTCTGCAGGTATCCTAGATCTTGATTCTTGAACTTGAGGAAACACGCGTCTGAGCAAAACTCCCAAACGCTTCCAGGAAAGACACAGGCTCTCCCACAAGCACACAAGTGTTTGCCCTCAGCTATACATCAGGGACAAGCTTGTGAAGAGATGCCCTGCTATTCTTTCGCCTTATGGCATCATGTGTTTCGTTTCTCTTGGAGATCGATTGTTAAACGTCTTTCCTCGGGCGACTGTGAAGCATTTGCCAGCGGAGGAGAAGTAGCACGGAGCAGCATTCAGTACTGCCTACGAGTGTCTTTGCTACCCTACTAGCGGAGCTCCAAGAACAGGCACACATCTTCAGGTACCTTCCAAATGTGGATTCCCCTGCAGCCCCGTAGGCGGGCGTGCAGTACGCCAACCATCAACGGACGTTTTTCCCCTCAAGCCTGTCAGGACGTTGCTCGTCCGTCTTTCCCTCAATAGATGGGAGTAGGCGCGCTTGCGGATGTGTGCGTGTGTGTGGCCACGCGTTTGCTTAGGCATCAGTGTGTGAAAAGGTAGGTGCTTTTCTCTAGCTGCGTGTGCGTGCACGTGGTGCTGGGTGCACATCCCTGGGTGCTCGAGGTAAGGTTTCTGCATGGTTTTCGCTGAGGAATCGTGTGTGTGCACATGGACAAAGAGAAGGCGCAGCAACCAGGTTCCAGCGCCGAAGAAGGCAAAAGGCAAGGTTTCCGGCGCTATCTCCTTCACTCCCCAGTCCTAGTCGCGCAAAGCAAGCCGCTAAGCCGGCGACCGGCAAGAGAGCTACAACGAAGCATGCCGAACGGAGAAAATAGCAGCAGCTCATCTGTTCACACCTTGTTTCTGCCATGTGCTTGAACGCCAAGACGTTCGCGCTTCTGTGAGATGAAAGACGTCCTTCTGCATATGTGGTTGCTCACACCGGTGCACTTGTTAGTGTATCCATTCAGTCCTGGGCTGCGGGGCATTCAGAAGTGGCTCTGTGGAGGCGTCTGCATAGAGGCAGCTGTCAGAACACGCACACTCGATTGTTCACCAAAACATATGCAGACGCATCCTTAGCCTGTAGATTTGGATGCACAGAGTTCCCTGTGTTCGCAAGAGACAAGGGAATCGCGTCTGTACGCACAGAAGCAATAGCGGACCGTTTCCCTCGGAGCGAACGCGAAAGAGCCGTCTATATACTCGCAGACACGGGAACGTGCCTCAATGCGGTCACAGAGGCAGCAGCTTTTGCACAGATGCTCTGGTGATTCTGGCACTTTCCACGCACACTCCTGAAAGTCGCGCACACTGCTGTTCACTCGCTAAACGACCTCTTGGGAAACACGTCTCCGGTCGATGGACCGCTCAGATTGCTTCTCGTGTAACTGTGAACTGTGTCAGCGCAGGGAATCCGTCTCTGTTGAGCAGATGTCAATCCTGCCTCGCTTTTGCTTTGTTGCCTCTACCAAGATGATTTCCCGTTTCTCTCTTCACTGGAGCACGCAGACACAGCCAACGCACATCAAGTGTCAAGAGACACGCTCTGCTGAGCTCAACGCTTGTGCAGATGCACATGTGCGACGAAGTCAACACACGTGCTTGTGGAGAGAAAGAAAGGGACTCCCAGGCGTGTGGAGCGACGGGGAGAAAGAGCGGGCGCTGAGGAACACAGTTTCAAACAGACTGTCTCCACACAAACAGGCACCTGTCTGCAGGTATCCTAGATCTTGATTCTTGAACTTGAGGAAACACGCGTCTGAGCAAAACTCCCAAACGCTTCCAGGAAAGACACAGGCTCTCCCACAAGCACACAAGTGTTTGCCCTCAGCTATACATCAGGGACAAGCTTGTGAAGAGATGCCCTGCTATTCTTTCGCCTTATGGCATCATGTGTTTCGTTTCTCTTGGAGATCGATTGTTAAACGTCTTTCCTCGGGCGACTGTGAAGCATTTGCCAGCGGAGGAGAAGTAGCACGGAGCAGCATTCAGTACTGCCTACGAGTGTCTTTGCTACCCTACTAGCGGAGCTCCAAGAACAGGCACACATCTTCAGGTACCTTCCAAATGTGGATTCCCCTGCAGCCCCGTAGGCGGGCGTGCAGTACGCCAACCATCAACGGACGTTTTTCCCCTCAAGCCTGTCAGGACGTTGCTCGTCCGTCTTTCCCTCAATAGATGGGAGTAGGCGCGCTTGCGGATGTGTGCGTGTGTGTGGCCACGCGTTTGCTTAGGCATCAGTGTGTGAAAAGGTAGGTGCTTTTCTCTAGCTGCGTGTGCGTGCACGTGGTGCTGGGTGCACATCCCTGGGTGCTCGAGGTAAGGTTTCTGCATGGTTTTCGCTGAGGAATCGTGTGTGTGCACATGGACAAAGAGAAGGCGCAGCAACCAGGTTCCAGCGCCGAAGAAGGCAAAAGGCAAGGTTTCCGGCGCTATCTCCTTCACTCCCCAGTCCTAGTCGCGCAAAGCAAGCCGCTAAGCCGGCGACCGGCAAGAGAGCTACAACGAAGCATGCCGAACGGAGAAAATAGCAGCAGCTCATCTGTTCACACCTTGTTTCTGCCATGTGCTTGAACGCCAAGACGTTCGCGCTTCTGTGAGATGAAAGACGTCCTTCTGCATATGTGGTTGCTCACACCGGTGCACTTGTTAGTGTATCCATTCAGTCCTGGGCTGCGGGGCATTCAGAAGTGGCTCTGTGGAGACGTCTGCATAGAGGCAGCTGTCAGAACACGCACACTCGATTGTTCACCAAAACATATGCAGACGCGTCCTTAGCCTGTAGATTTGGATGCACAGAGTTCCCTGTGTTCGCAAGAGACAAGGGAATCGCGTCTGTACGCACAGAAGCAATAGCGGACCGTTTCCCTCGGAGCGAACGCGAAAGAGCCGTCTATATACTCGCAGACACGGGAACGTGCCTCAATGCGGTCACAGAGGCAGCAGCTTTTGCACAGATGCTCTGGTGATTCTGGCACTTTCCACGCACACTCCTGAAAGTCGCGCACACTGCTGTTCACTCGCTAAACGACCTCTTGGGAAACACGTCTCCGGTCGATGGACCGCTCAGATTGCTTCTCGTGTAACTGTGAACTGTGTCAGCGCAGGGAATCCGTCTCTGTTGAGCAGATGTCAATCCTGCCTCGCTTTTGCTTTGTTGCCTCTACCAAGATGATTTCCCGTTTCTCTCTTCACTGGAGCACGCAGACACAGCCAACGCACATCAAGTGTCAAGAGACACGCTCTGCTGAGCTCAACGCTTGTGCAGATGCACATGTGCGACGAAGTCAACACACGTGCTTGTGGAGAGAAAGAAAGGGACTCCCAGGCGTGTGGAGCGACGGGGAGAAAGAGCGGGCGCTGAGGAACACAGTTTCAAACAGACTGTCTCCACACAAACAGGCACCTGTCTGCAGGTATCCTAGATCTTGATTCTTGAACTTGAGGAAACACGCGTCTGAGCAAAACTCCCAAACGCTTCCAGGAAAGACACAGGCTCTCCCACAAGCACACAAGTGTTTGCCCTCAGCTATACATCAGGGACAAGCTTGTGAAGAGATGCCCTGCTATTCTTTCGCCTTATGGCATCATGTGTTTCGTTTCTCTTGGAGATCGATTGTTAAACATCTTTCCTCGGGCGACTGTGAAGCATTTGCCAGCGGAGGAGAAGTAGCACGGAGCAGCATTCAGTACTGCCTACGAGTGTCTTTGCTACCCTACTAGCGGAGCTCCAAGAACAGGCACACATCTTCAGGTACCTTCCAAATGTGGATTCCCCTGCAGCCCCGTAGGCGGGCGTGCAGTACGCCAACCATCAAGGGACGTTTTTCCCCTCAAGCCTGTCAGGACGTTGCTCGTCCGTCTTTCCCTCAATAGATGGGAGTAGGCGCGCTTGCGGATGTGTGCGTGTGTGTGGCCACGCGTTTGCTTAGGCATCAGTGTGTGAAAAGGTAGGTGCTTTTCTCTAGCTGCGTGTGCGTGCACGTGGTGCTGGGTGCACATCCCTGGGTGCTCGAGGTAAGGTTTCTGCATGGTTTTCGCTGAGGAATCGTGTGTGTGCACATGGACAAAGAGAAGGCGCAGCAACCAGGTTCCAGCGCCGAAGAAGGCAAAAGGCAAGGTTTCCGGCGCTATCTCCTTCACTCCCCAGTCCTAGTCGCGCAAAGCAAGCTGCTAAGCCGGCGACCGGCAAGAGAGCTACAACGAAGCATGCCGAACGGAGAAAATAGCAGCAGCTCATCTGTTCACACCTTGTTTCTGCCATGTGCTTGAACGCCAAGACGTTCGCGCTTCTGTGAGATGAAAGACGTCCTTCTGCATATGTGGTTGCTCACACCGGTGCACTTGTTAGTGTATCCATTCAGTCCTGGGCTGCGGGGCATTCAGAAGTGGCTCTGTGGAGACGTCTGCATAGAGGCAGCTGTCAGAACACGCACACTCGATTGTTCACCAAAACATATGCAGACGCGTCCTTAGCCTGTAGATTTGGATGCACAGAGTTCCCTGTGTTCGCAAGAGACAAGGGAATCGCGTCTGTACGCACAGAAGCAATAGCGGACCGTTTCCCTCGGAGCGAACGCGAAAGAGCCGTCTATATACTCGCAGACACGGGAACGTGCCTCAATGCGGTCACAGAGGCAGCAGCTTTTGCACAGATGCTCTGGTGATTCTGGCACTTTCCACGCACACTCCTGAAAGTCGCGCACACTGCTGTTCACTCGCTAAACGACCTCTTGGGAAACACGTCTCCGGTCGATGGACCGCTCAGATTGCTTCTCGTGTAACTGTGAACTGTGTCAGCGCAGGGAATCCGTCTCTGTTGAGCAGATGTCAATCCTGCCTCGCTTTTGCTTTGTTGCCTCTACCAAGATGATTTCCCGTTTCTCTCTTCACTGGAGCACGCAGACACAGCCAACGCACATCAAGTGTCAAGAGACACGCTCTGCTGAGCTCAACGCTTGTGCAGATGCACATGTGCGACGAAGTCAACACACGTGCTTGTGGAGAGAAAGAAAGGGACTCCCAGGCGTGTGGAGCGACGGGGAGAAAGAGCGGGCGCTGAGGAACACAGTTTCAAACAGACTGTCTCCACACAAACAGGCACCTGTCTGCAGGTATCCTAGATCTTGATTCTTGAACTTGAGGAAACACGCGTCTGAGCAAAACTCCCAAACGCTTCCAGGAAAGACACAGGCTCTCCCACAAGCACACAAGTGTTTGCCCTCAGCTATACATCAGGGACAAGCTTGTGAAGAGATGCCCTGCTATTCTTTCGCCTTATGGCATCATGTGTTTCGTTTCTCTTGGAGATCGATTGTTAAACGTCTTTCCTCGGGCGACTGTGAAGCATTTGCCAGCGGAGGAGAAGTAGCACGGAGCAGCATTCAGTACTGCCTACGAGTGTCTTTGCTACCCTACTAGCGGAGCTCCAAGAACAGGCACACATCTTCAGGTACCTTCCAAATGTGGATTCCCCTGCAGCCCCGTAGGCGGGCGTGCAGTACGCCAACCATCAACGGACGTTTTTCCCCTCAAGCCTGTCAGGACGTTGCTCGTCCGTCTTTCCCTCAATAGATGGGAGTAGGCGCGCTTGCGGATGTGTGCGTGTGTGTGGCCACGCGTTTGCTTAGGCATCAGTGTGTGAAAAGGTAGGTGCTTTTCTCTAGCTGCGTGTGCGTGCACGTGGTGCTGGGTGCACATCCCTGGGTGCTCGAGGTAAGGTTTCTGCATGGTTTTCGCTGAGGAATCGTGTGTGTGCACATGGACAAAGAGAAGGCGCAGCAACCAGGTTCCAGCGCCGAAGAAGGCAAAAGGCAAGGTTTCCGGCGCTATCTCCTTCACTCCCCAGTCCTAGTCGCGCAAAGCAAGCCGCTAAGCCGGCGACCGGCAAGAGAGCTACAACGAAGCATGCCGAACGGAGAAAATAGCAGCAGCTCATCTGTTCACACCTTGTTTCTGCCATGTGCTTGAACGCCAAGACGTTCGCGCTTCTGTGAGATGAAAGACGTCCTTCTGCATATGTGGTTGCTCACACCGGTGCACTTGTTAGTGTATCCATTCAGTCCTGGGCTGCGGGGCATTCAGAAGTGGCTCTGTGGAGGCGTCTGCATAGAGGCAGCTGTCAGAACACGCACACTCGATTGTTCACCAAAACATATGCAGACGCATCCTTAGCCTGTAGATTTGGATGCACAGAGTTCCCTGTGTTCGCAAGAGACAAGGGAATCGCGTCTGTACGCACAGAAGCAATAGCGGACCGTTTCCCTCGGAGCGAACGCGAAAGAGCCGTCTATATACTCGCAGACACGGGAACGTGCCTCAATGCGGTCACAGAGGCAGCAGCTTTTGCACAGATGCTCTGGTGATTCTGGCACTTTCCACGCACACTCCTGAAAGTCGCGCACACTGCTGTTCACTCGCTAAACGACCTCTTGGGAAACACGTCTCCGGTCGATGGACCGCTCAGATTGCTTCTCGTGTAACTGTGAACTGTGTCAGCGCAGGGAATCCGTCTCTGTTGAGCAGATGTCAATCCTGCCTCGCTTTTGCTTTGTTGCCTCTACCAAGATGATTTCCCGTTTCTCTCTTCACTGGAGCACGCAGACACAGCCAACGCACATCAAGTGTCAAGAGACACGCTCTGCTGAGCTCAACGCTTGTGCAGATGCACATGTGCGACGAAGTCAACACACGTGCTTGTGGAGAGAAAGAAAGGGACTCCCAGGCGTGTGGAGCGACGGGGAGAAAGAGCGGGCGCTGAGGAACACAGTTTCAAACAGACTGTCTCCACACAAACAGGCACCTGTCTGCAGGTATCCTAGATCTTGATTCTTGAACTTGAGGAAACACGCGTCTGAGCAAAACTCCCAAACGCTTCCAGGAAAGACACAGGCTCTCCCACAAGCACACAAGTGTTTGCCCTCAGCTATACATCAGGGACAAGCTTGTGAAGAGATGCCCTGCTATTCTTTCGCCTTATGGCATCATGTGTTTCGTTTCTCTTGGAGATCGATTGTTAAACGTCTTTCCTCGGGCGACTGTGAAGCATTTGCCAGCGGAGGAGAAGTAGCACGGAGCAGCATTCAGTACTGCCTACGAGTGTCTTTGCTACCCTACTAGCGGAGCTCCAAGAACAGGCACACATCTTCAGGTACCTTCCAAATGTGGATTCCCCTGCAGCCCCGTAGGCGGGCGTGCAGTACGCCAACCATCAACGGACGTTTTTCCCCTCAAGCCTGTCAGGACGTTGCTCGTCCGTCTTTCCCTCAATAGATGGGAGTAGGCGCGCTTGCGGATGTGTGCGTGTGTGTGGCCACGCGTTTGCTTAGGCATCAGTGTGTGAAAAGGTAGGTGCTTTTCTCTAGCTGCGTGTGCGTGCACGTGGTGCTGGGTGCACATCCCTGGGTGCTCGAGGTAAGGTTTCTGCATGGTTTTCGCTGAGGAATCGTGTGTGTGCACATGGACAAAGAGAAGGCGCAGCAACCAGGTTCCAGCGCCGAAGAAGGCAAAAGGCAAGGTTTCCGGCGCTATCTCCTTCACTCCCCAGTCCTAGTCGCGCAAAGCAAGCCGCTAAGCCGGCGACCGGCAAGAGAGCTACAACGAAGCATGCCGAACGGAGAAAATAGCAGCAGCTCATCTGTTCACACCTTGTTTCTGCCATGTGCTTGAACGCCAAGACGTTCGCGCTTCTGTGAGATGAAAGACGTCCTTCTGCATATGTGGTTGCTCACACCGGTGCACTTGTTAGTGTATCCATTCAGTCCTGGGCTGCGGGGCATTCAGAAGTGGCTCTGTGGAGACGTCTGCATAGAGGCAGCTGTCAGAACACGCACACTCGATTGTTCACCAAAACATATGCAGACGCGTCCTTAGCCTGTAGATTTGGATGCACAGAGTTCCCTGTGTTCGCAAGAGACAAGGGAATCGCGTCTGTACGCACAGAAGCAATAGCGGACCGTTTCCCTCGGAGCGAACGCGAAAGAGCCGTCTATATACTCGCAGACACGGGAACGTGCCTCAATGCGGTCACAGAGGCAGCAGCTTTTGCACAGATGCTCTGGTGATTCTGGCACTTTCCACGCACACTCCTGAAAGTCGCGCACACTGCTGTTCACTCGCTAAACGACCTCTTGGGAAACACGTCTCCGGTCGATGGACCGCTCAGATTGCTTCTCGTGTAACTGTGAACTGTGTCAGCGCAGGGAATCCGTCTCTGTTGAGCAGATGTCAATCCTGCCTCGCTTTTGCTTTGTTGCCTCTACCAAGATGATTTCCCGTTTCTCTCTTCACTGGAGCACGCAGACACAGCCAACGCACATCAAGTGTCAAGAGACACGCTCTGCTGAGCTCAACGCTTGTGCAGATGCACATGTGCGACGAAGTCAACACACGTGCTTGTGGAGAGAAAGAAAGGGACTCCCAGGCGTGTGGAGCGACGGGGAGAAAGAGCGGGCGCTGAGGAACACAGTTTCAAACAGACTGTCTCCACACAAACAGGCACCTGTCTGCAGGTATCCTAGATCTTGATTCTTGAACTTGAGGAAACACGCGTCTGAGCAAAACTCCCAAACGCTTCCAGGAAAGACACAGGCTCTCCCACAAGCACACAAGTGTTTGCCCTCAGCTATACATCAGGGACAAGCTTGTGAAGAGATGCCCTGCTATTCTTTCGCCTTATGGCATCATGTGTTTCGTTTCTCTTGGAGATCGATTGTTAAACATCTTTCCTCGGGCGACTGTGAAGCATTTGCCAGCGGAGGAGAAGTAGCACGGAGCAGCATTCAGTACTGCCTACGAGTGTCTTTGCTACCCTACTAGCGGAGCTCCAAGAACAGGCACACATCTTCAGGTACCTTCCAAATGTGGATTCCCCTGCAGCCCCGTAGGCGGGCGTGCAGTACGCCAACCATCAACGGACGTTTTTCCCCTCAAGCCTGTCAGGACGTTGCTCGTCCGTCTTTCCCTCAATAGATGGGAGTAGGCGCGCTTGCGGATGTGTGCGTGTGTGTGGCCACGCGTTTGCTTAGGCATCAGTGTGTGAAAAGGTAGGTGCTTTTCTCTAGCTGCGTGTGCGTGCACGTGGTGCTGGGTGCACATCCCTGGGTGCTCGAGGTAAGGTTTCTGCATGGTTTTCGCTGAGGAATCGTGTGTGTGCACATGGACAAAGAGAAGGCGCAGCAACCAGGTTCCAGCGCCGAAGAAGGCAAAAGGCAAGGTTTCCGGCGCTATCTCCTTCACTCCCCAGTCCTAGTCGCGCAAAGCAAGCCGCTAAGCCGGCGACCGGCAAGAGAGCTACAACGAAGCATGCCGAACGGAGAAAATAGCAGCAGCTCATCTGTTCACACCTTGTTTCTGCCATGTGCTTGAACGCCAAGACGTTCGCGCTTCTGTGAGATGAAAGACGTCCTTCTGCATATGTGGTTGCTCACACCGGTGCACTTGTTAGTGTATCCATTCAGTCCTGGGCTGCGGGGCATTCAGAAGTGGCTCTGTGGAGGCGTCTGCATAGAGGCAGCTGTCAGAACACGCACACTCGATTGTTCACCAAAACATATGCAGACGCGTCCTTAGCCTGTAGATTTGGATGCACAGAGTTCCCTGTGTTCGCAAGAGACAAGGGAATCGCGTCTGTACGCACAGAAGCAATAGCGGACCGTTTCCCTCGGAGCGAACGCGAAAGAGCCGTCTATATACTCGCAGACACGGGAACGTGCCTCAATGCGGTCACAGAGGCAGCAGCTTTTGCACAGGTGCTCTGGTGATTCTGGCACTTTCCACGCACACTCCTGAAAGTCGCGCACACTGCTGTTCACTCGCTAAACGACCTCTTGGGAAACACGTCTCCGGTCGATGGACCGCTCAGATTGCTTCTCGTGTAACTGTGAACTGTGTCAGCGCAGGGAATCCGTCTCTGTTGAGCAGATGTCAATCCTGCCTCGCTTTTGCTTTGTTGCCTCTACCAAGATGATTTCCCGTTTCTCTCTTCACTGGAGCACGCAGACACAGCCAACGCACATCAAGTGTCAAGAGACACGCTCTGCTGAGCTCAACGCTTGTGCAGATGCACATGTGCGACGAAGTCAACACACGTGCTTGTGGAGAGAAAGAAAGGGACTCCCAGGCGTGTGGAGCGACGGGGAGAAAGAGCGGGCGCTGAGGAACACAGTTTCAAACAGACTGTCTCCACACAAACAGGCACCTGTCTGCAGGTATCCTAGATCTTGATTCTTGAACTTGAGGAAACACGCGTCTGAGCAAAACTCCCAAACGCTTCCAGGAAAGACACAGGCTCTCCCACAAGCACACAAGTGTTTGCCCTCAGCTATACATCATGGACAAGCTTGTGAAGAGATGCCCTGCTATTCTTTCGCCTTATGGCATCATGTGTTTCGTTTCTCTTGGAGATCGATTGTTAAACGTCTTTCCTCGGGCGACTGTGAAGCATTTGCCAGCGGAGGAGAAGTAGCACGGAGCAGCATTCAGTACTGCCTACGAGTGTCTTTGCTACCCTACTAGCGGAGCTCCAAGAACAGGCACACATCTTCAGGTACCTTCCAAATGTGGATTCCCCTGCAGCCCCGTAGGCGGGCGTGCAGTACGCCAACCATCAACGGACGTTTTTCCCCTCAAGCCTGTCAGGACGTTGCTCGTCCGTCTTTCCCTCAATAGATGGGAGTAGGCGCGCTTGCGGATGTGTGCGTGTGTGTGGCCACGCGTTTGCTTAGGCATCAGTGTGTGAAAAGGTAGGTGCTTTTCTCTAGCTGCGTGTGCGTGCACGTGGTGCTGGGTGCACATCCCTGGGTGCTCGAGGTAAGGTTTCTGCATGGTTTTCGCTGAGGAATCGTGTGTGTGCACATGGACAAAGAGAAGGCGCAGCAACCAGGTTCCAGCGCCGAAGAAGGCAAAAGGCAAGGTTTCCGGCGCTATCTCCTTCACTCCCCAGTCCTAGTCGCGCAAAGCAAGCCGCTAAGCCGGCGACCGGCAAGAGAGCTACAACGAAGCATGCCGAACGGAGAAAATAGCAGCAGCTCATCTGTTCACACCTTGTTTCTGCCATGTGCTTGAACGCCAAGACGTTCGCGCTTCTGTGAGATGAAAGACGTCCTTCTGCATATGTGGTTGCTCACACCGGTGCACTTGTTAGTGTATCCATTCAGTCCTGGGCTGCGGGGCATTCAGAAGTGGCTCTGTGGAGACGTCTGCATAGAGGCAGCTGTCAGAACACGCACACTCGATTGTTCACCAAAACATATGCAGACGCATCCTTAGCCTGTAGATTTGGATGCACAGAGTTCCCTGTGTTCGCAAGAGACAAGGGAATCGCGTCTGTACGCACAGAAGCAATAGCGGACCGTTTCCCTCGGAGCGAACGCGAAAGAGCCGTCTATATACTCGCAGACACGGGAACGTGCCTCAATGCGGTCACAGAGGCAGCAGCTTTTGCACAGATGCTCTGGTGATTCTGGCACTTTCCACGCACACTCCTGAAAGTCGCGCACACTGCTGTTCACTCGCTAAACGACCTCTTGGGAAACACGTCTCCGGTCGATGGACCGCTCAGATTGCTTCTCGTGTAACTGTGAACTGTGTCAGCGCAGGGAATCCGTCTCTGTTGAGCAGATGTCAATCCTGCCTCGCTTTTGCTTTGTTGCCTCTACCAAGATGATTTCCCGTTTCTCTCTTCACTGGAGCACGCAGACACAGCCAACGCACATCAAGTGTCAAGAGACACGCTCTGCTGAGCTCAACGCTTGTGCAGATGCACATGTGCGACGAAGTCAACACACGTGCTTGTGGAGAGAAAGAAAGGGACTCCCAGGCGTGTGGAGCGACGGGGAGAAAGAGCGGGCGCTGAGGAACACAGTTTCAAACAGACTGTCTCCACACAAACAGGCACCTGTCTGCAGGTATCCTAGATCTTGATTCTTGAACTTGAGGAAACACGCGTCTGAGCAAAACTCCCAAACGCTTCCAGGAAAGACACAGGCTCTCCCACAAGCACACAAGTGTTTGCCCTCAGCTATAGATCAGGGACAAGCTTGTGAAGAGATGCCCTGCTATTCTTTCGCCTTATGGCATCATGTGTTTCGTTTCTCTTGGAGATCGATTGTTAAACGTCTTTCCTCGGGCGACTGTGAAGCATTTGCCAGCGGAGGAGAAGTAGCACGGAGCAGCATTCAGTACTGCCTACGAGTGTCTTTGCTACCCTACTAGCGGAGCTCCAAGAACAGGCACACATCTTCAGGTACCTTCCAAATGTGGATTCCCCTGCAGCCCCGTAGGCGGGCGTGCAGTACGCCAACCATCAACGGACGTTTTTCCCCTCAAGCCTGTCAGGACGTTGCTCGTCCGTCTTTCCCTCAATAGATGGGAGTAGGCGCGCTTGCGGATGTGTGCGTGTGTGTGGCCACGCGTTTGCTTAGGCATCAGTGTGTGAAAAGGTAGGTGCTTTTCTCTAGCTGCGTGTGCGTGCACGTGGTGCTGGGTGCACATCCCTGGGTGCTCGAGGTAAGGTTTCTGCATGGTTTTCGCTGAGGAATCGTGTGTGTGCACATGGACAAAGAGAAGGCGCAGCAACCAGGTTCCAGCGCCGAAGAAGGCAAAAGGCAAGGTTTCCGGCGCTATCTCCTTCACTCCCCAGTCCTAGTCGCGCAAAGCAAGCCGCTAAGCCGGCGACCGGCAAGAGAGCTACAACGAAGCATGCCGAACGGAGAAAATAGCAGCAGCTCATCTGTTCACACCTTGTTTCTGCCATGTGCTTGAACGCCAAGACGTTCGCGCTTCTGTGAGATGAAAGACGTCCTTCTGCATATGTGGTTGCTCACACCGGTGCACTTGTTAGTGTATCCATTCAGTCCTGGGCTGCGGGGCATTCAGAAGTGGCTCTGTGGAGGCGTCTGCATAGAGGCAGCTGTCAGAACACGCACACTCGATTGTTCACCAAAACATATGCAGACGCGTCCTTAGCCTGTAGATTTGGATGCACAGAGTTCCCTGTGTTCGCAAGAGACAAGGGAATCGCGTCTGTACGCACAGAAGCAATAGCGGACCGTTTCCCTCGGAGCGAACGCGAAAGAGCCGTCTATATACTCGCAGACACGGGAACGTGCCTCAATGCGGTCACAGAGGCAGCAGCTTTTGCACAGATGCTCTGGTGATTCTGGCACTTTCCAGGCACACTGCTGAAAGTCGCGCACACTGCTGTTCACTCGCTAAACGACCTCTTGGGAAACACGTCTCCGGTCGATGGACCGCTCAGATTGCTTCTCGTGTAACTGTGAACTGTGTCAGCGCAGGGAATCCGTCTCTGTTGAGCAGATGTCAATCCTGCCTCGCTTTTGCTTTGTTGCCTCTACCAAGATGATTTCCCGTTTCTCTCTTCACTGGAGCACGCAGACACAGCCAACGCACATCAAGTGTCAAGAGACACGCTCTGCTGAGCTCAACGCTTGTGCAGATGCACATGTGCGACGAAGTCAACACACGTGCTTGTGGAGAGAAAGAAAGGGACTCCCAGGCGTGTGGAGCGACGGGGAGAAAGAGCGGGCGCTGAGGAACACAGTTTCAAACAGACTGTCTCCACACAAACAGGCACCTGTCTGCAGGTATCCTAGATCTTGATTCTTGAACTTGAGGAAACACGCGTCTGAGCAAAACTCCCAAACGCTTCCAGGAAAGACACAGGCTCTCCCACAAGCACACAAGTGTTTGCCCTCAGCTATACATCAGGGACAAGCTTGTGAAGAGATGCCCTGCTATTCTTTCGCCTTATGGCATCATGTGTTTCGTTCCTCTTGGAGATCGATTGTTAAAGGTCTTTCCTCGGGCGACTGTGAAGCATTTGCCAGCGGAGGAGAAGTAGCACGGAGCAGCATTCAGTACTGCCTACGAGTGTCTTTGCTACCCTACTAGCGGAGCTCCAAGAACAGGCACACATCTTCAGGTACCTTCCAAATGTGGATTCCCCTGCAGCCCCGTAGGCGGGCGTGCAGTACGCCAACCATCAACGGACGTTTTTCCCCTCAAGCCTGTCAGGACGTTGCTCGTCCGTCTTTCCCTCAATAGATGGGAGTAGGCGCGCTTGCGGATGTGTGCGTGTGTGTGGCCACGCGTTTGCTTAGGCATCAGTGTGTGAAAAGGTAGGTGCTTTTCTCTAGCTGCGTGTGCGTGCACGTGGTGCTGGGTGCACATCCCTGGGTGCTCGAGGTAAGGTTTCTGCATGGTTTTCGCTGAGGAATCGTGTGTGTGCACATGGACAAAGAGAAGGCGCAGCAACCAGGTTCCAGCGCCGAAGAAGGCAAAAGGCAAGGTTTCCGGCGCTATCTCCTTCACTCCCCAGTCCTAGTCGCGCAAAGCAAGCCGCTAAGCCGGCGACCGGCAAGAGAGCTACAACGAAGCATGCCGAACGGAGAAAATAGCAGCAGCTCATCTGTTCACACCTTGTTTCTGCCATGTGCTTGAACGCCAAGACGTTCGCGCTTCTGTGAGATGAAAGACGTCCTTCTGCATATGTGGTTGCTCACACCGGTGCACTTGTTAGTGTATCCATTCAGTCCTGGGCTGCGGGGCATTCAGAAGTGGCTCTGTGGAGGCGTCTGCATAGAGGCAGCTGTCAGAACACGCACACTCGATTGTTCACCAAAACATATGCAGACGCGTCCTTAGCCTGTAGATTTGGATGCACAGAGTTCCCTGTGTTCGCAAGAGACAAGGGAGTCGCGTCTGTACGCACAGAAGCAATAGCGGACCGTTTCCCTCGGAGCGAACGCGAAAGAGCCGTCTATATACTCGCAGACACGGGAACGTGCCTCAATGCGGTCACAGAGGCAGCAGCTTTTGCACAGATGCTCTGGTGATTCTGGCACTTTCCACGCACACTCCTGAAAGTCGCGCACACTGCTGTTCACTCGCTAAACGACCTCTTGGGAAACACGTCTCCGGTCGATGGACCGCTCAGATTGCTTCTCGTGTAACTGTGAACTGTGTCAGCGCAGGGAATCCGTCTCTGTTGAGCAGATGTCAATCCTGCCTCGCTTTTGCTTTGTTGCCTCTACCAAGATGATTTCCCGTTTCTCTCTTCACTGGAGCACGCAGACACAGCCAACGCACATCAAGTGTCAAGAGACACGCTCTGCTGAGCTCAACGCTTGTGCAGATGCACATGTGCGACGAAGTCAACACACGTGCTTGTGGAGAGAAAGAAAGGGACTCCCAGGCGTGTGGAGCGACGGGGAGAAAGAGCGGGCGCTGAGGAACACAGTTTCAAACAGACTGTCTCCACACAAACAGGCACCTGTCTGCAGGTATCCTAGATCTTGATTCTTGAACTTGAGGAAACACGCGTCTGAGCAAAACTCCCAAACGCTTCCAGGAAAGACACAGGCTCTCCCACAAGCACACAAGTGTTTGCCCTCAGCTATAGATCAGGGACAAGCTTGTGAAGAGATGCCCTGCTATTCTTTCGCCTTATGGCATCATGTGTTTCGTTTCTCTTGGAGATCGATTGTTAAACGTCTTTCCTCGGGCGACTGTGAAGCATTTGCCAGCGGAGGAGAAGTAGCACGGAGCAGCATTCAGTACTGCCTACGAGTGTCTTTGCTACCCTACTAGCGGAGCTCCAAGAACAGGCACACATCTTCAGGTACCTTCCAAATGTGGATTCCCCTGCAGCCCCGTAGGCGGGCGTGCAGTACGCCAACCATCAACGGACGTTTTTCCCCTCAAGCCTGTCAGGACGTTGCTCGTCCGTCTTTCCCTCAATAGATGGGAGTAGGCGCGCTTGCGGATGTGTGCGTGTGTGTGGCCACGCGTTTGCTTAGGCATCAGTGTGTGAAAAGGTAGGTGCTTTTCTCTAGCTGCGTGTGCGTGCACGTGGTGCTGGGTGCACATCCCTGGGTGCTCGAGGTAAGGTTTCTGCATGGTTTTCGCTGAGGAATCGTGTGTGTGCACATGGACAAAGAGAAGGCGCAGCAACCAGGTTCCAGCGCCGAAGAAGGCAAAAGGCAAGGTTTCCGGCGCTATCTCCTTCACTCCCCAGTCCTAGTCGCGCAAAGCAAGCCGCTAAGCCGGCGACCGGCAAGAGAGCTACAACGAAGCATGCCGAACGGAGAAAATAGCAGCAGCTCATCTGTTCACACCTTGTTTCTGCCATGTGCTTGAACGCCAAGACGTTCGCGCTTCTGTGAGATGAAAGACGTCCTTCTGCATATGTGGTTGCTCACACCGGTGCACTTGTTAGTGTATCCATTCAGTCCTGGGCTGCGGGGCATTCAGAAGTGGCTCTGTGGAGGCGTCTGCATAGAGGCAGCTGTCAGAACACGCACACTCGATTGTTCACCAAAACATATGCAGACGCGTCCTTAGCCTGTAGATTTGGATGCACAGAGTTCCCTGTGTTCGCAAGAGACAAGGGAATCGCGTCTGTACGCACAGAAGCAATAGCGGACCGTTTCCCTCGGAGCGAACGCGAAAGAGCCGTCTATATACTCGCAGACACGGGAACGTGCCTCAATGCGGTCACAGAGGCAGCAGCTTTTGCACAGATGCTCTGGTGATTCTGGCACTTTCCAGGCACACTGCTGAAAGTCGCGCACACTGCTGTTCACTCGCTAAACGACCTCTTGGGAAACACGTCTCCGGTCGATGGACCGCTCAGATTGCTTCTCGTGTAACTGTGAACTGTGTCAGCGCAGGGAATCCGTCTCTGTTGAGCAGATGTC
Organism: Patagioenas fasciata; assembly: GCF_037038585.1. Lineage (NCBI taxonomy): Eukaryota > Metazoa > Chordata > Aves > Columbiformes > Columbidae > Patagioenas > Patagioenas fasciata. Next base: position 12,265,436 of record NC_092522.1, read on the forward strand.
AATCCTGCCTCGCTTTTGCTTTGTTGCCTCTACCAAGATGATTTCCCGTTTCTCTCTTCACTGGAGCACGCAGACACAGCCAACGCACATCAAGTGTCAAGAGACACGCTCTGCTGAGCTCAACGCTTGTGCAGATGCACATGTGCGACGAAGTCAACACACGTGCTTGTGGAGAGAAAGAAAGGGACTCCCAGGCGTGTGGAGCGACGGGGAGAAAGAGCGGGCGCTGAGGAACACAGTTTCAAACAGACTGTCTCCACACAAACAGGCACCTGTCTGCAGGTATCCTAGATCTTGATTCTTGAACTTGAGGAAACACGCGTCTGAGCAAAACTCCCAAACGCTTCCAGGAAAGACACAGGCTCTCCCACAAGCACACAAGTGTTTGCCCTCAGCTATACATCAGGGACAAGCTTGTGAAGAGATGCCCTGCTATTCTTTCGCCTTATGGCATCATGTGTTTCGTTTCTCTTGGAGATCGATTGTTAAACGTCTTTCCTCGGGCGACTGTGAAGCATTTGCCAGCGGAGGAGAAGTAGCACGGAGCAGCATTCAGTACTGCCTACGAGTGTCTTTGCTACCCTACTAGCGGAGCTCCAAGAACAGGCACACATCTTCAGGTACCTTCCAAATGTGGATTCCCCTGCAGCCCCGTAGGCGGGCGTGCAGTACGCCAACCATCAACGGACGTTTTTCCCCTCAAGCCTGTCAGGACGTTGCTCGTCCGTCTTTCCCTCAATAGATGGGAGTAGGCGCGCTTGCGGATGTGTGCGTGTGTGTGGCCACGCGTTTGCTTAGGCATCAGTGTGTGAAAAGGTAGGTGCTTTTCTCTAGCTGCGTGTGCGTGCACGTGGTGCTGGGTGCACATCCCTGGGTGCTCGAGGTAAGGTTTCTGCATGGTTTTCGCTGAGGAATCGTGTGTGTGCACATGGACAAAGAGAAGGCGCAGCAACCAGGTTCCAGCGCCGAAGAAGGCAAAAGGCAAGGTTTCCGGCGCTATCTCCTTCACTCCCCAGTCCTAGTCGCGCAAAGCAAGCCGCTAAGCCGGCGACCGGCAAGAGAGCTACAACGAAGCATGCCGAACGGAGAAAATAGCAGCAGCTCATCTGTTCACACCTTGTTTCTGCCATGTGCTTGAACGCCAAGACGTTCGCGCTTCTGTGAGATGAAAGACGTCCTTCTGCATATGTGGTTGCTCACACCGGTGCACTTGTTAGTGTATCCATTCAGTCCTGGGCTGCGGGGCATTCAGAAGTGGCTCTGTGGAGACGTCTGCATAGAGGCAGCTGTCAGAACACGCACACTCGATTGTTCACCAAAACATATGCAGACGCGTCCTTAGCCTGTAGATTTGGATGCACAGAGTTCCCTGTGTTCGCAAGAGACAAGGGAATCGCGTCTGTACGCACAGAAGCAATAGCGGACCGTTTCCCTCGGAGCGAACGCGAAAGAGCCGTCTATATACTCGCAGACACGGGAACGTGCCTCAATGCGGTCACAGAGGCAGCAGCTTTTGCACAGATGCTCTGGTGATTCTGGCACTTTCCACGCACACTCCTGAAAGTCGCGCACACTGCTGTTCACTCGCTAAACGACCTCTTGGGAAACACGTCTCCGGTCGATGGACCGCTCAGATTGCTTCTCGTGTAACTGTGAACTGTGTCAGCGCAGGGAATCCGTCTCTGTTGAGCAGATGTCAATCCTGCCTCGCTTTTGCTTTGTTGCCTCTACCAAGATGATTTCCCGTTTCTCTCTTCACTGGAGCACGCAGACACAGCCAACGCACATCAAGTGTCAAGAGACACGCTCTGCTGAGCTCAACGCTTGTGCAGATGCACATGTGCGACGAAGTCAACACACGTGCTTGTGGAGAGAAAGAAAGGGACTCCCAGGCGTGTGGAGCGACGGGGAGAAAGAGCGGGCGCTGAGGAACACAGTTTCAAACAGACTGTCTCCACACAAACAGGCACCTGTCTGCAGGTATCCTAGATCTTGATTCTTGAACTTGAGGAAACACGCGTCTGAGCAAAACTCCCAAACGCTTCCAGGAAAGACACAGGCTCTCCCACAAGCACACAAGTGTTTGCCCTCAGCTATAGATCAGAGACAAGCCTGTGAAGAGATGCCCTGCTATTCTTTCGCCTTATGGCATCATGTGTTTCGTTCCTCTTGGAGATCGATTGTTAAAGGTCTTTCCTCGGGCGACTGTGAAGCATTTGCCAGCGGAGGAGAAGTAGCACGGAGCAGCATTCAGTACTGCCTACGAGTGTCTTTGCTACCCTACTAGCGGAGCTCCAAGAACAGGCACACATCTTCAGGTACCTTCCAAATGTGGATTCCCCTGCAGCCCCGTAGGCGGGCGTGCAGTACGCCAACCATCAACGGACGTTTTTCCCCTCAAGCCTGTCAGGACGTTGCTCGTCCGTCTTTCCCTCAATAGATGGGAGTAGGCGCGCTTGCGGATGTGTGCGTGTGTGTGGCCACGCGTTTGCTTAGGCATCAGTGTGTGAAAAGGTAGGTGCTTTTCTCTAGCTGCGTGTGCGTGCACGTGGTGCTGGGTGCACATCCCTGGGTGCTCGAGGTAAGGTTTCTGCATGGTTTTCGCTGAGGAATCGTGTGTGTGCACATGGACAAAGAGAAGGCGCAGCAACCAGGTTCCAGCGCCGAAGAAGGCAAAAGGCAAGGTTTCCGGCGCTATCTCCTTCACTCCCCAGTCCTAGTCGCGCAAAGCAAGCCGCTAAGCCGGCGACCGGCAAGAGAGCTACAACGAAGCATGCCGAACGGAGAAAATAGCAGCAGCTCATCTGTTCACACCTTGTTTCTGCCATGTGCTTGAACGCCAAGACGTTCGCGCTTCTGTGAGATGAAAGACGTCCTTCTGCATATGTGGTTGCTCACACCGGTGCACTTGTTAGTGTATCCATTCAGTCCTGGGCTGCGGGGCATTCAGAAGTGGCTCTGTGGAGGCGTCTGCATAGAGGCAGCTGTCAGAACACGCACACTCGATTGTTCACCAAAACATATGCAGACGCGTCCTTAGCCTGTAGATTTGGATGCACAGAGTTCCCTGTGTTCGCAAGAGACAAGGGAGTCGCGTCTGTACGCACAGAAGCAATAGCGGACCGTTTCCCTCGGAGCGAACGCGAAAGAGCCGTCTATATACTCGCAGACACGGGAACGTGCCTCAATGCGGTCACAGAGGCAGCAGCTTTTGCACAGATGCTCTGGTGATTCTGGCACTTTCCACGCACACTCCTGAAAGTCGCGCACACTGCTGTTCACTCGCTAAACGACCTCTTGGGAAACACGTCTCCGGTCGACGGACCGCTCAGATTGCTTCTCGTGTAACTGTGAACTGTGTCAGCGCAGGGAATCCGTCTCTGTTGAGCAGATGTCAATCCTGCCTCGCTTTTGCTTTGTTGCCTCTACCAAGATGATTTCCCGTTTCTCTCTTCACTGGAGCACGCAGACACAGCCAACGCACATCAAGTGTCAAGAGACACGCTCTGCTGAGCTCAACGCTTGTGCAGATGCACATGTGCGACGAAGTCAACACACGTGCTTGTGGAGAGAAAGAAAGGGACTCCCAGGCGTGTGGAGCGACGGGGAGAAAGAGCGGGCGCTGAGGAACACAGTTTCAAACAGACTGTCTCCACACAAACAGGCACCTGTCTGCAGGTATCCTAGATCTTGATTCTTGAACTTGAGGAAACACGCGTCTGAGCAAAACTCCCAAACGCTTCCAGGAAAGACACAGGCTCTCCCACAAGCACACAAGTGTTTGCCCTCAGCTATAGATCAGGGACAAGCTTGTGAAGAGATGCCCTGCTATTCTTTCGCCTTATGGCATCATGTGTTTCGTTTCTCTTGGAGATCGATTGTTAAACGTCTTTCCTCGGGCGACTGTGAAGCATTTGCCAGCGGAGGAGAAGTAGCACGGAGCAGCATTCAGTACTGCCTACGAGTGTCTTTGCTACCCTACTAGCGGAGCTCCAAGAACAGGCACACATCTTCAGGTACCTTCCAAATGTGGATTCCCCTGCAGCCCCGTAGGCGGGCGTGCAGTACGCCAACCATCAACGGACGTTTTTCCCCTCAAGCCTGTCAGGACGTTGCTCGTCCGTCTTTCCCTCAATAGATGGGAGTAGGCGCGCTTGCGGATGTGTGCGTGTGTGTGGCCACGCGTTTGCTTAGGCATCAGTGTGTGAAAAGGTAGGTGCTTTTCTCTAGCTGCGTGTGCGTGCACGTGGTGCTGGGTGCACATCCCTGGGTGCTCGAGGTAAGGTTTCTGCATGGTTTTCGCTGAGGAATCGTGTGTGTGCACATGGACAAAGAGAAGGCGCAGCAACCAGGTTCCAGCGCCGAAGAAGGCAAAAGGCAAGGTTTCCGGCGCTATCTCCTTCACTCCCCAGTCCTAGTCGCGCAAAGCAAGCCGCTAAGCCGGCGACCGGCAAGAGAGCTACAACGAAGCATGCCGAACGGAGAAAATAGCAGCAGCTCATCTGTTCACACCTTGTTTCTGCCATGTGCTTGAACGCCAAGACGTTCGCGCTTCTGTGAGATGAAAGACGTCCTTCTGCATATGTGGTTGCTCACACCGGTGCACTTGTTAGTGTATCCATTCAGTCCTGGGCTGCGGGGCATTCAGAAGTGGCTCTGTGGAGACGTCTGCATAGAGGCAGCTGTCAGAACACGCACACTCGATTGTTCACCAAAACATATGCAGACGCGTCCTTAGCCTGTAGATTTGGATGCACAGAGTTCCCTGTGTTCGCAAGAGACAAGGGAATCGCGTCTGTACGCACAGAAGCAATAGCGGACCGTTTCCCTCGGAGCGAACGCGAAAGAGCCGTCTATATACTCGCAGACACGGGAACGTGCCTCAATGCGGTCACAGAGGCAGCAGCTTTTGCACAGATGCTCTGGTGATTCTGGCACTTTCCACGCACACTCCTGAAAGTCGCGCACACTGCTGTTCACTCGCTAAACGACCTCTTGGGAAACACGTCTCCGGTCGATGGACCGCTCAGATTGCTTCTCGTGTAACTGTGAACTGTGTCAGCGCAGGGAATCCGTCTCTGTTGAGCAGATGTCAATCCTGCCTCGCTTTTGCTTTGTTGCCTCTACCAAGATGATTTCCCGTTTCTCTCTTCACTGGAGCACGCAGACACAGCCAACGCACATCAAGTGTCAAGAGACACGCTCTGCTGAGCTCAACGCTTGTGCAGATGCACATGTGCGACGAAGTCAACACACGTGCTTGTGGAGAGAAAGAAAGGGACTCCCAGGCGTGTGGAGCGACGGGGAGAAAGAGCGGGCGCTGAGGAACACAGTTTCAAACAGACTGTCTCCACACAAACAGGCACCTGTCTGCAGGTATCCTAGATCTTGATTCTTGAACTTGAGGAAACACGCGTCTGAGCAAAACTCCCAAACGCTTCCAGGAAAGACACAGGCTCTCCCACAAGCACACAAGTGTTTGCCCTCAGCTATACATCAGGGACAAGCTTGTGAAGAGATGCCCTGCTATTCTTTCGCCTTATGGCATCATGTGTTTCGTTTCTCTTGGAGATCGATTGTTAAACGTCTTTCCTCGGGCGACTGTGAAGCATTTGCCAGCGGAGGAGAAGTAGCACGGAGCAGCATTCAGTACTGCCTACGAGTGTCTTTGCTACCCTACTAGCGGAGCTCCAAGAACAGGCACACATCTTCAGGTACCTTCCAAATGTGGATTCCCCTGCAGCCCCGTAGGCGGGCGTGCAGTACGCCAACCATCAACGGACGTTTTTCCCCTCAAGCCTGTCAGGACGTTGCTCGTCCGTCTTTCCCTCAATAGATGGGAGTAGGCGCGCTTGCGGATGTGTGCGTGTGTGTGGCCACGCGTTTGCTTAGGCATCAGTGTGTGAAAAGGTAGGTGCTTTTCTCTAGCTGCGTGTGCGTGCACGTGGTGCTGGGTGCACATCCCTGGGTGCTCGAGGTAAGGTTTCTGCATGGTTTTCGCTGAGGAATCGTGTGTGTGCACATGGACAAAGAGAAGGCGCAGCAACCAGGTTCCAGCGCCGAAGAAGGCAAAAGGCAAGGTTTCCAGCGCTATCTCCTTCACTCCCCAGTCCTAGTCGCGCAAAGCAAGCCGCTAAGCCGGCGACCGGCAAGAGAGCTACAACGAAGCATGCCGAACGGAGAAAATAGCAGCAGCTCATCTGTTCACACCTTGTTTCTGCCATGTGCTTGAACGCCAAGACGTTCGCGCTTCTGTGAGATGAAAGACGTCCTTCTGCATATGTGGTTGCTCACACCGGTGCACTTGTTAGTGTATCCATTCAGTCCTGGGCTGCGGGGCATTCAGAAGTGGCTCTGTGGAGGCGTCTGCATAGAGGCAGCTGTCAGAACACGCACACTCGATTGTTCACCAAAACATATGCAGACGCGTCCTTAGCCTGTAGATTTGGATGCACAGAGTTCCCTGTGTTCGCAAGAGACAAGGGAATCGCGTCTGTACGCACAGAAGCAATAGCGGACCGTTTCCCTCGGAGCGAACGCGAAAGAGCCGTCTATATACTCGCAGACACGGGAACGTGCCTCAATGCGGTCACAGAGGCAGCAGCTTTTGCACAGATGCTCTGGTGATTCTGGCACTTTCCAGGCACACTGCTGAAAGTCGCGCACACTGCTGTTCACTCGCTAAACGACCTCTTGGGAAACACGTCTCCGGTCGATGGACCGCTCAGATTGCTTCTCGTGTAACTGTGAACTGTGTCAGCGCAGGGAATCCGTCTCTGTTGAGCAGATGTCAATCCTGCCTCGCTTTTGCTTTGTTGCCTCTACCAAGATGATTTCCCGTTTCTCTCTTCACTGGAGCACGCAGACACAGCCAACGCACATCAAGTGTCAAGAGACACGCTCTGCTGAGCTCAACGCTTGTGCAGATGCACATGTGCGACGAAGTCAACACACGTGCTTGTGGAGAGAAAGAAAGGGACTCCCAGGCGTGTGGAGCGACGGGGAGAAAGAGCGGGCGCTGAGGAACACAGTTTCAAACAGACTGTCTCCACACAAACAGGCACCTGTCTGCAGGTATCCTAGATCTTGATTCTTGAACTTGAGGAAACACGCGTCTGAGCAAAACTCCCAAACGCTTCCAGGAAAGACACAGGCTCTCCCACAAGCACACAAGTGTTTGCCCTCAGCTATACATCAGGGACAAGCTTGTGAAGAGATGCCCTGCTATTCTTTCGCCTTATGGCATCATGTGTTTCGTTTCTCTTGGAGATCGATTGTTAAACGTCTTTCCTCGGGCGACTGTGAAGCATTTGCCAGCGGAGGAGAAGTAGCACGGAGCAGCATTCAGTACTGCCTACGAGTGTCTTTGCTACCCTACTAGCGGAGCTCCAAGAACAGGCACACATCTTCAGGTACCTTCCAAATGTGGATTCCCCTGCAGCCCCGTAGGCGGGCGTGCAGTACGCCAACCATCAACGGACGTTTTTCCCCTCAAGCCTGTCAGGACGTTGCTCGTCCGTCTTTCCCTCAATAGATGGGAGTAGGCGCGCTTGCGGATGTGTGCGTGTGTGTGGCCACGCGTTTGCTTAGGCATCAGTGTGTGAAAAGGTAGGTGCTTTTCTCTAGCTGCGTGTGCGTGCACGTGGTGCTGGGTGCACATCCCTGGGTGCTCGAGGTAAGGTTTCTGCATGGTTTTCGCTGAGGAATCGTGTGTGTGCACATGGACAAAGAGAAGGCGCAGCAACCAGGTTCCAGCGCCGAAGAAGGCAAAAGGCAAGGTTTCCGGCGCTATCTCCTTCACTCCCCAGTCCTAGTCGCGCAAAGCAAGCCGCTAAGCCGGCGACCGGCAAGAGAGCTACAACGAAGCATGCCGAACGGAGAAAATAGCAGCAGCTCATCTGTTCACACCTTGTTTCTGCCATGTGCTTGAACGCCAAGACGTTCGCGCTTCTGTGAGATGAAAGACGTCCTTCTGCATATGTGGTTGCTCACACCGGTGCACTTGTTAGTGTATCCATTCAGTCCTGGGCTGCGGGGCATTCAGAAGTGGCTCTGTGGAGGCGTCTGCATAGAGGCAGCTGTCAGAACACGCACACTCGATTGTTCACCAAAACATATGCAGACGCGTCCTTAGCCTGTAGATTTGGATGCACAGAGTTCCCTGTGTTCGCAAGAGACAAGGGAATCGCGTCTGTACGCACAGAAGCAATAGCGGACCGTTTCCCTCGGAGCGAACGCGAAAGAGCCGTCTATATACTCGCAGACACGGGAACGTGCCTCAATGCGGTCACAGAGGCAGCAGCTTTTGCACAGATGCTCTGGTGATTCTGGCACTTTCCACGCACACTCCTGAAAGTCGCGCACACTGCTGTTCACTCGCTAAACGACCTCTTGGGAAACACGTCTCCGGTCGATGGACCGCTCAGATTGCTTCTCGTGTAACTGTGAACTGTGTCAGCGCAGGGAATCCGTCTCTGTTGAGCAGATGTCAATCCTGCCTCGCTTTTGCTTTGTTGCCTCTACCAAGATGATTTCCCGTTTCTCTCTTCACTGGAGCACGCAGACACAGCCAACGCACATCAAGTGTCAAGAGACACGCTCTGCTGAGCTCAACGCTTGTGCAGATGCACATGTGCGACGAAGTCAACACACGTGCTTGTGGAGAGAAAGAAAGGGACTCCCAGGCGTGTGGAGCGACGGGGAGAAAGAGCGGGCGCTGAGGAACACAGTTTCAAACAGACTGTCTCCACACAAACAGGCACCTGTCTGCAGGTATCCTAGATCTTGATTCTTGAACTTGAGGAAACACGCGTCTGAGCAAAACTCCCAAACGCTTCCAGGAAAGACACAGGCTCTCCCACAAGCACACAAGTGTTTGCCCTCAGCTATACATCAGGGACAAGCTTGTGAAGAGATGCCCTGCTATTCTTTCGCCTTATGGCATCATGTGTTTCGTTTCTCTTGGAGATCGATTGTTAAACGTCTTTCCTCGGGCGACTGTGAAGCATTTGCCAGCGGAGGAGAAGTAGCACGGAGCAGCATTCAGTACTGCCTACGAGTGTCTTTGCTACCCTACTAGCGGAGCTCCAAGAACAGGCACACATCTTCAGGTACCTTCCAAATGTGGATTCCCCTGCAGCCCCGTAGGCGGGCGTGCAGTACGCCAACCATCAACGGACGTTTTTCCCCTCAAGCCTGTCAGGACGTTGCTCGTCCGTCTTTCCCTCAATAGATGGGAGTAGGCGCGCTTGCGGATGTGTGCGTGTGTGTGGCCACGCGTTTGCTTAGGCATCAGTGTGTGAAAAGGTAGGTGCTTTTCTCTAGCTGCGTGTGCGTGCACGTGGTGCTGGGTGCACATCCCTGGGTGCTCGAGGTAAGGTTTCTGCATGGTTTTCGCTGAGGAATCGTGTGTGTGCACATGGACAAAGAGAAGGCGCAGCAACCAGGTTCCAGCGCCGAAGAAGGCAAAAGGCAAGGTTTCCGGCGCTATCTCCTTCACTCCCCAGTCCTAGTCGCGCAAAGCAAGCCGCTAAGCCGGCGACCGGCAAGAGAGCTACAACGAAGCATGCCGAACGGAGAAAATAGCAGCAGCTCATCTGTTCACACCTTGTTTCTGCCATGTGCTTGAACGCCAAGACGTTCGCGCTTCTGTGAGATGAAAGACGTCCTTCTGCATATGTGGTTGCTCACACCGGTGCACTTGTTAGTGTATCCATTCAGTCCTGGGCTGCGGGGCATTCAGAAGTGGCTCTGTGGAGACGTCTGCATAGAGGCAGCTGTCAGAACACGCACACTCGATTGTTCACCAAAACATATGCAGACGCGTCCTTAGCCTGTAGATTTGGATGCACAGAGTTCCCTGTGTTCGCAAGAGACAAGGGAATCGCGTCTGTACGCACAGAAGCAATAGCGGACCGTTTCCCTCGGAGCGAACGCGAAAGAGCCGTCTATATACTCGCAGACACGGGAACGTGCCTCAATGCGGTCACAGAGGCAGCAGCTTTTGCACAGATGCTCTGGTGATTCTGGCACTTTCCACGCACACTCCTGAAAGTCGCGCACACTGCTGTTCACTCGCTAAACGACCTCTTGGGAAACACGTCTCCGGTCGATGGACCGCTCAGATTGCTTCTCGTGTAACTGTGAACTGTGTCAGCGCAGGGAATCCGTCTCTGTTGAGCAGATGTCAATCCTGCCTCGCTTTTGCTTTGTTGCCTCTACCAAGATGATTTCCCGTTTCTCTCTTCACTGGAGCACGCAGACACAGCCAACGCACATCAAGTGTCAAGAGACACGCTCTGCTGAGCTCAACGCTTGTGCAGATGCACATGTGCGACGAAGTCAACACACGTGCTTGTGGAGAGAAAGAAAGGGACTCCCAGGCGTGTGGAGCGACGGGGAGAAAGAGCGGGCGCTGAGGAACACAGTTTCAAACAGACTGTCTCCACACAAACAGGCACCTGTCTGCAGGTATCCTAGATCTTGATTCTTGAACTTGAGGAAACACGCGTCTGAGCAAAACTCCCAAACGCTTCCAGGAAAGACACAGGCTCTCCCACAAGCACACAAGTGTTTGCCCTCAGCTATAGATCAGGGACAAGCCTGTGAAGAGATGCCCTGCTATTCTTTCGCCTTATGGCATCATGTGTTTCGTTCCTCTTGGAGATCGATTGTTAAACGTCTTTCCTCGGGCGACTGTGAAGCATTTGCCAGCGGAGGAGAAGTAGCACGGAGCAGCATTCAGTACTGCCTACGAGTGTCTTTGCTACCCTACTAGCGGAGCTCCAAGAACAGGCACACATCTTCAGGTACCTTCCAAATGTGGATTCCCCTGCAGCCCCGTAGGCGGGCGTGCAGTACGCCAACCATCAACGGACGTTTTTCCCCTCAAGCCTGTCAGGACGTTGCTCGTCCGTCTTTCCCTCAATAGATGGGAGTAGGCGCGCTTGCGGATGTGTGCGTGTGTGTGGCCACGCGTTTGCTTAGGCATCAGTGTGTGAAAAGGTAGGTGCTTTTCTCTAGCTGCGTGTGCGTGCACGTGGTGCTGGGTGCACATCCCTGGGTGCTCGAGGTAAGGTTTCTGCATGGTTTTCGCTGAGGAATCGTGTGTGTGCACATGGACAAAGAGAAGGCGCAGCAACCAGGTTCCAGCGCCGAAGAAGGCAAAAGGCAAGGTTTCCGGCGCTATCTCCTTCACTCCCCAGTCCTAGTCGCGCAAAGCAAGCCGCTAAGCCGGCGACCGGCAAGAGAGCTACAACGAAGCATGCCGAACGGAGAAAATAGCAGCAGCTCATCTGTTCACACCTTGTTTCTGCCATGTGCTTGAACGCCAAGACGTTCGCGCTTCTGTGAGATGAAAGACGTCCTTCTGCATATGTGGTTGCTCACACCGGTGCACTTGTTAGTGTATCCATTCAGTCCTGGGCTGCGGGGCATTCAGAAGTGGCTCTGTGGAGACGTCTGCATAGAGGCAGCTGTCAGAACACGCACACTCGATTGTTCACCAAAACATATGCAGACGCGTCCTTAGCCTGTAGATTTGGATGCACAGAGTTCCCTGTGTTCGCAAGAGACAAGGGAGTCGCGTCTGTACGCACAGAAGCAATAGCGGACCGTTTCCCTCGGAGCGAACGCGAAAGAGCCGTCTATATACTCGCAGACACGGGAACGTGCCTCAATGCGGTCACAGAGGCAGCAGCTTTTGCACAGATGCTCTGGTGATTCTGGCACTTTCCACGCACACTCCTGAAAGTCGCGCACACTGCTGTTCACTCGCTAAACGACCTCTTGGGAAACACGTCTCCGGTCGATGGACCGCTCAGATTGCTTCTCGTGTAACTGTGAACTGTGTCAGCGCAGGGAATCCGTCTCTGTTGAGCAGATGTCAATCCTGCCTCGCTTTTGCTTTGTTGCCTCTACCAAGATGATTTCCCGTTTCTCTCTTCACTGGAGCACGCAGACACAGCCAACGCACATCAAGTGTCAAGAGACACGCTCTGCTGAGCTCAACGCTTGTGCAGATGCACATGTGCGACGAAGTCAACACACGTGCTTGTGGAGAGAAAGAAAGGGACTCCCAGGCGTGTGGAGCGACGGGGAGAAAGAGCGGGCGCTGAGGAACACAGTTTCAAACAGACTGTCTCCACACAAACAGGCACCTGTCTGCAGGTATCCTAGATCTTGATTCTTGAACTTGAGGAAACACGCGTCTGAGCAAAACTCCCAAACGCTTCCAGGAAAGACACAGGCTCTCCCACAAGCACACAAGTGTTTGCCCTCAGCTATAGATCAGGGACAAGCTTGTGAAGAGATGCCCTGCTATTCTTTCGCCTTATGGCATCATGTGTTTCGTTTCTCTTGGAGATCGATTGTTAAACGTCTTTCCTCGGGCGACTGTGAAGCATTTGCCAGCGGAGGAGAAGTAGCACGGAGCAGCATTCAGTACTGCCTACGAGTGTCTTTGCTACCCTACTAGCGGAGCTCCAAGAACAGGCACACATCTTCAGGTACCTTCCAAATGTGGATTCCCCTGCAGCCCCGTAGGCGGGCGTGCAGTACGCCAACCATCAACGGACGTTTTTCCCCTCAAGCCTGTCAGGACGTTGCTCGTCCGTCTTTCCCTCAATAGATGGGAGTAGGCGCGCTTGCGGATGTGTGCGTGTGTGTGGCCACGCGTTTGCTTAGGCATCAGTGTGTGAAAAGGTAGGTGCTTTTCTCTAGCTGCGTGTGCGTGCACGTGGTGCTGGGTGCACATCCCTGGGTGCTCGAGGTAAGGTTTCTGCATGGTTTTCGCTGAGGAATCGTGTGTGTGCACATGGACAAAGAGAAGGCGCAGCAACCAGGTTCCAGCGCCGAAGAAGGCAAAAGGCAAGGTTTCCGGCGCTATCTCCTTCACTCCCCAGTCCTAGTCGCGCAAAGCAAGCCGCTAAGCCGGCGACCGGCAAGAGAGCTACAACGAAGCATGCCGAACGGAGAAAATAGCAGCAGCTCATCTGTTCACACCTTGTTTCTGCCATGTGCTTGAACGCCAAGACGTTCGCGCTTCTGTGAGATGAAAGACGTCCTTCTGCATATGTGGTTGCTCACACCGGTGCACTTGTTAGTGTATCCATTCAGTCCTGGGCTGCGGGGCATTCAGAAGTGGCTCTGTGGAGACGTCTGCATAGAGGCAGCTGTCAGAACACGCACACTCGATTGTTCACCAAAACATATGCAGACGCGTCCTTAGCCTGTAGATTTGGATGCACAGAGTTCCCTGTGTTCGCAAGAGACAAGGGAATCGCGTCTGTACGCACAGAAGCAATAGCGGACCGTTTCCCTCGGAGCGAACGCGAAAGAGCCGTCTATATACTCGCAGACACGGGAACGTGCCTCAATGCGGTCACAGAGGCAGCAGCTTTTGCACAGATGCTCTGGTGATTCTGGCACTTTCCACGCACACTCCTGAAAGTCGCGCACACTGCTGTTCACTCGCTAAACGACCTCTTGGGAAACACGTCTCCGGTCGATGGACCGCTCAGATTGCTTCTCGTGTAACTGTGAACTGTGTCAGCGCAGGGAATCCGTCTCTGTTGAGCAGATGTCAATCCTGCCTCGCTTTTGCTTTGTTGCCTCTACCAAGATGATTTCCCGTTTCTCTCTTCACTGGAGCACGCAGACACAGCCAACGCACATCAAGTGTCAAGAGACACGCTCTGCTGAGCTCAACGCTTGTGCAGATGCACATGTGCGACGAAGTCAACACACGTGCTTGTGGAGAGAAAGAAAGGGACTCCCAGGCGTGTGGAGCGACGGGGAGAAAGAGCGGGCGCTGAGGAACACAGTTTCAAACAGACTGTCTCCACACAAACAGGCACCTGTCTGCAGGTATCCTAGATCTTGATTCTTGAACTTGAGGAAACACGCGTCTGAGCAAAACTCCCAAACGCTTCCAGGAAAGACACAGGCTCTCCCACAAGCACACAAGTGTTTGCCCTCAGCTATAGATCAGGGACAAGCTTGTGAAGAGATGCCCTGCTATTCTTTCGCCTTATGGCATCATGTGTTTCGTTTCTCTTGGAGATCGATTGTTAAACGTCTTTCCTCGGGCGACTGTGAAGCATTTGCCAGCGGAGGAGAAGTAGCACGGAGCAGCATTCAGTACTGCCTACGAGTGTCTTTGCTACCCTACTAGCGGAGCTCCAAGAACAGGCACACATCTTCAGGTACCTTCCAAATGTGGATTCCCCTGCAGCCCCGTAGGCGGGCGTGCAGTACGCCAACCATCAACGGACGTTTTTCCCCTCAAGCCTGTCAGGACGTTGCTCGTCCGTCTTTCCCTCAATAGATGGGAGTAGGCGCGCTTGCGGATGTGTGCGTGTGTGTGGCCACGCGTTTGCTTAGGCATCAGTGTGTGAAAAGGTAGGTGCTTTTCTCTAGCTGCGTGTGCGTGCACGTGGTGCTGGGTGCACATCCCTGGGTGCTCGAGGTAAGGTTTCTGCATGGTTTTCGCTGAGGAATCGTGTGTGTGCACATGGACAAAGAGAAGGCGCAGCAACCAGGTTCCAGCGCCGAAGAAGGCAAAAGGCAAGGTTTCCGGCGCTATCTCCTTCACTCCCCAGTCCTAGTCGCGCAAAGCAAGCCGCTAAGCCGGCGACCGGCAAGAGAGCTACAACGAAGCATGCCGAACGGAGAAAATAGCAGCAGCTCATCTGTTCACACCTTGTTTCTGCCATGTGCTTGAACGCCAAGACGTTCGCGCTTCTGTGAGATGAAAGACGTCCTTCTGCATATGTGGTTGCTCACACCGGTGCACTTGTTAGTGTATCCATTCAGTCCTGGGCTGCGGGGCATTCAGAAGTGGCTCTGTGGAGACGTCTGCATAGAGGCAGCTGTCAGAACACGCACACTCGATTGTTCACCAAAACATATGCAGACGCGTCCTTAGCCTGTAGATTTGGATGCACAGAGTTCCCTGTGTTCGCAAGAGACAAGGGAGTCGCGTCTGTACGCACAGAAGCAATAGCGGACCGTTTCCCTCGGAGCGAACGCGAAAGAGCCGTCTATATACTCGCAGACACGGGAACGTGCCTCAATGCGGTCACAGAGGCAGCAGCTTTTGCACAGATGCTCTGGTGATTCTGGCACTTTCCACGCACACTCCTGAAAGTCGCGCACACTGCTGTTCACTCGCTAAACGACCTCTTGGGAAACACGTCTCCGGTCGATGGACCGCTCAGATTGCTTCTCGTGTAACTGTGAACTGTGTCAGCGCAGGGAATCCGTCTCTGTTGAGCAGATGTCAATCCTGCCTCGCTTTTGCTTTGTTGCCTCTACCAAGATGATTTCCCGTTTCTCTCTTCACTGGAGCACGCAGACACAGCCAACGCACATCAAGTGTCAAGAGACACGCTCTGCTGAGCTCAACGCTTGTGCAGATGCACATGTGCGACGAAGTCAACACACGTGCTTGTGGAGAGAAAGAAAGGGACTCCCAGGCGTGTGGAGCGACGGGGAGAAAGAGCGGGCGCTGAGGAACACAGTTTCAAACAGACTGTCTCCACACAAACAGGCACCTGTCTGCAGGTATCCTAGATCTTGATTCTTGAACTTGAGGAAACACGCGTCTGAGCAAAACTCCCAAACGCTTCCAGGAAAGACACAGGCTCTCCCACAAGCACACAAGTGTTTGCCCTCAGCTATAGATCAGGGACAAGCTTGTGAAGAGATGCCCTGCTATTCTTTCGCCTTATGGCATCATGTGTTTCGTTTCTCTTGGAGATCGATTGTTAAACGTCTTTCCTCGGGCGACTGTGAAGCATTTGCCAGCGGAGGAGAAGTAGCACGGAGCAGCATTCAGTACTGCCTACGAGTGTCTTTGCTACCCTACTAGCGGAGCTCCAAGAACAGGCACACATCTTCAGGTACCTTCCAAATGTGGATTCCCCTGCAGCCCCGTAGGCGGGCGTGCAGTACGCCAACCATCAACGGACGTTTTTCCCCTCAAGCCTGTCAGGACGTTGCTCGTCCGTCTTTCCCTCAATAGATGGGAGTAGGCGCGCTTGCGGATGTGTGCGTGTGTGTGGCCACGCGTTTGCTTAGGCATCAGTGTGTGAAAAGGTAGGTGCTTTTCTCTAGCTGCGTGTGCGTGCACGTGGTGCTGGGTGCACATCCCTGGGTGCTCGAGGTAAGGTTTCTGCATGGTTTTCGCTGAGGAATCGTGTGTGTGCACATGGACAAAGAGAAGGCGCAGCAACCAGGTTCCAGCGCCGAAGAAGGCAAAAGGCAAGGTTTCCGGCGCTATCTCCTTCACTCCCCAGTCCTAGTCGCGCAAAGCAAGCCGCTAAGCCGGCGACCGGCAAGAGAGCTACAACGAAGCATGCCGAACGGAGAAAATAGCAGCAGCTCATCTGTTCACACCTTGTTTCTGCCATGTGCTTGAACGCCAAGACGTTCGCGCTTCTGTGAGATGAAAGACGTCCTTCTGCATATGTGGTTGCTCACACCGGTGCACTTGTTAGTGTATCCATTCAGTCCTGGGCTGCGGGGCATTCAGAAGTGGCTCTGTGGAGACGTCTGCATAGAGGCAGCTGTCAGAACACGCACACTCGATTGTTCACCAAAACATATGCAGACGCGTCCTTAGCCTGTAGATTTGGATGCACAGAGTTCCCTGTGTTCGCAAGAGACAAGGGAATCGCGTCTGTACGCACAGAAGCAATAGCGGACCGTTTCCCTCGGAGCGAACGCGAAAGAGCCGTCTATATACTCGCAGACACGGGAACGTGCCTCAATGCGGTCACAGAGGCAGCAGCTTTTGCACAGATGCTCTGGTGATTCTGGCACTTTCCACGCACACTCCTGAAAGTCGCGCACACTGCTGTTCACTCGCTAAACGACCTCTTGGGAAACACGTCTCCGGTCGATGGACCGCTCAGATTGCTTCTCGTGTAACTGTGAACTGTGTCAGCGCAGGGAATCCGTCTCTGTTGAGCAGATGTCAATCCTGCCTCGCTTTTGCTTTGTTGCCTCTACCAAGATGATTTCCCGTTTCTCTCTTCACTGGAGCACGCAGACACAGCCAACGCACATCAAGTGTCAAGAGACACGCTCTGCTGAGCTCAACGCTTGTGCAGATGCACATGTGCGACGAAGTCAACACACGTGCTTGTGGAGAGAAAGAAAGGGACTCCCAGGCGTGTGGAGCGACGGGGAGAAAGAGCGGGCGCTGAGGAACACAGTTTCAAACAGACTGTCTCCACACAAACAGGCACCTGTCTGCAGGTATCCTAGATCTTGATTCTTGAACTTGAGGAAACACGCGTCTGAGCAAAACTCCCAAACGCTTCCAGGAAAGACACAGGCTCTCCCACAAGCACACAAGTGTTTGCCCTCAGCTATAGATCAGGGACAAGCTTGTGAAGAGATGCCCTGCTATTCTTTCGCCTTATGGCATCATGTGTTTCGTTTCTCTTGGAGATCGATTGTTAAACGTCTTTCCTCGGGCGACTGTGAAGCATTTGCCAGCGGAGGAGAAGTAGCACGGAGCAGCATTCAGTACTGCCTACGAGTGTCTTTGCTACCCTACTAGCGGAGCTCCAAGAACAGGCACACATCTTCAGGTACCTTCCAAATGTGGATTCCCCTGCAGCCCCGTAGGCGGGCGTGCAGTACGCCAACCATCAACGGACGTTTTTCCCCTCAAGCCTGTCAGGACGTTGCTCGTCCGTCTTTCCCTCAATAGATGGGAGTAGGCGCGCTTGCGGATGTGTGCGTGTGTGTGGCCACGCGTTTGCTTAGGCATCAGTGTGTGAAAAGGTAGGTGCTTTTCTCTAGCTGCGTGTGCGTGCACGTGGTGCTGGGTGCACATCCCTGGGTGCTCGAGGTAAGGTTTCTGCATGGTTTTCGCTGAGGAATCGTGTGTGTGCACATGGACAAAGAGAAGGCGCAGCAACCAGGTTCCAGCGCCGAAGAAGGCAAAAGGCAAGGTTTCCGGCGCTATCTCCTTCACTCCCCAGTCCTAGTCGCGCAAAGCAAGCCGCTAAGCCGGCGACCGGCAAGAGAGCTACAACGAAGCATGCCGAACGGAGAAAATAGCAGCAGCTCATCTGTTCACACCTTGTTTCTGCCATGTGCTTGAACGCCAAGACGTTCGCGCTTCTGTGAGATGAAAGACGTCCTTCTGCATATGTGGTTGCTCACACCGGTGCACTTGTTAGTGTATCCATTCAGTCCTGGGCTGCGGGGCATTCAGAAGTGGCTCTGTGGAGGCGTCTGCATAGAGGCAGCTGTCAGAACACGCACACTCGATTGTTCACCAAAACATATGCAGACGCGTCCTTAGCCTGTAGATTTGGATGCACAGAGTTCCCTGTGTTCGCAAGAGACAAGGGAATCGCGTCTGTACGCACAGAAGCAATAGCGGACCGTTTCCCTCGGAGCGAACGCGAAAGAGCCGTCTATATACTCACAGACACGGGAACGTGCCTCAATGCGGTCACAGAGGCAGCAGCTTTTGCACAGATGCTCTGGTGATTCTGGCACTTTCCACGCACACTCCTGAAAGTCGCGCACACTGCTGTTCACTCGCTAAACGACCTCTTGGGAAACACGTCTCCGGTCGATGGACCGCTCAGATTGCTTCTCGTGTAACTGTGAACTGTGTCAGCGCAGGGAATCCGTCTCTGTTGAGCAGATGTCAATCCTGCCTCGCTTTTGCTTTGTTGCCTCTACCAAGATGATTTCCCGTTTCTCTCTTCACTGGAGCACGCAGACACAGCCAACGCACATCAAGTGTCAAGAGACACGCTCTGCTGAGCTCAACGCTTGTGCAGATGCACATGTGCGACGAAGTCAACACACGTGCTTGTGGAGAGAAAGAAAGGGACTCCCAGGCGTGTGGAGCGACGGGGAGAAAGAGCGGGCGCTGAGGAACACAGTTTCAAACAGACTGTCTCCACACAAACAGGCACCTGTCTGCAGGTATCCTAGATCTTGATTCTTGAACTTGAGGAAACACGCGTCTGAGCAAAACTCCCAAACGCTTCCAGGAAAGACACAGGCTCTCCCACAAGCACACAAGTGTTTGCCCTCAGCTATAGATCAGGGACAAGCTTGTGAAGAGATGCCCTGCTATTCTTTCGCCTTATGGCATCATGTGTTTCGTTTCTCTTGGAGATCGATTGTTAAACGTCTTTCCTCGGGCGACTGTGAAGCATTTGCCAGCGGAGGAGAAGTAGCACGGAGCAGCATTCAGTACTGCCTACGAGTGTCTTTGCTACCCTACTAGCGGAGCTCCAAGAACAGGCACACATCTTCAGGTACCTTCCAAATGTGGATTCCCCTGCAGCCCCGTAGGCGGGCGTGCAGTACGCCAACCATCAACGGACGTTTTTCCCCTCAAGCCTGTCAGGACGTTGCTCGTCCGTCTTTCCCTCAATAGATGGGAGTAGGCGCGCTTGCGGATGTGTGCGTGTGTGTGGCCACGCGTTTGCTTAGGCATCAGTGTGTGAAAAGGTAGGTGCTTTTCTCTAGCTGCGTGTGCGTGCACGTGGTGCTGGGTGCACATCCCTGGGTGCTCGAGGTAAGGTTTCTGCATGGTTTTCGCTGAGGAATCGTGTGTGTGCACATGGACAAAGAGAAGGCGCAGCAACCAGGTTCCAGCGCCGAAGAAGGCAAAAGGCAAGGTTTCCGGCGCTATCTCCTTCACTCCCCAGTCCTAGTCGCGCAAAGCAAGCCGCTAAGCCGGCGACCGGCAAGAGAGCTACAACGAAGCATGCCGAACGGAGAAAATAGCAGCAGCTCATCTGTTCACACCTTGTTTCTGCCATGTGCTTGAACGCCAAGACGTTCGCGCTTCTGTGAGATGAAAGACGTCCTTCTGCATATGTGGTTGCTCACACCGGTGCACTTGTTAGTGTATCCATTCAGTCCTGGGCTGCGGGGCATTCAGAAGTGGCTCTGTGGAGACGTCTGCATAGAGGCAGCTGTCAGAACACGCACACTCGATTGTTCACCAAAACATATGCAGACGCGTCCTTAGCCTGTAGATTTGGATGCACAGAGTTCCCTGTGTTCGCAAGAGACAAGGGAATCGCGTCTGTACGCACAGAAGCAATAGCGGACCGTTTCCCTCGGAGCGAACGCGAAAGAGCCGTCTATATACTCGCAGACACGGGAACGTGCCTCAATGCGGTCACAGAGGCAGCAGCTTTTGCACAGATGCTCTGGTGATTCTGGCACTTTCCACGCACACTCCTGAAAGTCGCGCACACTGCTGTTCACTCGCTAAACGACCTCTTGGGAAACACGTCTCCGGTCGATGGACCGCTCAGATTGCTTCTCGTGTAACTGTGAACTGTGTCAGCGCAGGGAATCCGTCTCTGTTGAGCAGATGTCAATCCTGCCTCGCTTTTGCTTTGTTGCCTCTACCAAGATGATTTCCCGTTTCTCTCTTCACTGGAGCACGCAGACACAGCCAACGCACATCAAGTGTCAAGAGACACGCTCTGCTGAGCTCAACGCTTGTGCAGATGCACATGTGCGACGAAGTCAACACACGTGCTTGTGGAGAGAAAGAAAGGGACTCCCAGGCGTGTGGAGCGACGGGGAGAAAGAGCGGGCGCTGAGGAACACAGTTTCAAACAGACTGTCTCCACACAAACAGGCACCTGTCTGCAGGTATCCTAGATCTTGATTCTTGAACTTGAGGAAACACGCGTCTGAGCAAAACTCCCAAACGCTTCCAGGAAAGACACAGGCTCTCCCACAAGCACACAAGTGTTTGCCCTCAGCTATACATCAGGGACAAGCTTGTGAAGAGATGCCCTGCTATTCTTTCGCCTTATGGCATCATGTGTTTCGTTTCTCTTGGAGATCGATTGTTAAACGTCTTTCCTCGGGCGACTGTGAAGCATTTGCCAGCGGAGGAGAAGTAGCACGGAGCAGCATTCAGTACTGCCTACGAGTGTCTTTGCTACCCTACTAGCGGAGCTCCAAGAACAGGCACACATCTTCAGGTACCTTCCAAATGTGGATTCCCCTGCAGCCCCGTAGGCGGGCGTGCAGTACGCCAACCATCAACGGACGTTTTTCCCCTCAAGCCTGTCAGGACGTTGCTCGTCCGTCTTTCCCTCAATAGATGGGAGTAGGCGCGCTTGCGGATGTGTGCGTGTGTGTGGCCACGCGTTTGCTTAGGCATCAGTGTGTGAAAAGGTAGGTGCTTTTCTCTAGCTGCGTGTGCGTGCACGTGGTGCTGGGTGCACATCCCTGGGTGCTCGAGGTAAGGTTTCTGCATGGTTTTCGCTGAGGAATCGTGTGTGTGCACATGGACAAAGAGAAGGCGCAGCAACCAGGTTCCAGCGCCGAAGAAGGCAAAAGGCAAGGTTTCCGGCGCTATCTCCTTCACTCCCCAGTCCTAGTCGCGCAAAGCAAGCCGCTAAGCCGGCGACCGGCAAGAGAGCTACAACGAAGCATGCCGAACGGAGAAAATAGCAGCAGCTCATCTGTTCACACCTTGTTTCTGCCATGTGCTTGAACGCCAAGACGTTCGCGCTTCTGTGAGATGAAAGACGTCCTTCTGCATATGTGGTTGCTCACACCGGTGCACTTGTTAGTGTATCCATTCAGTCCTGGGCTGCGGGGCATTCAGAAGTGGCTCTGTGGAGGCGTCTGCATAGAGGCAGCTGTCAGAACACGCACACTCGATTGTTCACCAAAACATATGCAGACGCGTCCTTAGCCTGTAGATTTGGATGCACAGAGTTCCCTGTGTTCGCAAGAGACAAGGGAATCGCGTCTGTACGCACAGAAGCAATAGCGGACCGTTTCCCTCGGAGCGAACGCGAAAGAGCCGTCTATATACTCGCAGACACGGGAACGTGCCTCAATGCGGTCACAGAGGCAGCAGCTTTTGCACAGATGCTCTGGTGATTCTGGCACTTTCCAGGCACACTGCTGAAAGTCGCGCACACTGCTGTTCACTCGCTAAACGACCTCTTGGGAAACACGTCTCCGGTCGATGGACCGCTCAGATTGCTTCTCGTGTAACTGTGAACTGTGTCAGCGCAGGGAATCCGTCTCTGTTGAGCAGATGTCAATCCTGCCTCGCTTTTGCTTTGTTGCCTCTACCAAGATGATTTCCCGTTTCTCTCTTCACTGGAGCACGCAGACACAGCCAACGCACATCAAGTGTCAAGAGACACGCTCTGCTGAGCTCAACGCTTGTGCAGATGCACATGTGCGACGAAGTCAACACACGTGCTTGTGGAGAGAAAGAAAGGGACTCCCAGGCGTGTGGAGCGACGGGGAGAAAGAGCGGGCGCTGAGGAACACAGTTTCAAACAGACTGTCTCCACACAAACAGGCACCTGTCTGCAGGTATCCTAGATCTTGATTCTTGAACTTGAGGAAACACGCGTCTGAGCAAAACTCCCAAACGCTTCCAGGAAAGACACAGGCTCTCCCACAAGCACACAAGTGTTTGCCCTCAGCTATAGATCAGGGACAAGCTTGTGAAGAGATGCCCTGCTATTCTTTCGCCTTATGGCATCATGTGTTTCGTTTCTCTTGGAGATCGATTGTTAAACGTCTTTCCTCGGGCGACTGTGAAGCATTTGCCAGCGGAGGAGAAGTAGCACGGAGCAGCATTCAGTACTGCCTACGAGTGTCTTTGCTACCCTACTAGCGGAGCTCCAAGAACAGGCACACATCTTCAGGTACCTTCCAAATGTGGATTCCCCTGCAGCCCCGTAGGCGGGCGTGCAGTACGCCAACCATCAACGGACGTTTTTCCCCTCAAGCCTGTCAGGACGTTGCTCGTCCGTCTTTCCCTCAATAGATGGGAGTAGGCGCGCTTGCGGATGTGTGCGTGTGTGTGGCCACGCGTTTGCTTAGGCATCAGTGTGTGAAAAGGTAGGTGCTTTTCTCTAGCTGCGTGTGCGTGCACGTGGTGCTGGGTGCACATCCCTGGGTGCTCGAGGTAAGGTTTCTGCATGGTTTTCGCTGAGGAATCGTGTGTGTGCACATGGACAAAGAGAAGGCGCAGCAACCAGGTTCCAGCGCCGAAGAAGGCAAAAGGCAAGGTTTCCGGCGCTATCTCCTTCACTCCCCAGTCCTAGTCGCGCAAAGCAAGCCGCTAAGCCGGCGACCGGCAAGAGAGCTACAACGAAGCATGCCGAACGGAGAAAATAGCAGCAGCTCATCTGTTCACACCTTGTTTCTGCCATGTGCTTGAACGCCAAGACGTTCGCGCTTCTGTGAGATGAAAGACGTCCTTCTGCATATGTGGTTGCTCACACCGGTGCACTTGTTAGTGTATCCATTCAGTCCTGGGCTGCGGGGCATTCAGAAGTGGCTCTGTGGAGACGTCTGCATAGAGGCAGCTGTCAGAACACGCACACTCGATTGTTCACCAAAACATATGCAGACGCGTCCTTAGCCTGTAGATTTGGATGCACAGAGTTCCCTGTGTTCGCAAGAGACAAGGGAATCGCGTCTGTACGCACAGAAGCAATAGCGGACCGTTTCCCTCGGAGCGAACGCGAAAGAGCCGTCTATATACTC
This sequence comes from Patagioenas fasciata, assembly GCF_037038585.1. Taxonomy (NCBI): domain Eukaryota; kingdom Metazoa; phylum Chordata; class Aves; order Columbiformes; family Columbidae; genus Patagioenas; species Patagioenas fasciata. Next base: position 12,288,977 of record NC_092522.1, read on the forward strand.
ACAGACACGGGAACGTGCCTCAATGCGGTCACAGAGGCAGCAGCTTTTGCACAGATGCTCTGGTGATTCTGGCACTTTCCACGCACACTCCTGAAAGTCGCGCACACTGCTGTTCACTCGCTAAACGACCTCTTGGGAAACACGTCTCCGGTCGATGGACCGCTCAGATTGCTTCTCGTGTAACTGTGAACTGTGTCAGCGCAGGGAATCCGTCTCTGTTGAGCAGATGTCAATCCTGCCTCGCTTTTGCTTTGTTGCCTCTACCAAGATGATTTCCCGTTTCTCTCTTCACTGGAGCACGCAGACACAGCCAACGCACATCAAGTGTCAAGAGACACGCTCTGCTGAGCTCAACGCTTGTGCAGATGCACATGTGCGACGAAGTCAACACACGTGCTTGTGGAGAGAAAGAAAGGGACTCCCAGGCGTGTGGAGCGACGGGGAGAAAGAGCGGGCGCTGAGGAACACAGTTTCAAACAGACTGTCTCCACACAAACAGGCACCTGTCTGCAGGTATCCTAGATCTTGATTCTTGAACTTGAGGAAACACGCGTCTGAGCAAAACTCCCAAACGCTTCCAGGAAAGACACAGGCTCTCCCACAAGCACACAAGTGTTTGCCCTCAGCTATAGATCAGGGACAAGCTTGTGAAGAGATGCCCTGCTATTCTTTCGCCTTATGGCATCATGTGTTTCGTTTCTCTTGGAGATCGATTGTTAAACGTCTTTCCTCGGGCGACTGTGAAGCATTTGCCAGCGGAGGAGAAGTAGCACGGAGCAGCATTCAGTACTGCCTACGAGTGTCTTTGCTACCCTACTAGCGGAGCTCCAAGAACAGGCACACATCTTCAGGTACCTTCCAAATGTGGATTCCCCTGCAGCCCCGTAGGCGGGCGTGCAGTACGCCAACCATCAACGGACGTTTTTCCCCTCAAGCCTGTCAGGACGTTGCTCGTCCGTCTTTCCCTCAATAGATGGGAGTAGGCGCGCTTGCGGATGTGTGCGTGTGTGTGGCCACGCGTTTGCTTAGGCATCAGTGTGTGAAAAGGTAGGTGCTTTTCTCTAGCTGCGTGTGCGTGCACGTGGTGCTGGGTGCACATCCCTGGGTGCTCGAGGTAAGGTTTCTGCATGGTTTTCGCTGAGGAATCGTGTGTGTGCACATGGACAAAGAGAAGGCGCAGCAACCAGGTTCCAGCGCCGAAGAAGGCAAAAGGCAAGGTTTCCGGCGCTATCTCCTTCACTCCCCAGTCCTAGTCGCGCAAAGCAAGCCGCTAAGCCGGCGACCGGCAAGAGAGCTACAACGAAGCATGCCGAACGGAGAAAATAGCAGCAGCTCATCTGTTCACACCTTGTTTCTGCCATGTGCTTGAACGCCAAGACGTTCGCGCTTCTGTGAGATGAAAGACGTCCTTCTGCATATGTGGTTGCTCACACCGGTGCACTTGTTAGTGTATCCATTCAGTCCTGGGCTGCGGGGCATTCAGAAGTGGCTCTGTGGAGGCGTCTGCATAGAGGCAGCTGTCAGAACACGCACACTCGATTGTTCACCAAAACATATGCAGACGCGTCCTTAGCCTGTAGATTTGGATGCACAGAGTTCCCTGTGTTCGCAAGAGACAAGGGAATCGCGTCTGTACGCACAGAAGCAATAGCGGACCGTTTCCCTCGGAGCGAACGCGAAAGAGCCGTCTATATACTCGCAGACACGGGAACGTGCCTCAATGCGGTCACAGAGGCAGCAGCTTTTGCACAGATGCTCTGGTGATTCTGGCACTTTCCACGCACACTCCTGAAAGTCGCGCACACTGCTGTTCACTCGCTAAACGACCTCTTGGGAAACACGTCTCCGGTCGATGGACCGCTCAGATTGCTTCTCGTGTAACTGTGAACTGTGTCAGCGCAGGGAATCCGTCTCTGTTGAGCAGATGTCAATCCTGCCTCGCTTTTGCTTTGTTGCCTCTACCAAGATGATTTCCCGTTTCTCTCTTCACTGGAGCACGCAGACACAGCCAACGCACATCAAGTGTCAAGAGACACGCTCTGCTGAGCTCAACGCTTGTGCAGATGCACATGTGCGACGAAGTCAACACACGTGCTTGTGGAGAGAAAGAAAGGGACTCCCAGGCGTGTGGAGCGACGGGGAGAAAGAGCGGGCGCTGAGGAACACAGTTTCAAACAGACTGTCTCCACACAAACAGGCACCTGTCTGCAGGTATCCTAGATCTTGATTCTTGAACTTGAGGAAACACGCGTCTGAGCAAAACTCCCAAACGCTTCCAGGAAAGACACAGGCTCTCCCACAAGCACACAAGTGTTTGCCCTCAGCTATACATCAGGGACAAGCTTGTGAAGAGATGCCCTGCTATTCTTTCGCCTTATGGCATCATGTGTTTCGTTTCTCTTGGAGATCGATTGTTAAACGTCTTTCCTCGGGCGACTGTGAAGCATTTGCCAGCGGAGGAGAAGTAGCACGGAGCAGCATTCAGTACTGCCTACGAGTGTCTTTGCTACCCTACTAGCGGAGCTCCAAGAACAGGCACACATCTTCAGGTACCTTCCAAATGTGGATTCCCCTGCAGCCCCGTAGGCGGGCGTGCAGTACGCCAACCATCAACGGACGTTTTTCCCCTCAAGCCTGTCAGGACGTTGCTCGTCCGTCTTTCCCTCAATAGATGGGAGTAGGCGCGCTTGCGGATGTGTGCGTGTGTGTGGCCACGCGTTTGCTTAGGCATCAGTGTGTGAAAAGGTAGGTGCTTTTCTCTAGCTGCGTGTGCGTGCACGTGGTGCTGGGTGCCCATCCCTGGGTGCTCGAGGTAAGGTTTCTGCATGGTTTTCGCTGAGGAATCGTGTGTGTGCACATGGACAAAGAGAAGGCGCAGCAACCAGGTTCCAGCGCCGAAGAAGGCAAAAGGCAAGGTTTCCGGCGCTATCTCCTTCACTCCCCAGTCCTAGTCGCGCAAAGCAAGCCGCTAAGCCGGCGACCGGCAAGAGAGCTACAACGAAGCATGCCGAACGGAGAAAATAGCAGCAGCTCATCTGTTCACACCTTGTTTCTGCCATGTGCTTGAACGCCAAGACGTTCGCGCTTCTGTGAGATGAAAGACGTCCTTCTGCATATGTGGTTGCTCACACCGGTGCACTTGTTAGTGTATCCATTCAGTCCTGGGCTGCGGGGCATTCAGAAGTGGCTCTGTGGAGGCGTCTGCATAGAGGCAGCTGTCAGAACACGCACACTCGATTGTTCACCAAAACATATGCAGACGCGTCCTTAGCCTGTAGATTTGGATGCACAGAGTTCCCTGTGTTCGCAAGAGACAAGGGAATCGCGTCTGTACGCACAGAAGCAATAGCGGACCGTTTCCCTCGGAGCGAACGCGAAAGAGCCGTCTATATACTCGCAGACACGGGAACGTGCCTCAATGCGGTCACAGAGGCAGCAGCTTTTGCACAGATGCTCTGGTGATTCTGGCACTTTCCACGCACACTCCTGAAAGTCGCGCACACTGCTGTTCACTCGCTAAACGACCTCTTGGGAAACACGTCTCCGGTCGATGGACCGCTCAGATTGCTTCTCGTGTAACTGTGAACTGTGTCAGCGCAGGGAATCCGTCTCTGTTGAGCAGATGTCAATCCTGCCTCGCTTTTGCTTTGTTGCCTCTACCAAGATGATTTCCCGTTTCTCTCTTCACTGGAGCACGCAGACACAGCCAACGCACATCAAGTGTCAAGAGACACGCTCTGCTGAGCTCAACGCTTGTGCAGATGCACATGTGCGACGAAGTCAACACACGTGCTTGTGGAGAGAAAGAAAGGGACTCCCAGGCGTGTGGAGCGACGGGGAGAAAGAGCGGGCGCTGAGGAACACAGTTTCAAACAGACTGTCTCCACACAAACAGGCACCTGTCTGCAGGTATCCTAGATCTTGATTCTTGAACTTGAGGAAACACGCGTCTGAGCAAAACTCCCAAACGCTTCCAGGAAAGACACAGGCTCTCCCACAAGCACACAAGTGTTTGCCCTCAGCTATACATCAGGGACAAGCTTGTGAAGAGATGCCCTGCTATTCTTTCGCCTTATGGCATCATGTGTTTCGTTTCTCTTGGAGATCGATTGTTAAACGTCTTTCCTCGGGCGACTGTGAAGCATTTGCCAGCGGAGGAGAAGTAGCACGGAGCAGCATTCAGTACTGCCTACGAGTGTCTTTGCTACCCTACTAGCGGAGCTCCAAGAACAGGCACACATCTTCAGGTACCTTCCAAATGTGGATTCCCCTGCAGCCCCGTAGGCGGGCGTGCAGTACGCCAACCATCAACGGACGTTTTTCCCCTCAAGCCTGTCAGGACGTTGCTCGTCCGTCTTTCCCTCAATAGATGGGAGTAGGCGCGCTTGCGGATGTGTGCGTGTGTGTGGCCACGCGTTTGCTTAGGCATCAGTGTGTGAAAAGGTAGGTGCTTTTCTCTAGCTGCGTGTGCGTGCACGTGGTGCTGGGTGCACATCCCTGGGTGCTCGAGGTAAGGTTTCTGCATGGTTTTCGCTGAGGAATCGTGTGTGTGCACATGGACAAAGAGAAGGCGCAGCAACCAGGTTCCAGCGCCGAAGAAGGCAAAAGGCAAGGTTTCCGGCGCTATCTCCTTCACTCCCCAGTCCTAGTCGCGCAAAGCAAGCCGCTAAGCCGGCGACCGGCAAGAGAGCTACAACGAAGCATGCCGAACGGAGAAAATAGCAGCAGCTCATCTGTTCACACCTTGTTTCTGCCATGTGCTTGAACGCCAAGACGTTCGCGCTTCTGTGAGATGAAAGACGTCCTTCTGCATATGTGGTTGCTCACACCGGTGCACTTGTTAGTGTATCCATTCAGTCCTGGGCTGCGGGGCATTCAGAAGTGGCTCTGTGGAGGCGTCTGCATAGAGGCAGCTGTCAGAACACGCACACTCGATTGTTCACCAAAACATATGCAGACGCGTCCTTAGCCTGTAGATTTGGATGCACAGAGTTCCCTGTGTTCGCAAGAGACAAGGGAATCGCGTCTGTACGCACAGAAGCAATAGCGGACCGTTTCCCTCGGAGCGAACGCGAAAGAGCCGTCTATATACTCGCAGACACGGGAACGTGCCTCAATGCGGTCACAGAGGCAGCAGCTTTTGCACAGATGCTCTGGTGATTCTGGCACTTTCCAGGCACACTGCTGAAAGTCGCGCACACTGCTGTTCACTCGCTAAACGACCTCTTGGGAAACACGTCTCCGGTCGATGGACCGCTCAGATTGCTTCTCGTGTAACTGTGAACTGTGTCAGCGCAGGGAATCCGTCTCTGTTGAGCAGATGTCAATCCTGCCTCGCTTTTGCTTTGTTGCCTCTACCAAGATGATTTCCCGTTTCTCTCTTCACTGGAGCACGCAGACACAGCCAACGCACATCAAGTGTCAAGAGACACGCTCTGCTGAGCTCAACGCTTGTGCAGATGCACATGTGCGACGAAGTCAACACACGTGCTTGTGGAGAGAAAGAAAGGGACTCCCAGGCGTGTGGAGCGACGGGGAGAAAGAGCGGGCGCTGAGGAACACAGTTTCAAACAGACTGTCTCCACACAAACAGGCACCTGTCTGCAGGTATCCTAGATCTTGATTCTTGAACTTGAGGAAACACGCGTCTGAGCAAAACTCCCAAACGCTTCCAGGAAAGACACAGGCTCTCCCACAAGCACACAAGTGTTTGCCCTCAGCTATACATCAGGGACAAGCTTGTGAAGAGATGCCCTGCTATTCTTTCGCCTTATGGCATCATGTGTTTCGTTTCTCTTGGAGATCGATTGTTAAACGTCTTTCCTCGGGCGACTGTGAAGCATTTGCCAGCGGAGGAGAAGTAGCACGGAGCAGCATTCAGTACTGCCTACGAGTGTCTTTGCTACCCTACTAGCGGAGCTCCAAGAACAGGCACACATCTTCAGGTACCTTCCAAATGTGGATTCCCCTGCAGCCCCGTAGGCGGGCGTGCAGTACGCCAACCATCAACGGACGTTTTTCCCCTCAAGCCTGTCAGGACGTTGCTCGTCCGTCTTTCCCTCAATAGATGGGAGTAGGCGCGCTTGCGGATGTGTGCGTGTGTGTGGCCACGCGTTTGCTTAGGCATCAGTGTGTGAAAAGGTAGGTGCTTTTCTCTAGCTGCGTGTGCGTGCACGTGGTGCTGGGTGCACATCCCTGGGTGCTCGAGGTAAGGTTTCTGCATGGTTTTCGCTGAGGAATCGTGTGTGTGCACATGGACAAAGAGAAGGCGCAGCAACCAGGTTCCAGCGCCGAAGAAGGCAAAAGGCAAGGTTTCCGGCGCTATCTCCTTCACTCCCCAGTCCTAGTCGCGCAAAGCAAGCCGCTAAGCCGGCGACCGGCAAGAGAGCTACAACGAAGCATGCCGAACGGAGAAAATAGCAGCAGCTCATCTGTTCACACCTTGTTTCTGCCATGTGCTTGAACGCCAAGACGTTCGCGCTTCTGTGAGATGAAAGACGTCCTTCTGCATATGTGGTTGCTCACACCGGTGCACTTGTTAGTGTATCCATTCAGTCCTGGGCTGCGGGGCATTCAGAAGTGGCTCTGTGGAGGCGTCTGCATAGAGGCAGCTGTCAGAACACGCACACTCGATTGTTCACCAAAACATATGCAGACGCGTCCTTAGCCTGTAGATTTGGATGCACAGAGTTCCCTGTGTTCGCAAGAGACAAGGGAATCGCGTCTGTACGCACAGAAGCAATAGCGGACCGTTTCCCTCGGAGCGAACGCGAAAGAGCCGTCTATATACTCGCAGACACGGGAACGTGCCTCAATGCGGTCACAGAGGCAGCAGCTTTTGCACAGATGCTCTGGTGATTCTGGCACTTTCCACGCACACTCCTGAAAGTCGCGCACACTGCTGTTCACTCGCTAAACGACCTCTTGGGAAACACGTCTCCGGTCGATGGACCGCTCAGATTGCTTCTCGTGTAACTGTGAACTGTGTCAGCGCAGGGAATCCGTCTCTGTTGAGCAGATGTCAATCCTGCCTCGCTTTTGCTTTGTTGCCTCTACCAAGATGATTTCCCGTTTCTCTCTTCACTGGAGCACGCAGACACAGCCAACGCACATCAAGTGTCAAGAGACACGCTCTGCTGAGCTCAACGCTTGTGCAGATGCACATGTGCGACGAAGTCAACACACGTGCTTGTGGAGAGAAAGAAAGGGACTCCCAGGCGTGTGGAGCGACGGGGAGAAAGAGCGGGCGCTGAGGAACACAGTTTCAAACAGACTGTCTCCACACAAACAGGCACCTGTCTGCAGGTATCCTAGATCTTGATTCTTGAACTTGAGGAAACACGCGTCTGAGCAAAACTCCCAAACGCTTCCAGGAAAGACACAGGCTCTCCCACAAGCACACAAGTGTTTGCCCTCAGCTATACATCAGGGACAAGCTTGTGAAGAGATGCCCTGCTATTCTTTCGCCTTATGGCATCATGTGTTTCGTTTCTCTTGGAGATCGATTGTTAAACGTCTTTCCTCGGGCGACTGTGAAGCATTTGCCAGCGGAGGAGAAGTAGCACGGAGCAGCATTCAGTACTGCCTACGAGTGTCTTTGCTACCCTACTAGCGGAGCTCCAAGAACAGGCACACATCTTCAGGTACCTTCCAAATGTGGATTCCCCTGCAGCCCCGTAGGCGGGCGTGCAGTACGCCAACCATCAACGGACGTTTTTCCCCTCAAGCCTGTCAGGACGTTGCTCGTCCGTCTTTCCCTCAATAGATGGGAGTAGGCGCGCTTGCGGATGTGTGCGTGTGTGTGGCCACGCGTTTGCTTAGGCATCAGTGTGTGAAAAGGTAGGTGCTTTTCTCTAGCTGCGTGTGCGTGCACGTGGTGCTGGGTGCACATCCCTGGGTGCTCGAGGTAAGGTTTCTGCATGGTTTTCGCTGAGGAATCGTGTGTGTGCACATGGACAAAGAGAAGGCGCAGCAACCAGGTTCCAGCGCCGAAGAAGGCAAAAGGCAAGGTTTCCGGCGCTATCTCCTTCACTCCCCAGTCCTAGTCGTGCAAAGCAAGCCGCTAAGCCGGCGACCGGCAAGAGAGCTACAACGAAGCATGCCGAACGGAGAAAATAGCAGCAGCTCATCTGTTCACACCTTGTTTCTGCCATGTGCTTGAACGCCAAGACGTTCGCGCTTCTGTGAGATGAAAGACGTCCTTCTGCATATGTGGTTGCTCACACCGGTGCACTTGTTAGTGTATCCATTCAGTCCTGGGCTGCGGGGCATTCAGAAGTGGCTCTGTGGAGGCGTCTGCATAGAGGCAGCTGTCAGAACACGCACACTCGATTGTTCACCAAAACATATGCAGACGCGTCCTTAGCCTGTAGATTTGGATGCACAGAGTTCCCTGTGTTCGCAAGAGACAAGGGAATCGCGTCTGTACGCACAGAAGCAATAGCGGACCGTTTCCCTCGGAGCGAACGCGAAAGAGCCGTCTATATACTCGCAGACACGGGAACGTGCCTCAATGCGGTCACAGAGGCAGCAGCTTTTGCACAGATGCTCTGGTGATTCTGGCACTTTCCACGCACACTCCTGAAAGTCGCGCACACTGCTGTTCACTCGCTAAACGACCTCTTGGGAAACACGTCTCCGGTCGATGGACCGCTCAGATTGCTTCTCGTGTAACTGTGAACTGTGTCAGCGCAGGGAATCCGTCTCTGTTGAGCAGATGTCAATCCTGCCTCGCTTTTGCTTTGTTGCCTCTACCAAGATGATTTCCCGTTTCTCTCTTCACTGGAGCACGCAGACACAGCCAACGCACATCAAGTGTCAAGAGACACGCTCTGCTGAGCTCAACGCTTGTGCAGATGCACATGTGCGACGAAGTCAACACACGTGCTTGTGGAGAGAAAGAAAGGGACTCCCAGGCGTGTGGAGCGACGGGGAGAAAGAGCGGGCGCTGAGGAACACAGTTTCAAACAGACTGTCTCCACACAAACAGGCACCTGTCTGCAGGTATCCTAGATCTTGATTCTTGAACTTGAGGAAACACGCGTCTGAGCAAAACTCCCAAACGCTTCCAGGAAAGACACAGGCTCTCCCACAAGCACACAAGTGTTTGCCCTCAGCTATACATCAGGGACAAGCTTGTGAAGAGATGCCCTGCTATTCTTTCGCCTTATGGCATCATGTGTTTCGTTTCTCTTGGAGATCGATTGTTAAACGTCTTTCCTCGGGCGACTGTGAAGCATTTGCCAGCGGAGGAGAAGTAGCACGGAGCAGCATTCAGTACTGCCTACGAGTGTCTTTGCTACCCTACTAGCGGAGCTCCAAGAACAGGCACACATCTTCAGGTACCTTCCAAATGTGGATTCCCCTGCAGCCCCGTAGGCGGGCGTGCAGTACGCCAACCATCAACGGACGTTTTTCCCCTCAAGCCTGTCAGGACGTTGCTCGTCCGTCTTTCCCTCAATAGATGGGAGTAGGCGCGCTTGCGGATGTGTGCGTGTGTGTGGCCACGCGTTTGCTTAGGCATCAGTGTGTGAAAAGGTAGGTGCTTTTCTCTAGCTGCGTGTGCGTGCACGTGGTGCTGGGTGCACATCCCTGGGTGCTCGAGGTAAGGTTTCTGCATGGTTTTCGCTGAGGAATCGTGTGTGTGCACATGGACAAAGAGAAGGCGCAGCAACCAGGTTCCAGCGCCGAAGAAGGCAAAAGGCAAGGTTTCCGGCGCTATCTCCTTCACTCCCCAGTCCTAGTCGCGCAAAGCAAGCCGCTAAGCCGGCGACCGGCAAGAGAGCTACAACGAAGCATGCCGAACGGAGAAAATAGCAGCAGCTCATCTGTTCACACCTTGTTTCTGCCATGTGCTTGAACGCCAAGACGTTCGCGCTTCTGTGAGATGAAAGACGTCCTTCTGCATATGTGGTTGCTCACACCGGTGCACTTGTTAGTGTATCCATTCAGTCCTGGGCTGCGGGGCATTCAGAAGTGGCTCTGTGGAGGCGTCTGCATAGAGGCAGCTGTCAGAACACGCACACTCGATTGTTCACCAAAACATATGCAGACGCGTCCTTAGCCTGTAGATTTGGATGCACAGAGTTCCCTGTGTTCGCAAGAGACAAGGGAATCGCGTCTGTACGCACAGAAGCAATAGCGGACCGTTTCCCTCGGAGCGAACGCGAAAGAGCCGTCTATATGCTCGCAGACACGGGAACGTGCCTCAATGCGGTCACAGAGGCAGCAGCTTTTGCACAGATGCTCTGGTGATTCTGGCACTTTCCACGCACACTCCTGAAAGTCGCGCACACTGCTGTTCACTCGCTAAACGACCTCTTGGGAAACACGTCTCCGGTCGATGGAGCGCTCAGATTGCTTCTCGTGTAACTGTGAACTGTGTCAGCGCAGGGAATCCGTCTCTGTTGAGCAGATGTCAATCCTGCCTCGCTTTTGCTTTGTTGCCTCTACCAAGATGATTTCCCGTTTCTCTCTTCACTGGAGCACGCAGACACAGCCAACGCACATCAAGTGTCAAGAGACACGCTCTGCTGAGCTCAACGCTTGTGCAGATGCACATGTGCGACGAAGTCAACACACGTGCTTGTGGAGAGAAAGAAAGGGACTCCCAGGCGTGTGGAGCGACGGGGAGAAAGAGCGGGCGCTGAGGAACACAGTTTCAAACAGACTGTCTCCACACAAACAGGCACCTGTCTGCAGGTATCCTAGATCTTGATTCTTGAACTTGAGGAAACACGCGTCTGAGCAAAACTCCCAAACGCTTCCAGGAAAGACACAGGCTCTCCCACAAGCACACAAGTGTTTGCCCTCAGCTATAGATCAGGGACAAGCTTGTGAAGAGATGCCCTGCTATTCTTTCGCCTTATGGCATCATGTGTTTCGTTTCTCTTGGAGATCGATTGTTAAACGTCTTTCCTCGGGCGACTGTGAAGCATTTGCCAGCGGAGGAGAAGTAGCACGGAGCAGCATTCAGTACTGCCTACGAGTGTCTTTGCTACCCTACTAGCGGAGCTCCAAGAACAGGCACACATCTTCAGGTACCTTCCAAATGTGGATTCCCCTGCAGCCCCGTAGGCGGGCGTGCAGTACGCCAACCATCAACGGACGTTTTTCCCCTCAAGCCTGTCAGGACGTTGCTCGTCCGTCTTTCCCTCGATAGATGGGAGTAGGCGCGCTTGCGGATGTGTGCGTGTGTGTGGCCACGCGTTTGCTTAGGCATCAGTGTGTGAAAAGGTAGGTGCTTTTCTCTAGCTGCGTGTGCGTGCACGTGGTGCTGGGTGCACATCCCTGGGTGCTCGAGGTAAGGTTTCTGCATGGTTTTCGCTGAGGAATCGTGTGTGTGCACATGGACAAAGAGAAGGCGCAGCAACCAGGTTCCAGCGCCGAAGAAGGCAAAAGGCAAGGTTTCCGGCGCTATCTCCTTCACTCCCCAGTCCTAGTCGCGCAAAGCAAGCCGCTAAGCCGGCGACCGGCAAGAGAGCTACAACGAAGCATGCCGAACGGAGAAAATAGCAGCAGCTCATCTGTTCACACCTTGTTTCTGCCATGTGCTTGAACGCCAAGACGTTCGCGCTTCTGTGAGATGAAAGACGTCCTTCTGCATATGTGGTTGCTCACACCGGTGCACTTGTTAGTGTATCCATTCAGTCCTGGGCTGCGGGGCATTCAGAAGTGGCTCTGTGGAGGCGTCTGCATAGAGGCAGCTGTCAGAACACGCACACTCGATTGTTCACCAAAACATATGCAGACGCGTCCTTAGCCTGTAGATTTGGATGCACAGAGTTCCCTGTGTTCGCAAGAGACAAGGGAATCGCGTCTGTACGCACAGAAGCAATAGCGGACCGTTTCCCTCGGAGCGAACGCGAAAGAGCCGTCTATATACTCGCAGACACGGGAACGTGCCTCAATGCGGTCACAGAGGCAGCAGCTTTTGCACAGATGCTCTGGTGATTCTGGCACTTTCCACGCACACTCCTGAAAGTCGCGCACACTGCTGTTCACTCGCTAAACGACCTCTTGGGAAACACGTCTCCGGTCGATGGACCGCTCAGATTGCTTCTCGTGTAACTGTGAACTGTGTCAGCGCAGGGAATCCGTCTCTGTTGAGCAGATGTCAATCCTGCCTCGCTTTTGCTTTGTTGCCTCTACCAAGATGATTTCCCGTTTCTCTCTTCACTGGAGCACGCAGACACAGCCAACGCACATCAAGTGTCAAGAGACACGCTCTGCTGAGCTCAACGCTTGTGCAGATGCACATGTGCGACGAAGTCAACACACGTGCTTGTGGAGAGAAAGAAAGGGACTCCCAGGCGTGTGGAGCGACGGGGAGAAAGAGCGGGCGCTGAGGAACACAGTTTCAAACAGACTGTCTCCACACAAACAGGCACCTGTCTGCAGGTATCCTAGATCTTGATTCTTGAACTTGAGGAAACACGCGTCTGAGCAAAACTCCCAAACGCTTCCAGGAAAGACACAGGCTCTCCCACAAGCACACAAGTGTTTGCCCTCAGCTATACATCAGGGACAAGCTTGTGAAGAGATGCCCTGCTATTCTTTCGCCTTATGGCATCATGTGTTTCGTTTCTCTTGGAGATCGATTGTTAAACGTCTTTCCTCGGGCGACTGTGAAGCATTTGCCAGCGGAGGAGAAGTAGCACGGAGCAGCATTCAGTACTGCCTACGAGTGTCTTTGCTACCCTACTAGCGGAGCTCCAAGAACAGGCACACATCTTCAGGTACCTTCCAAATGTGGATTCCCCTGCAGCCCCGTAGGCGGGCGTGCAGTACGCCAACCATCAACGGACGTTTTTCCCCTCAAGCCTGTCAGGACGTTGCTCGTCCGTCTTTCCCTCAATAGATGGGAGTAGGCGCGCTTGCGGATGTGTGCGTGTGTGTGGCCACGCGTTTGCTTAGGCATCAGTGTGTGAAAAGGTAGGTGCTTTTCTCTAGCTGCGTGTGCGTGCACGTGGTGCTGGGTGCCCATCCCTGGGTGCTCGAGGTAAGGTTTCTGCATGGTTTTCGCTGAGGAATCGTGTGTGTGCACATGGACAAAGAGAAGGCGCAGCAACCAGGTTCCAGCGCCGAAGAAGGCAAAAGGCAAGGTTTCCGGCGCTATCTCCTTCACTCCCCAGTCCTAGTCGCGCAAAGCAAGCCGCTAAGCCGGCGACCGGCAAGAGAGCTACAACGAAGCATGCCGAACGGAGAAAATAGCAGCAGCTCATCTGTTCACACCTTGTTTCTGCCATGTGCTTGAACGCCAAGACGTTCGCGCTTCTGTGAGATGAAAGACGTCCTTCTGCATATGTGGTTGCTCACACCGGTGCACTTGTTAGTGTATCCATTCAGTCCTGGGCTGCGGGGCATTCAGAAGTGGCTCTGTGGAGGCGTCTGCATAGAGGCAGCTGTCAGAACACGCACACTCGATTGTTCACCAAAACATATGCAGACGCGTCCTTAGCCTGTAGATTTGGATGCACAGAGTTCCCTGTGTTCGCAAGAGACAAGGGAATCGCGTCTGTACGCACAGAAGCAATAGCGGACCGTTTCCCTCGGAGCGAACGCGAAAGAGCCGTCTATATACTCGCAGACACGGGAACGTGCCTCAATGCGGTCACAGAGGCAGCAGCTTTTGCACAGATGCTCTGGTGATTCTGGCACTTTCCACGCACACTCCTGAAAGTCGCGCACACTGCTGTTCACTCGCTAAACGACCTCTTGGGAAACACGTCTCCGGTCGATGGACCGCTCAGATTGCTTCTCGTGTAACTGTGAACTGTGTCAGCGCAGGGAATCCGTCTCTGTTGAGCAGATGTCAATCCTGCCTCGCTTTTGCTTTGTTGCCTCTACCAAGATGATTTCCCGTTTCTCTCTTCACTGGAGCACGCAGACACAGCCAACGCACATCAAGTGTCAAGAGACACGCTCTGCTGAGCTCAACGCTTGTGCAGATGCACATGTGCGACGAAGTCAACACACGTGCTTGTGGAGAGAAAGAAAGGGACTCCCAGGCGTGTGGAGCGACGGGGAGAAAGAGCGGGCGCTGAGGAACACAGTTTCAAACAGACTGTCTCCACACAAACAGGCACCTGTCTGCAGGTATCCTAGATCTTGATTCTTGAACTTGAGGAAACACGCGTCTGAGCAAAACTCCCAAACGCTTCCAGGAAAGACACAGGCTCTCCCACAAGCACACAAGTGTTTGCCCTCAGCTATACATCAGGGACAAGCTTGTGAAGAGATGCCCTGCTATTCTTTCGCCTTATGGCATCATGTGTTTCGTTTCTCTTGGAGATCGATTGTTAAACGTCTTTCCTCGGGCGACTGTGAAGCATTTGCCAGCGGAGGAGAAGTAGCACGGAGCAGCATTCAGTACTGCCTACGAGTGTCTTTGCTACCCTACTAGCGGAGCTCCAAGAACAGGCACACATCTTCAGGTACCTTCCAAATGTGGATTCCCCTGCAGCCCCGTAGGCGGGCGTGCAGTACGCCAACCATCAACGGACGTTTTTCCCCTCAAGCCTGTCAGGACGTTGCTCGTCCGTCTTTCCCTCAATAGATGGGAGTAGGCGCGCTTGCGGATGTGTGCGTGTGTGTGGCCACGCGTTTGCTTAGGCATCAGTGTGTGAAAAGGTAGGTGCTTTTCTCTAGCTGCGTGTGCGTGCACGTGGTGCTGGGTGCCCATCCCTGGGTGCTCGAGGTAAGGTTTCTGCATGGTTTTCGCTGAGGAATCGTGTGTGTGCACATGGACAAAGAGAAGGCGCAGCAACCAGGTTCCAGCGCCGAAGAAGGCAAAAGGCAAGGTTTCCGGCGCTATCTCCTTCACTCCCCAGTCCTAGTCGTGCAAAGCAAGCCGCTAAGCCGGCGACAGGCAAGAGAGCTACAACGAAGCATGCCGAACGGAGAAAATAGCAGCAGCTCATCTGTTCACACCTTGTTTCTGCCATGTGCTTGAACGCCAAGACGTTCGCGCTTCTGTGAGATGAAAGACGTCCTTCTGCATATGTGGTTGCTCACACCGGTGCACTTGTTAGTGTATCCATTCAGTCCTGGGCTGCGGGGCATTCAGAAGTGGATCTGTGGAGACGTCTGCATAGAGGCAGCTGTCAGAACACGCACACTCGATTGTTCACCAAAACATATGCAGACGCGTCCTTAGCCTGTAGATTTGGATGCACAGAGTTCCCTGTGTTCGCAAGAGACAAGGGAATCGCGTCTGTACGCACAGAAGCAATAGCGGACCGTTTCCCTCGGAGCGAACGCGAAAGAGCCGTCTATATGCTCGCAGACACGGGAACGTGCCTCAATGCGGTCACAGAGGCAGCAGCTTTTGCACAGATGCTCTGGTGATTCTGGCACTTTCCACGCACACTCCTGAAAGTCGCGCACACTGCTGTTCACTCGCTAAACGACCTCTTGGGAAACACGTCTCCGGTCGATGGACCGCTCAGATTGCTTCTCGTGTAACTGTGAACTGTGTCAGCGCAGGGAATCCGTCTCTGTTGAGCAGATGTCAATCCTGCCTCGCTTTTGCTTTGTTGCCTCTACCAAGATGATTTCCCGTTTCTCTCTTCACTGGAGCACGCAGACACAGCCAACGCACATCAAGTGTCAAGAGACACGCTCTGCTGAGCTCAACGCTTGTGCAGATGCACATGTGCGACGAAGTCAACACACGTGCTTGTGGAGAGAAAGAAAGGGACTCCCAGGCGTGTGGAGCGACGGGGAGAAAGAGCGGGCGCTGAGGAACACAGTTTCAAACAGACTGTCTCCACACAAACAGGCACCTGTCTGCAGGTATCCTAGATCTTGATTCTTGAACTTGAGGAAACACGCGTCTGAGCAAAACTCCCAAACGCTTCCAGGAAAGACACAGGCTCTCCCACAAGCACACAAGTGTTTGCCCTCAGCTATAGATCAGGGACAAGCTTGTGAAGAGATGCCCTGCTATTCTTTCGCCTTATGGCATCATGTGTTTCGTTTCTCTTGGAGATCGATTGTTAAACGTCTTTCCTCGGGCGACTGTGAAGCATTTGCCAGCGGAGGAGAAGTAGCACGGAGCAGCATTCAGTACTGCCTACGAGTGTCTTTGCTACCCTACTAGCGGAGCTCCAAGAACAGGCACACATCTTCAGGTACCTTCCAAATGTGGATTCCCCTGCAGCCCCGTAGGCGGGCGTGCAGTACGCCAACCATCAACGGACGTTTTTCCCCTCAAGCCTGTCAGGACGTTGCTCGTCCGTCTTTCCCTCAATAGATGGGAGTAGGCGCGCTTGCGGATGTGTGCGTGTGTGTGGCCACGCGTTTGCTTAGGCATCAGTGTGTGAAAAGGTAGGTGCTTTTCTCTAGCTGCGTGTGCGTGCACGTGGTGCTGGGTGCCCATCCCTGGGTGCTCGAGGTAAGGTTTCTGCATGGTTTTCGCTGAGGAATCGTGTGTGTGCACATGGACAAAGAGAAGGCGCAGCAACCAGGTTCCAGCGCCGAAGAAGGCAAAAGGCAAGGTTTCCGGCGCTATCTCCTTCACTCCCCAGTCCTAGTCGCGCAAAGCAAGCCGCTAAGCCGGCGACCGGCAAGAGAGCTACAACGAAGCATGCCGAACGGAGAAAATAGCAGCAGCTCATCTGTTCACACCTTGTTTCTGCCATGTGCTTGAACGCCAAGACGTTCGCGCTTCTGTGAGATGAAAGACGTCCTTCTGCATATGTGGTTGCTCACACCGGTGCACTTGTTAGTGTATCCATTCAGTCCTGGGCTGCGGGGCATTCAGAAGTGGCTCTGTGGAGGCGTCTGCATAGAGGCAGCTGTCAGAACACGCACACTCGATTGTTCACCAAAACATATGCAGACGCGTCCTTAGCCTGTAGATTTGGATGCACAGAGTTCCCTGTGTTCGCAAGAGACAAGGGAATCGCGTCTGTACGCACAGAAGCAATAGCGGACCGTTTCCCTCGGAGCGAACGCGAAAGAGCCGTCTATATACTCGCAGACACGGGAACGTGCCTCAATGCGGTCACAGAGGCAGCAGCTTTTGCACAGATGCTCTGGTGATTCTGGCACTTTCCACGCACACTCCTGAAAGTCGCGCACACTGCTGTTCACTCGCTAAACGACCTCTTGGGAAACACGTCTCCGGTCGATGGACCGCTCAGATTGCTTCTCGTGTAACTGTGAACTGTGTCAGCGCAGGGAATCCGTCTCTGTTGAGCAGATGTCAATCCTGCCTCGCTTTTGCTTTGTTGCCTCTACCAAGATGATTTCCCGTTTCTCTCTTCACTGGAGCACGCAGACACAGCCAACGCACATCAAGTGTCAAGAGACACGCTCTGCTGAGCTCAACGCTTGTGCAGATGCACATGTGCGACGAAGTCAACACACGTGCTTGTGGAGAGAAAGAAAGGGACTCCCAGGCGTGTGGAGCGACGGGGAGAAAGAGCGGGCGCTGAGGAACACAGTTTCAAACAGACTGTCTCCACACAAACAGGCACCTGTCTGCAGGTATCCTAGATCTTGATTCTTGAACTTGAGGAAACACGCGTCTGAGCAAAACTCCCAAACGCTTCCAGGAAAGACACAGGCTCTCCCACAAGCACACAAGTGTTTGCCCTCAGCTATACATCAGGGACAAGCTTGTGAAGAGATGCCCTGCTATTCTTTCGCCTTATGGCATCATGTGTTTCGTTTCTCTTGGAGATCGATTGTTAAACGTCTTTCCTCGGGCGACTGTGAAGCATTTGCCAGCGGAGGAGAAGTAGCACGGAGCAGCATTCAGTACTGCCTACGAGTGTCTTTGCTACCCTACTAGCGGAGCTCCAAGAACAGGCACACATCTTCAGGTACCTTCCAAATGTGGATTCCCCTGCAGCCCCGTAGGCGGGCGTGCAGTACGCCAACCATCAACGGACGTTTTTCCCCTCAAGCCTGTCAGGACGTTGCTCGTCCGTCTTTCCCTCAATAGATGGGAGTAGGCGCGCTTGCGGATGTGTGCGTGTGTGTGGCCACGCGTTTGCTTAGGCATCAGTGTGTGAAAAGGTAGGTGCTTTTCTCTAGCTGCGTGTGCGTGCACGTGGTGCTGGGTGCACATCCCTGGGTGCTCGAGGTAAGGTTTCTGCATGGTTTTCGCTGAGGAATCGTGTGTGTGCACATGGACAAAGAGAAGGCGCAGCAACCAGGTTCCAGCGCCGAAGAAGGCAAAAGGCAAGGTTTCCGGCGCTATCTCCTTCACTCCCCAGTCCTAGTCGCGCAAAGCAAGCCGCTAAGCCGGCGACCGGCAAGAGAGCTACAACGAAGCATGCCGAACGGAGAAAATAGCAGCAGCTCATCTGTTCACACCTTGTTTCTGCCATGTGCTTGAACGCCAAGACGTTCGCGCTTCTGTGAGATGAAAGACGTCCTTCTGCATATGTGGTTGCTCACACCGGTGCACTTGTTAGTGTATCCATTCAGTCCTGGGCTGCGGGGCATTCAGAAGTGGCTCTGTGGAGGCGTCTGCATAGAGGCAGCTGTCAGAACACGCACACTCGATTGTTCACCAAAACATATGCAGACGCGTCCTTAGCCTGTAGATTTGGATGCACAGAGTTCCCTGTGTTCGCAAGAGACAAGGGAATCGCGTCTGTACGCACAGAAGCAATAGCGGACCGTTTCCCTCGGAGCGAACGCGAAAGAGCCGTCTATATACTCGCAGACACGGGAACGTGCCTCAATGCGGTCACAGAGGCAGCAGCTTTTGCACAGATGCTCTGGTGATTCTGGCACTTTCCACGCACACTCCTGAAAGTCGCGCACACTGCTGTTCACTCGCTAAACGACCTCTTGGGAAACACGTCTCCGGTCGATGGACCGCTCAGATTGCTTCTCGTGTAACTGTGAACTGTGTCAGCGCAGGGAATCCGTCTCTGTTGAGCAGATGTCAATCCTGCCTCGCTTTTGCTTTGTTGCCTCTACCAAGATGATTTCCCGTTTCTCTCTTCACTGGAGCACGCAGACACAGCCAACGCACATCAAGTGTCAAGAGACACGCTCTGCTGAGCTCAACGCTTGTGCAGATGCACATGTGCGACGAAGTCAACACACGTGCTTGTGGAGAGAAAGAAAGGGACTCCCAGGCGTGTGGAGCGACGGGGAGAAAGAGCGGGCGCTGAGGAACACAGTTTCAAACAGACTGTCTCCACACAAACAGGCACCTGTCTGCAGGTATCCTAGATCTTGATTCTTGAACTTGAGGAAACACGCGTCTGAGCAAAACTCCCAAACGCTTCCAGGAAAGACACAGGCTCTCCCACAAGCACACAAGTGTTTGCCCTCAGCTATACATCAGGGACAAGCTTGTGAAGAGATGCCCTGCTATTCTTTCGCCTTATGGCATCATGTGTTTCGTTTCTCTTGGAGATCGATTGTTAAACGTCTTTCCTCGGGCGACTGTGAAGCATTTGCCAGCGGAGGAGAAGTAGCACGGAGCAGCATTCAGTACTGCCTACGAGTGTCTTTGCTACCCTACTAGCGGAGCTCCAAGAACAGGCACACATCTTCAGGTACCTTCCAAATGTGGATTCCCCTGCAGCCCCGTAGGCGGGCGTGCAGTACGCCAACCATCAACGGACGTTTTTCCCCTCAAGCCTGTCAGGACGTTGCTCGTCCGTCTTTCCCTCAATAGATGGGAGTAGGCGCGCTTGCGGATGTGTGCGTGTGTGTGGCCACGCGTTTGCTTAGGCATCAGTGTGTGAAAAGGTAGGTGCTTTTCTCTAGCTGCGTGTGCGTGCACGTGGTGCTGGGTGCACATCCCTGGGTGCTCGAGGTAAGGTTTCTGCATGGTTTTCGCTGAGGAATCGTGTGTGTGCACATGGACAAAGAGAAGGCGCAGCAACCAGGTTCCAGCGCCGAAGAAGGCAAAAGGCAAGGTTTCCGGCGCTATCTCCTTCACTCCCCAGTCCTAGTCGCGCAAAGCAAGCCGCTAAGCCGGCGACCGGCAAGAGAGCTACAACGAAGCATGCCGAACGGAGAAAATAGCAGCAGCGCATCTGTTCACACCTTGTTTCTGCCATGTGCTTGAACGCCAAGACGTTCGCGCTTCTGTGAGATGAAAGACGTCCTTCTGCATATGTGGTTGCTCACACCGGTGCACTTGTTAGTGTATCCATTCAGTCCTGGGCTGCGGGGCATTCAGAAGTGGCTCTGTGGAGACGTCTGCATAGAGGCAGCTGTCAGAACACGCACACTCGATTGTTCACCAAAACATATGCAGACGCGTCCTTAGCCTGTAGATTTGGATGCACAGAGTTCCCTGTGTTCGCAAGAGACAAGGGAATCGCGTCTGTACGCACAGAAGCAATAGCGGACCGTTTCCCTCGGAGCGAACGCGAAAGAGCCGTCTATATACTCGCAGACACGGGAACGTGCCTCAATGCGGTCACAGAGGCAGCAGCTTTTGCACAGATGCTCTGGTGATTCTGGCACTTTCCACGCACACTCCTGAAAGTCGCGCACACTGCTGTTCACTCGCTAAACGACCTCTTGGGAAACACGTCTCCGGTCGATGGACCGCTCAGATTGCTTCTCGTGTAACTGTGAACTGTGTCAGCGCAGGGAATCCGTCTCTGTTGAGCAGATGTCAATCCTGCCTCGCTTTTGCTTTGTTGCCTCTACCAAGATGATTTCCCGTTTCTCTCTTCACTGGAGCACGCAGACACAGCCAACGCACATCAAGTGTCAAGAGACACGCTCTGCTGAGCTCAACGCTTGTGCAGATGCACATGTGCGACGAAGTCAACACACGTGCTTGTGGAGAGAAAGAAAGGGACTCCCAGGCGTGTGGAGCGACGGGGAGAAAGAGCGGGCGCTGAGGAACACAGTTTCAAACAGACTGTCTCCACACAAACAGGCACCTGTCTGCAGGTATCCTAGATCTTGATTCTTGAACTTGAGGAAACACGCGTCTGAGCAAAACTCCCAAACGCTTCCAGGAAAGACACAGGCTCTCCCACAAGCACACAAGTGTTTGCCCTCAGCTATACATCAGGGACAAGCTTGTGAAGAGATGCCCTGCTATTCTTTCGCCTTATGGCATCATGTGTTTCGTTTCTCTTGGAGATCGATTGTTAAACGTCTTTCCTCGGGCGACTGTGAAGCATTTGCCAGCGGAGGAGAAGTAGCACGGAGCAGCATTCAGTACTGCCTACGAGTGTCTTTGCTACCCTACTAGCGGAGCTCCAAGAACAGGCACACATCTTCAGGTACCTTCCAAATGTGGATTCCCCTGCAGCCCCGTAGGCGGGCGTGCAGTACGCCAACCATCAACGGACGTTTTTCCCCTCAAGCCTGTCAGGACGTTGCTCGTCCGTCTTTCCCTCAATAGATGGGAGTAGGCGCGCTTGCGGATGTGTGCGTGTGTGTGGCCACGCGTTTGCTTAGGCATCAGTGTGTGAAAAGGTAGGTGCTTTTCTCTAGCTGCGTGTGCGTGCACGTGGTGCTGGGTGCACATCCCTGGGTGCTCGAGGTAAGGTTTCTGCATGGTTTTCGCTGAGGAATCGTGTGTGTGCACATGGACAAAGAGAAGGCGCAGCAACCAGGTTCCAGCGCCGAAGAAGGCAAAAGGCAAGGTTTCCGGCGCTATCTCCTTCACTCCCCAGTCCTAGTCGCGCAAAGCAAGCCGCTAAGCCGGCGACCGGCAAGAGAGCTACAACGAAGCATGCCGAACGGAGAAAATAGCAGCAGCTCATCTGTTCACACCTTGTTTCTGCCATGTGCTTGAACGCCAAGACGTTCGCGCTTCTGTGAGATGAAAGACGTCCTTCTGCATATGTGGTTGCTCACACCGGTGCACTTGTTAGTGTATCCATTCAGTCCTGGGCTGCGGGGCATTCAGAAGTGGCTCTGTGGAGGCGTCTGCATAGAGGCAGCTGTCAGAACACGCACACTCGATTGTTCACCAAAACATATGCAGACGCGTCCTTAGCCTGTAGATTTGGATGCACAGAGTTCCCTGTGTTCGCAAGAGACAAGGGAATCGCGTCTGTACGCACAGAAGCAATAGCGGACCGTTTCCCTCGGAGCGAACGCGAAAGAGCCGTCTATATACTCGCAGACACGGGAACGTGCCTCAATGCGGTCACAGAGGCAGCAGCTTTTGCACAGATGCTCTGGTGATTCTGGCACTTTCCACGCACACTCCTGAAAGTCGCGCACACTGCTGTTCACTCGCTAAACGACCTCTTGGGAAACACGTCTCCGGTCGATGGACCGCTCAGATTGCTTCTCGTGTAACTGTGAACTGTGTCAGCGCAGGGAATCCGTCTCTGTTGAGCAGATGTCAATCCTGCCTCGCTTTTGCTTTGTTGCCTCTACCAAGATGATTTCCCGTTTCTCTCTTCACTGGAGCACGCAGACACAGCCAACGCACATCAAGTGTCAAGAGACACGCTCTGCTGAGCTCAACGCTTGTGCAGATGCACATGTGCGACGAAGTCAACACACGTGCTTGTGGAGAGAAAGAAAGGGACTCCCAGGCGTGTGGAGCGACGGGGAGAAAGAGCGGGCGCTGAGGAACACAGTTTCAAACAGACTGTCTCCACACAAACAGGCACCTGTCTGCAGGTATCCTAGATCTTGATTCTTGAACTTGAGGAAACACGCGTCTGAGCAAAACTCCCAAACGCTTCCAGGAAAGACACAGGCTCTCCCACAAGCACACAAGTGTTTGCCCTCAGCTATACATCAGGGACAAGCTTGTGAAGAGATGCCCTGCTATTCTTTCGCCTTATGGCATCATGTGTTTCGTTTCTCTTGGAGATCGATTGTTAAACGTCTTTCCTCGGGCGACTGTGAAGCATTTGCCAGCGGAGGAGAAGTAGCACGGAGCAGCATTCAGTACTGCCTACGAGTGTCTTTGCTACCCTACTAGCGGAGCTCCAAGAACAGGCACACATCTTCAGGTACCTTCCAAATGTGGATTCCCCTGCAGCCCCGTAGGCGGGCGTGCAGTACGCCAACCATCAACGGACGTTTTTCCCCTCAAGCCTGTCAGGACGTTGCTCGTCCGTCTTTCCCTCAATAGATGGGAGTAGGCGCGCTTGCGGATGTGTGCGTGTGTGTGGCCACGCGTTTGCTTAGGCATCAGTGTGTGAAAAGGTAGGTGCTTTTCTCTAGCTGCGTGTGCGTGCACGTGGTGCTGGGTGCACATCCCTGGGTGCTCGAGGTAAGGTTTCTGCATGGTTTTCGCTGAGGAATCGTGTGTGTGCACATGGACAAAGAGAAGGCGCAGCAACCAGGTTCCAGCGCCGAAGAAGGCAAAAGGCAAGGTTTCCGGCGCTATCTCCTTCACTCCCCAGTCCTAGTCGCGCAAAGCAAGCCGCTAAGCCGGCGACCGGCAAGAGAGCTACAACGAAGCATGCCGAACGGAGAAAATAGCAGCAGCTCATCTGTTCACACCTTGTTTCTGCCATGTGCTTGAACGCCAAGACGTTCGCGCTTCTGTGAGATGAAAGACGTCCTTCTGCATATGTGGTTGCTCACACCGGTGCACTTGTTAGTGTATCCATTCAGTCCTGGGCTGCGGGGCATTCAGAAGTGGCTCTGTGGAGGCGTCTGCATAGAGGCAGCTGTCAGAACACGCACACTCGATTGTTCACCAAAACATATGCAGACGCGTCCTTAGCCTGTAGATTTGGATGCACAGAGTTCCCTGTGTTCGCAAGAGACAAGGGAATCGCGTCTGTACGCACAGAAGCAATAGCGGACCGTTTCCCTCGGAGCGAACGCGAAAGAGCCGTCTATATACTCGCAGACACGGGAACGTGCCTCAATGCGGTCACAGAGGCAGCAGCTTTTGCACAGATGCTCTGGTGATTCTGGCACTTTCCACGCACACTCCTGAAAGTCGCGCACACTGCTGTTCACTCGCTAAACGACCTCTTGGGAAACACGTCTCCGGTCGATGGAGCGCTCAGATTGCTTCTCGTGTAACTGTGAACTGTGTCAGCGCAGGGAATCCGTCTCTGTTGAGCAGATGTCAATCCTGCCTCGCTTTTGCTTTGTTGCCTCTACCAAGATGATTTCCCGTTTCTCTCTTCACTGGAGCACGCAGACACAGCCAACGCACATCAAGTGTCAAGAGACACGCTCTGCTGAGCTCAACGCTTGTGCAGATGCACATGTGCGACGAAGTCAACACACGTGCTTGTGGAGAGAAAGAAAGGGACTCCCAGGCGTGTGGAGCGACGGGGAGAAAGAGCGGGCGCTGAGGAACACAGTTTCAAACAGACTGTCTCCACACAAACAGGCACCTGTCTGCAGGTATCCTAGATCTTGATTCTTGAACTTGAGGAAACACGCGTCTGAGCAAAACTCCCAAACGCTTCCAGGAAAGACACAGGCTCTCCCACAAGCACACAAGTGTTTGCCCTCAGCTATAGATCAGGGACAAGCTTGTGAAGAGATGCCCTGCTATTCTTTCGCCTTATGGCATCATGTGTTTCGTTTCTCTTGGAGATCGATTGTTAAACGTCTTTCCTCGGGCGACTGTGAAGCATTTGCCAGCGGAGGAGAAGTAGCACGGAGCAGCATTCAGTACTGCCTACGAGTGTCTTTGCTACCCTACTAGCGGAGCTCCAAGAACAGGCACACATCTTCAGGTACCTTCCAAATGTGGATTCCCCTGCAGCCCCGTAGGCGGGCGTGCAGTACGCCAACCATCAACGGACGTTTTTCCCCTCAAGCCTGTCAGGACGTTGCTCGTCCGTCTTTCCCTCAATAGATGGGAGTAGGCGCGCTTGCGGATGTGTGCGTGTGTGTGGCCACGCGTTTGCTTAGGCATCAGTGTGTGAAAAGGTAGGTGCTTTTCTCTAGCTGCGTGTGCGTGCACGTGGTGCTGGGTGCACATCCCTGGGTGCTCGAGGTAAGGTTTCTGCATGGTTTTCGCTGAGGAATCGTGTGTGTGCACATGGACAAAGAGAAGGCGCAGCAACCAGGTTCCAGCGCCGAAGAAGGCAAAAGGCAAGGTTTCCGGCGCTATCTCCTTCACTCCCCAGTCCTAGTCGCGCAAAGCAAGCCGCTAAGCCGGCGACCGGCAAGAGAGCTACAACGAAGCATGCCGAACGGAGAAAATAGCAGCAGCTCATCTGTTCACACCTTGTTTCTGCCATGTGCTTGAACGCCAAGACGTTCGCGCTTCTGTGAGATGAAAGACGTCCTTCTGCATATGTGGTTGCTCACACCGGTGCACTTGTTAGTGTATCCATTCAGTCCTGGGCTGCGGGGCATTCAGAAGTGGCTCTGTGGAGGCGTCTGCATAGAGGCAGCTGTCAGAACACGCACACTCGATTGTTCACCAAAACATATGCAGACGCGTCCTTAGCCTGTAGATTTGGATGCACAGAGTTCCCTGTGTTCGCAAGAGACAAGGGAATCGCGTCTGTACGCACAGAAGCAATAGCGGACCGTTTCCCTCGGAGCGAACGCGAAAGAGCCGTCTATATACTCGCAGACACGGGAACGTGCCTCAATGCGGTCACAGAGGCAGCAGCTTTTGCACAGATGCTCTGGTGATTCTGGCACTTTCCACGCACACTCCTGAAAGTCGCGCACACTGCTGTTCACTCGCTAAACGACCTCTTGGGAAACACGTCTCCGGTCGATGGAGCGCTCAGATTGCTTCTCGTGTAACTGTGAACTGTGTCAGCGCAGGGAATCCGTCTCTGTTGAGCAGATGTCAATCCTGCCTCGCTTTTGCTTTGTTGCCTCTACCAAGATGATTTCCCGTTTCTCTCTTCACTGGAGCACGCAGACACAGCCAACGCACATCAAGTGTCAAGAGACACGCTCTGCTGAGCTCAACGCTTGTGCAGATGCACATGTGCGACGAAGTCAACACACGTGCTTGTGGAGAGAAAGAAAGGGACTCCCAGGCGTGTGGAGCGACGGGGAGAAAGAGCGGGCGCTGAGGAACACAGTTTCAAACAGACTGTCTCCACACAAACAGGCACCTGTCTGCAGGTATCCTAGATCTTGATTCTTGAACTTGAGGAAACACGCGTCTGAGCAAAACTCCCAAACGCTTCCAGGAAAGACACAGGCTCTCCCACAAGCACACAAGTGTTTGCCCTCAGCTATAGATCAGGGACAAGCTTGTGAAGAGATGCCCTGCTATTCTTTCGCCTTATGGCATCATGTGTTTCGTTTCTCTTGGAGATCGATTGTTAAACGTCTTTCCTCGGGCGACTGTGAAGCATTTGCCAGCGGAGGAGAAGTAGCACGGAGCAGCATTCAGTACTGCCTACGAGTGTCTTTGCTACCCTACTAGCGGAGCTCCAAGAACAGGCACACATCTTCAGGTACCTTCCAAATGTGGATTCCCCTGCAGCCCCGTAGGCGGGCGTGCAGTACGCCAACCATCAACGGACGTTTTTCCCCTCAAGCCTGTCAGGACGTTGCTCGTCCGTCTTTCCCTCAATAGATGGGAGTAGGCGCGCTTGCGGATGTGTGCGTGTGTGTGGCCACGCGTTTGCTTAGGCATCAGTGTGTGAAAAGGTAGGTGCTTTTCTCTAGCTGCGTGTGCGTGCACGTGGTGCTGGGTGCACATCCCTGGGTGCTCGAGGTAAGGTTTCTGCATGGTTTTCGCTGAGGAATCGTGTGTGTGCACATGGACAAAGAGAAGGCGCAGCAACCAGGTTCCAGCGCCGAAGAAGGCAAAAGGCAAGGTTTCCGGCGCTATCTCCTTCACTCCCCAGTCCTAGTCGCGCAAAGCAAGCCGCTAAGCCGGCGACCGGCAAGAGAGCTACAACGAAGCATGCCGAACGGAGAAAATAGCAGCAGCTCATCTGTTCACACCTTGTTTCTGCCATGTGCTTGAACGCCAAGACGTTCGCGCTTCTGTGAGATGAAAGACGTCCTTCTGCATATGTGGTTGCTCACACCGGTGCACTTGTTAGTGTATCCATTCAGTCCTGGGCTGCGGGGCATTCAGAAGTGGCTCTGTGGAGGCGTCTGCATAGAGGCAGCTGTCAGAACACGCACACTCGATTGTTCACCAAAACATATGCAGACGCGTCCTTAGCCTGTAGATTTGGATGCACAGAGTTCCCTGTGTTCGCAAGAGACAAGGGAATCGCGTCTGTACGCACAGAAGCAATAGCGGACCGTTTCCCTCGGAGCGAACGCGAAAGAGCCGTCTATATACTCGCAGACACGGGAACGTGCCTCAATGCGGTCACAGAGGCAGCAGCTTTTGCACAGATGCTCTGGTGATTCTGGCACTTTCCACGCACACTCCTGAAAGTCGCGCACACTGCTGTTCACTCGCTAAACGACCTCTTGGGAAACACGTCTCCGGTCGATGGAGCGCTCAGATTGCTTCTCGTGTAACTGTGAACTGTGTCAGCGCAGGGAATCCGTCTCTGTTGAGCAGATGTCAATCCTGCCTCGCTTTTGCTTTGTTGCCTCTACCAAGATGATTTCCCGTTTCTCTCTTCACTGGAGCACGCAGACACAGCCAACGCACATCAAGTGTCAAGAGACACGCTCTGCTGAGCTCAACGCTTGTGCAGATGCACATGTGCGACGAAGTCAACACACGTGCTTGTGGAGAGAAAGAAAGGGACTCCCAGGCGTGTGGAGCGACGGGGAGAAAGAGCGGGCGCTGAGGAACACAGTTTCAAACAGACTGTCTCCACACAAACAGGCACCTGTCTGCAGGTATCCTAGATCTTGATTCTTGAACTTGAGGAAACACGCGTCTGAGCAAAACTCCCAAACGCTTCCAGGAAAGACACAGGCTCTCCCACAAGCACACAAGTGTTTGCCCTCAGCTATACATCAGGGACAAGCTTGTGAAGAGATGCCCTGCTATTCTTTCGCCTTATGGCATCATGTGTTTCGTTTCTCTTGGAGATCGATTGTTAAACGTCTTTCCTCGGGCGACTGTGAAGCATTTGCCAGCGGAGGAGAAGTAGCACGGAGCAGCATTCAGTACTGCCTACGAGTGTCTTTGCTACCCTACTAGCGGAGCTCCAAGAACAGGCACACATCTTCAGGTACCTTCCAAATGTGGATTCCCCTGCAGCCCCGTAGGCGGGCGTGCAGTACGCCAACCATCAACGGACGTTTTTCCCCTCAAGCCTGTCAGGACGTTGCTCGTCCGTCTTTCCCTCAATAGATGGGAGTAGGCGCGCTTGCGGATGTGTGCGTGTGTGTGGCCACGCGTTTGCTTAGGCATCAGTGTGTGAAAAGGTAGGTGCTTTTCTCTAGCTGCGTGTGCGTGCACGTGGTGCTGGGTGCACATCCCTGGGTGCTCGAGGTAAGGTTTCTGCATGGTTTTCGCTGAGGAATCGTGTGTGTGCACATGGACAAAGAGAAGGCGCAGCAACCAGGTTCCAGCGCCGAAGAAGGCAAAAGGCAAGGTTTCCGGCGCTATCTCCTTCACTCCCCAGTCCTAGTCGCGCAAAGCAAGCCGCTAAGCCGGCGACCGGCAAGAGAGCTACAACGAAGCATGCCGAACGGAGAAAATAGCAGCAGCTCATCTGTTCACACCTTGTTTCTGCCATGTGCTTGAACGCCAAGACGTTCGCGCTTCTGTGAGATGAAAGACGTCCTTCTGCATATGTGGTTGCTCACACCGGTGCACTTGTTAGTGTATCCATTCAGTCCTGGGCTGCGGGGCATTCAGAAGTGGCTCTGTGGAGGCGTCTGCATAGAGGCAGCTGTCAGAACACGCACACTCGATTGTTCACCAAAACATATGCAGACGCGTCCTTAGCCTGTAGATTTGGATGCACAGAGTTCCCTGTGTTCGCAAGAGACAAGGGAATCGCGTCTGTACGCACAGAAGCAATAGCGGACCGTTTCCCTCGGAGCGAACGCGAAAGAGCCGTCTATATACTCGCAGACACGGGAACGTGCCTCAATGCGGTCACAGAGGCAGCAGCTTTTGCACAGATGCTCTGGTGATTCTGGCACTTTCCACGCACACTCCTGAAAGTCGCGCACACTGCTGTTCACTCGCTAAACGACCTCTTGGGAAACACGTCTCCGGTCGATGGACCGCTCAGATTGCTTCTCGTGTAACTGTGAACTGTGTCAGCGCAGGGAATCCGTCTCTGTTGAGCAGATGTCAATCCTGCCTCGCTTTTGCTTTGTTGCCTCTACCAAGATGATTTCCCGTTTCTCTCTTCACTGGAGCACGCAGACACAGCCAACGCACATCAAGTGTCAAGAGACACGCTCTGCTGAGCTCAACGCTTGTGCAGATGCACATGTGCGACGAAGTCAACACACGTGCTTGTGGAGAGAAAGAAAGGGACTCCCAGGCGTGTGGAGCGACGGGGAGAAAGAGCGGGCGCTGAGGAACACAGTTTCAAACAGACTGTCTCCACACAAACAGGCACCTGTCTGCAGGTATCCTAGATCTTGATTCTTGAACTTGAGGAAACACGCGTCTGAGCAAAACTCCCAAACGCTTCCAGGAAAGACACAGGCTCTCCCACAAGCACACAAGTGTTTGCCCTCAGCTATACATCAGGGACAAGCTTGTGAAGAGATGCCCTGCTATTCTTTCGCCTTATGGCATCATGTGTTTCGTTTCTCTTGGAGATCGATTGTTAAACGTCTTTCCTCGGGCGACTGTGAAGCATTTGCCAGCGGAGGAGAAGTAGCACGGAGCAGCATTCAGTACTGCCTACGAGTGTCTTTGCTACCCTACTAGCGGAGCTCCAAGAACAGGCACACATCTTCAGGTACCTTCCAAATGTGGATTCCCCTGCAGCCCCGTAGGCGGGCGTGCAGTACGCCAACCATCAACGGACGTTTTTCCCCTCAAGCCTGTCAGGACGTTGCTCGTCCGTCTTTCCCTCAATAGATGGGAGTAGGCGCGCTTGCGGATGTGTGCGTGTGTGTGGCCACGCGTTTGCTTAGGCATCAGTGTGTGAAAAGGTAGGTGCTTTTCTCTAGCTGCGTGTGCGTGCACGTGGTGCTGGGTGCACATCCCTGGGTGCTCGAGGTAAGGTTTCTGCATGGTTTTCGCTGAGGAATCGTGTGTGTGCACATGGACAAAGAGAAGGCGCAGCAACCAGGTTCCAGCGCCGAAGAAGGCAAAAGGCAAGGTTTCCGGCGCTATCTCCTTCACTCCCCAGTCCTAGTCGCGCAAAGCAAGCCGCTAAGCCGGCGACCGGCAAGAGAGCTACAACGAAGCATGCCGAACGGAGAAAATAGCAGCAGCTCATCTGTTCACACCTTGTTTCTGCCATGTGCTTGAACGCCAAGACGTTCGCGCTTCTGTGAGATGAAAGACGTCCTTCTGCATATGTGGTTGCTCACACCGGTGCACTTGTTAGTGTATCCATTCAGTCCTGGGCTGCGGGGCATTCAGAAGTGGCTCTGTGGAGACGTCTGCATAGAGGCAGCTGTCAGAACACGCACACTCGATTGTTCACCAAAACATATGCAGACGCGTCCTTAGCCTGTAGATTTGGATGCACAGAGTTCCCTGTGTTCGCAAGAGACAAGGGAATCGCGTCTGTACGCACAGAAGCAATAGCGGACCGTTTCCCTCGGAGCGAACGCGAAAGAGCCGTCTATATACTCGCAGACACGGGAACGTGCCTCAATGCGGTCACAGAGGCAGCAGCTTTTGCACAGATGCTCTGGTGATTCTGGCACTTTCCACGCACACTCCTGAAAGTCGCGCACACTGCTGTTCACTCGCTAAACGACCTCTTGGGAAACACGTCTCCGGTCGATGGACCGCTCAGATTGCTTCTCGTGTAACTGTGAACTGTGTCAGCGCAGGGAATCCGTCTCTGTTGAGCAGATGTCAATCCTGCCTCGCTTTTGCTTTGTTGCCTCTACCAAGATGATTTCCCGTTTCTCTCTTCACTGGAGCACGCAGACACAGCCAACGCACATCAAGTGTCAAGAGACACGCTCTGCTGAGCTCAACGCTTGTGCAGATGCACATGTGCGACGAAGTCAACACACGTGCTTGTGGAGAGAAAGAAAGGGACTCCCAGGCGTGTGGAGCGACGGGGAGAAAGAGCGGGCGCTGAGGAACACAGTTTCAAACAGACTGTCTCCACACAAACAGGCACCTGTCTGCAGGTATCCTAGATCTTGATTCTTGAACTTGAGGAAACACGCGTCTGAGCAAAACTCCCAAACGCTTCCAGGAAAGACACAGGCTCTCCCACAAGCACACAAGTGTTTGCCCTCAGCTATACATCAGGGACAAGCTTGTGAAGAGATGCCCTGCTATTCTTTCGCCTTATGGCATCATGTGTTTCGTTTCTCTTGGAGATCGATTGTTAAACGTCTTTCCTCGGGCGACTGTGAAGCATTTGCCAGCGGAGGAGAAGTAGCACGGAGCAGCATTCAGTACTGCCTACGAGTGTCTTTGCTACCCTACTAGCGGAGCTCCAAGAACAGGCACACATCTTCAGGTACCTTCCAAATGTGGATTCCCCTGCAGCCCCGTAGGCGGGCGTGCAGTACGCCAACCATCAACGGACGTTTTTCCCCTCAAGCCTGTCAGGACGTTGCTCGTCCGTCTTTCCCTCAATAGATGGGAGTAGGCGCGCTTGCGGATGTGTGCGTGTGTGTGGCCACGCGTTTGCTTAGGCATCAGTGTGTGAAAAGGTAGGTGCTTTTCTCTAGCTGCGTGTGCGTGCACGTGGTGCTGGGTGCCCATCCCTGGGTGCTCGAGGTAAGGTTTCTGCATGGTTTTCGCTGAGGAATCGTGTGTGTGCACATGGACAAAGAGAAGGCGCAGCAACCAGGTTCCAGCGCCGAAGAAGGCAAAAGGCAAGGTTTCCGGCGCTATCTCCTTCACTCCCCAGTCCTAGTCGTGCAAAGCAAGCCGCTAAGCCGGCGACAGGCAAGAGAGCTACAACGAAGCATGCCGACCGGAGAAAATAGCAGCAGCTCATCTGTTCACACCTTGTTTCTGCCATGTGCTTGAACGCCAAGACGTTCGCGCTTCTGTGAGATGAAAGACGTCCTTCTGCATATGTGGTTGCTCACACCGGTGCACTTGTTAGTGTATCCATTCAGTCCTGGGCTGCGGGGCATTCAGAAGTGGATCTGTGGAGACGTCTGCATAGAGGCAGCTGTCAGAACACGCACACTCGATTGTTCACCAAAACATATGCAGACGCGTCCTTAGCCTGTAGATTTGGATGCACAGAGTTCCCTGTGTTCGCAAGAGACAAGGGAATCGCGTCTGTACGCACAGAAGCAATAGCGGACCGTTTCCCTCGGAGCGAACGCGAAAGAGCCGTCTATATGCTCGCAGACACGGGAACGTGCCTCAATGCGGTCACAGAGGCAGCAGCTTTTGCACAGATGCTCTGGTGATTCTGGCACTTTCCACGCACACTCCTGAAAGTCGCGCACACTGCTGTTCACTCGCTAAACGACCTCTTGGGAAACACGTCTCCGGTCGATGGAGCGCTCAGATTGCTTCTCGTGTAACTGTGAACTGTGTCAGCGCAGGGAATCCGTCTCTGTTGAGCAGATGTCAATCCTGCCTCGCTTTTGCTTTGTTGCCTCTACCAAGATGATTTCCCGTTTCTCTCTTCACTGGAGCACGCAGACACAGCCAACGCACATCAAGTGTCAAGAGACACGCTCTGCTGAGCTCAACGCTTGTGCAGATGCACATGTGCGACGAAGTCAACACACGTGCTTGTGGAGAGAAAGAAAGGGACTCCCAGGCGTGTGGAGCGACGGGGAGAAAGAGCGGGCGCTGAGGAACACAGTTTCAAACAGACTGTCTCCACACAAACAGGCACCTGTCTGCAGGTATCCTAGATCTTGATTCTTGAACTTGAGGAAACACGCGTCTGAGCAAAACTCCCAAACGCTTCCAGGAAAGACACAGGCTCTCCCACAAGCACACAAGTGTTTGCCCTCAGCTATACATCAGGGACAAGCTTGTGAAGAGATGCCCTGCTATTCTTTCGCCTTATGGCATCATGTGTTTCGTTTCTCTTGGAGATCGATTGTTAAACGTCTTTCCTCGGGCGACTGTGAAGCATTTGCCAGCGGAGGAGAAGTAGCACGGAGCAGCATTCAGTACTGCCTACGAGTGTCTTTGCTACCCTACTAGCGGAGCTCCAAGAACAGGCACACATCTTCAGGTACCTTCCAAATGTGGATTCCCCTGCAGCCCCGTAGGCGGGCGTGCAGTACGCCAACCATCAACGGACGTTTTTCCCCTCAAGCCTGTCAGGACGTTGCTCGTCCGTCTTTCCCTCGATAGATGGGAGTAGGCGCGCTTGCGGATGTGTGCGTGTGTGTGGCCACGCGTTTGCTTAGGCATCAGTGTGTGAAAAGGTAGGTGCTTTTCTCTAGCTGCGTGTGCGTGCACGTGGTGCTGGGTGCACATCCCTGGGTGCTCGAGGTAAGGTTTCTGCATGGTTTTCGCTGAGGAATCGTGTGTGTGCACATGGACAAAGAGAAGGCGCAGCAACCAGGTTCCAGCGCCGAAGAAGGCAAAAGGCAAGGTTTCCGGCGCTATCTCCTTCACTCCCCAGTCCTAGTCGCGCAAAGCAAGCCGCTAAGCCGGCGACCGGCAAGAGAGCTACAACGAAGCATGCCGAACGGAGAAAATAGCAGCAGCTCATCTGTTCACACCTTGTTTCTGCCATGTGCTTGAACGCCAAGACGTTCGCGCTTCTGTGAGATGAAAGACGTCCTTCTGCATATGTGGTTGCTCACACCGGTGCACTTGTTAGTGTATCCATTCAGTCCTGGGCTGCGGGGCATTCAGAAGTGGCTCTGTGGAGGCGTCTGCATAGAGGCAGCTGTCAGAACACGCACACTCGATTGTTCACCAAAACATATGCAGACGCGTCCTTAGCCTGTAGATTTGGATGCACAGAGTTCCCTGTGTTCGCAAGAGACAAGGGAATCGCGTCTGTACGCACAGAAGCAATAGCGGACCGTTTCCCTCGGAGCGAACGCGAAAGAGCCGTCTATATACTCGCAGACACGGGAACGTGCCTCAATGCGGTCACAGAGGCAGCAGCTTTTGCACAGATGCTCTGGTGATTCTGGCACTTTCCACGCACACTCCTGAAAGTCGCGCACACTGCTGTTCACTCGCTAAACGACCTCTTGGGAAACACGTCTCCGGTCGATGGACCGCTCAGATTGCTTCTCGTGTAACTGTGAACTGTGTCAGCGCAGGGAATCCGTCTCTGTTGAGCAGATGTCAATCCTGCCTCGCTTTTGCTTTGTTGCCTCTACCAAGATGATTTCCCGTTTCTCTCTTCACTGGAGCACGCAGACACAGCCAACGCACATCAAGTGTCAAGAGACACGCTCTGCTGAGCTCAACGCTTGTGCAGATGCACATGTGCGACGAAGTCAACACACGTGCTTGTGGAGAGAAAGAAAGGGACTCCCAGGCGTGTGGAGCGACGGGGAGAAAGAGCGGGCGCTGAGGAACACAGTTTCAGACAGACTGTCTCCACACAAACAGGCACCTGTCTGCAGGTATCCTAGATCTTGATTCTTGAACTTGAGGAAACACGCGTCTGAGCAAAACTCCCAAACGCTTCCAGGAAAGACACAGGCTCTCCCACAAGCACACAAGTGTTTGCCCTCAGCTATACATCAGGGACAAGCTTGTGAAGAGATGCCCTGCTATTCTTTCGCCTTATGGCATCATGTGTTTCGTTTCTCTTGGAGATCGATTGTTAAACGTCTTTCCTCGGGCGACTGTGAAGCATTTGCCAGCGGAGGAGAAGTAGCACGGAGCAGCATTCAGTACTGCCTACGAGTGTCTTTGCTACCCTACTAGCGGAGCTCCAAGAACAGGCACACATCTTCAGGTACCTTCCAAATGTGGATTCCCCTGCAGCCCCGTAGGCGGGCGTGCAGTACGCCAACCATCAACGGACGTTTTTCCCCTCAAGCCTGTCAGGACGTTGCTCGTCCGTCTTTCCCTCAATAGATGGGAGTAGGCGCGCTTGCGGATGTGTGCGTGTGTGTGGCCACGCGTTTGCTTAGGCATCAGTGTGTGAAAAGGTAGGTGCTTTTCTCTAGCTGCGTGTGCGTGCACGTGGTGCTGGGTGCACATCCCTGGGTGCTCGAGGTAAGGTTTCTGCATGGTTTTCGCTGAGGAATCGTGTGTGTGCACATGGACAAAGAGAAGGCGCAGCAACCAGGTTCCAGCGCCGAAGAAGGCAAAAGGCAAGGTTTCCGGCGCTATCTCCTTCACTCCCCAGTCCTAGTCGCGCAAAGCAAGCCGCTAAGCCGGCGACCGGCAAGAGAGCTACAACGAAGCATGCCGAACGGAGAAAATAGCAGCAGCTCATCTGTTCACACCTTGTTTCTGCCATGTGCTTGAACGCCAAGACGTTCGCGCTTCTGTGAGATGAAAGACGTCCTTCTGCATATGTGGTTGCTCACACCGGTGCACTTGTTAGTGTATCCATTCAGTCCTGGGCTGCGGGGCATTCAGAAGTGGCTCTGTGGAGGCGTCTGCATAGAGGCAGCTGTCAGAACACGCACACTCGATTGTTCACCAAAACATATGCAGACGCGTCCTTAGCCTGTAGATTTGGATGCACAGAGTTCCCTGTGTTCGCAAGAGACAAGGGAATCGCGTCTGTACGCACAGAAGCAATAGCGGACCGTTTCCCTCGGAGCGAACGCGAAAGAGCCGTCTATATACTCGCAGACACGGGAACGTGCCTCAATGCGGTCACAGAGGCAGCAGCTTTTGCACAGATGCTCTGGTGATTCTGGCACTTTCCACGCACACTCCTGAAAGTCGCGCACACTGCTGTTCACTCGCTAAACGACCTCTTGGGAAACACGTCTCCGGTCGATGGACCGCTCAGATTGCTTCTCGTGTAACTGTGAACTGTGTCAGCGCAGGGAATCCGTCTCTGTTGAGCAGATGTCAATCCTGCCTCGCTTTTGCTTTGTTGCCTCTACCAAGATGATTTCCCGTTTCTCTCTTCACTGGAGCACGCAGACACAGCCAACGCACATCAAGTGTCAAGAGACACGCTCTGCTGAGCTCAACGCTTGTGCAGATGCACATGTGCGACGAAGTCAACACACGTGCTTGTGGAGAGAAAGAAAGGGACTCCCAGGCGTGTGGAGCGACGGGGAGAAAGAGCGGGCGCTGAGGAACACAGTTTCAAACAGACTGTCTCCACACAAACAGGCACCTGTCTGCAGGTATCCTAGATCTTGATTCTTGAACTTGAGGAAACACGCGTCTGAGCAAAACTCCCAAACGCTTCCAGGAAAGACACAGGCTCTCCCACAAGCACACAAGTGTTTGCCCTCAGCTATACATCAGGGACAAGCTTGTGAAGAGATGCCCTGCTATTCTTTCGCCTTATGGCATCATGTGTTTCGTTTCTCTTGGAGATCGATTGTTAAACGTCTTTCCTCGGGCGACTGTGAAGCATTTGCCAGCGGAGGAGAAGTAGCACGGAGCAGCATTCAGTACTGCCTACGAGTGTCTTTGCTACCCTACTAGCGGAGCTCCAAGAACAGGCACACATCTTCAGGTACCTTCCAAATGTGGATTCCCCTGCAGCCCCGTAGGCGGGCGTGCAGTACGCCAACCATCAACGGACGTTTTTCCCCTCAAGCCTGTCAGGACGTTGCTCGTCCGTCTTTCCCTCAATAGATGGGAGTAGGCGCGCTTGCGGATGTGTGCGTGTGTGTGGCCACGCGTTTGCTTAGGCATCAGTGTGTGAAAAGGTAGGTGCTTTTCTCTAGCTGCGTGTGCGTGCACGTGGTGCTGGGTGCACATCCCTGGGTGCTCGAGGTAAGGTTTCTGCATGGTTTTCGCTGAGGAATCGTGTGTGTGCACATGGACAAAGAGAAGGCGCAGCAACCAGGTTCCAGCGCCGAAGAAGGCAAAAGGCAAGGTTTCCGGCGCTATCTCCTTCACTCCCCAGTCCTAGTCGCGCAAAGCAAGCCGCTAAGCCGGCGACCGGCAAGAGAGCTACAACGAAGCATGCCGAACGGAGAAAATAGCAGCAGCGCATCTGTTCACACCTTGTTTCTGCCATGTGCTTGAACGCCAAGACGTTCGCGCTTCTGTGAGATGAAAGACGTCCTTCTGCATATGTGGTTGCTCACACCGGTGCACTTGTTAGTGTATCCATTCAGTCCTGGGCTGCGGGGCATTCAGAAGTGGCTCTGTGGAGACGTCTGCATAGAGGCAGCTGTCAGAACACGCACACTCGATTGTTCACCAAAACATATGCAGACGCGTCCTTAGCCTGTAGATTTGGATGCACAGAGTTCCCTGTGTTCGCAAGAGACAAGGGAATCGCGTCTGTACGCACAGAAGCAATAGCGGACCGTTTCCCTCGGAGCGAACGCGAAAGAGCCGTCTATATACTCGCAGACACGGGAACGTGCCTCAATGCGGTCACAGAGGCAGCAGCTTTTGCACAGATGCTCTGGTGATTCTGGCACTTTCCACGCACACTCCTGAAAGTCGCGCACACTGCTGTTCACTCGCTAAACGACCTCTTGGGAAACACGTCTCCGGTCGATGGACCGCTCAGATTGCTTCTCGTGTAACTGTGAACTGTGTCAGCGCAGGGAATCCGTCTCTGTTGAGCAGATGTCAATCCTGCCTCGCTTTTGCTTTGTTGCCTCTACCAAGATGATTTCCCGTTTCTCTCTTCACTGGAGCACGCAGACACAGCCAACGCACATCAAGTGTCAAGAGACACGCTCTGCTGAGCTCAACGCTTGTGCAGATGCACATGTGCGACGAAGTCAACACACGTGCTTGTGGAGAGAAAGAAAGGGACTCCCAGGCGTGTGGAGCGACGGGGAGAAAGAGCGGGCGCTGAGGAACACAGTTTCAAACAGACTGTCTCCACACAAACAGGCACCTGTCTGCAGGTATCCTAGATCTTGATTCTTGAACTTGAGGAAACACGCGTCTGAGCAAAACTCCCAAACGCTTCCAGGAAAGACACAGGCTCTCCCACAAGCACACAAGTGTTTGCCCTCAGCTATACATCAGGGACAAGCTTGTGAAGAGATGCCCTGCTATTCTTTCGCCTTATGGCATCATGTGTTTCGTTTCTCTTGGAGATCGATTGTTAAACGTCTTTCCTCGGGCGACTGTGAAGCATTTGCCAGCGGAGGAGAAGTAGCACGGAGCAGCATTCAGTACTGCCTACGAGTGTCTTTGCTACCCTACTAGCGGAGCTCCAAGAACAGGCACACATCTTCAGGTACCTTCCAAATGTGGATTCCCCTGCAGCCCCGTAGGCGGGCGTGCAGTACGCCAACCATCAACGGACGTTTTTCCCCTCAAGCCTGTCAGGACGTTGCTCGTCCGTCTTTCCCTCAATAGATGGGAGTAGGCGCGCTTGCGGATGTGTGCGTGTGTGTGGCCACGCGTTTGCTTAGGCATCAGTGTGTGAAAAGGTAGGTGCTTTTCTCTAGCTGCGTGTGCGTGCACGTGGTGCTGGGTGCACATCCCTGGGTGCTCGAGGTAAGGTTTCTGCATGGTTTTCGCTGAGGAATCGTGTGTGTGCACATGGACAAAGAGAAGGCGCAGCAACCAGGTTCCAGCGCCGAAGAAGGCAAAAGGCAAGGTTTCCGGCGCTATCTCCTTCACTCCCCAGTCCTAGTCGCGCAAAGCAAGCCGCTAAGCCGGCGACCGGCAAGAGAGCTACAACGAAGCATGCCGAACGGAGAAAATAGCAGCAGCGCATCTGTTCACACCTTGTTTCTGCCATGTGCTTGAACGCCAAGACGTTCGCGCTTCTGTGAGATGAAAGACGTCCTTCTGCATATGTGGTTGCTCACACCGGTGCACTTGTTAGTGTATCCATTCAGTCCTGGGCTGCGGGGCATTCAGAAGTGGCTCTGTGGAGGCGTCTGCATAGAGGCAGCTGTCAGAACACGCACACTCGATTGTTCACCAAAACATATGCAGACGCGTCCTTAGCCTGTAGATTTGGATGCACAGAGTTCCCTGTGTTCGCAAGAGACAAGGGAATCGCGTCTGTACGCACAGAAGCAATAGCGGACCGTTTCCCTCGGAGCGAACGCGAAAGAGCCGTCTATATACTCGCAGACACGGGAACGTGCCTCAATGCGGTCACAGAGGCAGCAGCTTTTGCACAGATGCTCTGGTGATTCTGGCACTTTCCACGCACACTCCTGAAAGTCGCGCACACTGCTGTTCACTCGCTAAACGACCTCTTGGGAAACACGTCTCCGGTCGATGGACCGCTCAGATTGCTTCTCGTGTAACTGTGAACTGTGTCAGCGCAGGGAATCCGTCTCTGTTGAGCAGATGTCAATCCTGCCTCGCTTTTGCTTTGTTGCCTCTACCAAGATGATTTCCCGTTTCTCTCTTCACTGGAGCACGCAGACACAGCCAACGCACATCAAGTGTCAAGAGACACGCTCTGCTGAGCTCAACGCTTGTGCAGATGCACATGTGCGACGAAGTCAACACACGTGCTTGTGGAGAGAAAGAAAGGGACTCCCAGGCGTGTGGAGCGACGGGGAGAAAGAGCGGGCGCTGAGGAACACAGTTTCAAACAGACTGTCTCCACACAAACAGGCACCTGTCTGCAGGTATCCTAGATCTTGATTCTTGAACTTGAGGAAACACGCGTCTGAGCAAAACTCCCAAACGCTTCCAGGAAAGACACAGGCTCTCCCACAAGCACACAAGTGTTTGCCCTCAGCTATACATCAGGGACAAGCTTGTGAAGAGATGCCCTGCTATTCTTTCGCCTTATGGCATCATGTGTTTCGTTTCTCTTGGAGATCGATTGTTAAACGTCTTTCCTCGGGCGACTGTGAAGCATTTGCCAGCGGAGGAGAAGTAGCACGGAGCAGCATTCAGTACTGCCTACGAGTGTCTTTGCTACCCTACTAGCGGAGCTCCAAGAACAGGCACACATCTTCAGGTACCTTCCAAATGTGGATTCCCCTGCAGCCCCGTAGGCGGGCGTGCAGTACGCCAACCATCAACGGACGTTTTTCCCCTCAAGCCTGTCAGGACGTTGCTCGTCCGTCTTTCCCTCAATAGATGGGAGTAGGCGCGCTTGCGGATGTGTGCGTGTGTGTGGCCACGCGTTTGCTTAGGCATCAGTGTGTGAAAAGGTAGGTGCTTTTCTCTAGCTGCGTGTGCGTGCACGTGGTGCTGGGTGCACATCCCTGGGTGCTCGAGGTAAGGTTTCTGCATGGTTTTCGCTGAGGAATCGTGTGTGTGCACATGGACAAAGAGAAGGCGCAGCAACCAGGTTCCAGCGCCGAAGAAGGCAAAAGGCAAGGTTTCCGGCGCTATCTCCTTCACTCCCCAGTCCTAGTCGCGCAAAGCAAGCCGCTAAGCCGGCGACCGGCAAGAGAGCTACAACGAAGCATGCCGAACGGAGAAAATAGCAGCAGCTCATCTGTTCACACCTTGTTTCTGCCATGTGCTTGAACGCCAAGACGTTCGCGCTTCTGTGAGATGAAAGACGTCCTTCTGCATATGTGGTTGCTCACACCGGTGCACTTGTTAGTGTATCCATTCAGTCCTGGGCTGCGGGGCATTCAGAAGTGGCTCTGTGGAGGCGTCTGCATAGAGGCAGCTGTCAGAACACGCACACTCGATTGTTCACCAAAACATATGCAGACGCGTCCTTAGCCTGTAGATTTGGATGCACAGAGTTCCCTGTGTTCGCAAGAGACAAGGGAATCGCGTCTGTACGCACAGAAGCAATAGCGGACCGTTTCCCTCGGAGCGAACGCGAAAGAGCCGTCTATATACTCGCAGACACGGGAACGTGCCTCAATGCGGTCACAGAGGCAGCAGCTTTTGCACAGATGCTCTGGTGATTCTGGCACTTTCCACGCACACTCCTGAAAGTCGCGCACACTGCTGTTCACTCGCTAAACGACCTCTTGGGAAACACGTCTCCGGTCGATGGACCGCTCAGATTGCTTCTCGTGTAACTGTGAACTGTGTCAGCGCAGGGAATCCGTCTCTGTTGAGCAGATGTCAATCCTGCCTCGCTTTTGCTTTGTTGCCTCTACCAAGATGATTTCCCGTTTCTCTCTTCACTGGAGCACGCAGACACAGCCAACGCACATCAAGTGTCAAGAGACACGCTCTGCTGAGCTCAACGCTTGTGCAGATGCACATGTGCGACGAAGTCAACACACGTGCTTGTGGAGAGAAAGAAAGGGACTCCCAGGCGTGTGGAGCGACGGGGAGAAAGAGCGGGCGCTGAGGAACACAGTTTCAAACAGACTGTCTCCACACAAACAGGCACCTGTCTGCAGGTATCCTAGATCTTGATTCTTGAACTTGAGGAAACACGCGTCTGAGCAAAACTCCCAAACGCTTCCAGGAAAGACACAGGCTCTCCCACAAGCACACAAGTGTTTGCCCTCAGCTATACATCAGGGACAAGCTTGTGAAGAGATGCCCTGCTATTCTTTCGCCTTATGGCATCATGTGTTTCGTTTCTCTTGGAGATCGATTGTTAAACGTCTTTCCTCGGGCGACTGTGAAGCATTTGCCAGCGGAGGAGAAGTAGCACGGAGCAGCATTCAGTACTGCCTACGAGTGTCTTTGCTACCCTACTAGCGGAGCTCCAAGAACAGGCACACATCTTCAGGTACCTTCCAAATGTGGATTCCCCTGCAGCCCCGTAGGCGGGCGTGCAGTACGCCAACCATCAACGGACGTTTTTCCCCTCAAGCCTGTCAGGACGTTGCTCGTCCGTCTTTCCCTCAATAGATGGGAGTAGGCGCGCTTGCGGATGTGTGCGTGTGTGTGGCCACGCGTTTGCTTAGGCATCAGTGTGTGAAAAGGTAGGTGCTTTTCTCTAGCTGCGTGTGCGTGCACGTGGTGCTGGGTGCACATCCCTGGGTGCTCGAGGTAAGGTTTCTGCATGGTTTTCGCTGAGGAATCGTGTGTGTGCACATGGACAAAGAGAAGGCGCAGCAACCAGGTTCCAGCGCCGAAGAAGGCAAAAGGCAAGGTTTCCGGCGCTATCTCCTTCACTCCCCAGTCCTAGTCGCGCAAAGCAAGCCG
The DNA here is from genome assembly GCF_037038585.1 of Patagioenas fasciata. Taxonomy (NCBI): domain Eukaryota; kingdom Metazoa; phylum Chordata; class Aves; order Columbiformes; family Columbidae; genus Patagioenas; species Patagioenas fasciata. The sequence continues at coordinate 12,330,999 of NC_092522.1, forward strand.
CTAAGCCGGCGACCGGCAAGAGAGCTACAACGAAGCATGCCGAACGGAGAAAATAGCAGCAGCGCATCTGTTCACACCTTGTTTCTGCCATGTGCTTGAACGCCAAGACGTTCGCGCTTCTGTGAGATGAAAGACGTCCTTCTGCATATGTGGTTGCTCACACCGGTGCACTTGTTAGTGTATCCATTCAGTCCTGGGCTGCGGGGCATTCAGAAGTGGCTCTGTGGAGACGTCTGCATAGAGGCAGCTGTCAGAACACGCACACTCGATTGTTCACCAAAACATATGCAGACGCGTCCTTAGCCTGTAGATTTGGATGCACAGAGTTCCCTGTGTTCGCAAGAGACAAGGGAATCGCGTCTGTACGCACAGAAGCAATAGCGGACCGTTTCCCTCGGAGCGAACGCGAAAGAGCCGTCTATATACTCGCAGACACGGGAACGTGCCTCAATGCGGTCACAGAGGCAGCAGCTTTTGCACAGATGCTCTGGTGATTCTGGCACTTTCCACGCACACTCCTGAAAGTCGCGCACACTGCTGTTCACTCGCTAAACGACCTCTTGGGAAACACGTCTCCGGTCGATGGACCGCTCAGATTGCTTCTCGTGTAACTGTGAACTGTGTCAGCGCAGGGAATCCGTCTCTGTTGAGCAGATGTCAATCCTGCCTCGCTTTTGCTTTGTTGCCTCTACCAAGATGATTTCCCGTTTCTCTCTTCACTGGAGCACGCAGACACAGCCAACGCACATCAAGTGTCAAGAGACACGCTCTGCTGAGCTCAACGCTTGTGCAGATGCACATGTGCGACGAAGTCAACACACGTGCTTGTGGAGAGAAAGAAAGGGACTCCCAGGCGTGTGGAGCGACGGGGAGAAAGAGCGGGCGCTGAGGAACACAGTTTCAAACAGACTGTCTCCACACAAACAGGCACCTGTCTGCAGGTATCCTAGATCTTGATTCTTGAACTTGAGGAAACACGCGTCTGAGCAAAACTCCCAAACGCTTCCAGGAAAGACACAGGCTCTCCCACAAGCACACAAGTGTTTGCCCTCAGCTATACATCAGGGACAAGCTTGTGAAGAGATGCCCTGCTATTCTTTCGCCTTATGGCATCATGTGTTTCGTTTCTCTTGGAGATCGATTGTTAAACGTCTTTCCTCGGGCGACTGTGAAGCATTTGCCAGCGGAGGAGAAGTAGCACGGAGCAGCATTCAGTACTGCCTACGAGTGTCTTTGCTACCCTACTAGCGGAGCTCCAAGAACAGGCACACATCTTCAGGTACCTTCCAAATGTGGATTCCCCTGCAGCCCCGTAGGCGGGCGTGCAGTACGCCAACCATCAACGGACGTTTTTCCCCTCAAGCCTGTCAGGACGTTGCTCGTCCGTCTTTCCCTCAATAGATGGGAGTAGGCGCGCTTGCGGATGTGTGCGTGTGTGTGGCCACGCGTTTGCTTAGGCATCAGTGTGTGAAAAGGTAGGTGCTTTTCTCTAGCTGCGTGTGCGTGCACGTGGTGCTGGGTGCACATCCCTGGGTGCTCGAGGTAAGGTTTCTGCATGGTTTTCGCTGAGGAATCGTGTGTGTGCACATGGACAAAGAGAAGGCGCAGCAACCAGGTTCCAGCGCCGAAGAAGGCAAAAGGCAAGGTTTCCGGCGCTATCTCCTTCACTCCCCAGTCCTAGTCGCGCAAAGCAAGCCGCTAAGCCGGCGACCGGCAAGAGAGCTACAACGAAGCATGCCGAACGGAGAAAATAGCAGCAGCTCATCTGTTCACACCTTGTTTCTGCCATGTGCTTGAACGCCAAGACGTTCGCGCTTCTGTGAGATGAAAGACGTCCTTCTGCATATGTGGTTGCTCACACCGGTGCACTTGTTAGTGTATCCATTCAGTCCTGGGCTGCGGGGCATTCAGAAGTGGCTCTGTGGAGGCGTCTGCATAGAGGCAGCTGTCAGAACACGCACACTCGATTGTTCACCAAAACATATGCAGACGCGTCCTTAGCCTGTAGATTTGGATGCACAGAGTTCCCTGTGTTCGCAAGAGACAAGGGAATCGCGTCTGTACGCACAGAAGCAATAGCGGACCGTTTCCCTCGGAGCGAACGCGAAAGAGCCGTCTATATACTCGCAGACACGGGAACGTGCCTCAATGCGGTCACAGAGGCAGCAGCTTTTGCACAGATGCTCTGGTGATTCTGGCACTTTCCACGCACACTCCTGAAAGTCGCGCACACTGCTGTTCACTCGCTAAACGACCTCTTGGGAAACACGTCTCCGGTCGATGGACCGCTCAGATTGCTTCTCGTGTAACTGTGAACTGTGTCAGCGCAGGGAATCCGTCTCTGTTGAGCAGATGTCAATCCTGCCTCGCTTTTGCTTTGTTGCCTCTACCAAGATGATTTCCCGTTTCTCTCTTCACTGGAGCACGCAGACACAGCCAACGCACATCAAGTGTCAAGAGACACGCTCTGCTGAGCTCAACGCTTGTGCAGATGCACATGTGCGACGAAGTCAACACACGTGCTTGTGGAGAGAAAGAAAGGGACTCCCAGGCGTGTGGAGCGACGGGGAGAAAGAGCGGGCGCTGAGGAACACAGTTTCAAACAGACTGTCTCCACACAAACAGGCACCTGTCTGCAGGTATCCTAGATCTTGATTCTTGAACTTGAGGAAACACGCGTCTGAGCAAAACTCCCAAACGCTTCCAGGAAAGACACAGGCTCTCCCACAAGCACACAAGTGTTTGCCCTCAGCTATACATCAGGGACAAGCTTGTGAAGAGATGCCCTGCTATTCTTTCGCCTTATGGCATCATGTGTTTCGTTTCTCTTGGAGATCGATTGTTAAACGTCTTTCCTCGGGCGACTGTGAAGCATTTGCCAGCGGAGGAGAAGTAGCACGGAGCAGCATTCAGTACTGCCTACGAGTGTCTTTGCTACCCTACTAGCGGAGCTCCAAGAACAGGCACACATCTTCAGGTACCTTCCAAATGTGGATTCCCCTGCAGCCCCGTAGGCGGGCGTGCAGTACGCCAACCATCAACGGACGTTTTTCCCCTCAAGCCTGTCAGGACGTTGCTCGTCCGTCTTTCCCTCAATAGATGGGAGTAGGCGCGCTTGCGGATGTGTGCGTGTGTGTGGCCACGCGTTTGCTTAGGCATCAGTGTGTGAAAAGGTAGGTGCTTTTCTCTAGCTGCGTGTGCGTGCACGTGGTGCTGGGTGCACATCCCTGGGTGCTCGAGGTAAGGTTTCTGCATGGTTTTCGCTGAGGAATCGTGTGTGTGCACATGGACAAAGAGAAGGCGCAGCAACCAGGTTCCAGCGCCGAAGAAGGCAAAAGGCAAGGTTTCCGGCGCTATCTCCTTCACTCCCCAGTCCTAGTCGCGCAAAGCAAGCCGCTAAGCCGGCGACCGGCAAGAGAGCTACAACGAAGCATGCCGAACGGAGAAAATAGCAGCAGCTCATCTGTTCACACCTTGTTTCTGCCATGTGCTTGAACGCCAAGACGTTCGCGCTTCTGTGAGATGAAAGACGTCCTTCTGCATATGTGGTTGCTCACACCGGTGCACTTGTTAGTGTATCCATTCAGTCCTGGGCTGCGGGGCATTCAGAAGTGGCTCTGTGGAGGCGTCTGCATAGAGGCAGCTGTCAGAACACGCACACTCGATTGTTCACCAAAACATATGCAGACGCGTCCTTAGCCTGTAGATTTGGATGCACAGAGTTCCCTGTGTTCGCAAGAGACAAGGGAATCGCGTCTGTACGCACAGAAGCAATAGCGGACCGTTTCCCTCGGAGCGAACGCGAAAGAGCCGTCTATATACTCGCAGACACGGGAACGTGCCTCAATGCGGTCACAGAGGCAGCAGCTTTTGCACAGATGCTCTGGTGATTCTGGCACTTTCCACGCACACTCCTGAAAGTCGCGCACACTGCTGTTCACTCGCTAAACGACCTCTTGGGAAACACGTCTCCGGTCGATGGACCGCTCAGATTGCTTCTCGTGTAACTGTGAACTGTGTCAGCGCAGGGAATCCGTCTCTGTTGAGCAGATGTCAATCCTGCCTCGCTTTTGCTTTGTTGCCTCTACCAAGATGATTTCCCGTTTCTCTCTTCACTGGAGCACGCAGACACAGCCAACGCACATCAAGTGTCAAGAGACACGCTCTGCTGAGCTCAACGCTTGTGCAGATGCACATGTGCGACGAAGTCAACACACGTGCTTGTGGAGAGAAAGAAAGGGACTCCCAGGCGTGTGGAGCGACGGGGAGAAAGAGCGGGCGCTGAGGAACACAGTTTCAAACAGACTGTCTCCACACAAACAGGCACCTGTCTGCAGGTATCCTAGATCTTGATTCTTGAACTTGAGGAAACACGCGTCTGAGCAAAACTCCCAAACGCTTCCAGGAAAGACACAGGCTCTCCCACAAGCACACAAGTGTTTGCCCTCAGCTATACATCAGGGACAAGCTTGTGAAGAGATGCCCTGCTATTCTTTCGCCTTATGGCATCATGTGTTTCGTTTCTCTTGGAGATCGATTGTTAAACGTCTTTCCTCGGGCGACTGTGAAGCATTTGCCAGCGGAGGAGAAGTAGCACGGAGCAGCATTCAGTACTGCCTACGAGTGTCTTTGCTACCCTACTAGCGGAGCTCCAAGAACAGGCACACATCTTCAGGTACCTTCCAAATGTGGATTCCCCTGCAGCCCCGTAGGCGGGCGTGCAGTACGCCAACCATCAACGGACGTTTTTCCCCTCAAGCCTGTCAGGACGTTGCTCGTCCGTCTTTCCCTCAATAGATGGGAGTAGGCGCGCTTGCGGATGTGTGCGTGTGTGTGGCCACGCGTTTGCTTAGGCATCAGTGTGTGAAAAGGTAGGTGCTTTTCTCTAGCTGCGTGTGCGTGCACGTGGTGCTGGGTGCACATCCCTGGGTGCTCGAGGTAAGGTTTCTGCATGGTTTTCGCTGAGGAATCGTGTGTGTGCACATGGACAAAGAGAAGGCGCAGCAACCAGGTTCCAGCGCCGAAGAAGGCAAAAGGCAAGGTTTCCGGCGCTATCTCCTTCACTCCCCAGTCCTAGTCGCGCAAAGCAAGCCGCTAAGCCGGCGACCGGCAAGAGAGCTACAACGAAGCATGCCGAACGGAGAAAATAGCAGCAGCTCATCTGTTCACACCTTGTTTCTGCCATGTGCTTGAACGCCAAGACGTTCGCGCTTCTGTGAGATGAAAGACGTCCTTCTGCATATGTGGTTGCTCACACCGGTGCACTTGTTAGTGTATCCATTCAGTCCTGGGCTGCGGGGCATTCAGAAGTGGCTCTGTGGAGACGTCTGCATAGAGGCAGCTGTCAGAACACGCACACTCGATTGTTCACCAAAACATATGCAGACGCGTCCTTAGCCTGTAGATTTGGATGCACAGAGTTCCCTGTGTTCGCAAGAGACAAGGGAATCGCGTCTGTACGCACAGAAGCAATAGCGGACCGTTTCCCTCGGAGCGAACGCGAAAGAGCCGTCTATATACTCGCAGACACGGGAACGTGCCTCAATGCGGTCACAGAGGCAGCAGCTTTTGCACAGATGCTCTGGTGATTCTGGCACTTTCCACGCACACTCCTGAAAGTCGCGCACACTGCTGTTCACTCGCTAAACGACCTCTTGGGAAACACGTCTCCGGTCGATGGACCGCTCAGATTGCTTCTCGTGTAACTGTGAACTGTGTCAGCGCAGGGAATCCGTCTCTGTTGAGCAGATGTCAATCCTGCCTCGCTTTTGCTTTGTTGCCTCTACCAAGATGATTTCCCGTTTCTCTCTTCACTGGAGCACGCAGACACAGCCAACGCACATCAAGTGTCAAGAGACACGCTCTGCTGAGCTCAACGCTTGTGCAGATGCACATGTGCGACGAAGTCAACACACGTGCTTGTGGAGAGAAAGAAAGGGACTCCCAGGCGTGTGGAGCGACGGGGAGAAAGAGCGGGCGCTGAGGAACACAGTTTCAAACAGACTGTCTCCACACAAACAGGCACCTGTCTGCAGGTATCCTAGATCTTGATTCTTGAACTTGAGGAAACACGCGTCTGAGCAAAACTCCCAAACGCTTCCAGGAAAGACACAGGCTCTCCCACAAGCACACAAGTGTTTGCCCTCAGCTATACATCAGGGACAAGCTTGTGAAGAGATGCCCTGCTATTCTTTCGCCTTATGGCATCATGTGTTTCGTTTCTCTTGGAGATCGATTGTTAAACGTCTTTCCTCGGGCGACTGTGAAGCATTTGCCAGCGGAGGAGAAGTAGCACGGAGCAGCATTCAGTACTGCCTACGAGTGTCTTTGCTACCCTACTAGCGGAGCTCCAAGAACAGGCACACATCTTCAGGTACCTTCCAAATGTGGATTCCCCTGCAGCCCCGTAGGCGGGCGTGCAGTACGCCAACCATCAACGGACGTTTTTCCCCTCAAGCCTGTCAGGACGTTGCTCGTCCGTCTTTCCCTCAATAGATGGGAGTAGGCGCGCTTGCGGATGTGTGCGTGTGTGTGGCCACGCGTTTGCTTAGGCATCAGTGTGTGAAAAGGTAGGTGCTTTTCTCTAGCTGCGTGTGCGTGCACGTGGTGCTGGGTGCACATCCCTGGGTGCTCGAGGTAAGGTTTCTGCATGGTTTTCGCTGAGGAATCGTGTGTGTGCACATGGACAAAGAGAAGGCGCAGCAACCAGGTTCCAGCGCCGAAGAAGGCAAAAGGCAAGGTTTCCGGCGCTATCTCCTTCACTCCCCAGTCCTAGTCGCGCAAAGCAAGCCGCTAAGCCGGCGACCGGCAAGAGAGCTACAACGAAGCATGCCGAACGGAGAAAATAGCAGCAGCTCATCTGTTCACACCTTGTTTCTGCCATGTGCTTGAACGCCAAGACGTTCGCGCTTCTGTGAGATGAAAGACGTCCTTCTGCATATGTGGTTGCTCACACCGGTGCACTTGTTAGTGTATCCATTCAGTCCTGGGCTGCGGGGCATTCAGAAGTGGCTCTGTGGAGACGTCTGCATAGAGGCAGCTGTCAGAACACGCACACTCGATTGTTCACCAAAACATATGCAGACGCGTCCTTAGCCTGTAGATTTGGATGCACAGAGTTCCCTGTGTTCGCAAGAGACAAGGGAATCGCGTCTGTACGCACAGAAGCAATAGCGGACCGTTTCCCTCGGAGCGAACGCGAAAGAGCCGTCTATATACTCGCAGACACGGGAACGTGCCTCAATGCGGTCACAGAGGCAGCAGCTTTTGCACAGATGCTCTGGTGATTCTGGCACTTTCCACGCACACTCCTGAAAGTCGCGCACACTGCTGTTCACTCGCTAAACGACCTCTTGGGAAACACGTCTCCGGTCGATGGACCGCTCAGATTGCTTCTCGTGTAACTGTGAACTGTGTCAGCGCAGGGAATCCGTCTCTGTTGAGCAGATGTCAATCCTGCCTCGCTTTTGCTTTGTTGCCTCTACCAAGATGATTTCCCGTTTCTCTCTTCACTGGAGCACGCAGACACAGCCAACGCACATCAAGTGTCAAGAGACACGCTCTGCTGAGCTCAACGCTTGTGCAGATGCACATGTGCGACGAAGTCAACACACGTGCTTGTGGAGAGAAAGAAAGGGACTCCCAGGCGTGTGGAGCGACGGGGAGAAAGAGCGGGCGCTGAGGAACACAGTTTCAAACAGACTGTCTCCACACAAACAGGCACCTGTCTGCAGGTATCCTAGATCTTGATTCTTGAACTTGAGGAAACACGCGTCTGAGCAAAACTCCCAAACGCTTCCAGGAAAGACACAGGCTCTCCCACAAGCACACAAGTGTTTGCCCTCAGCTATACATCAGGGACAAGCTTGTGAAGAGATGCCCTGCTATTCTTTCGCCTTATGGCATCATGTGTTTCGTTTCTCTTGGAGATCGATTGTTAAACGTCTTTCCTCGGGCGACTGTGAAGCATTTGCCAGCGGAGGAGAAGTAGCACGGAGCAGCATTCAGTACTGCCTACGAGTGTCTTTGCTACCCTACTAGCGGAGCTCCAAGAACAGGCACACATCTTCAGGTACCTTCCAAATGTGGATTCCCCTGCAGCCCCGTAGGCGGGCGTGCAGTACGCCAACCATCAACGGACGTTTTTCCCCTCAAGCCTGTCAGGACGTTGCTCGTCCGTCTTTCCCTCAATAGATGGGAGTAGGCGCGCTTGCGGATGTGTGCGTGTGTGTGGCCACGCGTTTGCTTAGGCATCAGTGTGTGAAAAGGTAGGTGCTTTTCTCTAGCTGCGTGTGCGTGCACGTGGTGCTGGGTGCACATCCCTGGGTGCTCGAGGTAAGGTTTCTGCATGGTTTTCGCTGAGGAATCGTGTGTGTGCACATGGACAAAGAGAAGGCGCAGCAACCAGGTTCCAGCGCCGAAGAAGGCAAAAGGCAAGGTTTCCGGCGCTATCTCCTTCACTCCCCAGTCCTAGTCGCGCAAAGCAAGCCGCTAAGCCGGCGACCGGCAAGAGAGCTACAACGAAGCATGCCGAACGGAGAAAATAGCAGCAGCGCATCTGTTCACACCTTGTTTCTGCCATGTGCTTGAACGCCAAGACGTTCGCGCTTCTGTGAGATGAAAGACGTCCTTCTGCATATGTGGTTGCTCACACCGGTGCACTTGTTAGTGTATCCATTCAGTCCTGGGCTGCGGGGCATTCAGAAGTGGCTCTGTGGAGACGTCTGCATAGAGGCAGCTGTCAGAACACGCACACTCGATTGTTCACCAAAACATATGCAGACGCGTCCTTAGCCTGTAGATTTGGATGCACAGAGTTCCCTGTGTTCGCAAGAGACAAGGGAATCGCGTCTGTACGCACAGAAGCAATAGCGGACCGTTTCCCTCGGAGCGAACGCGAAAGAGCCGTCTATATACTCGCAGACACGGGAACGTGCCTCAATGCGGTCACAGAGGCAGCAGCTTTTGCACAGATGCTCTGGTGATTCTGGCACTTTCCACGCACACTCCTGAAAGTCGCGCACACTGCTGTTCACTCGCTAAACGACCTCTTGGGAAACACGTCTCCGGTCGATGGACCGCTCAGATTGCTTCTCGTGTAACTGTGAACTGTGTCAGCGCAGGGAATCCGTCTCTGTTGAGCAGATGTCAATCCTGCCTCGCTTTTGCTTTGTTGCCTCTACCAAGATGATTTCCCGTTTCTCTCTTCACTGGAGCACGCAGACACAGCCAACGCACATCAAGTGTCAAGAGACACGCTCTGCTGAGCTCAACGCTTGTGCAGATGCACATGTGCGACGAAGTCAACACACGTGCTTGTGGAGAGAAAGAAAGGGACTCCCAGGCGTGTGGAGCGACGGGGAGAAAGAGCGGGCGCTGAGGAACACAGTTTCAAACAGACTGTCTCCACACAAACAGGCACCTGTCTGCAGGTATCCTAGATCTTGATTCTTGAACTTGAGGAAACACGCGTCTGAGCAAAACTCCCAAACGCTTCCAGGAAAGACACAGGCTCTCCCACAAGCACACAAGTGTTTGCCCTCAGCTATAGATCAGGGACAAGCTTGTGAAGAGATGCCCTGCTATTCTTTCGCCTTATGGCATCATGTGTTTCGTTTCTCTTGGAGATCGATTGTTAAACGTCTTTCCTCGGGCGACTGTGAAGCATTTGCCAGCGGAGGAGAAGTAGCACGGAGCAGCATTCAGTACTGCCTACGAGTGTCTTTGCTACCCTACTAGCGGAGCTCCAAGAACAGGCACACATCTTCAGGTACCTTCCAAATGTGGATTCCCCTGCAGCCCCGTAGGCGGGCGTGCAGTACGCCAACCATCAACGGACGTTTTTCCCCTCAAGCCTGTCAGGACGTTGCTCGTCCGTCTTTCCCTCAATAGATGGGAGTAGGCGCGCTTGCGGATGTGTGCGTGTGTGTGGCCACGCGTTTGCTTAGGCATCAGTGTGTGAAAAGGTAGGTGCTTTTCTCTAGCTGCGTGTGCGTGCACGTGGTGCTGGGTGCACATCCCTGGGTGCTCGAGGTAAGGTTTCTGCATGGTTTTCGCTGAGGAATCGTGTGTGTGCACATGGACAAAGAGAAGGCGCAGCAACCAGGTTCCAGCGCCGAAGAAGGCAAAAGGCAAGGTTTCCGGCGCTATCTCCTTCACTCCCCAGTCCTAGTCGCGCAAAGCAAGCCGCTAAGCCGGCGACCGGCAAGAGAGCTACAACGAAGCATGCCGAACGGAGAAAATAGCAGCAGCGCATCTGTTCACACCTTGTTTCTGCCATGTGCTTGAACGCCAAGACGTTCGCGCTTCTGTGAGATGAAAGACGTCCTTCTGCATATGTGGTTGCTCACACCGGTGCACTTGTTAGTGTATCCATTCAGTCCTGGGCTGCGGGGCATTCAGAAGTGGCTCTGTGGAGACGTCTGCATAGAGGCAGCTGTCAGAACACGCACACTCGATTGTTCACCAAAACATATGCAGACGCGTCCTTAGCCTGTAGATTTGGATGCACAGAGTTCCCTGTGTTCGCAAGAGACAAGGGAATCGCGTCTGTACGCACAGAAGCAATAGCGGACCGTTTCCCTCGGAGCGAACGCGAAAGAGCCGTCTATATACTCGCAGACACGGGAACGTGCCTCAATGCGGTCACAGAGGCAGCAGCTTTTGCACAGGTGCTCTGGTGATTCTGGCACTTTCCACGCACACTCCTGAAAGTCGCGCACACTGCTGTTCACTCGCTAAACGACCTCTTGGGAAACACGTCTCCGGTCGATGGACCGCTCAGATTGCTTCTCGTGTAACTGTGAACTGTGTCAGCGCAGGGAATCCGTCTCTGTTGAGCAGATGTCAATCCTGCCTCGCTTTTGCTTTGTTGCCTCTACCAAGATGATTTCCCGTTTCTCTCTTCACTGGAGCACGCAGACACAGCCAACGCACATCAAGTGTCAAGAGACACGCTCTGCTGAGCTCAACGCTTGTGCAGATGCACATGTGCGACGAAGTCAACACACGTGCTTGTGGAGAGAAAGAAAGGGACTCCCAGGCGTGTGGAGCGACGGGGAGAAAGAGCGGGCGCTGAGGAACACAGTTTCAAACAGACTGTCTCCACACAAACAGGCACCTGTCTGCAGGTATCCTAGATCTTGATTCTTGAACTTGAGGAAACACGCGTCTGAGCAAAACTCCCAAACGCTTCCAGGAAAGACACAGGCTCTCCCACAAGCACACAAGTGTTTGCCCTCAGCTATACATCAGGGACAAGCTTGTGAAGAGATGCCCTGCTATTCTTTCGCCTTATGGCATCATGTGTTTCGTTTCTCTTGGAGATCGATTGTTAAACGTCTTTCCTCGGGCGACTGTGAAGCATTTGCCAGCGGAGGAGAAGTAGCACGGAGCAGCATTCAGTACTGCCTACGAGTGTCTTTGCTACCCTACTAGCGGAGCTCCAAGAACAGGCACACATCTTCAGGTACCTTCCAAATGTGGATTCCCCTGCAGCCCCGTAGGCGGGCGTGCAGTACGCCAACCATCAACGGACGTTTTTCCCCTCAAGCCTGTCAGGACGTTGCTCGTCCGTCTTTCCCTCAATAGATTGGAGTAGGCGCGCTTGCGGATGTGTGCGTGTGTGTGGCCACGCGTTTGCTTAGGCATCAGTGTGTGAAAAGGTAGGTGCTTTTCTCTAGCTGCGTGTGCGTGCACGTGGTGCTGGGTGCACATCCCTGGGTGCTCGAGGTAAGGTTTCTGCATGGTTTTCGCTGAGGAATCGTGTGTGTGCACATGGACAAAGAGAAGGCGCAGCAACCAGGTTCCAGCGCCGAAGAAGGCAAAAGGCAAGGTTTCCGGCGCTATCTCCTTCACTCCCCAGTCCTAGTCGCGCAAAGCAAGCCGCTAAGCCGGCGACCGGCAAGAGAGCTACAACGAAGCATGCCGAACGGAGAAAATAGCAGCAGCTCATCTGTTCACACCTTGTTTCTGCCATGTGCTTGAACGCCAAGACGTTCGCGCTTCTGTGAGATGAAAGACGTCCTTCTGCATATGTGGTTGCTCACACCGGTGCACTTGTTAGTGTATCCATTCAGTCCTGGGCTGCGGGGCATTCAGAAGTGGCTCTGTGGAGACGTCTGCATAGAGGCAGCTGTCAGAACACGCACACTCGATTGTTCACCAAAACATATGCAGACGCGTCCTTAGCCTGTAGATTTGGATGCACAGAGTTCCCTGTGTTCGCAAGAGACAAGGGAATTGCGTCTGTACGCACAGAAGCAATAGCGGACCGTTTCCCTCGGAGCGAACGCGAAAGAGCCGTCTATATACTCGCAGACACGGGAACGTGCCTCAATGCGGTCACAGAGGCAGCAGCTTTTGCACAGATGCTCTGGTGATTCTGGCACTTTCCACGCACACTCCTGAAAGTCGCGCACACTGCTGTTCACTCGCTAAACGACCTCTTGGGAAACACGTCTCCGGTCGATGGACCGCTCAGATTGCTTCTCGTGTAACTGTGAACTGTGTCAGCGCAGGGAATCCGTCTCTGTTGAGCAGATGTCAATCCTGCCTCGCTTTTGCTTTGTTGCCTCTACCAAGATGATTTCCCGTTTCTCTCTTCACTGGAGCACGCAGACACAGCCAACGCACATCAAGTGTCAAGAGACACGCTCTGCTGAGCTCAACGCTTGTGCAGATGCACATGTGCGACGAAGTCAACACACGTGCTTGTGGAGAGAAAGAAAGGGACTCCCAGGCGTGTGGAGCGACGGGGAGAAAGAGCGGGCGCTGAGGAACACAGTTTCAAACAGACTGTCTCCACACAAACAGGCACCTGTCTGCAGGTATCCTAGATCTTGATTCTTGAACTTGAGGAAACACGCGTCTGAGCAAAACTCCCAAACGCTTCCAGGAAAGACACAGGCTCTCCCACAAGCACACAAGTGTTTGCCCTCAGCTATACATCAGGGACAAGCTTGTGAAGAGATGCCCTGCTATTCTTTCGCCTTATGGCATCATGTGTTTCGTTTCTCTTGGAGATCGATTGTTAAACGTCTTTCCTCGGGCGACTGTGAAGCATTTGCCAGCGGAGGAGAAGTAGCACGGAGCAGCATTCAGTACTGCCTACGAGTGTCTTTGCTACCCTACTAGCGGAGCTCCAAGAACAGGCACACATCTTCAGGTACCTTCCAAATGTGGATTCCCCTGCAGCCCCGTAGGCGGGCGTGCAGTACGCCAACCATCAACGGACGTTTTTCCCCTCAAGCCTGTCAGGACGTTGCTCGTCCGTCTTTCCCTCAATAGATGGGAGTAGGCGCGCTTGCGGATGTGTGCGTGTGTGTGGCCACGCGTTTGCTTAGGCATCAGTGTGTGAAAAGGTAGGTGCTTTTCTCTAGCTGCGTGTGCGTGCACGTGGTGCTGGGTGCACATCCCTGGGTGCTCGAGGTAAGGTTTCTGCATGGTTTTCGCTGAGGAATCGTGTGTGTGCACATGGACAAAGAGAAGGCGCAGCAACCAGGTTCCAGCGCCGAAGAAGGCAAAAGGCAAGGTTTCCGGCGCTATCTCCTTCACTCCCCAGTCCTAGTCGCGCAAAGCAAGCCGCTAAGCCGGCGACCGGCAAGAGAGCTACAACGAAGCATGCCGAACGGAGAACATAGCAGCAGCTCATCTGTTCACACCTTGTTTCTGCCATGTGCTTGAACGCCAAGACGTTCGCGCTTCTGTGAGATGAAAGACGTCCTTCTGCATATGTGGTTGCTCACACCGGTGCACTTGTTAGTGTATCCATTCAGTCCTGGGCTGCGGGGCATTCAGAAGTGGCTCTGTGGAGGCGTCTGCATAGAGGCAGCTGTCAGAACACGCACACTCGATTGTTCACCAAAACATATGCAGACGCGTCCTTAGCCTGTAGATTTGGATGCACAGAGTTCCCTGTGTTCGCAAGAGACAAGGGAATCGCGTCTGTACGCACAGAAGCAATAGCGGACCGTTTCCCTCGGAGCGAACGCGAAAGAGCCGTCTATATACTCGCAGACACGGGAACGTGCCTCAATGCGGTCACAGAGGCAGCAGCTTTTGCACAGATGCTCTGGTGATTCTGGCACTTTCCACGCACACTCCTGAAAGTCGCGCACACTGCTGTTCACTCGCTAAACGACCTCTTGGGAAACACGTCTCCGGTCGATGGACCGCTCAGATTGCTTCTCGTGTAACTGTGAACTGTGTCAGCGCAGGGAATCCGTCTCTGTTGAGCAGATGTCAATCCTGCCTCGCTTTTGCTTTGTTGCCTCTACCAAGATGATTTCCCGTTTCTCTCTTCACTGGAGCACGCAGACACAGCCAACGCACATCAAGTGTCAAGAGACACGCTCTGCTGAGCTCAACGCTTGTGCAGATGCACATGTGCGACGAAGTCAACACACGTGCTTGTGGAGAGAAAGAAAGGGACTCCCAGGCGTGTGGAGCGACGGGGAGAAAGAGCGGGCGCTGAGGAACACAGTTTCAAACAGACTGTCTCCACACAAACAGGCACCTGTCTGCAGGTATCCTAGATCTTGATTCTTGAACTTGAGGAAACACGCGTCTGAGCAAAACTCCCAAACGCTTCCAGGAAAGACACAGGCTCTCCCACAAGCACACAAGTGTTTGCCCTCAGCTATACATCAGGGACAAGCTTGTGAAGAGATGCCCTGCTATTCTTTCGCCTTATGGCATCATGTGTTTCGTTTCTCTTGGAGATCGATTGTTAAACGTCTTTCCTCGGGCGACTGTGAAGCATTTGCCAGCGGAGGAGAAGTAGCACGGAGCAGCATTCAGTACTGCCTACGAGTGTCTTTGCTACCCTACTAGCGGAGCTCCAAGAACAGGCACACATCTTCAGGTACCTTCCAAATGTGGATTCCCCTGCAGCCCCGTAGGCGGGCGTGCAGTACGCCAACCATCAACGGACGTTTTTCCCCTCAAGCCTGTCAGGACGTTGCTCGTCCGTCTTTCCCTCAATAGATGGGAGTAGGCGCGCTTGCGGATGTGTGCGTGTGTGTGGCCACGCGTTTGCTTAGGCATCAGTGTGTGAAAAGGTAGGTGCTTTTCTCTAGCTGCGTGTGCGTGCACGTGGTGCTGGGTGCACATCCCTGGGTGCTCGAGGTAAGGTTTCTGCATGGTTTTCGCTGAGGAATCGTGTGTGTGCACATGGACAAAGAGAAGGCGCAGCAACCAGGTTCCAGCGCCGAAGAAGGCAAAAGGCAAGGTTTCCGGCGCTATCTCCTTCACTCCCCAGTCCTAGTCGCGCAAAGCAAGCCGCTAAGCCGGCGACCGGCAAGAGAGCTACAACGAAGCATGCCGAACGGAGAAAATAGCAGCAGCGCATCTGTTCACACCTTGTTTCTGCCATGTGCTTGAACGCCAAGACGTTCGCGCTTCTGTGAGATGAAAGACGTCCTTCTGCATATGTGGTTGCTCACACCGGTGCACTTGTTAGTGTATCCATTCAGTCCTGGGCTGCGGGGCATTCAGAAGTGGCTCTGTGGAGGCGTCTGCATAGAGGCAGCTGTCAGAACACGCACACTCGATTGTTCACCAAAACATATGCAGACGCGTCCTTAGCCTGTAGATTTGGATGCACAGAGTTCCCTGTGTTCGCAAGAGACAAGGGAATCGCGTCTGTACGCACAGAAGCAATAGCGGACCGTTTCCCTCGGAGCGAACGCGAAAGAGCCGTCTATATACTCGCAGACACGGGAACGTGCCTCAATGCGGTCACAGAGGCAGCAGCTTTTGCACAGATGCTCTGGTGATTCTGGCACTTTCCACGCACACTCCTGAAAGTCGCGCACACTGCTGTTCACTCGCTAAACGACCTCTTGGGAAACACGTCTCCGGTCGATGGACCGCTCAGATTGCTTCTCGTGTAACTGTGAACTGTGTCAGCGCAGGGAATCCGTCTCTGTTGAGCAGATGTCAATCCTGCCTCGCTTTTGCTTTGTTGCCTCTACCAAGATGATTTCCCGTTTCTCTCTTCACTGGAGCACGCAGACACAGCCAACGCACATCAAGTGTCAAGAGACACGCTCTGCTGAGCTCAACGCTTGTGCAGATGCACATGTGCGACGAAGTCAACACACGTGCTTGTGGAGAGAAAGAAAGGGACTCCCAGGCGTGTGGAGCGACGGGGAGAAAGAGCGGGCGCTGAGGAACACAGTTTCAAACAGACTGTCTCCACACAAACAGGCACCTGTCTGCAGGTATCCTAGATCTTGATTCTTGAACTTGAGGAAACACGCGTCTGAGCAAAACTCCCAAACGCTTCCAGGAAAGACACAGGCTCTCCCACAAGCACACAAGTGTTTGCCCTCAGCTATACATCAGGGACAAGCTTGTGAAGAGATGCCCTGCTATTCTTTCGCCTTATGGCATCATGTGTTTCGTTTCTCTTGGAGATCGATTGTTAAACGTCTTTCCTCGGGCGACTGTGAAGCATTTGCCAGCGGAGGAGAAGTAGCACGGAGCAGCATTCAGTACTGCCTACGAGTGTCTTTGCTACCCTACTAGCGGAGCTCCAAGAACAGGCACACATCTTCAGGTACCTTCCAAATGTGGATTCCCCTGCAGCCCCGTAGGCGGGCGTGCAGTACGCCAACCATCAACGGACGTTTTTCCCCTCAAGCCTGTCAGGACGTTGCTCGTCCGTCTTTCCCTCAATAGATGGGAGTAGGCGCGCTTGCGGATGTGTGCGTGTGTGTGGCCACGCGTTTGCTTAGGCATCAGTGTGTGAAAAGGTAGGTGCTTTTCTCTAGCTGCGTGTGCGTGCACGTGGTGCTGGGTGCACATCCCTGGGTGCTCGAGGTAAGGTTTCTGCATGGTTTTCGCTGAGGAATCGTGTGTGTGCACATGGACAAAGAGAAGGCGCAGCAACCAGGTTCCAGCGCCGAAGAAGGCAAAAGGCAAGGTTTCCGGCGCTATCTCCTTCACTCCCCAGTCCTAGTCGCGCAAAGCAAGCCGCTAAGCCGGCGACCGGCAAGAGAGCTACAACGAAGCATGCCGAACGGAGAAAATAGCAGCAGCGCATCTGTTCACACCTTGTTTCTGCCATGTGCTTGAACGCCAAGACGTTCGCGCTTCTGTGAGATGAAAGACGTCCTTCTGCATATGTGGTTGCTCACACCGGTGCACTTGTTAGTGTATCCATTCAGTCCTGGGCTGCGGGGCATTCAGAAGTGGCTCTGTGGAGACGTCTGCATAGAGGCAGCTGTCAGAACACGCACACTCGATTGTTCACCAAAACATATGCAGACGCGTCCTTAGCCTGTAGATTTGGATGCACAGAGTTCCCTGTGTTCGCAAGAGACAAGGGAATCGCGTCTGTACGCACAGAAGCAATAGCGGACCGTTTCCCTCGGAGCGAACGCGAAAGAGCCGTCTATATACTCGCAGACACGGGAACGTGCCTCAATGCGGTCACAGAGGCAGCAGCTTTTGCACAGATGCTCTGGTGATTCTGGCACTTTCCACGCACACTCCTGAAAGTCGCGCACACTGCTGTTCACTCGCTAAACGACCTCTTGGGAAACACGTCTCCGGTCGATGGACCGCTCAGATTGCTTCTCGTGTAACTGTGAACTGTGTCAGCGCAGGGAATCCGTCTCTGTTGAGCAGATGTCAATCCTGCCTCGCTTTTGCTTTGTTGCCTCTACCAAGATGATTTCCCGTTTCTCTCTTCACTGGAGCACGCAGACACAGCCAACGCACATCAAGTGTCAAGAGACACGCTCTGCTGAGCTCAACGCTTGTGCAGATGCACATGTGCGACGAAGTCAACACACGTGCTTGTGGAGAGAAAGAAAGGGACTCCCAGGCGTGTGGAGCGACGGGGAGAAAGAGCGGGCGCTGAGGAACACAGTTTCAAACAGACTGTCTCCACACAAACAGGCACCTGTCTGCAGGTATCCTAGATCTTGATTCTTGAACTTGAGGAAACACGCGTCTGAGCAAAACTCCCAAACGCTTCCAGGAAAGACACAGGCTCTCCCACAAGCACACAAGTGTTTGCCCTCAGCTATACATCAGGGACAAGCTTGTGAAGAGATGCCCTGCTATTCTTTCGCCTTATGGCATCATGTGTTTCGTTTCTCTTGGAGATCGATTGTTAAACGTCTTTCCTCGGGCGACTGTGAAGCATTTGCCAGCGGAGGAGAAGTAGCACGGAGCAGCATTCAGTACTGCCTACGAGTGTCTTTGCTACCCTACTAGCGGAGCTCCAAGAACAGGCACACATCTTCAGGTACCTTCCAAATGTGGATTCCCCTGCAGCCCCGTAGGCGGGCGTGCAGTACGCCAACCATCAACGGACGTTTTTCCCCTCAAGCCTGTCAGGACGTTGCTCGTCCGTCTTTCCCTCAATAGATGGGAGTAGGCGCGCTTGCGGATGTGTGCGTGTGTGTGGCCACGCGTTTGCTTAGGCATCAGTGTGTGAAAAGGTAGGTGCTTTTCTCTAGCTGCGTGTGCGTGCACGTGGTGCTGGGTGCACATCCCTGGGTGCTCGAGGTAAGGTTTCTGCATGGTTTTCGCTGAGGAATCGTGTGTGTGCACATGGACAAAGAGAAGGCGCAGCAACCAGGTTCCAGCGCCGAAGAAGGCAAAAGGCAAGGTTTCCGGCGCTATCTCCTTCACTCCCCAGTCCTAGTCGCGCAAAGCAAGCCGCTAAGCCGGCGACCGGCAAGAGAGCTACAACGAAGCATGCCGAACGGAGAAAATAGCAGCAGCGCATCTGTTCACACCTTGTTTCTGCCATGTGCTTGAACGCCAAGACGTTCGCGCTTCTGTGAGATGAAAGACGTCCTTCTGCATATGTGGTTGCTCACACCGGTGCACTTGTTAGTGTATCCATTCAGTCCTGGGCTGCGGGGCATTCAGAAGTGGCTCTGTGGAGACGTCTGCATAGAGGCAGCTGTCAGAACACGCACACTCGATTGTTCACCAAAACATATGCAGACGCGTCCTTAGCCTGTAGATTTGGATGCACAGAGTTCCCTGTGTTCGCAAGAGACAAGGGAATCGCGTCTGTACGCACAGAAGCAATAGCGGACCGTTTCCCTCGGAGCGAACGCGAAAGAGCCGTCTATATACTCGCAGACACGGGAACGTGCCTCAATGCGGTCACAGAGGCAGCAGCTTTTGCACAGATGCTCTGGTGATTCTGGCACTTTCCACGCACACTCCTGAAAGTCGCGCACACTGCTGTTCACTCGCTAAACGACCTCTTGGGAAACACGTCTCCGGTCGATGGACCGCTCAGATTGCTTCTCGTGTAACTGTGAACTGTGTCAGCGCAGGGAATCCGTCTCTGTTGAGCAGATGTCAATCCTGCCTCGCTTTTGCTTTGTTGCCTCTACCAAGATGATTTCCCGTTTCTCTCTTCACTGGAGCACGCAGACACAGCCAACGCACATCAAGTGTCAAGAGACACGCTCTGCTGAGCTCAACGCTTGTGCAGATGCACATGTGCGACGAAGTCAACACACGTGCTTGTGGAGAGAAAGAAAGGGACTCCCAGGCGTGTGGAGCGACGGGGAGAAAGAGCGGGCGCTGAGGAACACAGTTTCAAACAGACTGTCTCCACACAAACAGGCACCTGTCTGCAGGTATCCTAGATCTTGATTCTTGAACTTGAGGAAACACGCGTCTGAGCAAAACTCCCAAACGCTTCCAGGAAAGACACAGGCTCTCCCACAAGCACACAAGTGTTTGCCCTCAGCTATACATCAGGGACAAGCTTGTGAAGAGATGCCCTGCTATTCTTTCGCCTTATGGCATCATGTGTTTCGTTTCTCTTGGAGATCGATTGTTAAACGTCTTTCCTCGGGCGACTGTGAAGCATTTGCCAGCGGAGGAGAAGTAGCACGGAGCAGCATTCAGTACTGCCTACGAGTGTCTTTGCTACCCTACTAGCGGAGCTCCAAGAACAGGCACACATCTTCAGGTACCTTCCAAATGTGGATTCCCCTGCAGCCCCGTAGGCGGGCGTGCAGTACGCCAACCATCAACGGACGTTTTTCCCCTCAAGCCTGTCAGGACGTTGCTCGTCCGTCTTTCCCTCAATAGATGGGAGTAGGCGCGCTTGCGGATGTGTGCGTGTGTGTGGCCACGCGTTTGCTTAGGCATCAGTGTGTGAAAAGGTAGGTGCTTTTCTCTAGCTGCGTGTGCGTGCACGTGGTGCTGGGTGCACATCCCTGGGTGCTCGAGGTAAGGTTTCTGCATGGTTTTCGCTGAGGAATCGTGTGTGTGCACATGGACAAAGAGAAGGCGCAGCAACCAGGTTCCAGCGCCGAAGAAGGCAAAAGGCAAGGTTTCCGGCGCTATCTCCTTCTCTCCGCAGACCTAGTCGCGCAAAGCAAGCCGCTAAGCCGGCGACCGGCAAGAGAGCTACAACGAAGCATGCCGAACGGAGAAAATAGCAGCAGCTCATCTGTTCACACCTTGTTTCTGCCATGTGCTTGAACGCCAAGACGTTCGCGCTTCTGTGAGATGAAAGACGTCCTTCTGCATATGTGGTTGCTCACACCGGTGCACTTGTTAGTGTATCCATTCAGTCCTGGGCTGCGGGGCATTCAGAAGTGGCTCTGTGGAGACGTCTGCATAGAGGCAGCTGTCAGAACACGCACACTCGATTGTTCACCAAAACATATGCAGACGCGTCCTTAGCCTGTAGATTTGGATGCACAGAGTTCCCTGTGTTCGCAAGAGACAAGGGAATTGCGTCTGTACGCACAGAAGCAATAGCGGACCGTTTCCCTCGGAGCGAACGCGAAAGAGCCGTCTATATACTCGCAGACACGGGAACGTGCCTCAATGCGGTCACAGAGGCAGCAGCTTTTGCACAGATGCTCTGGTGATTCTGGCACTTTCCACGCACACTCCTGAAAGTCGCGCACACTGCTGTTCACTCGCTAAACGACCTCTTGGGAAACACGTCTCCGGTCGATGGACCGCTCAGATTGCTTCTCGTGTAACTGTGAACTGTGTCAGCGCAGGGAATCCGTCTCTGTTGAGCAGATGTCAATCCTGCCTCGCTTTTGCTTTGTTGCCTCTACCAAGATGATTTCCCGTTTCTCTCTTCACTGGAGCACGCAGACACAGCCAACGCACATCAAGTGTCAAGAGACACGCTCTGCTGAGCTCAACGCTTGTGCAGATGCACATGTGCGACGAAGTCAACACACGTGCTTGTGGAGAGAAAGAAAGGGACTCCCAGGCGTGTGGAGCGACGGGGAGAAAGAGCGGGCGCTGAGGAACACAGTTTCAAACAGACTGTCTCCACACAAACAGGCACCTGTCTGCAGGTATCCTAGATCTTGATTCTTGAACTTGAGGAAACACGCGTCTGAGCAAAACTCCCAAACGCTTCCAGGAAAGACACAGGCTCTCCCACAAGCACACAAGTGTTTGCCCTCAGCTATACATCAGGGACAAGCTTGTGAAGAGATGCCCTGCTATTCTTTCGCCTTATGGCATCATGTGTTTCGTTTCTCTTGGAGATCGATTGTTAAACGTCTTTCCTCGGGCGACTGTGAAGCATTTGCCAGCGGAGGAGAAGTAGCACGGAGCAGCATTCAGTACTGCCTACGAGTGTCTTTGCTACCCTACTAGCGGAGCTCCAAGAACAGGCACACATCTTCAGGTACCTTCCAAATGTGGATTCCCCTGCAGCCCCGTAGGCGGGCGTGCAGTACGCCAACCATCAACGGACGTTTTTCCCCTCAAGCCTGTCAGGACGTTGCTCGTCCGTCTTTCCCTCAATAGATGGGAGTAGGCGCGCTTGCGGATGTGTGCGTGTGTGTGGCCACGCGTTTGCTTAGGCATCAGTGTGTGAAAAGGTAGGTGCTTTTCTCTAGCTGCGTGTGCGTGCACGTGGTGCTGGGTGCACATCCCTGGGTGCTCGAGGTAAGGTTTCTGCATGGTTTTCGCTGAGGAATCGTGTGTGTGCACATGGACAAAGAGAAGGCGCAGCAACCAGGTTCCAGCGCCGAAGAAGGCAAAAGGCAAGGTTTCCGGCGCTATCTCCTTCACTCCCCAGTCCTAGTCGCGCAAAGCAAGCCGCTAAGCCGGCGACCGGCAAGAGAGCTACAACGAAGCATGCCGAACGGAGAACATAGCAGCAGCTCATCTGTTCACACCTTGTTTCTGCCATGTGCTTGAACGCCAAGACGTTCGCGCTTCTGTGAGATGAAAGACGTCCTTCTGCATATGTGGTTGCTCACACCGGTGCACTTGTTAGTGTATCCATTCAGTCCTGGGCTGCGGGGCATTCAGAAGTGGCTCTGTGGAGGCGTCTGCATAGAGGCAGCTGTCAGAACACGCACACTCGATTGTTCACCAAAACATATGCAGACGCGTCCTTAGCCTGTAGATTTGGATGCACAGAGTTCCCTGTGTTCGCAAGAGACAAGGGAATCGCGTCTGTACGCACAGAAGCAATAGCGGACCGTTTCCCTCGGAGCGAACGCGAAAGAGCCGTCTATATACTCGCAGACACGGGAACGTGCCTCAATGCGGTCACAGAGGCAGCAGCTTTTGCACAGATGCTCTGGTGATTCTGGCACTTTCCACGCACACTCCTGAAAGTCGCGCACACTGCTGTTCACTCGCTAAACGACCTCTTGGGAAACACGTCTCCGGTCGATGGACCGCTCAGATTGCTTCTCGTGTAACTGTGAACTGTGTCAGCGCAGGGAATCCGTCTCTGTTGAGCAGATGTCAATCCTGCCTCGCTTTTGCTTTGTTGCCTCTACCAAGATGATTTCCCGTTTCTCTCTTCACTGGAGCACGCAGACACAGCCAACGCACATCAAGTGTCAAGAGACACGCTCTGCTGAGCTCAACGCTTGTGCAGATGCACATGTGCGACGAAGTCAACACACGTGCTTGTGGAGAGAAAGAAAGGGACTCCCAGGCGTGTGGAGCGACGGGGAGAAAGAGCGGGCGCTGAGGAACACAGTTTCAAACAGACTGTCTCCACACAAACAGGCACCTGTCTGCAGGTATCCTAGATCTTGATTCTTGAACTTGAGGAAACACGCGTCTGAGCAAAACTCCCAAACGCTTCCAGGAAAGACACAGGCTCTCCCACAAGCACACAAGTGTTTGCCCTCAGCTATACATCAGGGACAAGCTTGTGAAGAGATGCCCTGCTATTCTTTCGCCTTATGGCATCATGTGTTTCGTTTCTCTTGGAGATCGATTGTTAAACGTCTTTCCTCGGGCGACTGTGAAGCATTTGCCAGCGGAGGAGAAGTAGCACGGAGCAGCATTCAGTACTGCCTACGAGTGTCTTTGCTACCCTACTAGCGGAGCTCCAAGAACAGGCACACATCTTCAGGTACCTTCCAAATGTGGATTCCCCTGCAGCCCCGTAGGCGGGCGTGCAGTACGCCAACCATCAACGGACGTTTTTCCCCTCAAGCCTGTCAGGACGTTGCTCGTCCGTCTTTCCCTCAATAGATGGGAGTAGGCGCGCTTGCGGATGTGTGCGTGTGTGTGGCCACGCGTTTGCTTAGGCATCAGTGTGTGAAAAGGTAGGTGCTTTTCTCTAGCTGCGTGTGCGTGCACGTGGTGCTGGGTGCACATCCCTGGGTGCTCGAGGTAAGGTTTCTGCATGGTTTTCGCTGAGGAATCGTGTGTGTGCACATGGACAAAGAGAAGGCGCAGCAACCAGGTTCCAGCGCCGAAGAAGGCAAAAGGCAAGGTTTCCGGCGCTATCTCCTTCACTCCCCAGTCCTAGTCGCGCAAAGCAAGCCGCTAAGCCGGCGACCGGCAAGAGAGCTACAACGAAGCATGCCGAACGGAGAAAATAGCAGCAGCGCATCTGTTCACACCTTGTTTCTGCCATGTGCTTGAACGCCAAGACGTTCGCGCTTCTGTGAGATGAAAGACGTCCTTCTGCATATGTGGTTGCTCACACCGGTGCACTTGTTAGTGTATCCATTCAGTCCTGGGCTGCGGGGCATTCAGAAGTGGCTCTGTGGAGGCGTCTGCATAGAGGCAGCTGTCAGAACACGCACACTCGATTGTTCACCAAAACATATGCAGACGCGTCCTTAGCCTGTAGATTTGGATGCACAGAGTTCCCTGTGTTCGCAAGAGACAAGGGAATCGCGTCTGTACGCACAGAAGCAATAGCGGACCGTTTCCCTCGGAGCGAACGCGAAAGAGCCGTCTATATACTCGCAGACACGGGAACGTGCCTCAATGCGGTCACAGAGGCAGCAGCTTTTGCACAGATGCTCTGGTGATTCTGGCACTTTCCACGCACACTCCTGAAAGTCGCGCACACTGCTGTTCACTCGCTAAACGACCTCTTGGGAAACACGTCTCCGGTCGATGGACCGCTCAGATTGCTTCTCGTGTAACTGTGAACTGTGTCAGCGCAGGGAATCCGTCTCTGTTGAGCAGATGTCAATCCTGCCTCGCTTTTGCTTTGTTGCCTCTACCAAGATGATTTCCCGTTTCTCTCTTCACTGGAGCACGCAGACACAGCCAACGCACATCAAGTGTCAAGAGACACGCTCTGCTGAGCTCAACGCTTGTGCAGATGCACATGTGCGACGAAGTCAACACACGTGCTTGTGGAGAGAAAGAAAGGGACTCCCAGGCGTGTGGAGCGACGGGGAGAAAGAGCGGGCGCTGAGGAACACAGTTTCAAACAGACTGTCTCCACACAAACAGGCACCTGTCTGCAGGTATCCTAGATCTTGATTCTTGAACTTGAGGAAACACGCGTCTGAGCAAAACTCCCAAACGCTTCCAGGAAAGACACAGGCTCTCCCACAAGCACACAAGTGTTTGCCCTCAGCTATACATCAGGGACAAGCTTGTGAAGAGATGCCCTGCTATTCTTTCGCCTTATGGCATCATGTGTTTCGTTTCTCTTGGAGATCGATTGTTAAACGTCTTTCCTCGGGCGACTGTGAAGCATTTGCCAGCGGAGGAGAAGTAGCACGGAGCAGCATTCAGTACTGCCTACGAGTGTCTTTGCTACCCTACTAGCGGAGCTCCAAGAACAGGCACACATCTTCAGGTACCTTCCAAATGTGGATTCCCCTGCAGCCCCGTAGGCGGGCGTGCAGTACGCCAACCATCAACGGACGTTTTTCCCCTCAAGCCTGTCAGGACGTTGCTCGTCCGTCTTTCCCTCAATAGATGGGAGTAGGCGCGCTTGCGGATGTGTGCGTGTGTGTGGCCACGCGTTTGCTTAGGCATCAGTGTGTGAAAAGGTAGGTGCTTTTCTCTAGCTGCGTGTGCGTGCACGTGGTGCTGGGTGCACATCCCTGGGTGCTCGAGGTAAGGTTTCTGCATGGTTTTCGCTGAGGAATCGTGTGTGTGCACATGGACAAAGAGAAGGCGCAGCAACCAGGTTCCAGCGCCGAAGAAGGCAAAAGGCAAGGTTTCCGGCGCTATCTCCTTCACTCCCCAGTCCTAGTCGCGCAAAGCAAGCCGCTAAGCCGGCGACCGGCAAGAGAGCTACAACGAAGCATGCCGAACGGAGAAAATAGCAGCAGCGCATCTGTTCACACCTTGTTTCTGCCATGTGCTTGAACGCCAAGACGTTCGCGCTTCTGTGAGATGAAAGACGTCCTTCTGCATATGTGGTTGCTCACACCGGTGCACTTGTTAGTGTATCCATTCAGTCCTGGGCTGCGGGGCATTCAGAAGTGGCTCTGTGGAGACGTCTGCATAGAGGCAGCTGTCAGAACACGCACACTCGATTGTTCACCAAAACATATGCAGACGCGTCCTTAGCCTGTAGATTTGGATGCACAGAGTTCCCTGTGTTCGCAAGAGACAAGGGAATCGCGTCTGTACGCACAGAAGCAATAGCGGACCGTTTCCCTCGGAGCGAACGCGAAAGAGCCGTCTATATACTCGCAGACACGGGAACGTGCCTCAATGCGGTCACAGAGGCAGCAGCTTTTGCACAGATGCTCTGGTGATTCTGGCACTTTCCACGCACACTCCTGAAAGTCGCGCACACTGCTGTTCACTCGCTAAACGACCTCTTGGGAAACACGTCTCCGGTCGATGGACCGCTCAGATTGCTTCTCGTGTAACTGTGAACTGTGTCAGCGCAGGGAATCCGTCTCTGTTGAGCAGATGTCAATCCTGCCTCGCTTTTGCTTTGTTGCCTCTACCAAGATGATTTCCCGTTTCTCTCTTCACTGGAGCACGCAGACACAGCCAACGCACATCAAGTGTCAAGAGACACGCTCTGCTGAGCTCAACGCTTGTGCAGATGCACATGTGCGACGAAGTCAACACACGTGCTTGTGGAGAGAAAGAAAGGGACTCCCAGGCGTGTGGAGCGACGGGGAGAAAGAGCGGGCGCTGAGGAACACAGTTTCAAACAGACTGTCTCCACACAAACAGGCACCTGTCTGCAGGTATCCTAGATCTTGATTCTTGAACTTGAGGAAACACGCGTCTGAGCAAAACTCCCAAACGCTTCCAGGAAAGACACAGGCTCTCCCACAAGCACACAAGTGTTTGCCCTCAGCTATACATCAGGGACAAGCTTGTGAAGAGATGCCCTGCTATTCTTTCGCCTTATGGCATCATGTGTTTCGTTTCTCTTGGAGATCGATTGTTAAACGTCTTTCCTCGGGCGACTGTGAAGCATTTGCCAGCGGAGGAGAAGTAGCACGGAGCAGCATTCAGTACTGCCTACGAGTGTCTTTGCTACCCTACTAGCGGAGCTCCAAGAACAGGCACACATCTTCAGGTACCTTCCAAATGTGGATTCCCCTGCAGCCCCGTAGGCGGGCGTGCAGTACGCCAACCATCAACGGACGTTTTTCCCCTCAAGCCTGTCAGGACGTTGCTCGTCCGTCTTTCCCTCAATAGATGGGAGTAGGCGCGCTTGCGGATGTGTGCGTGTGTGTGGCCACGCGTTTGCTTAGGCATCAGTGTGTGAAAAGGTAGGTGCTTTTCTCTAGCTGCGTGTGCGTGCACGTGGTGCTGGGTGCACATCCCTGGGTGCTCGAGGTAAGGTTTCTGCATGGTTTTCGCTGAGGAATCGTGTGTGTGCACATGGACAAAGAGAAGGCGCAGCAACCAGGTTCCAGCGCCGAAGAAGGCAAAAGGCAAGGTTTCCGGCGCTATCTCCTTCACTCCCCAGTCCTAGTCGCGCAAAGCAAGCCGCTAAGCCGGCGACCGGCAAGAGAGCTACAACGAAGCATGCCGAACGGAGAAAATAGCAGCAGCGCATCTGTTCACACCTTGTTTCTGCCATGTGCTTGAACGCCAAGACGTTCGCGCTTCTGTGAGATGAAAGACGTCCTTCTGCATATGTGGTTGCTCACACCGGTGCACTTGTTAGTGTATCCATTCAGTCCTGGGCTGCGGGGCATTCAGAAGTGGCTCTGTGGAGACGTCTGCATAGAGGCAGCTGTCAGAACACGCACACTCGATTGTTCACCAAAACATATGCAGACGCGTCCTTAGCCTGTAGATTTGGATGCACAGAGTTCCCTGTGTTCGCAAGAGACAAGGGAATCGCGTCTGTACGCACAGAAGCAATAGCGGACCGTTTCCCTCGGAGCGAACGCGAAAGAGCCGTCTATATACTCGCAGACACGGGAACGTGCCTCAATGCGGTCACAGAGGCAGCAGCTTTTGCACAGATGCTCTGGTGATTCTGGCACTTTCCACGCACACTCCTGAAAGTCGCGCACACTGCTGTTCACTCGCTAAACGACCTCTTGGGAAACACGTCTCCGGTCGATGGACCGCTCAGATTGCTTCTCGTGTAACTGTGAACTGTGTCAGCGCAGGGAATCCGTCTCTGTTGAGCAGATGTCAATCCTGCCTCGCTTTTGCTTTGTTGCCTCTACCAAGATGATTTCCCGTTTCTCTCTTCACTGGAGCACGCAGACACAGCCAACGCACATCAAGTGTCAAGAGACACGCTCTGCTGAGCTCAACGCTTGTGCAGATGCACATGTGCGACGAAGTCAACACACGTGCTTGTGGAGAGAAAGAAAGGGACTCCCAGGCGTGTGGAGCGACGGGGAGAAAGAGCGGGCGCTGAGGAACACAGTTTCAAACAGACTGTCTCCACACAAACAGGCACCTGTCTGCAGGTATCCTAGATCTTGATTCTTGAACTTGAGGAAACACGCGTCTGAGCAAAACTCCCAAACGCTTCCAGGAAAGACACAGGCTCTCCCACAAGCACACAAGTGTTTGCCCTCAGCTATACATCAGGGACAAGCTTGTGAAGAGATGCCCTGCTATTCTTTCGCCTTATGGCATCATGTGTTTCGTTTCTCTTGGAGATCGATTGTTAAACGTCTTTCCTCGGGCGACTGTGAAGCATTTGCCAGCGGAGGAGAAGTAGCACGGAGCAGCATTCAGTACTGCCTACGAGTGTCTTTGCTACCCTACTAGCGGAGCTCCAAGAACAGGCACACATCTTCAGGTACCTTCCAAATGTGGATTCCCCTGCAGCCCCGTAGGCGGGCGTGCAGTACGCCAACCATCAACGGACGTTTTTCCCCTCAAGCCTGTCAGGACGTTGCTCGTCCGTCTTTCCCTCAATAGATGGGAGTAGGCGCGCTTGCGGATGTGTGCGTGTGTGTGGCCACGCGTTTGCTTAGGCATCAGTGTGTGAAAAGGTAGGTGCTTTTCTCTAGCTGCGTGTGCGTGCACGTGGTGCTGGGTGCACATCCCTGGGTGCTCGAGGTAAGGTTTCTGCATGGTTTTCGCTGAGGAATCGTGTGTGTGCACATGGACAAAGAGAAGGCGCAGCAACCAGGTTCCAGCGCCGAAGAAGGCAAAAGGCAAGGTTTCCGGCGCTATCTCCTTCTCTCCGCAGACCTAGTCGCGCAAAGCAAGCCGCTAAGCCGGCGACCGGCAAGAGAGCTACAACGAAGCATGCCGAACGGAGAAAATAGCAGCAGCTCATCTGTTCACACCTTGTTTCTGCCATGTGCTTGAACGCCAAGACGTTCGCGCTTCTGTGAGATGAAAGACGTCCTTCTGCATATGTGGTTGCTCACACCGGTGCACTTGTTAGTGTATCCATTCAGTCCTGGGCTGCGGGGCATTCAGAAGTGGCTCTGTGGAGACGTCTGCATAGAGGCAGCTGTCAGAGCACGCACACTCGATTGTTCACCAAAACATATGCAGACGCGTCCTTAGCCTGTAGATTTGGATGCACAGAGTTCCCTGTGTTCGCAAGAGACAAGGGAATCGCGTCTGTACGCACAGAAGCAATAGCGGACCGTTTCCCTCGGAGCGAACGCGAAAGAGCCGTCTATATACTCGCAGACACGGGAACGTGCCTCAATGCGGTCACAGAGGCAGCAGCTTTTGCACAGATGCTCTGGTGATTCTGGCACTTTCCACGCACACTCCTGAAAGTCGCGCACACTGCTGTTCACTCGCTAAACGACCTCTTGGGAAACACGTCTCCGGTCGATGGACCGCTCAGATTGCTTCTCGTGTAACTGTGAACTGTGTCAGCGCAGGGAATCCGTCTCTGTTGAGCAGATGTCAATCCTGCCTCGCTTTTGCTTTGTTGCCTCTACCAAGATGATTTCCCGTTTCTCTCTTCACTGGAGCACGCAGACACAGCCAACGCACATCAAGTGTCAAGAGACACGCTCTGCTGAGCTCAACGCTTGTGCAGATGCACATGTGCGACGAAGTCAACACACGTGCTTGTGGAGAGAAAGAAAGGGACTCCCAGGCGTGTGGAGCGACGGGGAGAAAGAGCGGGCGCTGAGGAACACAGTTTCAAACAGACTGTCTCCACACAAACAGGCACCTGTCTGCAGGTATCCTAGATCTTGATTCTTGAACTTGAGGAAACACGCGTCTGAGCAAAACTCCCAAACGCTTCCAGGAAAGACACAGGCTCTCCCACAAGCACACAAGTGTTTGCCCTCAGCTATACATCAGGGACAAGCTTGTGAAGAGATGCCCTGCTATTCTTTCGCCTTATGGCATCATGTGTTTCGTTTCTCTTGGAGATCGATTGTTAAACGTCTTTCCTCGGGCGACTGTGAAGCATTTGCCAGCGGAGGAGAAGTAGCACGGAGCAGCATTCAGTACTGCCTACGAGTGTCTTTGCTACCCTACTAGCGGAGCTCCAAGAACAGGCACACATCTTCAGGTACCTTCCAAATGTGGATTCCCCTGCAGCCCCGTAGGCGGGCGTGCAGTACGCCAACCATCAACGGACGTTTTTCCCCTCAAGCCTGTCAGGACGTTGCTCGTCCGTCTTTCCCTCAATAGATGGGAGTAGGCGCGCTTGCGGATGTGTGCGTGTGTGTGGCCACGCGTTTGCTTAGGCATCAGTGTGTGAAAAGGTAGGTGCTTTTCTCTAGCTGCGTGTGCGTGCACGTGGTGCTGGGTGCACATCCCTGGGTGCTCGAGGTAAGGTTTCTGCATGGTTTTCGCTGAGGAATCGTGTGTGTGCACATGGACAAAGAGAAGGCGCAGCAACCAGGTTCCAGCGCCGAAGAAGGCAAAAGGCAAGGTTTCCGGCGCTATCTCCTTCACTCCCCAGTCCTAGTCGCGCAAAGCAAGCCGCTAAGCCGGCGACCGGCAAGAGAGCTACAACGAAGCATGCCGAACGGAGAAAATAGCAGCAGCTCCTCTGTTCACACCTTGTTTCTGCCATGTGCTTGAACGCCAAGACGTTCGCGCTTCTGTGAGATGAAAGACGTCCTTCTGCATATGTGGTTGCTCACACCGGTGCACTTGTTAGTGTATCCATTCAGTCCTGGGCTGCGGGGCATTCAGAAGTGGCTCTGTGGAGACGTCTGCATAGAGGCAGCTGTCAGAACACGCACACTCGATTGTTCACCAAAACATATGCAGACGCGTCCTTAGCCTGTAGATTTGGATGCACAGAGTTCCCTGTGTTCGCAAGAGACAAGGGAATCGCGTCTGTACGCACAGAAGCAATAGCGGACCGTTTCCCTCGGAGCGAACGCGAAAGAGCCGTCTATATACTCGCAGACACGGGAACGTGCCTCAATGCGGTCACAGAGGCAGCAGCTTTTGCACAGATGCTCTGGTGATTCTGGCACTTTCCACGCACACTCCTGAAAGTCGCGCACACTGCTGTTCACTCGCTAAACGACCTCTTGGGAAACACGTCTCCGGTCGATGGACCGCTCAGATTGCTTCTCGTGTAACTGTGAACTGTGTCAGCGCAGGGAATCCGTCTCTGTTGAGCAGATGTCAATCCTGCCTCGCTTTTGCTTTGTTGCCTCTACCAAGATGATTTCCCGTTTCTCTCTTCACTGGAGCACGCAGACACAGCCAACGCACATCAAGTGTCAAGAGACACGCTCTGCTGAGCTCAACGCTTGTGCAGATGCACATGTGCGACGAAGTCAACACACGTGCTTGTGGAGAGAAAGAAAGGGACTCCCAGGCGTGTGGAGCGACGGGGAGAAAGAGCGGGCGCTGAGGAACACAGTTTCAAACAGACTGTCTCCACACAAACAGGCACCTGTCTGCAGGTATCCTAGATCTTGATTCTTGAACTTGAGGAAACACGCGTCTGAGCAAAACTCCCAAACGCTTCCAGGAAAGACACAGGCTCTCCCACAAGCACACAAGTGTTTGCCCTCAGCTATACATCAGGGACAAGCTTGTGAAGAGATGCCCTGCTATTCTTTCGCCTTATGGCATCATGTGTTTCGTTTCTCTTGGAGATCGATTGTTAAACGTCTTTCCTCGGGCGACTGTGAAGCATTTGCCAGCGGAGGAGAAGTAGCACGGAGCAGCATTCAGTACTGCCTACGAGTGTCTTTGCTACCCTACTAGCGGAGCTCCAAGAACAGGCACACATCTTCAGGTACCTTCCAAATGTGGATTCCCCTGCAGCCCCGTAGGCGGGCGTGCAGTACGCCAACCATCAACGGACGTTTTTCCCCTCAAGCCTGTCAGGACGTTGCTCGTCCGTCTTTCCCTCAATAGATGGGAGTAGGCGCGCTTGCGGATGTGTGCGTGTGTGTGGCCACGCGTTTGCTTAGGCATCAGTGTGTGAAAAGGTAGGTGCTTTTCTCTAGCTGCGTGTGCGTGCACGTGGTGCTGGGTGCACATCCCTGGGTGCTCGAGGTAAGGTTTCTGCATGGTTTTCGCTGAGGAATCGTGTGTGTGCACATGGACAAAGAGAAGGCGCAGCAACCAGGTTCCAGCGCCGAAGAAGGCAAAAGGCAAGGTTTCCGGCGCTATCTCCTTCACTCCCCAGTCCTAGTCGCGCAAAGCAAGCCGCTAAGCCGGCGACCGGCAAGAGAGCTACAACGAAGCATGCCGAACGGAGAAAATAGCAGCAGCTCATCTGTTCACACCTTGTTTCTGCCATGTGCTTGAACGCCAAGACGTTCGCGCTTCTGTGAGATGAAAGACGTCCTTCTGCATATGTGGTTGCTCACACCGGTGCACTTGTTAGTGTATCCATTCAGTCCTGGGCTGCGGGGCATTCAGAAGTGGCTCTGTGGAGACGTCTGCATAGAGGCAGCTGTCAGAGCACGCACACTCGATTGTTCACCAAAACATATGCAGACGCGTCCTTAGCCTGTAGATTTGGATGCACAGAGTTCCCTGTGTTCGCAAGAGACAAGGGAATCGCGTCTGTACGCACAGAAGCAATAGCGGACCGTTTCCCTCGGAGCGAACGCGAAAGAGCCGTCTATATACTCGCAGACACGGGAACGTGCCTCAATGCGGTCACAGAGGCAGCAGCTTTTGCACAGATGCTCTGGTGATTCTAGCACTTTCCACGCACACTCCTGAAAGTCGCGCACACTGCTGTTCACTCGCTAAACGACCTCTTGGGAAACACGTCTCCGGTCGATGGACCGCTCAGATTGCTTCTCGTGTAACTGTGAACTGTGTCAGCGCAGGGAATCCGTCTCTGTTGAGCAGATGTCAATCCTGCCTCGCTTTTGCTTTGTTGCCTCTACCAAGATGATTTCCCGTTTCTCTCTTCACTGGAGCACGCAGACACAGCCAACGCACATCAAGTGTCAAGAGACACGCTCTGCTGAGCTCAACGCTTGTGCAGATGCACATGTGCGACGAAGTCAACACACGTGCTTGTGGAGAGAAAGAAAGGGACTCCCAGGCGTGTGGAGCGACGGGGAGAAAGAGCGGGCGCTGAGGAACACAGTTTCAAACAGACTGTCTCCACACAAACAGGCACCTGTCTGCAGGTATCCTAGATCTTGATTCTTGAACTTGAGGAAACACGCGTCTGAGCAAAACTCCCAAACGCTTCCAGGAAAGACACAGGCTCTCCCACAAGCACACAAGTGTTTGCCCTCAGCTATACATCAAGGACAAGCTTGTGAAGAGATGCCCTGCTATTCTTTCGCCTTATGGCATCATGTGTTTCGTTTCTCTTGGAGATCGATTGTTAAACGTCTTTCCTCGGGCGACTGTGAAGCATTTGCCAGCGGAGGAGAAGTAGCACGGAGCACCATTCAGTACTGCCTACGAGTGTCTTTGCTACCCTACTAGCGGAGCTCCAAGAACAGGCACACATCTTCAGGTACCTTCCAAATGTGGATTCCCCTGCAGCCCCGTAGGCGGGCGTGCAGTACGCCAACCATCAACGGACGTTTTTCCCCTCAAGCCTGTCAGGACGTTGCTCGTCCGTCTTTCCCTCAATAGATGGGAGTAGGCGCGCTTGCGGATGTGTGCGTGTGTGTGGCCACGCGTTTGCTTAGGCATCAGTGTGTGAAAAGGTAGGTGCTTTTCTCTAGCTGCGTGTGCGTGCACGTGGTGCTGGGTGCACATCCCTGGGTGCTCGAGGTAAGGTTTCTGCATGGTTTTCGCTGAGGAATCGTGTGTGTGCACATGGACAAAGAGAAGGCGCAGCAACCAGGTTCCAGCGCCGAAGAAGGCAAAAGGCAAGGTTTCCGGCGCTATCTCCTTCACTCCCCAGTCCTAGTCGCGCAAAGCAAGCCGCTAAGCCGGCGACCGGCAAGAGAGCTACAACGAAGCATGCCGAACGGAGAAAATAGCAGCAGCTCATCTGTTCACACCTTGTTTCTGCCATGTGCTTGAACGCCAAGACGTTCGCGCTTCTGTGAGATGAAAGACGTCCTTCTGCATATGTGGTTGCTCACACCGGTGCACTTGTTAGTGTATCCATTCAGTCCTGGGCTGCGGGGCATTCAGAAGTGGCTCTGTGGAGGCGTCTGCATAGAGGCAGCTGTCAGAACACGCACACTCGATTGTTCACCAAAACATATGCAGACGCGTCCTTAGCCTGTAGATTTGGATGCACAGAGTTCCCTGTGTTCGCAAGAGACAAGGGAATCGCGTCTGTACGCACAGAAGCAATAGCGGACCGTTTCCCTCGGAGCGAACGCGAAAGAGCCGTCTATATACTCGCAGACACGGGAACGTGCCTCAATGCGGTCACAGAGGCAGCAGCTTTTGCACAGATGCTCTGGTGATTCTGGCACTTTCCACGCACACTCCTGAAAGTCACGCACACTGCTGTTCACTCGCTAAACGACCTCTTGGGAAACACGTCTCCGGTCGATGGACCGCTCAGATTGCTTCTCGTGTAACTGTGAACTGTGTCAGCGCAGGGAATCCGTCTCTGTTGAGCAGATCTCAATCCAGCCTCGCTTTTGCTTTGTTGCCTCTACCAAGATGATTTCCCGTTTCTCTCTTCACTGGAGCACGCAGACACAGCCAACGCACATCAAGTGTCAAGAGACACGCTCTGCTGAGCTCAACGCTTGTGCAGATGCACATGTGCGACGAAGTCAACACACGTGCTTGTGGAGAGAAAGAAAGGGACTCCCAGGCGTGTGGAGCGACGGGGAGAAAGAGCGGGCGCTGAGGAACACAGTTTCAAACAGACTGTCTCCACACAAACAGGCACCTGTCTGCAGGTATCCTAGATCTTGATTCTTGAACTTGAGGAAACACGCGTCTGAGCAAAACTCCCAAACGCTTCCAGGAAAGACACAGGCTCTCCCACAAGCACACAAGTGTTTGCCCTCAGCTATACATCAGGGACAAGCTTGTGAAGAGATGCCCTGCTATTCTTTCGCCTTATGGCATCATGTGTTTCGTTTCTCTTGGAGATCGATTGTTAAACGTCTTTCCTCGGGCGACTGTGAAGCATTTGCCAGCGGAGGAGAAGTAGCACGGAGCAGCATTCAGTACTGCCTACGAGTGTCTTTGCTACCCTACTAGCGGAGCTCCAAGAACAGGCACACATCTTCAGGTACCTTCCAAATGTGGATTCCCCTGCAGCCCCGTAGGCGGGCGTGCAGTACGCCAACCATCAACGGACGTTTTTCCCCTCAAGCCTGTCAGGACGTTGCTCGTCCGTCTTTCCCTCAATAGATGGGAGTAGGCGCGCTTGCGGATGTGTGCGTGTGTGTGGCCACGCGTTTGCTTAGGCATCAGTGTGTGAAAAGGTAGGTGCTTTTCTCTAGCTGCGTGTGCGTGCACGTGGTGCTGGGTGCACATCCCTGGGTGCTCGAGGTAAGGTTTCTGCATGGTTTTCGCTGAGGAATCGTGTGTGTGCACATGGACAAAGAGAAGGCGCAGCAACCAGGTTCCAGCGCCGAAGAAGGCAAAAGGCAAGGTTTCCGGCGCTATCTCCTTCACTCCCCAGTCCTAGTCGCGCAAAGCAAGCCGCTAAGCCGGCGACCGGCAAGAGAGCTACAACGAAGCATGCCGAACGGAGAAAATAGCAGCAGCGCATCTGTTCACACCTTGTTTCTGCCATGTGCTTGAACGCCAAGACGTTCGCGCTTCTGTGAGATGAAAGACGTCCTTCTGCATATGTGGTTGCTCACACCGGTGCACTTGTTAGTGTATCCATTCAGTCCTGGGCTGCGGGGCATTCAGAAGTGGCTCTGTGGAGACGTCTGCATAGAGGCAGCTGTCAGAACACGCACACTCGATTGTTCACCAAAACATATGCAGACGCGTCCTTAGCCTGTAGATTTGGATGCACAGAGTTCCCTGTGTTCGCAAGAGACAAGGGAATCGCGTCTGTACGCACAGAAGCAATAGCGGACCGTTTCCCTCGGAGCGAACGCGAAAGAGCCGTCTATATACTCGCAGACACGGGAACGTGCCTCAATGCGGTCACAGAGGCAGCAGCTTTTGCACAGATGCTCTGGTGATTCTGGCACTTTCCACGCACACTCCTGAAAGTCGCGCACACTGCTGTTCACTCGCTAAACGACCTCTTGGGAAACACGTCTCCGGTCGATGGACCGCTCAGATTGCTTCTCGTGTAACTGTGAACTGTGTCAGCGCAGGGAATCCGTCTCTGTTGAGCAGATGTCAATCCTGCCTCGCTTTTGCTTTGTTGCCTCTACCAAGATGATTTCCCGTTTCTCTCTTCACTGGAGCACGCAGACACAGCCAACGCACATCAAGTGTCAAGAGACACGCTCTGCTGAGCTCAACGCTTGTGCAGATGCACATGTGCGACGAAGTCAACACACGTGCTTGTGGAGAGAAAGAAAGGGACTCCCAGGCGTGTGGAGCGACGGGGAGAAAGAGCGGGCGCTGAGGAACACAGTTTCAAACAGACTGTCTCCACACAAACAGGCACCTGTCTGCAGGTATCCTAGATCTTGATTCTTGAACTTGAGGAAACACGCGTCTGAGCAAAACTCCCAAACGCTTCCAGGAAAGACACAGGCTCTCCCACAAGCACACAAGTGTTTGCCCTCAGCTATACATCAAGGACAAGCTTGTGAAGAGATGCCCTGCTATTCTTTCGCCTTATGGCATCATGTGTTTCGTTTCTCTTGGAGATCGATTGTTAAACGTCTTTCCTCGGGCGACTGTGAAGCATTTGCCAGCGGAGGAGAAGTAGCACGGAGCACCATTCAGTACTGCCTACGAGTGTCTTTGCTACCCTACTAGCGGAGCTCCAAGAACAGGCACACATCTTCAGGTACCTTCCAAATGTGGATTCCCCTGCAGCCCCGTAGGCGGGCGTGCAGTACGCCAACCATCAACGGACGTTTTTCCCCTCAAGCCTGTCAGGACGTTGCTCGTCCGTCTTTCCCTCAATAGATGGGAGTAGGCGCGCTTGCGGATGTGTGCGTGTCTGTGGCCACGCGTTTGCTTAGGCATCAGTGTGTGAAAAGGTAGGTGCTTTTCTCTAGCTGCGTGTGCGTGCACGTGGTGCTGGGTGCACATCCCTGGGTGCTCGAGGTAAGGTTTCTGCATGGTTTTCGCTGAGGAATCGTGTGTGTGCACATGGACAAAGAGAAGGCGCAGCAACCAGGTTCCAGCGCCGAAGAAGGCAAAAGGCAAGGTTTCCGGCGCTATCTCCTTCACTCCCCAGTCCTAGTCGCGCAAAGCAAGCCGCTAAGCCGGCGACCGGCAAGAGAGCTACAACGAAGCATGCCGAACGGAGAAAATAGCAGCAGCTCATCTGTTCACACCTTGTTTCTGCCATGTGCTTGAACGCCAAGACGTTCGCGCTTCTGTGAGATGAAAGACGTCCTTCTGCATATGTGGTTGCTCACACCGGTGCACTTGTTAGTGTATCCATTCAGTCCTGGGCTGCGGGGCATTCAGAAGTGGCTCTGTGGAGGCGTCTGCATAGAGGCAGCTGTCAGAACACGCACACTCGATTGTTCACCAAAACATATGCAGACGCGTCCTTAGCCTGTAGATTTGGATGCACAGAGTTCCCTGTGTTCGCAAGAGACAAGGGAATCGCGTCTGTACGCACAGAAGCAATAGCGGACCGTTTCCCTCGGAGCGAACGCGAAAGAGCCGTCTATATACTCGCAGACACGGGAACGTGCCTCAATGCGGTCACAGAGGCAGCAGCTTTTGCACAGATGCTCTGGTGATTCTGGCACTTTCCACGCACACTCCTGAAAGTCGCGCACACTGCTGTTCACTCGCTAAACGACCTCTTGGGAAACACGTCTCCGGTCGATGGACCGCTCAGATTGCTTCTCGTGTAACTGTGAACTGTGTCAGCGCAGGGAATCCGTCTCTGTTGAGCAGATGTCAATCCTGCCTCGCTTTTGCTTTGTTGCCTCTACCAAGATGATTTCCCGTTTCTCTCTTCACTGGAGCACGCAGACACAGCCAACGCACATCAAGTGTCAAGAGACACGCTCTGCTGAGCTCAACGCTTGTGCAGATGCACATGTGCGACGAAGTCAACACACGTGCTTGTGGAGAGAAAGAAAGGGACTCCCAGGCGTGTGGAGCGACGGGGAGAAAGAGCGGGCGCTGAGGAACACAGTTTCAAACAGACTGTCTCCACACAAACAGGCACCTGTCTGCAGGTATCCTAGATCTTGATTCTTGAACTTGAGGAAACACGCGTCTGAGCAAAACTCCCAAACGCTTCCAGGAAAGACACAGGCTCTCCCACAAGCACACAAGTGTTTGCCCTCAGCTATACATCAGGGACAAGCTTGTGAAGAGATGCCCTGCTATTCTTTCGCCTTATGGCATCATGTGTTTCGTTTCTCTTGGAGATCGATTGTTAAACGTCTTTCCTCGGGCGACTGTGAAGCATTTGCCAGCGGAGGAGAAGTAGCACGGAGCAGCATTCAGTACTGCCTACGAGTGTCTTTGCTACCCTACTAGCGGAGCTCCAAGAACAGGCACACATCTTCAGGTACCTTCCAAATGTGGATTCCCCTGCAGCCCCGTAGGCGGGCGTGCAGTACGCCAACCATCAACGGACGTTTTTCCCCTCAAGCCTGTCAGGACGTTGCTCGTCCGTCTTTCCCTCAATAGATGGGAGTAGGCGCGCTTGCGGATGTGTGCGTGTGTGTGGCCACGCGTTTGCTTAGGCATCAGTGTGTGAAAAGGTAGGTGCTTTTCTCTAGCTGCGTGTGCGTGCACGTGGTGCTGGGTGCACATCCCTGGGTGCTCGAGGTAAGGTTTCTGCATGGTTTTCGCTGAGGAATCGTGTGTGTGCACATGGACAAAGAGAAGGCGCAGCAACCAGGT
This sequence comes from Patagioenas fasciata, assembly GCF_037038585.1. Lineage (NCBI taxonomy): Eukaryota > Metazoa > Chordata > Aves > Columbiformes > Columbidae > Patagioenas > Patagioenas fasciata. The sequence goes on from NC_092522.1 coordinate 12,369,972, forward strand.
TCCAGCGCCGAAGAAGGCAAAAGGCAAGGTTTCCGGCGCTATCTCCTTCACTCCCCAGTCCTAGTCGCGCAAAGCAAGCCGCTAAGCCGGCGACCGGCAAGAGAGCTACAACGAAGCATGCCGAACGGAGAAAATAGCAGCAGCTCATCTGTTCACACCTTGTTTCTGCCATGTGCTTGAACGCCAAGACGTTCGCGCTTCTGTGAGATGAAAGACGTCCTTCTGCATATGTGGTTGCTCACACCGGTGCACTTGTTAGTGTATCCATTCAGTCCTGGGCTGCGGGGCATTCAGAAGTGGCTCTGTGGAGGCGTCTGCATAGAGGCAGCTGTCAGAACACGCACACTCGATTGTTCACCAAAACATATGCAGACGCGTCCTTAGCCTGTAGATTTGGATGCACAGAGTTCCCTGTGTTCGCAAGAGACAAGGGAATCGCGTCTGTACGCACAGAAGCAATAGCGGACCGTTTCCCTCGGAGCGAACGCGAAAGAGCCGTCTATATACTCGCAGACACGGGAACGTGCCTCAATGCGGTCACAGAGGCAGCAGCTTTTGCACAGATGCTCTGGTGATTCTGGCACTTTCCACGCACACTCCTGAAAGTCACGCACACTGCTGTTCACTCGCTAAACGACCTCTTGGGAAACACGTCTCCGGTCGATGGACCGCTCAGATTGCTTCTCGTGTAACTGTGAACTGTGTCAGCGCAGGGAATCCGTCTCTGTTGAGCAGATCTCAATCCAGCCTCGCTTTTGCTTTGTTGCCTCTACCAAGATGATTTCCCGTTTCTCTCTTCACTGGAGCACGCAGACACAGCCAACGCACATCAAGTGTCAAGAGACACGCTCTGCTGAGCTCAACGCTTGTGCAGATGCACATGTGCGACGAAGTCAACACACGTGCTTGTGGAGAGAAAGAAAGGGACTCCCAGGCGTGTGGAGCGACGGGGAGAAAGAGCGGGCGCTGAGGAACACAGTTTCAAACAGACTGTCTCCACACAAACAGGCACCTGTCTGCAGGTATCCTAGATCTTGATTCTTGAACTTGAGGAAACACGCGTCTGAGCAAAACTCCCAAACGCTTCCAGGAAAGACACAGGCTCTCCCACAAGCACACAAGTGTTTGCCCTCAGCTATACATCAGGGACAAGCTTGTGAAGAGATGCCCTGCTATTCTTTCGCCTTATGGCATCATGTGTTTCGTTTCTCTTGGAGATCGATTGTTAAACGTCTTTCCTCGGGCGACTGTGAAGCATTTGCCAGCGGAGGAGAAGTAGCACGGAGCAGCATTCAGTACTGCCTACGAGTGTCTTTGCTACCCTACTAGCGGAGCTCCAAGAACAGGCACACATCTTCAGGTACCTTCCAAATGTGGATTCCCCTGCAGCCCCGTAGGCGGGCGTGCAGTACGCCAACCATCAACGGACGTTTTTCCCCTCAAGCCTGTCAGGACGTTGCTCGTCCGTCTTTCCCTCAATAGATGGGAGTAGGCGCGCTTGCGGATGTGTGCGTGTGTGTGGCCACGCGTTTGCTTAGGCATCAGTGTGTGAAAAGGTAGGTGCTTTTCTCTAGCTGCGTGTGCGTGCACGTGGTGCTGGGTGCACATCCCTGGGTGCTCGAGGTAAGGTTTCTGCATGGTTTTCGCTGAGGAATCGTGTGTGTGCACATGGACAAAGAGAAGGCGCAGCAACCAGGTTCCAGCGCCGAAGAAGGCAAAAGGCAAGGTTTACGGCGCTATCTCCTTCACTCCCCAGTCCTAGTCGCGCAAAGCAAGCCGCTAAGCCGGCGACCGGCAAGAGAGCTACAACGAAGCATGCCGAACGGAGAAAATAGCAGCAGCGCATCTGTTCACACCTTGTTTCTGCCATGTGCTTGAACGCCAAGACGTTCGCGCTTCTGTGAGATGAAAGACGTCCTTCTGCATATGTGGTTGCTCACACCGGTGCACTTGTTAGTGTATCCATTCAGTCCTGGGCTGCGGGGCATTCAGAAGTGGCTCTGTGGAGACGTCTGCATAGAGGCAGCTGTCAGAACACGCACACTCGATTGTTCACCAAAACATATGCAGACGCGTCCTTAGCCTGTAGATTTGGATGCACAGAGTTCCCTGTGTTCGCAAGAGACAAGGGAATCGCGTCTGTACGCACAGAAGCAATAGCGGACCGTTTCCCTCGGAGCGAACGCGAAAGAGCCGTCTATATACTCGCAGACACGGGAACGTGCCTCAATGCGGTCACAGAGGCAGCAGCTTTTGCACAGATGCTCTGGTGATTCTGGCACTTTCCACGCACACTCCTGAAAGTCGCGCACACTGCTGTTCACTCGCTAAACGACCTCTTGGGAAACACGTCTCCGGTCGATGGACCGCTCAGATTGCTTCTCGTGTAACTGTGAACTGTGTCAGCGCAGGGAATCCGTCTCTGTTGAGCAGATGTCAATCCTGCCTCGCTTTTGCTTTGTTGCCTCTACCAAGATGATTTCCCGTTTCTCTCTTCACTGGAGCACGCAGACACAGCCAACGCACATCAAGTGTCAAGAGACACGCTCTGCTGAGCTCAACGCTTGTGCAGATGCACATGTGCGACGAAGTCAACACACGTGCTTGTGGAGAGAAAGAAAGGGACTCCCAGGCGTGTGGAGCGACGGGGAGAAAGAGCGGGCGCTGAGGAACACAGTTTCAAACAGACTGTCTCCACACAAACAGGCACCTGTCTGCAGGTATCCTAGATCTTGATTCTTGAACTTGAGGAAACACGCGTCTGAGCAAAACTCCCAAACGCTTCCAGGAAAGACACAGGCTCTCCCACAAGCACACAAGTGTTTGCCCTCAGCTATACATCAAGGACAAGCTTGTGAAGAGATGCCCTGCTATTCTTTCGCCTTATGGCATCATGTGTTTCGTTTCTCTTGGAGATCGATTGTTAAACGTCTTTCCTCGGGCGACTGTGAAGCATTTGCCAGCGGAGGAGAAGTAGCACGGAGCACCATTCAGTACTGCCTACGAGTGTCTTTGCTACCCTACTAGCGGAGCTCCAAGAACAGGCACACATCTTCAGGTACCTTCCAAATGTGGATTCCCCTGCAGCCCCGTAGGCGGGCGTGCAGTACGCCAACCATCAACGGACGTTTTTCCCCTCAAGCCTGTCAGGACGTTGCTCGTCCGTCTTTCCCTCAATAGATGGGAGTAGGCGCGCTTGCGGATGTGTGCGTGTCTGTGGCCACGCGTTTGCTTAGGCATCAGTGTGTGAAAAGGTAGGTGCTTTTCTCTAGCTGCGTGTGCGTGCACGTGGTGCTGGGTGCACATCCCTGGGTGCTCGAGGTAAGGTTTCTGCATGGTTTTCGCTGAGGAATCGTGTGTGTGCACATGGACAAAGAGAAGGCGCAGCAACCAGGTTCCAGCGCCGAAGAAGGCAAAAGGCAAGGTTTCCGGCGCTATCTCCTTCACTCCCCAGTCCTAGTCGCGCAAAGCAAGCCGCTAAGCCGGCGACCGGCAAGAGAGCTACAACGAAGCATGCCGAACGGAGAAAATAGCAGCAGCTCATCTGTTCACACCTTGTTTCTGCCATGTGCTTGAACGCCAAGACGTTCGCGCTTCTGTGAGATGAAAGACGTCCTTCTGCATATGTGGTTGCTCACACCGGTGCACTTGTTAGTGTATCCATTCAGTCCTGGGCTGCGGGGCATTCAGAAGTGGCTCTGTGGAGGCGTCTGCATAGAGGCAGCTGTCAGAACACGCACACTCGATTGTTCACCAAAACATATGCAGACGCGTCCTTAGCCTGTAGATTTGGATGCACAGAGTTCCCTGTGTTCGCAAGAGACAAGGGAATCGCGTCTGTACGCACAGAAGCAATAGCGGACCGTTTCCCTCGGAGCGAACGCGAAAGAGCCGTCTATATACTCGCAGACACGGGAACGTGCCTCAATGCGGTCACAGAGGCAGCAGCTTTTGCACAGATGCTCTGGTGATTCTGGCACTTTCCACGCACACTCCTGAAAGTCGCGCACACTGCTGTTCACTCGCTAAACGACCTCTTGGGAAACACGTCTCCGGTCGATGGACCGCTCAGATTGCTTCTCGTGTAACTGTGAACTGTGTCAGCGCAGGGAATCCGTCTCTGTTGAGCAGATGTCAATCCTGCCTCGCTTTTGCTTTGTTGCCTCTACCAAGATGATTTCCCGTTTCTCTCTTCACTGGAGCACGCAGACACAGCCAACGCACATCAAGTGTCAAGAGACACGCTCTGCTGAGCTCAACGCTTGTGCAGATGCACATGTGCGACGAAGTCAACACACGTGCTTGTGGAGAGAAAGAAAGGGACTCCCAGGCGTGTGGAGCGACGGGGAGAAAGAGCGGGCGCTGAGGAACACAGTTTCAAACAGACTGTCTCCACACAAACAGGCACCTGTCTGCAGGTATCCTAGATCTTGATTCTTGAACTTGAGGAAACACGCGTCTGAGCAAAACTCCCAAACGCTTCCAGGAAAGACACAGGCTCTCCCACAAGCACACAAGTGTTTGCCCTCAGCTATACATCAGGGACAAGCTTGTGAAGAGATGCCCTGCTATTCTTTCGCCTTATGGCATCATGTGTTTCGTTTCTCTTGGAGATCGATTGTTAAACGTCTTTCCTCGGGCGACTGTGAAGCATTTGCCAGCGGAGGAGAAGTAGCACGGAGCAGCATTCAGTACTGCCTACGAGTGTCTTTGCTACCCTACTAGCGGAGCTCCAAGAACAGGCACACATCTTCAGGTACCTTCCAAATGTGGATTCCCCTGCAGCCCCGTAGGCGGGCGTGCAGTACGCCAACCATCAACGGACGTTTTTCCCCTCAAGCCTGTCAGGACGTTGCTCGTCCGTCTTTCCCTCAATAGATGGGAGTAGGCGCGCTTGCGGATGTGTGCGTGTGTGTGGCCACGCGTTTGCTTAGGCATCAGTGTGTGAAAAGGTAGGTGCTTTTCTCTAGCTGCGTGTGCGTGCACGTGGTGCTGGGTGCACATCCCTGGGTGCTCGAGGTAAGGTTTCTGCATGGTTTTCGCTGAGGAATCGTGTGTGTGCACATGGACAAAGAGAAGGCGCAGCAACCAGGTTCCAGCGCCGAAGAAGGCAAAAGGCAAGGTTTCCGGCGCTATCTCCTTCACTCCCCAGTCCTAGTCGCGCAAAGCAAGCCGCTAAGCCGGCGACCGGCAAGAGAGCTACAACGAAGCATGCCGAACGGAGAAAATAGCAGCAGCGCATCTGTTCACACCTTGTTTCTGCCATGTGCTTGAACGCCAAGACGTTCGCGCTTCTGTGAGATGAAAGACGTCCTTCTGCATATGTGGTTGCTCACACCGGTGCACTTGTTAGTGTATCCATTCAGTCCTGGGCTGCGGGGCATTCAGAAGTGGCTCTGTGGAGACGTCTGCATAGAGGCAGCTGTCAGAACACGCACACTCGATTGTTCACCAAAACATATGCAGACGCGTCCTTAGCCTGTAGATTTGGATGCACAGAGTTCCCTGTGTTCGCAAGAGACAAGGGAATCGCGTCTGTACGCACAGAAGCAATAGCGGACCGTTTCCCTCGGAGCGAACGCGAAAGAGCCGTCTATATACTCGCAGACACGGGAACGTGCCTCAATGCGGTCACAGAGGCAGCAGCTTTTGCACAGATGCTCTGGTGATTCTGGCACTTTCCACGCACACTCCTGAAAGTCGCGCACACTGCTGTTCACTCGCTAAACGACCTCTTGGGAAACACGTCTCCGGTCGATGGACCGCTCAGATTGCTTCTCGTGTAACTGTGAACTGTGTCAGCGCAGGGAATCCGTCTCTGTTGAGCAGATGTCAATCCTGCCTCGCTTTTGCTTTGTTGCCTCTACCAAGATGATTTCCCGTTTCTCTCTTCACTGGAGCACGCAGACACAGCCAACGCACATCAAGTGTCAAGAGACACGCTCTGCTGAGCTCAACGCTTGTGCAGATGCACATGTGCGACGAAGTCAACACACGTGCTTGTGGAGAGAAAGAAAGGGACTCCCAGGCGTGTGGAGCGACGGGGAGAAAGAGCGGGCACTGAGGAACACAGTTTCAAACAGACTGTCTCCACACAAACAGGCACCTGTCTGCAGGTATCCTAGATCTTGATTCTTGAACTTGAGGAAACACGCGTCTGAGCAAAACTCCCAAACGCTTCCAGGAAAGACACAGGCTCTCCCACAAGCACACAAGTGTTTGCCCTCAGCTATACATCAAGGACAAGCTTGTGAAGAGATGCCCTGCTATTCTTTCGCCTTATGGCATCATGTGTTTCGTTTCTCTTGGAGATCGATTGTTAAACGTCTTTCCTCGGGCGACTGTGAAGCATTTGCCAGCGGAGGAGAAGTAGCACGGAGCACCATTCAGTACTGCCTACGAGTGTCTTTGCTACCCTACTAGCGGAGCTCCAAGAACAGGCACACATCTTCAGGTACCTTCCAAATGTGGATTCCCCTGCAGCCCCGTAGGCGGGCGTGCAGTACGCCAACCATCAACGGACGTTTTTCCCCTCAAGCCTGTCAGGACGTTGCTCGTCCGTCTTTCCCTCAATAGATGGGAGTAGGCGCGCTTGCGGATGTGTGCGTGTGTGTGGCCACGCGTTTGCTTAGGCATCAGTGTGTGAAAAGGTAGGTGCTTTTCTCTAGCTGCGTGTGCGTGCACGTGGTGCTGGGTGCACATCCCTGGGTGCTCGAGGTAAGGTTTCTGCATGGTTTTCGCTGAGGAATCGTGTGTGTGCACATGGACAAAGAGAAGGCGCAGCAACCAGGTTCCAGCGCCGAAGAAGGCAAAAGGCAAGGTTTCCGGCGCTATCTCCTTCACTCCCCAGTCCTAGTCGCGCAAAGCAAGCCGCTAAGCCGGCGACCGGCAAGAGAGCTACAACGAAGCATGCCGAACGGAGAAAATAGCAGCAGCTCATCTGTTCACACCTTGTTTCTGCCATGTGCTTGAACGCCAAGACGTTCGCGCTTCTGTGAGATGAAAGACGTCCTTCTGCATATGTGGTTGCTCACACCGGTGCACTTGTTAGTGTATCCATTCAGTCCTGGGCTGCGGGGCATTCAGAAGTGGCTCTGTGGAGGCGTCTGCATAGAGGCAGCTGTCAGAACACGCACACTCGATTGTTCACCAAAACATATGCAGACGCGTCCTTAGCCTGTAGATTTGGATGCACAGAGTTCCCTGTGTTCGCAAGAGACAAGGGAATCGCGTCTGTACGCACAGAAGCAATAGCGGACCGTTTCCCTCGGAGCGAACGCGAAAGAGCCGTCTATATACTCGCAGACACGGGAACGTGCCTCAATGCGGTCACAGAGGCAGCAGCTTTTGCACAGATGCTCTGGTGATTCTGGCACTTTCCACGCACACTCCTGAAAGTCGCGCACACTGCTGTTCACTCGCTAAACGACCTCTTGGGAAACACGTCTCCGGTCGATGGACCGCTCAGATTGCTTCTCGTGTAACTGTGAACTGTGTCAGCGCAGGGAATCCGTCTCTGTTGAGCAGATGTCAATCCTGCCTCGCTTTTGCTTTGTTGCCTCTACCAAGATGATTTCCCGTTTCTCTCTTCACTGGAGCACGCAGACACAGCCAACGCACATCAAGTGTCAAGAGACACGCTCTGCTGAGCTCAACGCTTGTGCAGATGCACATGTGCGACGAAGTCAACACACGTGCTTGTGGAGAGAAAGAAAGGGACTCCCAGGCGTGTGGAGCGACGGGGAGAAAGAGCGGGCACTGAGGAACACAGTTTCAAACAGACTGTCTCCACACAAACAGGCACCTGTCTGCAGGTATCCTAGATCTTGATTCTTGAACTTGAGGAAACACGCGTCTGAGCAAAACTCCCAAACGCTTCCAGGAAAGACACAGGCTCTCCCACAAGCACACAAGTGTTTGCCCTCAGCTATACATCAAGGACAAGCTTGTGAAGAGATGCCCTGCTATTCTTTCGCCTTATGGCATCATGTGTTTCGTTTCTCTTGGAGATCGATTGTTAAACGTCTTTCCTCGGGCGACTGTGAAGCATTTGCCAGCGGAGGAGAAGTAGCACGGAGCACCATTCAGTACTGCCTACGAGTGTCTTTGCTACCCTACTAGCGGAGCTCCAAGAACAGGCACACATCTTCAGGTACCTTCCAAATGTGGATTCCCCTGCAGCCCCGTAGGCGGGCGTGCAGTACGCCAACCATCAACGGACGTTTTTCCCCTCAAGCCTGTCAGGACGTTGCTCGTCCGTCTTTCCCTCAATAGATGGGAGTAGGCGCGCTTGCGGATGTGTGCGTGTGTGTGGCCACGCGTTTGCTTAGGCATCAGTGTGTGAAAAGGTAGGTGCTTTTCTCTAGCTGCGTGTGCGTGCACGTGGTGCTGGGTGCACATCCCTGGGTGCTCGAGGTAAGGTTTCTGCATGGTTTTCGCTGAGGAATCGTGTGTGTGCACATGGACAAAGAGAAGGCGCAGCAACCAGGTTCCAGCGCCGAAGAAGGCAAAAGGCAAGGTTTCCGGCGCTATCTCCTTCACTCCCCAGTCCTAGTCGCGCAAAGCAAGCCGCTAAGCCGGCGACCGGCAAGAGAGCTACAACGAAGCATGCCGAACGGAGAAAATAGCAGCAGCTCATCTGTTCACACCTTGTTTCTGCCATGTGCTTGAACGCCAAGACGTTCGCGCTTCTGTGAGATGAAAGACGTCCTTCTGCATATGTGGTTGCTCACACCGGTGCACTTGTTAGTGTATCCATTCAGTCCTGGGCTGCGGGGCATTCAGAAGTGGCTCTGTGGAGGCGTCTGCATAGAGGCAGCTGTCAGAACACGCACACTCGATTGTTCACCAAAACATATGCAGACGCGTCCTTAGCCTGTAGATTTGGATGCACAGAGTTCCCTGTGTTCGCAAGAGACAAGGGAATCGCGTCTGTACGCACAGAAGCAATAGCGGACCGTTTCCCTCGGAGCGAACGCGAAAGAGCCGTCTATATACTCGCAGACACGGGAACGTGCCTCAATGCGGTCACAGAGGCAGCAGCTTTTGCACAGATGCTCTGGTGATTCTGGCACTTTCCACGCACACTCCTGAAAGTCGCGCACACTGCTGTTCACTCGCTAAACGACCTCTTGGGAAACACGTCTCCGGTCGATGGACCGCTCAGATTGCTTCTCGTGTAACTGTGAACTGTGTCAGCGCAGGGAATCCGTCTCTGTTGAGCAGATGTCAATCCTGCCTCGCTTTTGCTTTGTTGCCTCTACCAAGATGATTTCCCGTTTCTCTCTTCACTGGAGCACGCAGACACAGCCAACGCACATCAAGTGTCAAGAGACACGCTCTGCTGAGCTCAACGCTTGTGCAGATGCACATGTGCGACGAAGTCAACACACGTGCTTGTGGAGAGAAAGAAAGGGACTCCCAGGCGTGTGGAGCGACGGGGAGAAAGAGCGGGCGCTGAGGAACACAGTTTCAAACAGACTGTCTCCACACAAACAGGCACCTGTCTGCAGGTATCCTAGATCTTGATTCTTGAACTTGAGGAAACACGCGTCTGAGCAAAACTCCCAAACGCTTCCAGGAAAGACACAGGCTCTCCCACAAGCACACAAGTGTTTGCCCTCAGCTATACATCAGGGACAAGCTTGTGAAGAGATGCCCTGCTATTCTTTCGCCTTATGGCATCATGTGTTTCGTTTCTCTTGGAGATCGATTGTTAAACGTCTTTCCTCGGGCGACTGTGAAGCATTTGCCAGCGGAGGAGAAGTAGCACGGAGCAGCATTCAGTACTGCCTACGAGTGTCTTTGCTACCCTACTAGCGGAGCTCCAAGAACAGGCACACATCTTCAGGTACCTTCCAAATGTGGATTCCCCTGCAGCCCCGTAGGCGGGCGTGCAGTACGCCAACCATCAACGGACGTTTTTCCCCTCAAGCCTGTCAGGACGTTGCTCGTCCGTCTTTCCCTCAATAGATGGGAGTAGGCGCGCTTGCGGATGTGTGCGTGTGTGTGGCCACGCGTTTGCTTAGGCATCAGTGTGTGAAAAGGTAGGTGCTTTTCTCTAGCTGCGTGTGCGTGCACGTGGTGCTGGGTGCACATCCCTGGGTGCTCGAGGTAAGGTTTCTGCATGGTTTTCGCTGAGGAATCGTGTGTGTGCACATGGACAAAGAGAAGGCGCAGCAACCAGGTTCCAGCGCCGAAGAAGGCAAAAGGCAAGGTTTCCGGCGCTATCTCCTTCACTCCCCAGTCCTAGTCGCGCAAAGCAAGCCGCTAAGCCGGCGACCGGCAAGAGAGCTACAACGAAGCATGCCGAACGGAGAAAATAGCAGCAGCGCATCTGTTCACACCTTGTTTCTGCCATGTGCTTGAACGCCAAGACGTTCGCGCTTCTGTGAGATGAAAGACGTCCTTCTGCATATGTGGTTGCTCACACCGGTGCACTTGTTAGTGTATCCATTCAGTCCTGGGCTGCGGGGCATTCAGAAGTGGCTCTGTGGAGACGTCTGCATAGAGGCAGCTGTCAGAACACGCACACTCGATTGTTCACCAAAACATATGCAGACGCGTCCTTAGCCTGTAGATTTGGATGCACAGAGTTCCCTGTGTTCGCAAGAGACAAGGGAATCGCGTCTGTACGCACAGAAGCAATAGCGGACCGTTTCCCTCGGAGCGAACGCGAAAGAGCCGTCTATATACTCGCAGACACGGGAACGTGCCTCAATGCGGTCACAGAGGCAGCAGCTTTTGCACAGATGCTCTGGTGATTCTGGCACTTTCCACGCACACTCCTGAAAGTCGCGCACACTGCTGTTCACTCGCTAAACGACCTCTTGGGAAACACGTCTCCGGTCGATGGACCGCTCAGATTGCTTCTCGTGTAACTGTGAACTGTGTCAGCGCAGGGAATCCGTCTCTGTTGAGCAGATGTCAATCCTGCCTCGCTTTTGCTTTGTTGCCTCTACCAAGATGATTTCCCGTTTCTCTCTTCACTGGAGCACGCAGACACAGCCAACGCACATCAAGTGTCAAGAGACACGCTCTGCTGAGCTCAACGCTTGTGCAGATGCACATGTGCGACGAAGTCAACACACGTGCTTGTGGAGAGAAAGAAAGGGACTCCCAGGCGTGTGGAGCGACGGGGAGAAAGAGCGGGCGCTGAGGAACACAGTTTCAAACAGACTGTCTCCACACAAACAGGCACCTGTCTGCAGGTATCCTAGATCTTGATTCTTGAACTTGAGGAAACACGCGTCTGAGCAAAACTCCCAAACGCTTCCAGGAAAGACACAGGCTCTCCCACAAGCACACAAGTGTTTGCCCTCAGCTATACATCAGGGACAAGCTTGTGAAGAGATGCCCTGCTATTCTTTCGCCTTATGGCATCATGTGTTTCGTTTCTCTTGGAGATCGATTGTTAAACGTCTTTCCTCGGGCGACTGTGAAGCATTTGCCAGCGGAGGAGAAGTAGCACGGAGCAGCATTCAGTACTGCCTACGAGTGTCTTTGCTACCCTACTAGCGGAGCTCCAAGAACAGGCACACATCTTCAGGTACCTTCCAAATGTGGATTCCCCTGCAGCCCCGTAGGCGGGCGTGCAGTACGCCAACCATCAACGGACGTTTTTCCCCTCAAGCCTGTCAGGACGTTGCTCGTCCGTCTTTCCCTCAATAGATGGGAGTAGGCGCGCTTGCGGATGTGTGCGTGTGTGTGGCCACGCGTTTGCTTAGGCATCAGTGTGTGAAAAGGTAGGTGCTTTTCTCTAGCTGCGTGTGCGTGCACGTGGTGCTGGGTGCACATCCCTGGGTGCTCGAGGTAAGGTTTCTGCATGGTTTTCGCTGAGGAATCGTGTGTGTGCACATGGACAAAGAGAAGGCGCAGCAACCAGGTTCCAGCGCCGAAGAAGGCAAAAGGCAAGGTTTCCGGCGCTATCTCCTTCACTCCCCAGTCCTAGTCGCGCAAAGCAAGCCGCTAAGCCGGCGACCGGCAAGAGAGCTACAACGAAGCATGCCGAACGGAGAAAATAGCAGCAGCGCATCTGTTCACACCTTGTTTCTGCCATGTGCTTGAACGCCAAGACGTTCGCGCTTCTGTGAGATGAAAGACGTCCTTCTGCATATGTGGTTGCTCACACCGGTGCACTTGTTAGTGTATCCATTCAGTCCTGGGCTGCGGGGCATTCAGAAGTGGCTCTGTGGAGACGTCTGCATAGAGGCAGCTGTCAGAACACGCACACTCGATTGTTCACCAAAACATATGCAGACGCGTCCTTAGCCTGTAGATTTGGATGCACAGAGTTCCCTGTGTTCGCAAGAGACAAGGGAATCGCGTCTGTACGCACAGAAGCAATAGCGGACCGTTTCCCTCGGAGCGAACGCGAAAGAGCCGTCTATATACTCGCAGACACGGGAACGTGCCTCAATGCGGTCACAGAGGCAGCAGCTTTTGCACAGATGCTCTGGTGATTCTGGCACTTTCCACGCACACTCCTGAAAGTCGCGCACACTGCTGTTCACTCGCTAAACGACCTCTTGGGAAACACGTCTCCGGTCGATGGACCGCTCAGATTGCTTCTCGTGTAACTGTGAACTGTGTCAGCGCAGGGAATCCGTCTCTGTTGAGCAGATGTCAATCCTGCCTCGCTTTTGCTTTGTTGCCTCTACCAAGATGATTTCCCGTTTCTCTCTTCACTGGAGCACGCAGACACAGCCAACGCACATCAAGTGTCAAGAGACACGCTCTGCTGAGCTCAACGCTTGTGCAGATGCACATGTGCGACGAAGTCAACACACGTGCTTGTGGAGAGAAAGAAAGGGACTCCCAGGCGTGTGGAGCGACGGGGAGAAAGAGCGGGCGCTGAGGAACACAGTTTCAAACAGACTGTCTCCACACAAACAGGCACCTGTCTGCAGGTATCCTAGATCTTGATTCTTGAACTTGAGGAAACACGCGTCTGAGCAAAACTCCCAAACGCTTCCAGGAAAGACACAGGCTCTCCCACAAGCACACAAGTGTTTGCCCTCAGCTATACATCAGGGACAAGCTTGTGAAGAGATGCCCTGCTATTCTTTCGCCTTATGGCATCATGTGTTTCGTTTCTCTTGGAGATCGATTGTTAAACGTCTTTCCTCGGGCGACTGTGAAGCATTTGCCAGCGGAGGAGAAGTAGCACGGAGCAGCATTCAGTACTGCCTACGAGTGTCTTTGCTACCCTACTAGCGGAGCTCCAAGAACAGGCACACATCTTCAGGTACCTTCCAAATGTGGATTCCCCTGCAGCCCCGTAGGCGGGCGTGCAGTACGCCAACCATCAACGGACGTTTTTCCCCTCAAGCCTGTCAGGACGTTGCTCGTCCGTCTTTCCCTCAATAGATGGGAGTAGGCGCGCTTGCGGATGTGTGCGTGTGTGTGGCCACGCGTTTGCTTAGGCATCAGTGTGTGAAAAGGTAGGTGCTTTTCTCTAGCTGCGTGTGCGTGCACGTGGTGCTGGGTGCACATCCCTGGGTGCTCGAGGTAAGGTTTCTGCATGGTTTTCGCTGAGGAATCGTGTCTGTGCACATGGACAAAGAGAAGGCGCAGCAACCAGGTTCCAGCGCCGAAGAAGGCAAAAGGCAAGGTTTCCGGCGCTATCTCCTTCACTCCCCAGTCCTAGTCGCGCAAAGCAAGCCGCTAAGCCGGCGACCGGCAAGAGAGCTACAACGAAGCATGCCGAACGGAGAAAATAGCAGCAGCTCATCTGTTCACACCTTGTTTCTGCCATGTGCTTGAACGCCAAGACGTTCGCGCTTCTGTGAGATGAAAGACGTCCTTCTGCATATGTGGTTGCTCACACCGGTGCACTTGTTAGTGTATCCATTCAGTCCTGGGCTGCGGGGCATTCAGAAGTGGCTCTGTGGAGACGTCTGCATAGAGGCAGCTGTCAGAGCACGCACACTCGATTGTTCACCAAAACATATGCAGACGCGTCCTTAGCCTGTAGATTTGGATGCACAGAGTTCCCTGTGTTCGCAAGAGACAAGGGAATCGCGTCTGTACGCACAGAAGCAATAGCGGACCGTTTCCCTCGGAGCGAACGCGAAAGAGCCGTCTATATACTCGCAGACACGCGAACGTGCCTCAATGCGGTCACAGAGGCAGCAGCTTTTGCACAGATGCTCTGGTGATTCTGGCACTTTCCACGCACACTCCTGAAAGTCGCGCACACTGCTGTTCACTCGCTAAACGACCTCTTGGGAAACACGTCTCCGGTCGATGGACCGCTCAGATTGCTTCTCGTGTAACTGTGAACTGTGTCAGCGCAGGGAATCCGTCTCTGTTGAGCAGATGTCAATCCTGCCTCGCTTTTGCTTTGTTGCCTCTACCAAGATGATTTCCCGTTTCTCTCTTCACTGGAGCACGCAGACACAGCCAACGCACATCAAGTGTCAAGAGACACGCTCTGCTGAGCTCAACGCTTGTGCAGATGCACATGTGCAACGAAGTCAACACACGTGCTTGTGGAGAGAAAGAAAGGGACTCCCAGGCGTGTGGAGCGACGGGGAGAAAGAGCGGGCGCTGAGGAACACAGTTTCAAACAGACTGTCTCCACACAAACAGGCACCTGTCTGCAGGTATCCTAGATCTTGATTCTTGAACTTGAGGAAACACGCGTCTGAGCAAAACTCCCAAACGCTTCCAGGAAAGACACAGGCTCTCCCACAAGCACACAAGTGTTTGCCCTCAGCTATACATCAGGGACAAGCTTGTGAAGAGATGCCCTGCTATTCTTTCGCCTTATGGCATCATGTGTTTCGTTTCTCTTGGAGATCGATTGTTAAACGTCTTTCCTCGGGCGACTGTGAAGCATTTGCCAGCGGAGGAGAAGTAGCACGGAGCAGCATTCAGTACTGCCTACGAGTGTCTTTGCTACCCTACTAGCGGAGCTCCAAGAACAGGCACACATCTTCAGGTACCTTCCAAATGTGGATTCCCCTGCAGCCCCGTAGGCGGGCGTGCAGTACGCCAACCATCAACGGACGTTTTTCCCCTCAAGCCTGTCAGGACGTTGCTCGTCCGTCTTTCCCTCAATAGATGGGAGTAGGCGCGCTTGCGGATGTGTGCGTGTGTGTGGCCACGCGTTTGCTTAGGCATCAGTGTGTGAAAAGGTAGGTGCTTTTCTCTAGCTGCGTGTGCGTGCACGTGGTGCTGGGTGCACATCCCTGGGTGCTCGAGGTAAGGTTTCTGCATGGTTTTCGCTGAGGAATCGTGTGTGTGCACATGGACAAAGAGAAGGCGCAGCAACCAGGTTCCAGCGCCGAAGAAGGCAAAAGGCAAGGTTTCCGGCGCTATCTCCTTCACTCCCCAGTCCTAGTCGCGCAAAGCAAGCCGCTAAGCCGGCGACCGGCAAGAGAGCTACAACGAAGCATGCCGAACGGAGAAAATAGCAGCAGCTCATCTGTTCACACCTTGTTTCTGCCATGTGCTTGAACGCCAAGACGTTCGCGCTTCTGTGAGATGAAAGACGTCCTTCTGCATATGTGGTTGCTCACACCGGTGCACTTGTTAGTGTATCCATTCAGTCCTGGGCTGCGGGGCATTCAGAAGTGGCTCTGTGGAGACGTCTGCATAGAGGCAGCTGTCAGAGCACGCACACTCGATTGTTCACCAAAACATATGCAGACGCGTCCTTAGCCTGTAGATTTGGATGCACAGAGTTCCCTGTGTTCGCAAGAGACAAGGGAATCGCGTCTGTACGCACAGAAGCAATAGCGGACCGTTTCCCTCGGAGCGAACGCGAAAGAGCCGTCTATATACTCGCAGACACGGGAACGTGCCTCAATGCGGTCACAGAGGCAGCAGCTTTTGCACAGATGCTCTGGTGATTCTGGCACTTTCCACGCACACTCCTGAAAGTCGCGCACACTGCTGTTCACTCGCTAAACGACCTCTTGGGAAACACGTCTCCGGTCGATGGACCGCTCAGATTGCTTCTCGTGTAACCGTGAACTGTGTCAGCGCAGGGAATCCGTCTCTGTTGAGCAGATGTCAATCCTGCCTCGCTTTTGCTTTGTTGCCTCTACCAAGATGATTTCCCGTTTCTCTCTTCACTGGAGCAGGCAGACACAGCCAACGCACATCAAGTGTCAAGAGACACGCTCTGCTGAGCTCAACGCTTGTGCAGATGCACATGTGCGACGAAGTCAACACACGTGCTTGTGGAGAGAAAGAAAGGGACTCCCAGGCGTGTGGAGCGACGGGGAGAAAGAGCGGGCGCTGAGGAACACAGTTTCAAACAGACTGTCTCCACACAAACAGGCACCTGTCTGCAGGTATCCTAGATCTTGATTCTTGAACTTGAGGAAACACGCGTCTGAGCAAAACTCCCAAACGCTTCCAGGAAAGACACAGGCTCTCCCACAAGCACACAAGTGTTTGCCCTCAGCTATACATCAGGGACAAGCTTGTGAAGAGATGCCCTGCTATTCTTTCGCCTTATGGCATCATGTGTTTCGTTTCTCTTGGAGATCGATTGTTAAACGTCTTTCCTCGGGCGACTGTGAAGCATTTGCCAGCGGAGGAGAAGTAGCACGGAGCAGCATTCAGTACTGCCTACGAGTGTCTTTGCTACCCTACTAGCGGAGCTCCAAGAACAGGCACACATCTTCAGGTACCTTCCAAATGTGGATTCCCCTGCAGCCCCGTAGGCGGGCGTGCAGTACGCCAACCATCAACGGACGTTTTTCCCCTCAAGCCTGTCAGGACGTTGCTCGTCCGTCTTTCCCTCAATAGATGGGAGTAGGCGCGCTTGCGGATGTGTGCGTGTGTGTGGCCACGCGTTTGCTTAGGCATCAGTGTGTGAAAAGGTAGGTGCTTTTCTCTAGCTGCGTGTGCGTGCACGTGGTGCTGGGTGCACATCCCTGGGTGCTCGAGGTAAGGTTTCTGCATGGTTTTCGCTGAGGAATCGTGTGTGTGCACATGGACAAAGAGAAGGCGCAGCAACCAGGTTCCAGCGCCGAAGAAGGCAAAAGGCAAGGTTTCCGGCGCTATCTCCTTCACTCCCCAGTCCTAGTCGCGCAAAGCAAGCCGCTAAGCCGGCGACCGGCAAGAGAGCTACAACGAAGCATGCCGAACGGAGAAAATAGCAGCAGCTCATCTGTTCACACCTTGTTTCTGCCATGTGCTTGAACGCCAAGACGTTCGCGCTTCTGTGAGATGAAAGACGTCCTTCTGCATATGTGGTTGCTCACACCGGTGCACTTGTTAGTGTATCCATTCAGTCCTGGGCTGCGGGGCATTCAGAAGTGGCTCTGTGGAGGCGTCTGCATAGAGGCAGCTGTCAGAACACGCACACTCGATTGTTCACCAAAACATATGCAGACGCGTCCTTAGCCTGTAGATTTGGATGCACAGAGTTCCCTGTGTTCGCAAGAGACAAGGGAATCGCGTCTGTACGCACAGAAGCAATAGCGGACCGTTTCCCTCGGAGCGAACGCGAAAGAGCCGTCTATATACTCGCAGACACGGGAACGTGCCTCAATGCGGTCACAGAGGCAGCAGCTTTTGCACAGATGCTCTGGTGATTCTGGCACTTTCCACGCACACTCCTGAAAGTCGCGCACACTGCTGTTCACTCGCTAAACGACCTCTTGGGAAACACGTCTCCGGTCGATGGAGCGCTCAGATTGCTTCTCGTGTAACTGTGAACTGTGTCAGCGCAGGGAATCCGTCTCTGTTGAGCAGATGTCAATCCTGCCTCGCTTTTGCTTTGTTGCCTCTACCAAGATGATTTCCCGTTTCTCTCTTCACTGGAGCACGCAGACACAGCCAACGCACATCAAGTGTCAAGAGACACGCTCTGCTGAGCTCAACGCTTGTGCAGATGCACATGTGCGACGAAGTCAACACACGTGCTTGTGGAGAGAAAGAAAGGGACTCCCAGGCGTGTGGAGCGACGGGGAGAAAGAGCGGGCGCTGAGGAACACAGTTTCAAACAGACTGTCTCCACACAAACAGGCACCTGTCTGCAGGTATCCTAGATCTTGATTCTTGAACTTGAGGAAACACGCGTCTGAGCAAAACTCCCAAACGCTTCCAGGAAAGACACAGGCTCTCCCACAAGCACACAAGTGTTTGCCCTCAGCTATAGATCAGGGACAAGCTTGTGAAGAGATGCCCTGCTATTCTTTCGCCTTATGGCATCATGTGTTTCGTTTCTCTTGGAGATCGATTGTTAAACGTCTTTCCTCGGGCGACTGTGAAGCATTTGCCAGCGGAGGAGAAGTAGCACGGAGCAGCATTCAGTACTGCCTACGAGTGTCTTTGCTACCCTACTAGCGGAGCTCCAAGAACAGGCACACATCTTCAGGTACCTTCCAAATGTGGATTCCCCTGCAGCCCCGTAGGCGGGCGTGCAGTACGCCAACCATCAACGGACGTTTTTCCCCTCAAGCCTGTCAGGACGTTGCTCGTCCGTCTTTCCCTCAATAGATGGGAGTAGGCGCGCTTGCGGATGTGTGCGTGTGTGTGGCCACGCGTTTGCTTAGGCATCAGTGTGTGAAAAGGTAGGTGCTTTTCTCTAGCTGCGTGTGCGTGCACGTGGTGCTGGGTGCACATCCCTGGGTGCTCGAGGTAAGGTTTCTGCATGGTTTTCGCTGAGGAATCGTGTGTGTGCACATGGACAAAGAGAAGGCGCAGCAACCAGGTTCCAGCGCCGAAGAAGGCAAAAGGCAAGGTTTCCGGCGCTATCTCCTTCACTCCCCAGTCCTAGTCGCGCAAAGCAAGCCGCTAAGCCGGCGACCGGCAAGAGAGCTACAACGAAGCATGCCGAACGGAGAAAATAGCAGCAGCTCATCTGTTCACACCTTGTTTCTGCCATGTGCTTGAACGCCAAGACGTTCGCGCTTCTGTGAGATGAAAGACGTCCTTCTGCATATGTGGTTGCTCACACCGGTGCACTTGTTAGTGTATCCATTCAGTCCTGGGCTGCGGGGCATTCAGAAGTGGCTCTGTGGAGGCGTCTGCATAGAGGCAGCTGTCAGAACACGCACACTCGATTGTTCACCAAAACATATGCAGACGCGTCCTTAGCCTGTAGATTTGGATGCACAGAGTTCCCTGTGTTCGCAAGAGACAAGGGAATCGCGTCTGTACACACAGAAGCAATAGCGGACCGTTTCCCTCGGAGCGAACGCGAAAGAGCCGTCTATATACTCGCAGACACGGGAACGTGCCTCAATGCGGTCACAGAGGCAGCAGCTTTTGCACAGATGCTCTGGTGATTCTGGCACTTTCCACGCACACTCCTGAAAGTCGCGCACACTGCTGTTCACTCGCTAAACGACCTCTTGGGAAACACGTCTCCGGTCGATGGAGCGCTCAGATTGCTTCTCGTGTAACTGTGAACTGTGTCAGCGCAGGGAATCCGTCTCTGTTGAGCAGATGTCAATCCTGCCTCGCTTTTGCTTTGTTGCCTCTACCAAGATGATTTCCCGTTTCTCTCTTCACTGGAGCACGCAGACACAGCCAACGCACATCAAGTGTCAAGAGACACGCTCTGCTGAGCTCAACGCTTGTGCAGATGCACATGTGCGACGAAGTCAACACACGTGCTTGTGGAGAGAAAGAAAGGGACTCCCAGGCGTGTGGAGCGACGGGGAGAAAGAGCGGGCGCTGAGGAACACAGTTTCAAACAGACTGTCTCCACACAAACAGGCACCTGTCTGCAGGTATCCTAGATCTTGATTCTTGAACTTGAGGAAACACGCGTCTGAGCAAAACTCCCAAACGCTTCCAGGAAAGACACAGGCTCTCCCACAAGCACACAAGTGTTTGCCCTCAGCTATAGATCAGGGACAAGCTTGTGAAGAGATGCCCTGCTATTCTTTCGCCTTATGGCATCATGTGTTTCGTTTCTCTTGGAGATCGATTGTTAAACGTCTTTCCTCGGGCGACTGTGAAGCATTTGCCAGCGGAGGAGAAGTAGCACGGAGCAGCATTCAGTACTGCCTACGAGTGTCTTTGCTACCCTACTAGCGGAGCTCCAAGAACAGGCACACATCTTCAGGTACCTTCCAAATGTGGATTCCCCTGCAGCCCCGTAGGCGGGCGTGCAGTACGCCAACCATCAACGGACGTTTTTCCCCTCAAGCCTGTCAGGACGTTGCTCGTCCGTCTTTCCCTCAATAGATGGGAGTAGGCGCGCTTGCGGATGTGTGCGTGTGTGTGGCCACGCGTTTGCTTAGGCATCAGTGTGTGAAAAGGTAGGTGCTTTTCTCTAGCTGCGTGTGCGTGCACGTGGTGCTGGGTGCACATCCCTGGGTGCTCGAGGTAAGGTTTCTGCATGGTTTTCGCTGAGGAATCGTGTGTGTGCACATGGACAAAGAGAAGGCGCAGCAACCAGGTTCCAGCGCCGAAGAAGGCAAAAGGCAAGGTTTCCGGCGCTATCTCCTTCACTCCCCAGTCCTAGTCGCGCAAAGCAAGCCGCTAAGCCGGCGACCGGCAAGAGAGCTACAACGAAGCATGCCGAACGGAGAAAATAGCAGCAGCTCATCTGTTCACACCTTGTTTCTGCCATGTGCTTGAACGCCAAGACGTTCGCGCTTCTGTGAGATGAAAGACGTCCTTCTGCATATGTGGTTGCTCACACCGGTGCACTTGTTAGTGTATCCATTCAGTCCTGGGCTGCGGGGCATTCAGAAGTGGCTCTGTGGAGGCGTCTGCATAGAGGCAGCTGTCAGAACACGCACACTCGATTGTTCACCAAAACATATGCAGACGCGTCCTTAGCCTGTAGATTTGGATGCACAGAGTTCCCTGTGTTCGCAAGAGACAAGGGAATCGCGTCTGTACACACAGAAGCAATAGCGGACCGTTTCCCTCGGAGCGAACGCGAAAGAGCCGTCTATATACTCGCAGACACGGGAACGTGCCTCAATGCGGTCACAGAGGCAGCAGCTTTTGCACAGATGCTCTGGTGATTCTGGCACTTTCCACGCACACTCCTGAAAGTCGCGCACACTGCTGTTCACTCGCTAAACGACCTCTTGGGAAACACGTCTCCGGTCGATGGAGCGCTCAGATTGCTTCTCGTGTAACTGTGAACTGTGTCAGCGCAGGGAATCCGTCTCTGTTGAGCAGATGTCAATCCTGCCTCGCTTTTGCTTTGTTGCCTCTACCAAGATGATTTCCCGTTTCTCTCTTCACTGGAGCACGCAGACACAGCCAACGCACATCAAGTGTCAAGAGACACGCTCTGCTGAGCTCAACGCTTGTGCAGATGCACATGTGCGACGAAGTCAACACACGTGCTTGTGGAGAGAAAGAAAGGGACTCCCAGGCGTGTGGAGCGACGGGGAGAAAGAGCGGGCGCTGAGGAACACAGTTTCAAACAGACTGTCTCCACACAAACAGGCACCTGTCTGCAGGTATCCTAGATCTTGATTCTTGAACTTGAGGAAACACGCGTCTGAGCAAAACTCCCAAACGCTTCCAGGAAAGACACAGGCTCTCCCACAAGCACACAAGTGTTTGCCCTCAGCTATAGATCAGGGACAAGCTTGTGAAGAGATGCCCTGCTATTCTTTCGCCTTATGGCATCATGTGTTTCGTTTCTCTTGGAGATCGATTGTTAAACGTCTTTCCTCGGGCGACTGTGAAGCATTTGCCAGCGGAGGAGAAGTAGCACGGAGCAGCATTCAGTACTGCCTACGAGTGTCTTTGCTACCCTACTAGCGGAGCTCCAAGAACAGGCACACATCTTCAGGTACCTTCCAAATGTGGATTCCCCTGCAGCCCCGTAGGCGGGCGTGCAGTACGCCAACCATCAACGGACGTTTTTCCCCTCAAGCCTGTCAGGACGTTGCTCGTCCGTCTTTCCCTCAATAGATGGGAGTAGGCGCGCTTGCGGATGTGTGCGTGTGTGTGGCCACGCGTTTGCTTAGGCATCAGTGTGTGAAAAGGTAGGTGCTTTTCTCTAGCTGCGTGTGCGTGCACGTGGTGCTGGGTGCACATCCCTGGGTGCTCGAGGTAAGGTTTCTGCATGGTTTTCGCTGAGGAATCGTGTGTGTGCACATGGACAAAGAGAAGGCGCAGCAACCAGGTTCCAGCGCCGAAGAAGGCAAAAGGCAAGGTTTCCGGCGCTATCTCCTTCACTCCCCAGTCCTAGTCGCGCAAAGCAAGCCGCTAAGCCGGCGACCGGCAAGAGAGCTACAACGAAGCATGCCGAACGGAGAAAATAGCAGCAGCGCATCTGTTCACACCTTGTTTCTGCCATGTGCTTGAACGCCAAGACGTTCGCGCTTCTGTGAGATGAAAGACGTCCTTCTGCATATGTGGTTGCTCACACCGGTGCACTTGTTAGTGTATCCATTCAGTCCTGGGCTGCGGGGCATTCAGAAGTGGCTCTGTGGAGACGTCTGCATAGAGGCAGCTGTCAGAACACGCACACTCGATTGTTCACCAAAACATATGCAGACGCGTCCTTAGCCTGTAGATTTGGATGCACAGAGTTCCCTGTGTTCGCAAGAGACAAGGGAATCGCGTCTGTACGCACAGAAGCAATAGCGGACCGTTTCCCTCGGAGCGAACGCGAAAGAGCCGTCTATATACTCGCAGACACGGGAACGTGCCTCAATGCGGTCACAGAGGCAGCAGCTTTTGCACAGATGCTCTGGTGATTCTGGCACTTTCCACGCACACTCCTGAAAGTCGCGCACACTGCTGTTCACTCGCTAAACGACCTCTTGGGAAACACGTCTCCGGTCGATGGACCGCTCAGATTGCTTCTCGTGTAACTGTGAACTGTGTCAGCGCAGGGAATCCGTCTCTGTTGAGCAGATGTCAATCCTGCCTCGCTTTTGCTTTGTTGCCTCTACCAAGATGATTTCCCGTTTCTCTCTTCACTGGAGCACGCAGACACAGCCAACGCACATCAAGTGTCAAGAGACACGCTCTGCTGAGCTCAACGCTTGTGCAGATGCACATGTGCGACGAAGTCAACACACGTGCTTGTGGAGAGAAAGAAAGGGACTCCCAGGCGTGTGGAGCGACGGGGAGAAAGAGCGGGCGCTGAGGAACACAGTTTCAAACAGACTGTCTCCACACAAACAGGCACCTGTCTGCAGGTATCCTAGATCTTGATTCTTGAACTTGAGGAAACACGCGTCTGAGCAAAACTCCCAAACGCTTCCAGGAAAGACACAGGCTCTCCCACAAGCACACAAGTGTTTGCCCTCAGCTATACATCAGGGACAAGCTTGTGAAGAGATGCCCTGCTATTCTTTCGCCTTATGGCATCATGTGTTTCGTTTCTCTTGGAGATCGATTGTTAAACGTCTTTCCTCGGGCGACTGTGAAGCATTTGCCAGCGGAGGAGAAGTAGCACGGAGCAGCATTCAGTACTGCCTACGAGTGTCTTTGCTACCCTACTAGCGGAGCTCCAAGAACAGGCACACATCTTCAGGTACCTTCCAAATGTGGATTCCCCTGCAGCCCCGTAGGCGGGCGTGCAGTACGCCAACCATCAACGGACGTTTTTCCCCTCAAGCCTGTCAGGACGTTGCTCGTCCGTCTTTCCCTCAATAGATGGGAGTAGGCGCGCTTGCGGATGTGTGCGTGTGTGTGGCCACGCGTTTGCTTAGGCATCAGTGTGTGAAAAGGTAGGTGCTTTTCTCTAGCTGCGTGTGCGTGCACGTGGTGCTGGGTGCACATCCCTGGGTGCTCGAGGTAAGGTTTCTGCATGGTTTTCGCTGAGGAATCGTGTGTGTGCACATGGACAAAGAGAAGGCGCAGCAACCAGGTTCCAGCGCCGAAGAAGGCAAAAGGCAAGGTTTCCGGCGCTATCTCCTTCACTCCCCAGTCCTAGTCGCGCAAAGCAAGCCGCTAAGCCGGCGACCGGCAAGAGAGCTACAACGAAGCATGCCGAACGGAGAAAATAGCAGCAGCGCATCTGTTCACACCTTGTTTCTGCCATGTGCTTGAACGCCAAGACGTTCGCGCTTCTGTGAGATGAAAGACGTCCTTCTGCATATGTGGTTGCTCACACCGGTGCACTTGTTAGTGTATCCATTCAGTCCTGGGCTGCGGGGCATTCAGAAGTGGCTCTGTGGAGACGTCTGCATAGAGGCAGCTGTCAGAACACGCACACTCGATTGTTCACCAAAACATATGCAGACGCGTCCTTAGCCTGTAGATTTGGATGCACAGAGTTCCCTGTGTTCGCAAGAGACAAGGGAATCGCGTCTGTACGCACAGAAGCAATAGCGGACCGTTTCCCTCGGAGCGAACGCGAAAGAGCCGTCTATATACTCGCAGACACGGGAACGTGCCTCAATGCGGTCACAGAGGCAGCAGCTTTTGCACAGATGCTCTGGTGATTCTGGCACTTTCCACGCACACTCCTGAAAGTCGCGCACACTGCTGTTCACTCGCTAAACGACCTCTTGGGAAACACGTCTCCGGTCGATGGACCGCTCAGATTGCTTCTCGTGTAACTGTGAACTGTGTCAGCGCAGGGAATCCGTCTCTGTTGAGCAGATGTCAATCCTGCCTCGCTTTTGCTTTGTTGCCTCTACCAAGATGATTTCCCGTTTCTCTCTTCACTGGAGCACGCAGACACAGCCAACGCACATCAAGTGTCAAGAGACACGCTCTGCTGAGCTCAACGCTTGTGCAGATGCACATGTGCGACGAAGTCAACACACGTGCTTGTGGAGAGAAAGAAAGGGACTCCCAGGCGTGTGGAGCGACGGGGAGAAAGAGCGGGCGCTGAGGAACACAGTTTCAAACAGACTGTCTCCACACAAACAGGCACCTGTCTGCAGGTATCCTAGATCTTGATTCTTGAACTTGAGGAAACACGCGTCTGAGCAAAACTCCCAAACGCTTCCAGGAAAGACACAGGCTCTCCCACAAGCACACAAGTGTTTGCCCTCAGCTATAGATCAGGGACAAGCTTGTGAAGAGATGCCCTGCTATTCTTTCGCCTTATGGCATCATGTGTTTCGTTTCTCTTGGAGATCGATTGTTAAACGTCTTTCCTCGGGCGACTGTGAAGCATTTGCCAGCGGAGGAGAAGTAGCACGGAGCAGCATTCAGTACTGCCTACGAGTGTCTTTGCTACCCTACTAGCGGAGCTCCAAGAACAGGCACACATCTTCAGGTACCTTCCAAATGTGGATTCCCCTGCAGCCCCGTAGGCGGGCGTGCAGTACGCCAACCATCAACGGACGTTTTTCCCCTCAAGCCTGTCAGGACGTTGCTCGTCCGTCTTTCCCTCAATAGATGGGAGTAGGCGCGCTTGCGGATGTGTGCGTGTGTGTGGCCACGCGTTTGCTTAGGCATCAGTGTGTGAAAAGGTAGGTGCTTTTCTCTAGCTGCGTGTGCGTGCACGTGGTGCTGGGTGCACATCCCTGGGTGCTCGAGGTAAGGTTTCTGCATGGTTTTCGCTGAGGAATCGTGTCTGTGCACATGGACAAAGAGAAGGCGCAGCAACCAGGTTCCAGCGCCGAAGAAGGCAAAAGGCAAGGTTTCCGGCGCTATCTCCTTCACTCCCCAGTCCTAGTCGCGCAAAGCAAGCCGCTAAGCCGGCGACCGGCAAGAGAGCTACAACGAAGCATGCCGAACGGAGAAAATAGCAGCAGCTCATCTGTTCACACCTTGTTTCTGCCATGTGCTTGAACGCCAAGACGTTCGCGCTTCTGTGAGATGAAAGACGTCCTTCTGCATATGTGGTTGCTCACACCGGTGCACTTGTTAGTGTATCCATTCAGTCCTGGGCTGCGGGGCATTCAGAAGTGGCTCTGTGGAGACGTCTGCATAGAGGCAGCTGTCAGAGCACGCACACTCGATTGTTCACCAAAACATATGCAGACGCGTCCTTAGCCTGTAGATTTGGATGCACAGAGTTCCCTGTGTTCGCAAGAGACAAGGGAATCGCGTCTGTACGCACAGAAGCAATAGCGGACCGTTTCCCTCGGAGCGAACGCGAAAGAGCCGTCTATATACTCGCAGACACGCGAACGTGCCTCAATGCGGTCACAGAGGCAGCAGCTTTTGCACAGATGCTCTGGTGATTCTGGCACTTTCCACGCACACTCCTGAAAGTCGCGCACACTGCTGTTCACTCGCTAAACGACCTCTTGGGAAACACGTCTCCGGTCGATGGACCGCTCAGATTGCTTCTCGTGTAACTGTGAACTGTGTCAGCGCAGGGAATCCGTCTCTGTTGAGCAGATGTCAATCCTGCCTCGCTTTTGCTTTGTTGCCTCTACCAAGATGATTTCCCGTTTCTCTCTTCACTGGAGCACGCAGACACAGCCAACGCACATCAAGTGTCAAGAGACACGCTCTGCTGAGCTCAACGCTTGTGCAGATGCACATGTGCAACGAAGTCAACACACGTGCTTGTGGAGAGAAAGAAAGGGACTCCCAGGCGTGTGGAGCGACGGGGAGAAAGAGCGGGCGCTGAGGAACACAGTTTCAAACAGACTGTCTCCACACAAACAGGCACCTGTCTGCAGGTATCCTAGATCTTGATTCTTGAACTTGAGGAAACACGCGTCTGAGCAAAACTCCCAAACGCTTCCAGGAAAGACACAGGCTCTCCCACAAGCACACAAGTGTTTGCCCTCAGCTATACATCAGGGACAAGCTTGTGAAGAGATGCCCTGCTATTCTTTCGCCTTATGGCATCATGTGTTTCGTTTCTCTTGGAGATCGATTGTTAAACGTCTTTCCTCGGGCGACTGTGAAGCATTTGCCAGCGGAGGAGAAGTAGCACGGAGCAGCATTCAGTACTGCCTACGAGTGTCTTTGCTACCCTACTAGCGGAGCTCCAAGAACAGGCACACATCTTCAGGTACCTTCCAAATGTGGATTCCCCTGCAGCCCCGTAGGCGGGCGTGCAGTACGCCAACCATCAACGGACGTTTTTCCCCTCAAGCCTGTCAGGACGTTGCTCGTCCGTCTTTCCCTCAATAGATGGGAGTAGGCGCGCTTGCGGATGTGTGCGTGTGTGTGGCCACGCGTTTGCTTAGGCATCAGTGTGTGAAAAGGTAGGTGCTTTTCTCTAGCTGCGTGTGCGTGCACGTGGTGCTGGGTGCACATCCCTGGGTGCTCGAGGTAAGGTTTCTGCATGGTTTTCGCTGAGGAATCGTGTGTGTGCACATGGACAAAGAGAAGGCGCAGCAACCAGGTTCCAGCGCCGAAGAAGGCAAAAGGCAAGGTTTCCGGCGCTATCTCCTTCACTCCCCAGTCCTAGTCGCGCAAAGCAAGCCGCTAAGCCGGCGACCGGCAAGAGAGCTACAACGAAGCATGCCGAACGGAGAAAATAGCAGCAGCTCATCTGTTCACACCTTGTTTCTGCCATGTGCTTGAACGCCAAGACGTTCGCGCTTCTGTGAGATGAAAGACGTCCTTCTGCATATGTGGTTGCTCACACCGGTGCACTTGTTAGTGTATCCATTCAGTCCTGGGCTGCGGGGCATTCAGAAGTGGCTCTGTGGAGACGTCTGCATAGAGGCAGCTGTCAGAGCACGCACACTCGATTGTTCACCAAAACATATGCAGACGCGTCCTTAGCCTGTAGATTTGGATGCACAGAGTTCCCTGTGTTCGCAAGAGACAAGGGAATCGCGTCTGTACGCACAGAAGCAATAGCGGACCGTTTCCCTCGGAGCGAACGCGAAAGAGCCGTCTATATACTCGCAGACACGCGAACGTGCCTCAATGCGGTCACAGAGGCAGCAGCTTTTGCACAGATGCTCTGGTGATTCTGGCACTTTCCACGCACACTCCTGAAAGTCGCGCACACTGCTGTTCACTCGCTAAACGACCTCTTGGGAAACACGTCTCCGGTCGATGGACCGCTCAGATTGCTTCTCGTGTAACTGTGAACTGTGTCAGCGCAGGGAATCCGTCTCTGTTGAGCAGATGTCAATCCTGCCTCGCTTTTGCTTTGTTGCCTCTACCAAGATGATTTCCCGTTTCTCTCTTCACTGGAGCAGGCAGACACAGCCAACGCACATCAAGTGTCAAGAGACACGCTCTGCTGAGCTCAACGCTTGTGCAGATGCACATGTGCGACGAAGTCAACACACGTGCTTGTGGAGAGAAAGAAAGGGACTCCCAGGCGTGTGGAGCGACGGGGAGAAAGAGCGGGCGCTGAGGAACACAGTTTCAAACAGACTGTCTCCACACAAACAGGCACCTGTCTGCAGGTATCCTAGATCTTGATTCTTGAACTTGAGGAAACACGCGTCTGAGCAAAACTCCCAAACGCTTCCAGGAAAGACACAGGCTCTCCCACAAGCACACAAGTGTTTGCCCTCAGCTATACATCAGGGACAAGCTTGTGAAGAGATGCCCTGCTATTCTTTCGCCTTATGGCATCATGTGTTTCGTTTCTCTTGGAGATCGATTGTTAAACGTCTTTCCTCGGGCGACTGTGAAGCATTTGCCAGCGGAGGAGAAGTAGCACGGAGCAGCATTCAGTACTGCCTACGAGTGTCTTTGCTACCCTACTAGCGGAGCTCCAAGAACAGGCACACATCTTCAGGTACCTTCCAAATGTGGATTCCCCTGCAGCCCCGTAGGCGGGCGTGCAGTACGCCAACCATCAACGGACGTTTTTCCCCTCAAGCCTGTCAGGACGTTGCTCGTCCGTCTTTCCCTCAATAGATGGGAGTAGGCGCGCTTGCGGATGTGTGCGTGTGTGTGGCCACGCGTTTGCTTAGGCATCAGTGTGTGAAAAGGTAGGTGCTTTTCTCTAGCTGCGTGTGCGTGCACGTGGTGCTGGGTGCACATCCCTGGGTGCTCGAGGTAAGGTTTCTGCATGGTTTTCGCTGAGGAATCGTGTGTGTGCACATGGACAAAGAGAAGGCGCAGCAACCAGGTTCCAGCGCCGAAGAAGGCAAAAGGCAAGGTTTCCGGCGCTATCTCCTTCACTCCCCAGTCCTAGTCGCGCAAAGCAAGCCGCTAAGCCGGCGACCGGCAAGAGAGCTACAACGAAGCATGCCGAACGGAGAAAATAGCAGCAGCTCATCTGTTCACACCTTGTTTCTGCCATGTGCTTGAACGCCAAGACGTTCGCGCTTCTGTGAGATGAAAGACGTCCTTCTGCATATGTGGTTGCTCACACCGGTGCACTTGTTAGTGTATCCATTCAGTCCTGGGCTGCGGGGCATTCAGAAGTGGCTCTGTGGAGGCGTCTGCATAGAGGCAGCTGTCAGAACACGCACACTCGATTGTTCACCAAAACATATGCAGACGCGTCCTTAGCCTGTAGATTTGGATGCACAGAGTTCCCTGTGTTCGCAAGAGACAAGGGAATCGCGTCTGTACGCACAGAAGCAATAGCGGACCGTTTCCCTCGGAGCGAACGCGAAAGAGCCGTCTATATACTCGCAGACACGGGAACGTGCCTCAATGCGGTCACAGAGGCAGCAGCTTTTGCACAGATGCTCTGGTGATTCTGGCACTTTCCACGCACACTCCTGAAAGTCGCGCACACTGCTGTTCACTCGCTAAACGACCTCTTGGGAAACACGTCTCCGGTCGATGGAGCGCTCAGATTGCTTCTCGTGTAACTGTGAACTGTGTCAGCGCAGGGAATCCGTCTCTGTTGAGCAGATGTCAATCCTGCCTCGCTTTTGCTTTGTTGCCTCTACCAAGATGATTTCCCGTTTCTCTCTTCACTGGAGCACGCAGACACAGCCAACGCACATCAAGTGTCAAGAGACACGCTCTGCTGAGCTCAACGCTTGTGCAGATGCACATGTGCGACGAAGTCAACACACGTGCTTGTGGAGAGAAAGAAAGGGACTCCCAGGCGTGTGGAGCGACGGGGAGAAAGAGCGGGCGCTGAGGAACACAGTTTCAAACAGACTGTCTCCACACAAACAGGCACCTGTCTGCAGGTATCCTAGATCTTGATTCTTGAACTTGAGGAAACACGCGTCTGAGCAAAACTCCCAAACGCTTCCAGGAAAGACACAGGCTCTCCCACAAGCACACAAGTGTTTGCCCTCAGCTATACATCAGGGACAAGCTTGTGAAGAGATGCCCTGCTATTCTTTCGCCTTATGGCATCATGTGTTTCGTTTCTCTTGGAGATCGATTGTTAAACGTCTTTCCTCGGGCGACTGTGAAGCATTTGCCAGCGGAGGAGAAGTAGCACGGAGCACCATTCAGTACTGCCTACGAGTGTCTTTGCTACCCTACTAGCGGAGCTCCAAGAACAGGCACACATCTTCAGGTACCTTCCAAATGTGGATTCCCCTGCAGCCCCGTAGGCGGGCGTGCAGTACGCCAACCATCAACGGACGTTTTTCCCCTCAAGCCTGTCAGGACGTTGCTCGTCCGTCTTTCCCTCAATAGATGGGAGTAGGCGCGCTTGCGGATGTGTGCGTGTGTGTGGCCACGCGTTTGCTTAGGCATCAGTGTGTGAAAAGGTAGGTGCTTTTCTCTAGCTGCGTGTGCGTGCACGTGGTGCTGGGTGCACATCCCTGGGTGCTCGAGGTAAGGTTTCTGCATGGTTTTCGCTGAGGAATCGTGTGTGTGCACATGGACAAAGAGAAGGCGCAGCAACCAGGTTCCAGCGCCGAAGAAGGCAAAAGGCAAGGTTTCCGGCGCTATCTCCTTCACTCCCCAGTCCTAGTCGCGCAAAGCAAGCCGCTAAGCCGGCGACCGGCAAGAGAGCTACAACGAAGCATGCCGAACGGAGAAAATAGCAGCAGCTCATCTGTTCACACCTTGTTTCTGCCATGTGCTTGAACGCCAAGACGTTCGCGCTTCTGTGAGATGAAAGACGTCCTTCTGCATATGTGGTTGCTCACACCGGTGCACTTGTTAGTGTATCCATTCAGTCCTGGGCTGCGGGGCATTCAGAAGTGGCTCTGTGGAGGCGTCTGCATAGAGGCAGCTGTCAGAACACGCACACTCGATTGTTCACCAAAACATATGCAGACGCGTCCTTAGCCTGTAGATTTGGATGCACAGAGTTCCCTGTGTTCGCAAGAGACAAGGGAATCGCGTCTGTACGCACAGAAGCAATAGCGGACCGTTTCCCTCGGAGCGAACGCGAAAGAGCCGTCTATATACTCGCAGACACGGGAACGTGCCTCAATGCGGTCACAGAGGCAGCAGCTTTTGCACAGATGCTCTGGTGATTCTGGCACTTTCCACGCACACTCCTGAAAGTCGCGCACACTGCTGTTCACTCGCTAAACGACCTCTTGGGAAACACGTCTCCGGTCGATGGAGCGCTCAGATTGCTTCTCGTGTAACTGTGAACTGTGTCAGCGCAGGGAATCCGTCTCTGTTGAGCAGATGTCAATCCTGCCTCGCTTTTGCTTTGTTGCCTCTACCAAGATGATTTCCCGTTTCTCTCTTCACTGGAGCACGCAGACACAGCCAACGCACATCAAGTGTCAAGAGACACGCTCTGCTGAGCTCAACGCTTGTGCAGATGCACATGTGCGACGAAGTCAACACACGTGCTTGTGGAGAGAAAGAAAGGGACTCCCAGGCGTGTGGAGCGACGGGGAGAAAGAGCGGGCGCTGAGGAACACAGTTTCAAACAGACTGTCTCCACACAAACAGGCACCTGTCTGCAGGTATCCTAGATCTTGATTCTTGAACTTGAGGAAACACGCGTCTGAGCAAAACTCCCAAACGCTTCCAGGAAAGACACAGGCTCTCCCACAAGCACACAAGTGTTTGCCCTCAGCTATACATCAGGGACAAGCTTGTGAAGAGATGCCCTGCTATTCTTTCGCCTTATGGCATCATGTGTTTCGTTTCTCTTGGAGATCGATTGTTAAACGTCTTTCCTCGGGCGACTGTGAAGCATTTGCCAGCGGAGGAGAAGTAGCACGGAGCAGCATTCAGTACTGCCTACGAGTGTCTTTGCTACCCTACTAGCGGAGCTCCAAGAACAGGCACACATCTTCAGGTACCTTCCAAATGTGGATTCCCCTGCAGCCCCGTAGGCGGGCGTGCAGTACGCCAACCATCAACGGACGTTTTTCCCCTCAAGCCTGTCAGGACGTTGCTCGTCCGTCTTTCCCTCAATAGATGGGAGTAGGCGCGCTTGCGGATGTGTGCGTGTGTGTGGCCACGCGTTTGCTTAGGCATCAGTGTGTGAAAAGGTAGGTGCTTTTCTCTAGCTGCGTGTGCGTGCACGTGGTGCTGGGTGCACATCCCTGGGTGCTCGAGGTAAGGTTTCTGCATGGTTTTCGCTGAGGAATCGTGTGTGTGCACATGGACAAAGAGAAGGCGCAGCAACCAGGTTCCAGCGCCGAAGAAGGCAAAAGGCAAGGTTTCCGGCGCTATCTCCTTCACTCCCCAGTCCTAGTCGCGCAAAGCAAGCCGCTAAGCCGGCGACCGGCAAGAGAGCTACAACGAAGCATGCCGAACGGAGAAAATAGCAGCAGCGCATCTGTTCACACCTTGTTTCTGCCATGTGCTTGAACGCCAAGACGTTCGCGCTTCTGTGAGATGAAAGACGTCCTTCTGCATATGTGGTTGCTCACACCGGTGCACTTGTTAGTGTATCCATTCAGTCCTGGGCTGCGGGGCATTCAGAAGTGGCTCTGTGGAGACGTCTGCATAGAGGCAGCTGTCAGAACACGCACACTCGATTGTTCACCAAAACATATGCAGACGCGTCCTTAGCCTGTAGATTTGGATGCACAGAGTTCCCTGTGTTCGCAAGAGACAAGGGAATCGCGTCTGTACGCACAGAAGCAATAGCGGACCGTTTCCCTCGGAGCGAACGCGAAAGAGCCGTCTATATACTCGCAGACACGCGAACGTGCCTCAATGCGGTCACAGAGGCAGCAGCTTTTGCACAGATGCTCTGGTGATTCTGGCACTTTCCACGCACACTCCTGAAAGTCGCGCACACTGCTGTTCACTCGCTAAACGACCTCTTGGGAAACACGTCTCCGGTCGATGGACCGCTCAGATTGCTTCTCGTGTAACTGTGAACTGTGTCAGCGCAGGGAATCCGTCTCTGTTGAGCAGATGTCAATCCTGCCTCGCTTTTGCTTTGTTGCCTCTACCAAGATGATTTCCCGTTTCTCTCTTCACTGGAGCAGGCAGACACAGCCAACGCACATCAAGTGTCAAGAGACACGCTCTGCTGAGCTCAACGCTTGTGCAGATGCACATGTGCGACGAAGTCAACACACGTGCTTGTGGAGAGAAAGAAAGGGACTCCCAGGCGTGTGGAGCGACGGGGAGAAAGAGCGGGCGCTGAGGAACACAGTTTCAAACAGACTGTCTCCACACAAACAGGCACCTGTCTGCAGGTATCCTAGATCTTGATTCTTGAACTTGAGGAAACACGCGTCTGAGCAAAACTCCCAAACGCTTCCAGGAAAGACACAGGCTCTCCCACAAGCACACAAGTGTTTGCCCTCAGCTATACATCAGGGACAAGCTTGTGAAGAGATGCCCTGCTATTCTTTCGCCTTATGGCATCATGTGTTTCGTTTCTCTTGGAGATCGATTGTTAAACGTCTTTCCTCGGGCGACTGTGAAGCATTTGCCAGCGGAGGAGAAGTAGCACGGAGCACCATTCAGTACTGCCTACGAGTGTCTTTGCTACCCTACTAGCGGAGCTCCAAGAACAGGCACACATCTTCAGGTACCTTCCAAATGTGGATTCCCCTGCAGCCCCGTAGGCGGGCGTGCAGTACGCCAACCATCAACGGACGTTTTTCCCCTCAAGCCTGTCAGGACGTTGCTCGTCCGTCTTTCCCTCAATAGATGGGAGTAGGCGCGCTTGCGGATGTGTGCGTGTGTGTGGCCACGCGTTTGCTTAGGCATCAGTGTGTGAAAAGGTAGGTGCTTTTCTCTAGCTGCGTGTGCGTGCACGTGGTGCTGGGTGCACATCCCTGGGTGCTCGAGGTAAGGTTTCTGCATGGTTTTCGCTGAGGAATCGTGTGTGTGCACATGGACAAAGAGAAGGCACAGCAACCAGGTTCCAGCGCCGAAGAAGGCAAAAGGCAAGGTTTCCGGCGCTATCTCCTTCACTCCCCAGTCCTAGTCGCGCAAAGCAAGCCGCTAAGCCGGCGACCGGCAAGAGAGCTACAACGAAGCATGCCGAACGGAGAAAATAGCAGCAGCGCATCTGTTCACACCTTGTTTCTGCCATGTGCTTGAACGCCAAGACGTTCGCGCTTCTGTGAGATGAAAGACGTCCTTCTGCATATGTGGTTGCTCACACCGGTGCACTTGTTAGTGTATCCATTCAGTCCTGGGCTGCGGGGCATTCAGAAGTGGCTCTGTGGAGACGTCTGCATAGAGGCAGCTGTCAGAACACGCACACTCGATTGTTCACCAAAACATATGCAGACGCGTCCTTAGCCTGTAGATTTGGATGCACAGAGTTCCCTGTGTTCGCAAGAGACAAGGGAATCGCGTCTGTACGCACAGAAGCAATAGCGGACCGTTTCCCTCGGAGCGAACGCGAAAGAGCCGTCTATATACTCGCAGACACGGGAACGTGCCTCAATGCGGTCACAGAGGCAGCAGCTTTTGCACAGATGCTCTGGTGATTCTGGCACTTTCCACGCACACTCCTGAAAGTCGCGCACACTGCTGTTCACTCGCTAAACGACCTCTTGGGAAACACGTCTCCGGTCGATGGACCGCTCAGATTGCTTCTCGTGTAACTGTGAACTGTGTCAGCGCAGGGAATCCGTCTCTGTTGAGCAGATGTCAATCCTGCCTCGCTTTTGCTTTGTTGCCTCTACCAAGATGATTTCCCGTTTCTCTCTTCACTGGAGCACGC
Source organism: Patagioenas fasciata (assembly GCF_037038585.1). Taxonomy (NCBI): domain Eukaryota; kingdom Metazoa; phylum Chordata; class Aves; order Columbiformes; family Columbidae; genus Patagioenas; species Patagioenas fasciata. Next base: position 12,404,743 of record NC_092522.1, read on the forward strand.
AGACACAGCCAACGCACATCAAGTGTCAAGAGACACGCTCTGCTGAGCTCAACGCTTGTGCAGATGCACATGTGCGACGAAGTCAACACACGTGCTTGTGGAGAGAAAGAAAGGGACTCCCAGGCGTGTGGAGCGACGGGGAGAAAGAGCGGGCGCTGAGGAACACAGTTTCAAACAGACTGTCTCCACACAAACAGGCACCTGTCTGCAGGTATCCTAGATCTTGATTCTTGAACTTGAGGAAACACGCGTCTGAGCAAAACTCCCAAACGCTTCCAGGAAAGACACAGGCTCTCCCACAAGCACACAAGTGTTTGCCCTCAGCTATACATCAGGGACAAGCTTGTGAAGAGATGCCCTGCTATTCTTTCGCCTTATGGCATCATGTGTTTCGTTTCTCTTGGAGATCGATTGTTAAACGTCTTTCCTCGGGCGACTGTGAAGCATTTGCCAGCGGAGGAGAAGTAGCACGGAGCAGCATTCAGTACTGCCTACGAGTGTCTTTGCTACCCTACTAGCGGAGCTCCAAGAACAGGCACACATCTTCAGGTACCTTCCAAATGTGGATTCCCCTGCAGCCCCGTAGGCGGGCGTGCAGTACGCCAACCATCAACGGACGTTTTTCCCCTCAAGCCTGTCAGGACGTTGCTCGTCCGTCTTTCCCTCAATAGATGGGAGTAGGCGCGCTTGCGGATGTGTGCGTGTGTGTGGCCACGCGTTTGCTTAGGCATCAGTGTGTGAAAAGGTAGGTGCTTTTCTCTAGCTGCGTGTGCGTGCACGTGGTGCTGGGTGCACATCCCTGGGTGCTCGAGGTAAGGTTTCTGCATGGTTTTCGCTGAGGAATCGTGTCTGTGCACATGGACAAAGAGAAGGCGCAGCAACCAGGTTCCAGCGCCGAAGAAGGCAAAAGGCAAGGTTTCCGGCGCTATCTCCTTCACTCCCCAGTCCTAGTCGCGCAAAGCAAGCCGCTAAGCCGGCGACCGGCAAGAGAGCTACAACGAAGCATGCCGAACGGAGAAAATAGCAGCAGCTCATCTGTTCACACCTTGTTTCTGCCATGTGCTTGAACGCCAAGACGTTCGCGCTTCTGTGAGATGAAAGACGTCCTTCTGCATATGTGGTTGCTCACACCGGTGCACTTGTTAGTGTATCCATTCAGTCCTGGGCTGCGGGGCATTCAGAAGTGGCTCTGTGGAGACGTCTGCATAGAGGCAGCTGTCAGAGCACGCACACTCGATTGTTCACCAAAACATATGCAGACGCGTCCTTAGCCTGTAGATTTGGATGCACAGAGTTCCCTGTGTTCGCAAGAGACAAGGGAATCGCGTCTGTACGCACAGAAGCAATAGCGGACCGTTTCCCTCGGAGCGAACGCGAAAGAGCCGTCTATATACTCGCAGACACGCGAACGTGCCTCAATGCGGTCACAGAGGCAGCAGCTTTTGCACAGATGCTCTGGTGATTCTGGCACTTTCCACGCACACTCCTGAAAGTCGCGCACACTGCTGTTCACTCGCTAAACGACCTCTTGGGAAACACGTCTCCGGTCGATGGACCGCTCAGATTGCTTCTCGTGTAACTGTGAACTGTGTCAGCGCAGGGAATCCGTCTCTGTTGAGCAGATGTCAATCCTGCCTCGCTTTTGCTTTGTTGCCTCTACCAAGATGATTTCCCGTTTCTCTCTTCACTGGAGCACGCAGACACAGCCAACGCACATCAAGTGTCAAGAGACACGCTCTGCTGAGCTCAACGCTTGTGCAGATGCACATGTGCAACGAAGTCAACACACGTGCTTGTGGAGAGAAAGAAAGGGACTCCCAGGCGTGTGGAGCGACGGGGAGAAAGAGCGGGCGCTGAGGAACACAGTTTCAAACAGACTGTCTCCACACAAACAGGCACCTGTCTGCAGGTATCCTAGATCTTGATTCTTGAACTTGAGGAAACACGCGTCTGAGCAAAACTCCCAAACGCTTCCAGGAAAGACACAGGCTCTCCCACAAGCACACAAGTGTTTGCCCTCAGCTATACATCAGGGACAAGCTTGTGAAGAGATGCCCTGCTATTCTTTCGCCTTATGGCATCATGTGTTTCGTTTCTCTTGGAGATCGATTGTTAAACGTCTTTCCTCGGGCGACTGTGAAGCATTTGCCAGCGGAGGAGAAGTAGCACGGAGCAGCATTCAGTACTGCCTACGAGTGTCTTTGCTACCCTACTAGCGGAGCTCCAAGAACAGGCACACATCTTCAGGTACCTTCCAAATGTGGATTCCCCTGCAGCCCCGTAGGCGGGCGTGCAGTACGCCAACCATCAACGGACGTTTTTCCCCTCAAGCCTGTCAGGACGTTGCTCGTCCGTCTTTCCCTCAATAGATGGGAGTAGGCGCGCTTGCGGATGTGTGCGTGTGTGTGGCCACGCGTTTGCTTAGGCATCAGTGTGTGAAAAGGTAGGTGCTTTTCTCTAGCTGCGTGTGCGTGCACGTGGTGCTGGGTGCACATCCCTGGGTGCTCGAGGTAAGGTTTCTGCATGGTTTTCGCTGAGGAATCGTGTGTGTGCACATGGACAAAGAGAAGGCGCAGCAACCAGGTTCCAGCGCCGAAGAAGGCAAAAGGCAAGGTTTCCGGCGCTATCTCCTTCACTCCCCAGTCCTAGTCGCGCAAAGCAAGCCGCTAAGCCGGCGACCGGCAAGAGAGCTACAACGAAGCATGCCGAACGGAGAAAATAGCAGCAGCTCATCTGTTCACACCTTGTTTCTGCCATGTGCTTGAACGCCAAGACGTTCGCGCTTCTGTGAGATGAAAGACGTCCTTCTGCATATGTGGTTGCTCACACCGGTGCACTTGTTAGTGTATCCATTCAGTCCTGGGCTGCGGGGCATTCAGAAGTGGCTCTGTGGAGACGTCTGCATAGAGGCAGCTGTCAGAGCACGCACACTCGATTGTTCACCAAAACATATGCAGACGCGTCCTTAGCCTGTAGATTTGGATGCACAGAGTTCCCTGTGTTCGCAAGAGACAAGGGAATCGCGTCTGTACGCACAGAAGCAATAGCGGACCGTTTCCCTCGGAGCGAACGCGAAAGAGCCGTCTATATACTCGCAGACACGGGAACGTGCCTCAATGCGGTCACAGAGGCAGCAGCTTTTGCACAGATGCTCTGGTGATTCTGGCACTTTCCACGCACACTCCTGAAAGTCGCGCACACTGCTGTTCACTCGCTAAACGACCTCTTGGGAAACACGTCTCCGGTCGATGGACCGCTCAGATTGCTTCTCGTGTAACTGTGAACTGTGTCAGCGCAGGGAATCCGTCTCTGTTGAGCAGATGTCAATCCTGCCTCGCTTTTGCTTTGTTGCCTCTACCAAGATGATTTCCCGTTTCTCTCTTCACTGGAGCACGCAGACACAGCCAACGCACATCAAGTGTCAAGAGACACGCTCTGCTGAGCTCAACGCTTGTGCAGATGCACATGTGCGACGAAGTCAACACACGTGCTTGTGGAGAGAAAGAAAGGGACTCCCAGGCGTGTGGAGCGACGGGGAGAAAGAGCGGGCGCTGAGGAACACAGTTTCAAACAGACTGTCTCCACACAAACAGGCACCTGTCTGCAGGTATCCTAGATCTTGATTCTTGAACTTGAGGAAACACGCGTCTGAGCAAAACTCCCAAACGCTTCCAGGAAAGACACAGGCTCTCCCACAAGCACACAAGTGTTTGCCCTCAGCTATACATCAGGGACAAGCTTGTGAAGAGATGCCCTGCTATTCTTTCGCCTTATGGCATCATGTGTTTCGTTTCTCTTGGAGATCGATTGTTAAACGTCTTTCCTCGGGCGACTGTGAAGCATTTGCCAGCGGAGGAGAAGCAGCACGGAGCAGCATTCAGTACTGCCTACGAGTGTCTTTGCTACCCTACTAGCGGAGCTCCAAGAACAGGCACACATCTTCAGGTACCTTCCAAATGTGGATTCCCCTGCAGCCCCGTAGGCGGGCGTGCAGTACGCCAACCATCAACGGACGTTTTTCCCCTCAAGCCTGTCAGGACGTTGCTCGTCCGTCTTTCCCTCAATAGATGGGAGTAGGCGCGCTTGCGGATGTGTGCGTGTGTGTGGCCACGCGTTTGCTTAGGCATCAGTGTGTGAAAAGGTAGGTGCTTTTCTCTAGCTGCGTGTGCGTGCACGTGGTGCTGGGTGCACATCCCTGGGTGCTCGAGGTAAGGTTTCTGCATGGTTTTCGCTGAGGAATCGTGTGTGTGCACATGGACAAAGAGAAGGCGCAGCAACCAGGTTCCAGCGCCGAAGAAGGCAAAAGGCAAGGTTTCCGGCGCTATCTCCTTCACTCCCCAGTCCTAGTCGCGCAAAGCAAGCCGCTAAGCCGGCGACCGGCAAGAGAGCTACAACGAAGCATGCCGAACGGAGAAAATAGCAGCAGCTCATCTGTTCACACCTTGTTTCTGCCATGTGCTTGAACGCCAAGACGTTCGCGCTTCTGTGAGATGAAAGACGTCCTTCTGCATATGTGGTTGCTCACACCGGTGCACTTGTTAGTGTATCCATTCAGTCCTGGGCTGCGGGGCATTCAGAAGTGGCTCTGTGGAGGCGTCTGCATAGAGGCAGCTGTCAGAACACGCACACTCGATTGTTCACCAAAACATATGCAGACGCGTCCTTAGCCTGTAGATTTGGATGCACAGAGTTCCCTGTGTTCGCAAGAGACAAGGGAATCGCGTCTGTACGCACAGAAGCAATAGCGGACCGTTTCCCTCGGAGCGAACGCGAAAGAGCCGTCTATATACTCGCAGACACGGGAACGTGCCTCAATGCGGTCACAGAGGCAGCAGCTTTTGCACAGATGCTCTGGTGATTCTGGCACTTTCCACGCACACTCCTGAAAGTCGCGCACACTGCTGTTCACTCGCTAAACGACCTCTTGGGAAACACGTCTCCGGTCGATGGAGCGCTCAGATTGCTTCTCGTGTAACTGTGAACTGTGTCAGCGCAGGGAATCCGTCTCTGTTGAGCAGATGTCAATCCTGCCTCGCTTTTGCTTTGTTGCCTCTACCAAGATGATTTCCCGTTTCTCTCTTCACTGGAGCACGCAGACACAGCCAACGCACATCAAGTGTCAAGAGACACGCTCTGCTGAGCTCAACGCTTGTGCAGATGCACATGTGCGACGAAGTCAACACACGTGCTTGTGGAGAGAAAGAAAGGGACTCCCAGGCGTGTGGAGCGACGGGGAGAAAGAGCGGGCGCTGAGGAACACAGTTTCAAACAGACTGTCTCCACACAAACAGGCACCTGTCTGCAGGTATCCTAGATCTTGATTCTTGAACTTGAGGAAACACGCGTCTGAGCAAAACTCCCAAACGCTTCCAGGAAAGACACAGGCTCTCCCACAAGCACACAAGTGTTTGCCCTCAGCTATACATCAGGGACAAGCTTGTGAAGAGATGCCCTGCTATTCTTTCGCCTTATGGCATCATGTGTTTCGTTTCTCTTGGAGATCGATTGTTAAACGTCTTTCCTCGGGCGACTGTGAAGCATTTGCCAGCGGAGGAGAAGTAGCACGGAGCAGCATTCAGTACTGCCTACGAGTGTCTTTGCTACCCTACTAGCGGAGCTCCAAGAACAGGCACACATCTTCAGGTACCTTCCAAATGTGGATTCCCCTGCAGCCCCGTAGGCGGGCGTGCAGTACGCCAACCATCAACGGACGTTTTTCCCCTCAAGCCTGTCAGGACGTTGCTCGTCCGTCTTTCCCTCAATAGATGGGAGTAGGCGCGCTTGCGGATGTGTGCGTGTGTGTGGCCACGCGTTTGCTTAGGCATCAGTGTGTGAAAAGGTAGGTGCTTTTCTCTAGCTGCGTGTGCGTGCACGTGGTGCTGGGTGCACATCCCTGGGTGCTCGAGGTAAGGTTTCTGCATGGTTTTCGCTGAGGAATCGTGTGTGTGCACATGGACAAAGAGAAGGCGCAGCAACCAGGTTCCAGCGCCGAAGAAGGCAAAAGGCAAGGTTTCCGGCGCTATCTCCTTCACTCCCCAGTCCTAGTCGCGCAAAGCAAGCCGCTAAGCCGGCGACCGGCAAGAGAGCTACAACGAAGCATGCCGAACGGAGAAAATAGCAGCAGCTCATCTGTTCACACCTTGTTTCTGCCATGTGCTTGAACGCCAAGACGTTCGCGCTTCTGTGAGATGAAAGACGTCCTTCTGCATATGTGGTTGCTCACACCGGTGCACTTGTTAGTGTATCCATTCAGTCCTGGGCTGCGGGGCATTCAGAAGTGGCTCTGTGGAGACGTCTGCATAGAGGCAGCTGTCAGAACACGCACACTCGATTGTTCACCAAAACATATGCAGACGCGTCCTTAGCCTGTAGATTTGGATGCACAGAGTTCCCTGTGTTCGCAAGAGACAAGGGAATCGCGTCTGTACGCACAGAAGCAATAGCGGACCGTTTCCCTCGGAGCGAACGCGAAAGAGCCGTCTATATACTCGCAGACACGGGAACGTGCCTCAATGCGGTCACAGAGGCAGCAGCTTTTGCACAGATGCTCTGGTGATTCTGGCACTTTCCACGCACACTCCTGAAAGTCGCGCACACTGCTGTTCACTCGCTAAACGACCTCTTGGGAAACACGTCTCCGGTCGATGGACCGCTCAGATTGCTTCTCGTGTAACTGTGAACTGTGTCAGCGCAGGGAATCCGTCTCTGTTGAGCAGATGTCAATCCTGCCTCGCTTTTGCTTTGTTGCCTCTACCAAGATGATTTCCCGTTTCTCTCTTCACTGGAGCACGCAGACACAGCCAACGCACATCAAGTGTCAAGAGACACGCTCTGCTGAGCTCAACGCTTGTGCAGATGCACATGTGCGACGAAGTCAACACACGTGCTTGTGGAGAGAAAGAAAGGGACTCCCAGGCGTGTGGAGCGACGGGGAGAAAGAGCGGGCGCTGAGGAACACAGTTTCAAACAGACTGTCTCCACACAAACAGGCACCTGTCTGCAGGTATCCTAGATCTTGATTCTTGAACTTGAGGAAACACGCGTCTGAGCAAAACTCCCAAACGCTTCCAGGAAAGACACAGGCTCTCCCACAAGCACACAAGTGTTTGCCCTCAGCTATAGATCAGGGACAAGCTTGTGAAGAGATGCCCTGCTATTCTTTCGCCTTATGGCATCATGTGTTTCGTTTCTCTTGGAGATCGATTGTTAAACGTCTTTCCTCGGGCGACTGTGAAGCATTTGCCAGCGGAGGAGAAGTAGCACGGAGCAGCATTCAGTACTGCCTACGAGTGTCTTTGCTACCCTACTAGCGGAGCTCCAAGAACAGGCACACATCTTCAGGTACCTTCCAAATGTGGATTCCCCTGCAGCCCCGTAGGCGGGCGTGCAGTACGCCAACCATCAACGGACGTTTTTCCCCTCAAGCCTGTCAGGACGTTGCTCGTCCGTCTTTCCCTCAATAGATGGGAGTAGGCGCGCTTGCGGATGTGTGCGTGTGTGTGGCCACGCGTTTGCTTAGGCATCAGTGTGTGAAAAGGTAGGTGCTTTTCTCTAGCTGCGTGTGCGTGCACGTGGTGCTGGGTGCACATCCCTGGGTGCTCGAGGTAAGGTTTCTGCATGGTTTTCGCTGAGGAATCGTGTGTGTGCACATGGACAAAGAGAAGGCGCAGCAACCAGGTTCCAGCGCCGAAGAAGGCAAAAGGCAAGGTTTCCGGCGCTATCTCCTTCACTCCCCAGTCCTAGTCGCGCAAAGCAAGCCGCTAAGCCGGCGACCGGCAAGAGAGCTACAACGAAGCATGCCGAACGGAGAAAATAGCAGCAGCTCATCTGTTCACACCTTGTTTCTGCCATGTGCTTGAACGCCAAGACGTTCGCGCTTCTGTGAGATGAAAGACGTCCTTCTGCATATGTGGTTGCTCACACCGGTGCACTTGTTAGTGTATCCATTCAGTCCTGGGCTGCGGGGCATTCAGAAGTGGCTCTGTGGAGGCGTCTGCATAGAGGCAGCTGTCAGAACACGCACACTCGATTGTTCACCAAAACATATGCAGACGCGTCCTTAGCCTGTAGATTTGGATGCACAGAGTTCCCTGTGTTCGCAAGAGACAAGGGAATCGCGTCTGTACGCACAGAAGCAATAGCGGACCGTTTCCCTCGGAGCGAACGCGAAAGAGCCGTCTATATACTCGCAGACACGGGAACGTGCCTCAATGCGGTCACAGAGGCAGCAGCTTTTGCACAGATGCTCTGGTGATTCTGGCACTTTCCACGCACACTCCTGAAAGTCGCGCACACTGCTGTTCACACGCTAAACGACCTCTTGGGAAACACGTCTCCGGTCGATGGACCGCTCAGATTGCTTCTCGTGTAACTGTGAACTGTGTCAGCGCAGGGAATCCGTCTCTGTTGAGCAGATGTCAATCCTGCCTCGCTTTTGCTTTGTTGCCTCTACCAAGATGATTTCCCGTTTCTCTCTTCACTGGAGCACGCAGACACAGCCAACGCACATCAAGTGTCAAGAGACACGCTCTGCTGAGCTCAACGCTTGTGCAGATGCACATGTGCGACGAAGTCAACACACGTGCTTGTGGAGAGAAAGAAAGGGACTCCCAGGCGTGTGGAGCGACGGGGAGAAAGAGCGGGCGCTGAGGAACACAGTTTCAAACAGACTGTCTCCACACAAACAGGCACCTGTCTGCAGGTATCCTAGATCTTGATTCTTGAACTTGAGGAAACACGCGTCTGAGCAAAACTCCCAAACGCTTCCAGGAAAGACACAGGCTCTCCCACAAGCACACAAGTGTTTGCCCTCAGCTATAGATCAGGGACAAGCTTGTGAAGAGATGCCCTGCTATTCTTTCGCCTTATGGCATCATGTGTTTCGTTTCTCTTGGAGATCGATTGTTAAACGTCTTTCCTCGGGCGACTGTGAAGCATTTGCCAGCGGAGGAGAAGTAGCACGGAGCAGCATTCAGTACTGCCTACGAGTGTCTTTGCTACCCTACTAGCGGAGCTCCAAGAACAGGCACACATCTTCAGGTACCTTCCAAATGTGGATTCCCCTGCAGCCCCGTAGGCGGGCGTGCAGTACGCCAACCATCAACGGACGTTTTTCCCCTCAAGCCTGTCAGGACGTTGCTCGTCCGTCTTTCCCTCAATAGATGGGAGTAGGCGCGCTTGCGGATGTGTGCGTGTGTGTGGCCACGCGTTTGCTTAGGCATCAGTGTGTGAAAAGGTAGGTGCTTTTCTCTAGCTGCGTGTGCGTGCACGTGGTGCTGGGTGCACATCCCTGGGTGCTCGAGGTAAGGTTTCTGCATGGTTTTCGCTGAGGAATCGTGTGTGTGCACATGGACAAAGAGAAGGCGCAGCAACCAGGTTCCAGCGCCGAAGAAGGCAAAAGGCAAGGTTTCCGGCGCTATCTCCTTCACTCCCCAGTCCTAGTCGCGCAAAGCAAGCCGCTAAGCCGGCGACCGGCAAGAGAGCTACAACGAAGCATGCCGAACGGAGAAAATAGCAGCAGCTCATCTGTTCACACCTTGTTTCTGCCATGTGCTTGAACGCCAAGACGTTCGCGCTTCTGTGAGATGAAAGACGTCCTTCTGCATATGTGGTTGCTCACACCGGTGCACTTGTTAGTGTATCCATTCAGTCCTGGGCTGCGGGGCATTCAGAAGTGGCTCTGTGGAGGCGTCTGCATAGAGGCAGCTGTCAGAACACGCACACTCGATTGTTCACCAAAACATATGCAGACGCGTCCTTAGCCTGTAGATTTGGATGCACAGAGTTCCCTGTGTTCGCAAGAGACAAGGGAATCGCGTCTGTACGCACAGAAGCAATAGCGGACCGTTTCCCTCGGAGCGAACGCGAAAGAGCCGTCTATATACTCGCAGACACGGGAACGTGCCTCAATGCGGTCACAGAGGCAGCAGCTTTTGCACAGATGCTCTGGTGATTCTGGCACTTTCCACGCACACTCCTGAAAGTCGCGCACACTGCTGTTCACACGCTAAACGACCTCTTGGGAAACACGTCTCCGGTCGATGGACCGCTCAGATTGCTTCTCGTGTAACTGTGAACTGTGTCAGCGCAGGGAATCCGTCTCTGTTGAGCAGATGTCAATCCTGCCTCGCTTTTGCTTTGTTGCCTCTACCAAGATGATTTCCCGTTTCTCTCTTCACTGGAGCACGCAGACACAGCCAACGCACATCAAGTGTCAAGAGACACGCTCTGCTGAGCTCAACGCTTGTGCAGATGCACATGTGCGACGAAGTCAACACACGTGCTTGTGGAGAGAAAGAAAGGGACTCCCAGGCGTGTGGAGCGACGGGGAGAAAGAGCGGGCGCTGAGGAACACAGTTTCAAACAGACTGTCTCCACACAAACAGGCACCTGTCTGCAGGTATCCTAGATCTTGATTCTTGAACTTGAGGAAACACGCGTCTGAGCAAAACTCCCAAACGCTTCCAGGAAAGACACAGGCTCTCCCACAAGCACACAAGTGTTTGCCCTCAGCTATAGATCAGGGACAAGCTTGTGAAGAGATGCCCTGCTATTCTTTCGCCTTATGGCATCATGTGTTTCGTTTCTCTTGGAGATCGATTGTTAAACGTCTTTCCTCGGGCGACTGTGAAGCATTTGCCAGCGGAGGAGAAGTAGCACGGAGCAGCATTCAGTACTGCCTACGAGTGTCTTTGCTACCCTACTAGCGGAGCTCCAAGAACAGGCACACATCTTCAGGTACCTTCCAAATGTGGATTCCCCTGCAGCCCCGTAGGCGGGCGTGCAGTACGCCAACCATCAACGGACGTTTTTCCCCTCAAGCCTGTCAGGACGTTGCTCGTCCGTCTTTCCCTCAATAGATGGGAGTAGGCGCGCTTGCGGATGTGTGCGTGTGTGTGGCCACGCGTTTGCTTAGGCATCAGTGTGTGAAAAGGTAGGTGCTTTTCTCTAGCTGCGTGTGCGTGCACGTGGTGCTGGGTGCACATCCCTGGGTGCTCGAGGTAAGGTTTCTGCATGGTTTTCGCTGAGGAATCGTGTGTGTGCACATGGACAAAGAGAAGGCGCAGCAACCAGGTTCCAGCGCCGAAGAAGGCAAAAGGCAAGGTTTCCGGCGCTATCTCCTTCACTCCCCAGTCCTAGTCGCGCAAAGCAAGCCGCTAAGCCGGCGACCGGCAAGAGAGCTACAACGAAGCATGCCGAACGGAGAAAATAGCAGCAGCTCATCTGTTCACACCTTGTTTCTGCCATGTGCTTGAACGCCAAGACGTTCGCGCTTCTGTGAGATGAAAGACGTCCTTCTGCATATGTGGTTGCTCACACCGGTGCACTTGTTAGTGTATCCATTCAGTCCTGGGCTGCGGGGCATTCAGAAGTGGCTCTGTGGAGACGTCTGCATAGAGGCAGCTGTCAGAACACGCACACTCGATTGTTCACCAAAACATATGCAGACGCGTCCTTAGCCTGTAGATTTGGATGCACAGAGTTCCCTGTGTTCGCAAGAGACAAGGGAATCGCGTCTGTACGCACAGAAGCAATAGCGGACCGTTTCCCTCGGAGCGAACGCGGAAGAGCCGTCTATGTACTCGGACACACGGGAACGTGCCACAATGCGGTCACAGAGGCAGCAGCTTTTGCACAGATGCTCTGGTGATTCTGGCACTTTCCACGCACACTCCTGAAAGTCGCGCACACTGCTGTTCACTCGCTAAACGACCTCTTGGGAAACACGTCTCCGGTCGATGGACCGCTCAGATTGCTTCTCGTGTAACTGTGAACTGTGTCAGCGCAGGGAATCCGTCTCTGTTGAGCAGATGTCAATCCTGCCTCGCTTTTGCTTTGTTGCCTCTACCAAGATGATTTCCCGTTTCTCTCTTCACTGGAGCACGCAGACACAGCCAACGCACATCAAGTGTCAAGAGACACGCTCTGCTGAGCTCAACGCTTGTGCAGATGCACATGTGCGACGAAGTCAACACACGTGCTTGTGGAGAGAAAGAAAGGGACTCCCAGGCGTGTGGAGCGACGGGGAGAAAGAGCGGGCGCTGAGGAACACAGTTTCAAACAGACTGTCTCCACACAAACAGGCACCTGTCTGCAGGTATCCTAGATCTTGATTCTTGAACTTGAGGAAACACGCGTCTGAGCAAAACTCCCAAACGCTTCCAGGAAAGACACAGGCTCTCCCACAAGCACACAAGTGTTTGCCCTCAGCTATACATCAGGGACAAGCTTGTGAAGAGATGCCCTGCTATTCTTTCGCCTTATGGCATCATGTGTTTCGTTTCTCTTGGAGATCGATTGTTAAACGTCTTTCCTCGGGCGACTGTGAAGCATTTGCCAGCGGAGGAGAAGTAGCACGGAGCAGCATTCAGTACTGCCTACGAGTGTCTTTGCTACCCTACTAGCGGAGCTCCAAGAACAGGCACACATCTTCAGGTACCTTCCAAATGTGGATTCCCCTGCAGCCCCGTAGGCGGGCGTGCAGTACGCCAACCATCAACGGACGTTTTTCCCCTCAAGCCTGTCAGGACGTTGCTCGTCCGTCTTTCCCTCAATAGATGGGAGTAGGCGCGCTTGCGGATGTGTGCGTGTGTGTGGCCACGCGTTTGCTTAGGCATCAGTGTGTGAAAAGGTAGGTGCTTTTCTCTAGCTGCGTGTGCGTGCACGTGGTGCTGGGTGCACATCCCTGGGTGCTCGAGGTAAGGTTTCTGCATGGTTTTCGCTGAGGAATCGTGTGTGTGCACATGGACAAAGAGAAGGCGCAGCAACCAGGTTCCAGCGCCGAAGAAGGCAAAAGGCAAGGTTTCCGGCGCTATCTCCTTCACTCCCCAGTCCTAGTCGCGCAAAGCAAGCCGCTAAGCCGGCGACCGGCAAGAGAGCTACAACGAAGCATGCCGAACGGAGAAAATAGCAGCAGCTCATCTGTTCACACCTTGTTTCTGCCATGTGCTTGAACGCCAAGACGTTCGCGCTTCTGTGAGATGAAAGACGTCCTTCTGCATATGTGGTTGCTCACACCGGTGCACTTGTTAGTGTATCCATTCAGTCCTGGGCTGCGGGGCATTCAGAAGTGGCTCTGTGGAGACGTCTGCATAGAGGCAGCTGTCAGAACACGCACACTCGATTGTTCACCAAAACATATGCAGACGCGTCCTTAGCCTGTAGATTTGGATGCACAGAGTTCCCTGTGTTCGCAAGAGACAAGGGAATCGCGTCTGTACGCACAGAAGCAATAGCGGACCGTTTCCCTCGGAGCGAACGCGAAAGAGCCGTCTATATACTCGCAGACATGGGAACGTGCCTCAATGCGGTCACAGAGGCAGCAGCTTTTGCACAGATGCTCTGGTGATTCTGGCACTTTCCACGCACACTCCTGAAAGTCGCGCACACTGCTGTTCACTCGCTAAACGACCTCTTGGGAAACACGTCTCCGGTCGATGGACCGCTCAGATTGCTTCTCGTGTAACTGTGAACTGTGTCAGCGCAGGGAATCCGTCTCTGTTGAGCAGATGTCAATCCTGCCTCGCTTTTGCTTTGTTGCCTCTACCAAGATGATTTCCCGTTTCTCTCTTCACTGGAGCACGCAGACACAGCCAACGCACATCAAGTGTCAAGAGACACGCTCTGCTGAGCTCAACGCTTGTGCAGATGCACATGTGCGACGAAGTCAACACACGTGCTTGTGGAGAGAAAGAAAGGGACTCCCAGGCGTGTGGAGCGACGGGGAGAAAGAGCGGGCGCTGAGGAACACAGTTTCAAACAGACTGTCTCCACACAAACAGGCACCTGTCTGCAGGTATCCTAGATCTTGATTCTTGAACTTGAGGAAACACGCGTCTGAGCAAAACTCCCAAACGCTTCCAGGAAAGACACAGGCTCTCCCACAAGCACACAAGTGTTTGCCCTCAGCTATACATCAGGGACAAGCTTGTGAAGAGATGCCCTGCTATTCTTTCGCCTTATGGCATCATGTGTTTCGTTTCTCTTGGAGATCGATTGTTAAACGTCTTTCCTCGGGCGACTGTGAAGCATTTGCCAGCGGAGGAGAAGTAGCACGGAGCAGCATTCAGTACTGCCTACGAGTGTCTTTGCTACCCTACTAGCGGAGCTCCAAGAACAGGCACACATCTTCAGGTACCTTCCAAATGTGGATTCCCCTGCAGCCCCGTAGGCGGGCGTGCAGTACGCCAACCATCAACGGACGTTTTTCCCCTCAAGCCTGTCAGGACGTTGCTCGTCCGTCTTTCCCTCAATAGATGGGAGTAGGCGCGCTTGCGGATGTGTGCGTGTGTGTGGCCACGCGTTTGCTTAGGCATCAGTGTGTGAAAAGGTAGGTGCTTTTCTCTAGCTGCGTGTGCGTGCACGTGGTGCTGGGTGCACATCCCTGGGTGCTCGAGGTAAGGTTTCTGCATGGTTTTCGCTGAGGAATCGTGTGTGTGCACATGGACAAAGAGAAGGCGCAGCAACCAGGTTCCAGCGCCGAAGAAGGCAAAAGGCAAGGTTTCCGGCGCTATCTCCTTCACTCCCCAGTCCTAGTCGCGCAAAGCAAGCCGCTAAGCCGGCGACCGGCAAGAGAGCTACAACGAAGCATGCCGAACGGAGAAAATAGCAGCAGCGCATCTGTTCACACCTTGTTTCTGCCATGTGCTTGAACGCCAAGACGTTCGCGCTTCTGTGAGATGAAAGACGTCCTTCTGCATATGTGGTTGCTCACACCGGTGCACTTGTTAGTGTATCCATTCAGTCCTGGGCTGCGGGGCATTCAGAAGTGGCTCTGTGGAGACGTCTGCATAGAGGCAGCTGTCAGAACACGCACACTCGATTGTTCACCAAAACATATGCAGACGCGTCCTTAGCCTGTAGATTTGGATGCACAGAGTTCCCTGTGTTCGCAAGAGACAAGGGAATCGCGTCTGTACGCACAGAAGCAATAGCGGACCGTTTCCCTCGGAGCGAACGCGAAAGAGCCGTCTATATACTCGCAGACACGGGAACGTGCCTCAATGCGGTCACAGAGGCAGCAGCTTTTGCACAGATGCTCTGGTGATTCTGGCACTTTCCACGCACACTCCTGAAAGTCGCGCACACTGCTGTTCACTCGCTAAACGACCTCTTGGGAAACACGTCTCCGGTCGATGGACCGCTCAGATTGCTTCTCGTGTAACTGTGAACTGTGTCAGCGCAGGGAATCCGTCTCTGTTGAGCAGATGTCAATCCTGCCTCGCTTTTGCTTTGTTGCCTCTACCAAGATGATTTCCCGTTTCTCTCTTCACTGGAGCACGCAGACACAGCCAACGCACATCAAGTGTCAAGAGACACGCTCTGCTGAGCTCAACGCTTGTGCAGATGCACATGTGCGACGAAGTCAACACACGTGCTTGTGAAGAGAAAGAAAGGGACTCCCAGGCGTGTGGAGCGACGGGGAGAAAGAGCGGGCGCTGAGGAACACAGTTTCAAACAGACTGTCTCCACACAAACAGGCACCTGTCTGCAGGTATCCTAGATCTTGATTCTTGAACTTGAGGAAACACGCGTCTGAGCAAAACTCCCAAACGCTTCCAGGAAAGACACAGGCTCTCCCACAAGCACACAAGTGTTTGCCCTCAGCTATACATCAGGGACAAGCTTGTGAAGAGATGCCCTGCTATTCTTTCGCCTTATGGCATCATGTGTTTCGTTTCTCTTGGAGATCGATTGTTAAACGTCTTTCCTCGGGCGACTGTGAAGCATTTGCCAGCGGAGGAGAAGTAGCACGGAGCAGCATTCAGTACTGCCTACGAGTGTCTTTGCTACCCTACTAGCGGAGCTCCAAGAACAGGCACACATCTTCAGGTACCTTCCAAATGTGGATTCCCCTGCAGCCCCGTAGGCGGGCGTGCAGTACGCCAACCATCAACGGACGTTTTTCCCCTCAAGCCTGTCAGGACGTTGCTCGTCCGTCTTTCCCTCAATAGATGGGAGTAGGCGCGCTTGCGGATGTGTGCGTGTGTGTGGCCACGCGTTTGCTTAGGCATCAGTGTGTGAAAAGGTAGGTGCTTTTCTCTAGCTGCGTGTGCGTGCACGTGGTGCTGGGTGCACATCCCTGGGTGCTCGAGGTAAGGTTTCTGCATGGTTTTCGCTGAGGAATCGTGTGTGTGCACATGGACAAAGAGAAGGCGCAGCAACCAGGTTCCAGCGCCGAAGAAGGCAAAAGGCAAGGTTTCCGGCGCTATCTCCTTCTCTCCGCAGACCTAGTCGCGCAAAGCAAGCCGCTAAGCCGGCGACCGGCAAGAGAGCTACAACGAAGCATGCCGAACGGAGAAAATAGCAGCAGCGCATCTGTTCACACCTTGTTTCTGCCATGTGCTTGAACGCCAAGACGTTCGCGCTTCTGTGAGATGAAAGACGTCCTTCTGCATATGTGGTTGCTCACACCGGTGCACTTGTTAGTGTATCCATTCAGTCCTGGGCTGCGGGGCATTCAGAAGTGGCTCTGTGGAGACGTCTGCATAGAGGTAGCTGTCAGAACACGCACACTCGATTGTTCACCAAAACATATGCAGACGCGTCCTTAGCCTGTAGATTTGGATGCACAGAGTTCCCTGTGTTCGCAAGAGACAAGGGAATCGCGTCTGTACGCACAGAAGCAATAGCGGACCGTTTCCCTCGGAGCGAACGCGGAAGAGCCGTCTATGTACTCGGAGACACGGGAACGTGCCACAATGCGGTCACAGAGGCAGCAGCTTTTGCACAGATGCTCTGGTGATTCTGGCACTTTCCACGCACACTCCTGAAAGTCGCGCACACTGCTGTTCACTCTTTAAACGACCTCTTGGGAAACACGTCTCCGGTCGATGGACCGCTCAGATTGCTTCTCGTGTAACTGTGAACTGTGTCAGCGCAGGGAATCCGTCTCTGTTGAGCAGATGTCAATCCTGCCTCGCTTTTGCTTTGTTGCCTCTACCAAGATGATTTCCCGTTTCTCTCTTCACTGGAGCACGCAGACACAGCCAACGCACATCAAGTGTCAAGAGACACGCTCTGCTGAGCTCAACGCTTGTGCAGATGCACATGTGCGACGAAGTCAACACACGTGCTTGTGGAGAGAAAGAAAGGGACTCCCAGGCGTGTGGAGCGACGGGGAGAAAGAGCGGGCGCTGAGGAACACAGTTTCAAACAGACTGTCTCCACACAAACAGGCACCTGTCTGCAGGTATCCTAGATCTTGATTCTTGAACTTGAGGAAACACGCGTCTGAGCAAAACTCCCAAACGCTTCCAGGAAAGACACAGGCTCTCCCACAAGCACACAAGTGTTTGCCCTCAGCTATAGATCAGGGACAAGCTTGTGAAGAGATGCCCTGCTATTCTTTCGCCTTATGGCATCATGTGTTTCGTTTCTCTTGGAGATCGATTGTTAAACGTCTTTCCTCGGGCGACTGTGAAGCATTTGCCAGCGGAGGAGAAGTAGCACGGAGCAGCATTCAGTACTGCCTACGAGTGTCTTTGCTACCCTACTAGCGGAGCTCCAAGAACAGGCACACATCTTCAGGTACCTTCCAAATGTGGATTCCCCTGCAGCCCCGTAGGCGGGCGTGCAGTACGCCAACCATCAACGGACGTTTTTCCCCTCAAGCCTGTCAGGACGTTGCTCGTCCGTCTTTCCCTCAATAGATGGGAGTAGGCGCGCTTGCGGATGTGTGCGTGTGTGTGGCCACGCGTTTGCTTAGGCATCAGTGTGTGAAAAGGTAGGTGCTTTTCTCTAGCTGCGTGTGCGTGCACGTGGTGCTGGGTGCACATCCCTGGGTGCTCGAGGTAAGGTTTCTGCATGGTTTTCGCTGAGGAATCGTGTGTGTGCACATGGACAAAGAGAAGGCGCAGCAACCAGGTTCCAGCGCCGAAGAAGGCAAAAGGCAAGGTTTCCGGCGCTATCTCCTTCACTCCCCAGTCCTAGTCGCGCAAAGCAAGCCGCTAAGCCGGCGACCGGCAAGAGAGCTACAACGAAGCATGCCGAACGGAGAAAATAGCAGCAGCTCATCTGTTCACACCTTGTTTCTGCCATGTGCTTGAACGCCAAGACGTTCGCGCTTCTGTGAGATGAAAGACGTCCTTCTGCATATGTGGTTGCTCACACCGGTGCACTTGTTAGTGTATCCATTCAGTCCTGGGCTGCGGGGCATTCAGAAGTGGCTCTGTGGAGACGTCTGCATAGAGGCAGCTGTCAGAACACGCACACTCGATTGTTCACCAAAACATATGCAGACGCGTCCTTAGCCTGTAGATTTGGATGCACAGAGTTCCCTGTGTTCGCAAGAGACAAGGGAATCGCGTCTGTACGCACAGAAGCAATAGCGGACCGTTTCCCTCGGAGCGAACGCGAAAGAGCCGTCTATATACTCGCAGACACGGGAACGTGCCTCAATGCGGTCACAGAGGCAGCAGCTTTTGCACAGATGCTCTGGTGATTCTGGCACTTTCCACGCACACTCCTGAAAGTCGCGCACACTGCTGTTCACTCGCTAAACGACCTCTTGGGAAACACGTCTCCGGTCGATGGACCGCTCAGATTGCTTCTCGTGTAACTGTGAACTGTGTCAGCGCAGGGAATCCGTCTCTGTTGAGCAGATGTCAATCCTGCCTCGCTTTTGCTTTGTTGCCTCTACCAAGATGATTTCCCGTTTCTCTCTTCACTGGAGCACGCAGACACAGCCAACGCACATCAAGTGTCAAGAGACACGCTCTGCTGAGCTCAACGCTTGTGCAGATGCACATGTGCGACGAAGTCAACACACGTGCTTGTGGAGAGAAAGAAAGGGACTCCCAGGCGTGTGGAGCGACGGGGAGAAAGAGCGGGCGCTGAGGAACACAGTTTCAAACAGACTGTCTCCACACAAACAGGCACCTGTCTGCAGGTATCCTAGATCTTGATTCTTGAACTTGAGGAAACACGCGTCTGAGCAAAACTCCCAAACGCTTCCAGGAAAGACACAGGCTCTCCCACAAGCACACAAGTGTTTGCCCTCAGCTATAGATCAGGGACAAGCTTGTGAAGAGATGCCCTGCTATTCTTTCGCCTTATGGCATCATGTGTTTCGTTTCTCTTGGAGATCGATTGTTAAACGTCTTTCCTCGGGCGACTGTGAAGCATTTGCCAGCGGAGGAGAAGTAGCACGGAGCAGCATTCAGTACTGCCTACGAGTGTCTTTGCTACCCTACTAGCGGAGCTCCAAGAACAGGCACACATCTTCAGGTACCTTCCAAATGTGGATTCCCCTGCAGCCCCGTAGGCGGGCGTGCAGTACGCCAACCATCAACGGACGTTTTTCCCCTCAAGCCTGTCAGGACGTTGCTCGTCCGTCTTTCCCTCAATAGATGGGAGTAGGCGCGCTTGCGGATGTGTGCGTGTGTGTGGCCACGCGTTTGCTTAGGCATCAGTGTGTGAAAAGGTAGGTGCTTTTCTCTAGCTGCGTGTGCGTGCACGTGGTGCTGGGTGCACATCCCTGGGTGCTCGAGGTAAGGTTTCTGCATGGTTTTCGCTGAGGAATCGTGTGTGTGCACATGGACAAAGAGAAGGCGCAGCAACCAGGTTCCAGCGCCGAAGAAGGCAAAAGGCAAGGTTTCCGGCGCTATCTCCTTCACTCCCCAGTCCTAGTCGCGCAAAGCAAGCCGCTAAGCCGGCGACCGGCAAGAGAGCTACAACGAAGCATGCCGAACGGAGAAAATAGCAGCAGCTCATCTGTTCACACCTTGTTTCTGCCATGTGCTTGAACGCCAAGACGTTCGCGCTTCTGTGAGATGAAAGACGTCCTTCTGCATATGTGGTTGCTCACACCGGTGCACTTGTTAGTGTATCCATTCAGTCCTGGGCTGCGGGGCATTCAGAAGTGGCTCTGTGGAGACGTCTGCATAGAGGCAGCTGTCAGAACACGCACACTCGATTGTTCACCAAAACATATGCAGACGCGTCCTTAGCCTGTAGATTTGGATGCACAGAGTTCCCTGTGTTCGCAAGAGACAAGGGAATCGCGTCTGTACGCACAGAAGCAATAGCGGACCGTTTCCCTCGGAGCGAACGCGAAAGAGCCGTCTATATACTCGCAGACACGGGAACGTGCCTCAATGCGGTCACAGAGGCAGCAGCTTTTGCACAGATGCTCTGGTGATTCTGGCACTTTCCACGCACACTCCTGAAAGTCGCGCACACTGCTGTTCACTCGCTAAACGACCTCTTGGGAAACACGTCTCCGGTCGATGGACCGCTCAGATTGCTTCTCGTGTAACTGTGAACTGTGTCAGCGCAGGGAATCCGTCTCTGTTGAGCAGATGTCAATCCTGCCTCGCTTTTGCTTTGTTGCCTCTACCAAGATGATTTCCCGTTTCTCTCTTCACTGGAGCACGCAGACACAGCCAACGCACATCAAGTGTCAAGAGACACGCTCTGCTGAGCTCAACGCTTGTGCAGATGCACATGTGCGACGAAGTCAACACACGTGCTTGTGGAGAGAAAGAAAGGGACTCCCAGGCGTGTGGAGCGACGGGGAGAAAGAGCGGGCGCTGAGGAACACAGTTTCAAACAGACTGTCTCCACACAAACAGGCACCTGTCTGCAGGTATCCTAGATCTTGATTCTTGAACTTGAGGAAACACGCGTCTGAGCAAAACTCCCAAACGCTTCCAGGAAAGACACAGGCTCTCCCACAAGCACACAAGTGTTTGCCCTCAGCTATACATCAGGGACAAGCTTGTGAAGAGATGCCCTGCTATTCTTTCGCCTTATGGCATCATGTGTTTCGTTTCTCTTGGAGATCGATTGTTAAACGTCTTTCCTCGGGCGACTGTGAAGCATTTGCCAGCGGAGGAGAAGTAGCACGGAGCAGCATTCAGTACTGCCTACGAGTGTCTTTGCTACCCTACTAGCGGAGCTCCAAGAACAGGCACACATCTTCAGGTACCTTCCAAATGTGGATTCCCCTGCAGCCCCGTAGGCGGGCGTGCAGTACGCCAACCATCAACGGACGTTTTTCCCCTCAAGCCTGTCAGGACGTTGCTCGTCCGTCTTTCCCTCAATAGATGGGAGTAGGCGCGCTTGCGGATGTGTGCGTGTGTGTGGCCACGCGTTTGCTTAGGCATCAGTGTGTGAAAAGGTAGGTGCTTTTCTCTAGCTGCGTGTGCGTGCACGTGGTGCTGGGTGCACATCCCTGGGTGCTCGAGGTAAGGTTTCTGCATGGTTTTCGCTGAGGAATCGTGTGTGTGCACATGGACAAAGAGAAGGCGCAGCAACCAGGTTCCAGCGCCGAAGAAGGCAAAAGGCAAGGTTTCCGGCGCTATCTCCTTCACTCCCCAGTCCTAGTCGCGCAAAGCAAGCCGCTAAGCCGGCGACCGGCAAGAGAGCTACAACGAAGCATGCCGAACGGAGAAAATAGCAGCAGCTCATCTGTTCACACCTTGTTTCTGCCATGTGCTTGAACGCCAAGACGTTCGCGCTTCTGTGAGATGAAAGACGTCCTTCTGCATATGTGGTTGCTCACACCGGTGCACTTGTTAGTGTATCCATTCAGTCCTGGGCTGCGGGGCATTCAGAAGTGGCTCTGTGGAGACGTCTGCATAGAGGCAGCTGTCAGAACACGCACACTCGATTGTTCACCAAAACATATGCAGACGCGTCCTTAGCCTGTAGATTTGGATGCACAGAGTTCCCTGTGTTCGCAAGAGACAAGGGAATCGCGTCTGTACGCACAGAAGCAATAGCGGACCGTTTCCCTCGGAGCGAACGCGAAAGAGCCGTCTATATACTCGCAGACACGGGAACGTGCCTCAATGCGGTCACAGAGGCAGCAGCTTTTGCACAGATGCTCTGGTGATTCTGGCACTTTCCACGCACACTCCTGAAAGTCGCGCACACT
This sequence comes from Patagioenas fasciata, assembly GCF_037038585.1. Taxonomy (NCBI): domain Eukaryota; kingdom Metazoa; phylum Chordata; class Aves; order Columbiformes; family Columbidae; genus Patagioenas; species Patagioenas fasciata. The sequence continues at coordinate 12,426,623 of NC_092522.1, forward strand.
GCTGTTCACTCGCTAAACGACCTCTTGGGAAACACGTCTCCGGTCGATGGACCGCTCAGATTGCTTCTCGTGTAACTGTGAACTGTGTCAGCGCAGGGAATCCGTCTCTGTTGAGCAGATGTCAATCCTGCCTCGCTTTTGCTTTGTTGCCTCTACCAAGATGATTTCCCGTTTCTCTCTTCACTGGAGCACGCAGACACAGCCAACGCACATCAAGTGTCAAGAGACACGCTCTGCTGAGCTCAACGCTTGTGCAGATGCACATGTGCGACGAAGTCAACACACGTGCTTGTGGAGAGAAAGAAAGGGACTCCCAGGCGTGTGGAGCGACGGGGAGAAAGAGCGGGCGCTGAGGAACACAGTTTCAAACAGACTGTCTCCACACAAACAGGCACCTGTCTGCAGGTATCCTAGATCTTGATTCTTGAACTTGAGGAAACACGCGTCTGAGCAAAACTCCCAAACGCTTCCAGGAAAGACACAG